>NC_056468.1:987135-1587135 GCF_008729295.1 Plectropomus leopardus
CGCTCAGAACTACTTCCTGTTGCAGTCCTTTCAACATAAGAGCATATTGAAATATGCTGAACATCACCACATCTCCCCTCTTCAGTGAAAATGTTCTAACCATAAACATTTTCTTTTTCTTTTCTTTCTACTCTCCCTTGGAATAACATGTAACTCAAGACAAAACATTTCAGTTTTTCTTCAACAAAAAGAACACAGGATCTGTTACACTGGTTTATGTTTTGTTTGTCTTTTTCTTTACCACATTTCAGTCCATTAATTCACAAGTCCAGTCTCTTAGGCTTGCACACAACTCTGCCAAACCTAGTTCTGGTATGGGCAGGTGAAAAGTTTTCAAGGGTCTTTTCTGCAGCCTTTTCTGGGGACCTGTGGGGAACTGGAATAGCTGCAGTAGTCTCGTCTGGCTGCGCAGGAGTGCTGAGTGTCTCTGTGTGAGGTGAAGTTTTATCTAACGGAACAAGATGTCGTCTATTTCGTCTGACAGTTCCTGAAGGACTCTCCACAAGATAGGAACGTGGTGTGGAGTGCATTAATACCACTGTACCTGGAGTCTTTGCATCATCAGTGATCCACACTGGCTGTCCTGGTGTGAGGTGGCTCAGATCTCTCACATGATGTCTCCTGTTGAAAGCTGAAGTGTCCTTAATCCTCTTTTCCCTTTCTTTACCAACAACAACATCTCGGTCTGGAAGATCTGGCGTGAGCAGAGACGGGAGCTGGGGTATCGGTGTACGAAGTCTCCTCCCCATTAGGAGTTGAGCAGGATTGTAGCCACAAGATAGTGGAGTAGTTCTATAGGCTAACAAAGCAAGGTATGGATCTCGTGCTTTCTTTAGCAGTCTCCTCACTGTCTGTACGTGGCGCTCTGCTTCACCGTTACTTTGAGCAAACCTGGGGCTGCTAGTGATGTGTTTGAACCCATATTTTGCTGCAAAGTCTGAAAACTCTTGGCTTGCAAACTGAGGTTCGTTATCACTGTAGAAGAGTTCAGGGATGCCATGCCGTGAGAAAATGGACTTGAGATGCACTGTCACATCCTCTGATCTGGTTGGTGTTAGCTTTGCAATCTCTACAAATCTACAATAATAGTTCACTACAAACAGATAGTTGCTGTTGTTAAGAGTGAATAAATCTGCGGCTACTTTCTGCCACGGCCTGTCTGGGAGCTCACTTGACATCAGTGGCTCTACCGGGTTTGGACGTTCTTGGATGCATGTCCTGCAGTTTCTCACCAGTTCGTTTATTTGGCTGCCTATTCCTGGCCACCATACTGCTTCTCTGGCTCGCTCTCTGCACCTAGTCATACCCCGGTGTCCCTCATGTAGCAAATCTAGGACCAAACTGTGCATGGCTGTGGGAATGACTAATCTGGAACCTTTGAGTAGCAGTCCATCATGAACAGTGAGTAAAGCTCTGTCTGGCCAGTAGGCTTTCACTGAGCCTCTGAGTTGGCTACGGTCTGGCCAACCTTTCTGGCAAAATGCCATGACTTCTGCACAAACACTGTCCTCTTTTAGCTGTTCTCTCAGCTGTGAAAGGTAGGTTGAACTGGCTGGCAGGTTGTTCACTATCTCATCTACATAGATGTTAGTGTCTTCCATTAAACTTTTGTTACTGTCCTTTAAACTTGTGTTTTGGCTGACAGGTGCCCGTGAGAGGGCAGCGGGCAGCTGGCAGAATTGTCTTGAGCATACAGAACCCCCCCAGGGGAAGCCGACAGAGAGAGTTACTGCAACGTAGCAGCTCAGCCAGGAAGAGTCCCGTCAAGCTTATAAAGAACTTCTGCTGTGAATGATTAGGGTTTACGTTTAGACCTGCTGTTATTCCTCTGCCTGCCCCTCCCTGCCACCGCACACCCCTCTGCATACCAACACACTGCCAGCACTGCTCTGCTTCATGTTGGGCTTCCTTTACATGAAAAATAAGAGAGGGGTGCTTTGGAGAATTACATTTAAACAGAAATATCCTCAACAAAACATTTGAATGGCATGAGAGCTGTGAGGTAAAAGGAGTGTTTCTGGCGACTGTGGCAGGAGCAAAATGGATTTTAGCTCCAATAAAAAGGACCATTTAAACACCTACGCTAAATTTAGACTATTTTCACTGCTTACCTAACTGTCAGACAGGCCTTTACCACTGGAAACTGACACCGTTACATTCTGCTCTCCTTAAAGCCTGAAACAATCATTTTACTCCACAGAACTCAATGTGTCTCTGCTCTTCTGCTGGTTAGTTCTTGTTACTGTGTGACTTTATGAGCCAAGTACAAAATGATTTTGTACCGCATGATTACCAGTGTTGCTCCCATTTTATAATCTATTTTGTAAATCACATATGTCAAAGTCAAGGCCCATGAATTATCTATGGATGATATTTGATTAGTATTAGAACCGACCGCAGGCCGCAGCCGCCCACTGGTGTTTTGCACGCACTAATACTACATTCCCCACAATGCAACGGTAGCCCGCGAACTCACTGCAGCGCAGCAAGCGGCCTCAGCTTCATTATTCATCAGCAGTCAGAGCAGATGTCGACTTTCAGCTACCCCCCTCCCAAAAAATGGCTAAACGGAAGGTGGACGCTGAGAACAGGGGGTTTCAAGCCAGGTGGGAGGCAGAGTACATGTTCACGGAGGTAAAAGGCAAACCTGTGTGTCTTCTGTGTGGAGAAAGTTTGGCTGTAATGAAAGAATATAATTTAAGAAGGCGCCATGAAACGTCTAAGAAACACACAGACAAAGACAAGAATATGGACACGGAACAAAGGCTACAGAAGGTGGAAGAATTGAAACGAGGTCTTAAGTCCCGGCAGGCTCTTTTCACAAAAGCCAAATCACAAAGCCAGGCTGCTGTCAAGGCTAGTTTTATTGTGGCAGAAGAGGTCGCAAAATCAGCCCGGCCATTTACAGAGGGAGAGTTTATCAAAAACTGTATGCTTAAAGTTTGTGACGCAGTGTGCCCAGACAAAAGGCAGCTATTTTCAAACGTGAGCATGAGCAGAAACACCGTTGCTGAACGTGTAGACCAGCTTTCCACCAATCGAAAAGAACTGCTTGTGGAAAAGGGAAAAGATTTCATCGCATATTCCCTTGCTGTGGATGAGAGCACCGACACAACTGACATTGCCCAGCTGTCAATTTTCATCCGTGCAGTGGACTCCAGCCTGAGCATAACAGAAGTTTTTGGCATTACGTCCTATGAATGGCACAACTACAGGACAAGATCTGTATGAAGAGGTATCCAGATGTGTAAATGAGATGGGGCTGCCTTGGGAAAAACTCGTGGGATTGACAACAGACGGAGCACCCGCCATGTGTGGACACAGGAGTGGATTGGTGGCAAGGATGCGTGAGAGGATGCAGGAGGAAAACGTCACAGATAAGCTGACAGCTTATCACTGTATAATACACCAGAAGTCGTTGTGTGGCAAAGCCTTGAAAATGGAACATGTAATGAGCACCATAACGCGAGCAGTTAACTTCATCAAAGCCAAAGGTTTAATTACCGCCAGTTCAAGGCATTTCTGGGCGAGTTAGATACAGAGTATGGTGACTTGCCCTATCACACAGATGTGCGATGGCTAAGCCAGGGAAAGGTGCTGCAAAGATGTTTCGAGCTGCGTGAGGAGATCTGTCCTGTTCATGGAAAGCAAAGGGAAAGACACAACAGAGCTCCGAGATGAAACGTTTCTGTGTGAAATAGCGTTTCTGTGCGACATCACGAGCCATCTGAATGTGATGAACCTGCAGCTGCAGGGACGGGGGCGTGTCATCTCTGATATGTACAGTACAGTGAAGGCGTTCAAAACCAAGCTGAGTCTGTGGGAGACGCAGATGCGGAAAGAAAACTTGAGCCACTTTCCCAGCTGCCAGACCATGAAAGAGAAGCTCTCTACCGCTGTGTTCCCGAGTGCACAGTTTGCTGATAAACTCAACAGACTTGCCGCCGACTTCCGACGCCGATTTGCTGACTTTGAAGCCCAAAAAAGCAGGTTTGAACTGCTCGGCAATCCTTTTGCAGTTGACGTGGAAAGCGCACCACCAAACCTACAAATGGAGTTGATTGAGCTCCAGTGCAATGACACACTGAAGGAAAAATATGAGAGAATGGGTGCTGCTGAGTTTGCACGTTTCATCACAATGCCCCAGCTGCGCATCCAAGCTGCTCAGACGCTCTCTATGTTTGGCAGCACATACCTGTGTGAACAACTGTTCTCTTTGATGAAGCTAAACAAAACATCACACAGGAGCCGTCTTACTGATAAACACCTCCACTCAGTCCTGAGGATTTCCTCAGCTCAGAGCCTGACCCTGAACATGATGAACTTGTACAAAAGACGAGACACCACCAAGTATCAGGCTCAGCCTCAGACAAGTGAGCATCACAGAGCATTAACGTATTTTTAGTTTATAATTCAGTTAAATTTTTACATTTGTTTCTACAAGACATGTGATTTTTCTATGAAGGAAGAATTGTTTTGTCTGTGTGCCATAGATTTTTGTATTTTATTTTATTGTATTTTATTTATTTATTTATATTTATTTTTCAGTTAATGGACTCAGGGAAAATTGCAGATAAGAGCCATGAGAAAGAATATAACTGATTTGATTTATTTTTTTTATTTTCTCATTTTACTATTTGAAAGCAGTAATTGGTAGGATCATAGAGCAGCACAATATTGCATTTTCAGTTTATAGTGCATGCAATTTCATTTATGCATTTATCTTGATATTAAGGAACATATTTTGTTTTTGAAGGACATTTACTTTTTTGCTGTTTGCCTATTGAAAATGTTTTCCCTTGAAATTACTGACAGAGCCATAAGAAAATATTGCTTTATTCATTTAATGTACAGGACATGTGATTTATCTTTGAAGGAAGTTTGTTTTTGTCTGTGTGCCTGTTGAAAAATGTTTTCACTTGAAATTACTGACAGAGCCATAAAAAATATTGGATTATTCATTTAATCATTAAATAATATACACTGTATTAGGTCTTGGTTCAACAGGCTATGTGCAATCATTTCAATATGTTTTAATAAACATTGAACCAGTCCGGCCCTCGGCTTGTAGCAAATTTGTTTTTTTTGGCCCTCTGTGTATTTGACTTTGACATCCCTGTTGTAAATCAAGCACACCCCTTCCCAGCAGATGTGCTCGGCCCCCCTGGTCAGTTGAAAACAGTGTTGCCATTTTGGCAATTTCTGGGGGAGCAGTGGGGGGAAACGCAGCTGATTGGTGACTGAGCCTGAGTGACAGGAATGACATGCAAATGTCTAAAATGCATTTATTTTGTGATGGTGACTGTCTTTTTCCATTATGCTTCTCTTATGACTTCACACTATAATGTTTGCCAAAGTAAATAAATATCGTCTCTAAGTACTGAGTGCTCTCAGTTTCACAAATTACATTTTTTTTTAAAAAATGACTAGAGTTTAAAAACCCTCTAATGGGCTTCAGGGATTTAATTAGTAATGTGTGTGTGTATGTGTGTGTCAAACTTTATTCACATATATCATACTATATTATATACTTCACACCTGAGGACCTTTGGCAGTGTAGGTAGACAAATGCAGTTATATTTCAGTACTGATCATGCTGCATGTCATAGGTACTTTTTCAGTAGTAACGTGTTCAGAGTAATGCTTGTGGATATTTATATCTTTTCAAATAATCCAACATTTTCAAGCTTTTAAACCTTTCCTGGTTTCTCACACAGCTGTTGCAGCAAAAGCAGCATGTCTGCACGCGATATTCAGTGGTGCTGAATGAAATATTTTAGATCATTTATTAGCCTAAGAAAAAGTATTAATGGTGGGGACCCTTCTGTGCAGAGTTTGCATGTGCTCCCCGTGTCTGCGTGGGTTCTCTTCGGGGTCTCCGGCTTCCTCCCACAGTCCAAAGACATGCAGCTCAGGTTGATTGGTGACTCTAAATTGACCTTAGGTGTGACTGTGAGTGTGTATGGTTGTCTGTCTATATGTGTCGGCCCTGCGATAGTCTGGCGACCTGTCCAGGGTTCCGCCTTCCGCCCAATGACAGCTGGGATTGGCTCCAGCCCCCCCGCGACCCTTACGAGGACAAGCGGTTACAGAAAAAAGTATTAATACCACACTGTAAATATACTCTGTTACAAGTAAATGCCACACATTGAAAATGCCAGGTATCTAAAGTAAAAGTATGTAAGTATCAGAAGAAAAATGTACTTAAAGTATTTAAAGTTAAAGTACCAAATGCAAAAGAAAAGTAACCTGTGACTGTTTTGCCATCACATATTACTCAGGCATTAACGTAAAATATTTCACAGGAATTTACTGTTGTAATTGGTTGAGGCGTAGCTAAGTATTTTTGAACTTTTTCTTATGGGACTGCAACTCATGAATATTTTTATTATAGATTAATCTGCTGATTATTTCTCTGGTAAACGATTGATTATTTGGTGTTGTAACTATAGTGAAAACTGAGAAATGGCATCACAATGCCAAGCCCAAAGTGACACCTTCAGCAGTGTTTTGTCCGGCCAGCAGTTCAAACCTCAACATTATTACAAATAAAATCAAGATAAAAAGAAGAGGAAGAGGCAGAAAATTCTAACATTTGTGAGCTGGAACCAGGAATTGTTTTTACATAAAAATGACTTTGACTATAAAGATAGTTAATAACAATTTTCTGTTGGCTATCTTATTGATTTTTTTGACTAATAGCGGGAGCTACTTGTATTAACATATTTTATAAACTCTTCATGTGTCTTAATTGGATAAATCTTGAATTGTAAATTAACTAAAGCA
This sequence comes from Plectropomus leopardus, assembly GCF_008729295.1. NCBI lineage: Eukaryota > Metazoa > Chordata > Actinopteri > Perciformes > Serranidae > Plectropomus > Plectropomus leopardus. The sequence goes on from NC_056468.1 coordinate 993,922, forward strand.
GAGCGTAAAAAGAACATTATTTCCATCTAAAATGTAATGTAGTACAAGTCTAAAGTTGCTTAAGAAGAAAAGCTCAAGTATTTTAAATCTCAACCTAAAGTAATAACCTCAGACATTTTCATTATGAGTCTTTAGAGTCACTATCTGTCCACAAATGAGCTGACACAAACTTAAATGAATGTATGGCCCACTGATCAAAGTACAGCATTATTTTTATATTTGTAGTTTTATTAACTGGATGTCAGGGCAATATTTGCTGAAAAAATGCTGTATTAAGTTACTGCTAATGCAAACCGATCATTTCAATTGACTTTTATCATGAAGTGGTCGCAGAAAAGGCAATGTGTTAGTAAGTGAGATTAGCACAGCTGCTACTACTGTGGTCTTTTTCAGCATTTTCTGACAGTGCATCAGTTTCACTTCTTGCAGGAAGTGGTGGAACAGTCAGCAGCCAAAGCGAGCTGCTCACACCTGCGCTGCTGTCTGCACAATCAGGCTGTGTGCAGCACTAAACCAGGTCATGCTTGCTCACAGAATGATGGAAAATTCCCAATTATTGTCTGACCTTATTAAAACAACAACAGTTTATTTTGCTGCCCCAGAACTTTGTGACTTGTACAGTTAAACTGCATTTGCTATTACCGCCAGTAACTACAGGTGTCGCCAAATCAACCAGGACTGAAATCTTTGAGACTGACCTTTTAAATACAGTATCTTGAGAACATGGATTTAGTTGCAGTTCTACCATTGGTGTTCAGGTGCATTAATGAATGTAGATCACCTATGTTTTAGCAGAGCTCAGGGCCCAATACACAGTCACTGTGGTAACACCTATAAAACAGCAGGAGATAGACTTTAAGCCTAAAGATGCCATGACACAGCCTATTCAGACAGCTGTGTTGATTAAAACAGTGGTGTACCTGTTCTGTCAGTCACACATCTAACAGACAACAGGGTAACATGGCCCAAACGCTGGTACAAGTAATGCTACTGTCATATATATATCAGCATATAGCACCTACTTGTCACTGAGCAGCACAGGTACATAGCATTTCCCACAGATCACCAGCTGTCACTAATACTGTTTCCCTTGTTTATAGTTTGTCTGCCAATGTCTCAAATGATTAAATAATGATCACCTGATGTTAAAGTCATCCATGTAGCGCTGATGTTTTCCTGCAGATGTTGTAGACAGACAGCTGCTGACTGTGAAGAGTAGCTGTAATCTTGATCCCTTGCTGTTGTTGTGTGTGCAGGATCCTGGCCACTGTGGGGGCGGATTTTGATCTGAGAACACTGAGAGCGGTGAGAGTCCTACGGCCGCTTAAACTGGTCTCCGGCATTCCAAGTAAGTTAACTTCACATTTGACGTTGATTTGTTAGTGTAGGGCTGGACAGATGGACGGACACAACAGACGGACTTTGATGACATCTTGAAGTAGTGAAGAAAATGTATTAGACATGACTGAAACAGAAATCATGTTTACAGACCAGGAAACGTGTGAAGGTTTTGTTCAAGTTACCTCTAGGCATGTTATGTCATATCGTTATATATGTCATATGTTAGAACATATTCTCTTCAGAGGTCTTGGTGTACGTATGTGCTTTTGATCTGTGGACAGAGACAGGCTGGCTGTCCACACTCACCAAGACGAATTTCTGGTTCCGACTTAAAGACTAACTAAAACTCCAGACTCCTTTTTTAGTTGAAAATGAATAAATATGGGTATTTAGTAGTGTTGCTGACTGATTCAGGTTCAACTCCTGACTTTTGAGTAAAAAGTATTTAAATTCTTGTCTATAAATATGCATAGTGACTGCCCTCTAAGGGTTGAAACCTACTTGCAGTCATCGCTGATTGAGCCCCTTGTCACTGCTCCATCACCCACCGACTACCCTGTGATGTTGGGGTATGAAGGGATGGGGTGGGGGTTGGGGTTTGTGGATCAGGAGATGGCATGAGTGGGTGACTGGGTGTGTTTAAGCCCCTTTCCAGTCCTGACTTTTTTCACATTCCAGCGAAAAGGCCCTCAGGTCAGAAGCGTGGGTGTTTAGTTACTCTTTAATCAATGAATGAGATTAGCATTGATCTTCTCACCTCACTCTCAGAGGAAGGGTGTGCGATATGATAATATTAGATCGTGAAGAATTAAATGTGTCTGTGATCTACCATCACGGAGAGACCGTTGAATCGTGCTGCAGTGCACATTCTAAAGTTTTTGGCCGGACTGCAGAATGTGGTCGGCTCTGGCGCAGCCTCCACCAGTCACACGGGGACGTTCATCCCTGGGTCTTAACAGAGCTGCCTGAGGGAGGATGTGTTAATGATCAGTGGGTACAGCTCCAGAGAAAGCAACTGCCCTCCGTTGCATGACTGGGTCTAACATTTAGTGTATTGTTCTGCATTTTAACATATTTCAGGTTTGCCAATTCTCATACTCCTGGCGTGTGACACAGCTCTCATCATTATTTCCTGGGGTAGACATAGTGATTTGGGGGCTGGGGGCCACAGGCACATTGGTTTTTTTTTCAACCTCTCTCTTAATTTAATATGAAATATCCCTAAAATATGTCTTCAGTGTACTCAGTAACAGTAAATAAGTCCCTGAAGGAAAAAGGTTGGGAATCACTGTACATGGTCCAGCCATATACTAGGTTTTAACCTAGTCTTGTTTTTTTATCAGCTGAAGCACTATTTGCTAGTCCATTTCATGCCTTCCCTATAGATACACCGATAAACCAATCATAGCAAACCGTCAAGTCTGTTGGAGGTCATGGATGAAAATGAAAACACCAAAGAATTTGCCCCCCCCAAAAAATTCACCATTGATAATATTTTACCTGACAAAACATATGTTTCCCATCAAAACAGTGGAAAACAAAATTTCACACACAAATTAAAATCTGTTCAAAAAGGTACTTTGGCCTAAATGTCTGTAATTATTTTTTTTAATTTTAGGGCTATATTTTTTAAATTGTGAAATTAGCCTTAAAATCCAAAATGACAAAGAATCGTGATAAAATCCTGATAGTTTACTTTAAAGAGTAACTGACCCCTAGATTTTTGGCCAAATTGTCTCTTTACTGGAAGGTAATAAACATTATCAGCATGGGCAGGGCTGGGAGGCCACCGATCATGAACACATCCTCCCTCTGCAGCTCCTCTCAGACCCGGGGATGAATGTCCCTGTGTGACCAGCGGAGGCTGTGCCAGAGCCGACCACATTCTGCAGTCCAGCCAAAAACTTTGGATGCGTCGTCTGCATGAGCATAGAACTACAACAGATAGAATATGCACTGTAGCACGATACGATTTCTCCGTGATGGTGGACACATTTAATTCTTCACAATCTAATATTGTCATATCGCACACCCCTACTCTGAGAGTGAGGTGAGACATTCAATGCCAATCTCATTCATTGATTTAAGAGTAACTAAATACCCACACTTCTGACCTGAGGGCCTTCTCGCTGGAATGTGAAAAAAGTCAGGACTGGAAGGGGGCACCCAGTCACCCACTCATGCCACCTCCTGATCCACAAACCCACATGAATGCCCATGTTAGAGATGTGCAAGTCTGACCTCAAAGGTCAGTATTGAGGCCCTTGCGGCATGTTTGGGTTTGGGGTTATTGAGCCATTTAAAGCCATTCCAATCCTTTATTTCACATCAGCTGTCATGCTGGTGTTTTCTCTGATGAAGCTTTCACACTCACCACAAGCAAGTGCAACAGAGGCCCCAGGAGCAAGATAAGAATAATTCATTAATGTAGCTTCATCTGCGCAAATGATGTACAGAAAACAGAATTTAACATTCAACAGCAAACAGTGCATTCATGGAACAAAGGTAGGGGCTGCATCGTGGGGACAAACACTGGTGAGTACTCTCTGAAAGGGACAGAGAAGACAAAGAGGGTGTGTCAATAATTAAAATAATTAACAGTTTGATAAAATAAATATGAATGATAGTGAGTGATGTGAAGGTACAATTAAGAGGAAAAAATGCAGGATCTCTCATATATAACTCTAGAAAACATGTGTAACACTAACATATTTAATAAAATGAATTTGCCTTGAAAAAATACTGGACAGTATTAAAGTGAATGGAAGAGGCCATTTTATTTACACCTTTCATTCAGCGAAAGCTTGGACCGGTGATGCCATGATCAACACCTTCATGTGATGCAGAGAGGATATACTGACTGAGTGTCAATGTGAACAGTCTGCTGGTAATGGCATGTCTAATAATTCAGTAGACAATATACAGGATATACTGATTAAGTATGTATTCAGTATGTAGTGGACTGCCTTGGCGTGGTTATTACATTTTTCCTCTGAGGAACTCCAGAGCTCAACGTCCCCTGGGCAAGTGGGGGACACGTCAAGAGACACTGTTTTACAACCCAAAACATCCAACAGAGGGTTGTTAATTAACTTAACTGATACTCCATGTAGGCATCTGCAATCACATTCTGCTTTTAAGCCACAGAAAGTGTCAGCACTTGTACAAGTACTTGGCCCTTTTCATCACAAGATGCGTGGGAGATAGGCACTCTTGAGGCCACATCCAGCATACCACAGGATGTAAGATATCTGAATGACCTCCTGGGGTCACTCAGGCACATGAAGCAACAATCATTCATTGCCCCCACTGCTGAGATGACAAAAGGCAGGACGTGTTGTAAAGTCATTATAAATCCTTGTGTTGAGACTGACATCTGACAGAATCGCTTGGATCTAGGTTGCGAGTTATGTTTAACTTAATTCCCTAATCTTTCTCTTTGTAGGTAAGAGTTTGTCTATGTACTTTGATGAAGAAGTAGGACCAACTCCCATTCTTTTATCATTTAATTTGAATGATTTAGGTAAAAGCATGTTTTATTCCCTTTTTGTGATGGAGCCCTATTGCCATCTAAGTGACCTTAATTATCATTAATCTCGTATCCAACTTTATAGTTACATCTCATTTTGCATTCATTGTATAATGTTAAAAAGTAATCCTATATCTAAGTAATCACCAAGTTTGTTAGGATCCATGGTAGAATGTTATGTTATGTGTGGTCATTTAACAGAATTGAGCAAAGGATCTTCAGAATCATGTGTTACGTTATAAATTGCCTTTAGGTCTCCTAACGTGTATTTGAAGTTACTGTGATGAGACTATAGTGGTGATGAGATACGTGAATCTATACACCACGGGTTAGATCGTGTAATTCGTCATAAAGTACAGAGAAATAAATGTCTCCTAAATTACACTAGGTCTTTTAGAAACTAATGCCAGATGTGCGATTGCTCGGTGCAAAAGTTCGCTAACTCCGCCTTCCATCCGCATCCCCAAATTGAAAGATAAAAACTGAGTGAGCTCAGCTCAGCTCTCTCTTCTCAATCTCTCTTCTCAAGTCTTCTCTCTTCATTTTTTGCTTCTCTTTGCTTCTTCAAGCCTCTTCAGGCTTCTCTTCAGTGCTTCTTTTCATTCCCTTTTACCGCGGCGCGTCTCGTGCATCCGTGCTCGCAACTTTTTCTTTTCTTCAATTTTATAAGCGGAGCCGCAACAGCTCACCAGAGCTTTGCTGAACTTTACTTTTGAAGCCATTTTCTTTTTAAATCTCTTTGACGCTTTTCTTTATAACAGTTTTTGGTCAGTACAGACACTTTCAGCGGGTCACCTCGTCTGGAAGCTCTCCCCTGGAGTGAAGTGACGACCTGGACCTCCCCCGAGAAGTCTAATCAAGTCGGCAAAAGTAGGCAGAATAACATTTTCTAGTGATCAGAGTTGATGTCGTATAGTGAAGCTTTAATGCCAAATTTCTAAATTCTAATTTACCGTTCAGCGCACATCCACGTTTTAGATGGTCACATATTTCCACCCACTATCATCCCTAATTAATCATTTACATCACCTGAACATACATCACTTAGGTTCCCTCTCATTTGTTCACTGTCCCTTATATGTCATACTATTTCCTCTATTTACTCATCGTTTTATAAGCCTTAATAAATTATTCTCATTTATCGCCAAGTCGTTGTCTGTGAATATAATTTCATAAGAGAAACAAGATCAATGTATACAGGATAAACGGTACAGATTGTGCGATTGATTAAAGTAATGATAGATAGATAGATAGATAGATAGATATACTTTATTGATATCAAAACTGAGAAATTGGGGTGTAGCAGCGCCATACAGTAAGAACAAGAGAATAAAGAGCACACATTATTAAAAGAATATAAAGGAATATGCTTTAAAAAACTAAAAAACTAAGAGACTGTACATATATACATATATACATGTGTAAAGTGTGGAAGAGTATCTGAATAAATAAAAATAAAGTCAGCAGTGTTGAGTGACATGGAGCTAAGACCGGACTTTAAAGAGCATATCAGACAGAGGTGAGTTATTGTACAGGTGGATGGCTTGTGGCAGGAAAGATTTCCTGTATCTGTCCTTTCGACAGCGAAGCTGAATCAGTCTGTTGGAGAAGGTGCTCCGCTGTCGGTCCAGTGTGCGGTGGAGGGGGTGCTCAGCATTGTTCATGATGGCGAGCAGTTTTTTAAGTGTCCTCCTCTCCACCACAGTCTCCACGGTCTCCAGCCTGAAACCCACCACAGAGCCAGCTTTCTTAATGATTTTATTAAGTCTGTTGGTGTCACTGGCTCTGATGCTGCTACCCCAACAAACAGCAGCGAAGAAGATGGCACTGGAGACAACAGACTGGTCGAAGATCTCCAACATTTTGCTGCACACATTGAAGGATCGTAGCTTCCTCAGGGAGTAGAGTCTGCTCATCCCCTTCTTGTACACAGCGTCAGTGTTAGATTTCCAGTCCAGTCTGTTATTGATCACTACACCCAGATATTTGTAGGCCTCCACCTCCTCCACAGTCTCCCCCCGGATCTGTAAAGGCTGTGAAGACGTCCTCTTCTTCCTGAAGTCGATCACCATCTCTCTGGTCTTGTTAACATTCAGCCTCAGGTCCAGACCACTCCACAAAGTTGTCCACCAGAGACCTGTACTCCCCCTCCTCTCCTTCTCTTATACACCCAACAACCACCGAGTCATCAGAAAATTTCTGCAGGTGGCATGACTCGGAGTCATACTGGAAATCAGTGGTGTATAACGTGAAGAGGAAAGGCGAGAGCACAGTCCCCTGCGGAGCTCCTGTATCACTGACCACCACATCAGACACGACACTGCCCAGACGGACAAACTGTGGCCTGCCTGTCAAGTAGTCAGTAATCCAGGAGATCACAGAGCCACTAACACCCATCCCCCGCAGCTTCTCACCCAGCAGCACTGGCTGGATGGTGTTGAAAGCACTGTGTGGCAATACTACGAGGGTTGAATTTATTTACTGATTTTTTTTGTTAGTTAATAAGTGCCCGACAACGCCACCTAGGGGAATTTCACCCCCAGGAAATACATCAGAGGGAACCACCACTCTAATATTAACAAGGTCACCCAGATTCGAGAGGCACCAGAGACTGAGGGATTCCAAAACAAGGTATCCAAAGAAAGTTTATTAACAATATGTCAAAAATTAAAAGGCTGAACAAATCTCAGGGATGATGCAAGCAATAATATAATAATAATAATACGTGGCAAAATATTACACAATCCTCCAGGGCACCTTAACAGGTTGCTTGAGTTGCAAATAAAGTGCATGTGCTAGGTAGGGGGCTGAGGGCTCACCAGGTGAGGATGACTGAGAGGGGGAGAAGGGTCCTGATGATACACACCACACGTGAAGAAAAAAAGAGAAACCGCACACCATCGACTGACACCCAGGTGCACTACTGTACAGGGAGTGAGGGGACCGCCACCGCAGGGATCAGTCACTCGCCACACCAACCCAGCAGCTCCTGTCCAAGAGAGAGAGGCAGATATTAATCAAGGCAAGAGGGCAAAAAAAACAAAACTAAACCAAAAATGCCCCGACACCACACTCTGCCGGGTCCAGGAGGTCACCACCAAGGTTGATTGTGCTTCAATTGCCGCTCACACACAGTTAACCCAATAAACCAAACAATAAAAAAAAACAAAACTTATGCAAAAAATAACTGAATAACTAAACACAAAGTCTACAGAAAACAATGATCACAAAATCCATACACAATAAAAATGAATATCTAAGGACAATACCAAAAGAAACAATAATCAACCAATGATTAAAAAGTTAACTGGCGTGGATCAGTTCTCCTAGTGCAGCTTTAAATCCTATGCTGCGTGTTACGTCCACATGATCCACACCACATACAGTGCAGGCAACACTCACGGGTCATCTGGAGGGATTTATTCCAGGCGTGCGAGACCGCGCGCACACACCGAACACACAATTATATATAAAGGGAAGAACAAAACGGAAAACAGTGGACACAAATGTAACGAGTAGAGAGCTTGCTGCGGCGAATCCGCGACAGAGCAGGTAGACGGAACAGCAGCAGCAGGACAGCGGCCCACGTCAGAGGAGGAGCCACCTGCTGTGATACAGACTAAAATTAATACGTGAATTGCAATTAGATGGATTAAAACAATCGCGCATACATACCCGTGAGTGAGGGCGCAGCGTCACAGGCAACAGGAGAGATAGCCACCAACCAACCACCTTTATAACTGCTAACAGCAAAAAGAGACCAGAATCACACAACGTGCAGCTCGACAAAGCGCATGAGACACGCCAGACACAAACGAGCCAGCCTACCTGAGGGTCTCTGCTATATAGCTTCACTTAATGCAAGTATCTGGGATATTCAAGTTGAAAAGGTACAGCTTGCTTGGGGTTTTATACTGTCTGCTTATCTATTTGTATTGCAATAACTTTGAATTTGTATTCACAGTTTAAGTTTGAGCTATAAAACAAGCTCTGGACTATTCTTCCTCTGTTAAATTTTCCTACAAATCTAATCTCCATGCTTGTAATATGTTTTGTGATGACTCTTTAGAATTACTTACAAGCAAATCATTTAAAAAAGACACCTGCCCCTTGGAGTCTGAGGATCTCGTTGTAAAGTCTTCAAGGGTAGACAGTGGGGGAAGTTTCAAATTATTATACTGTCTAGCCAGTATGAAGCTTCTTGTAGCAGCATAGAGGTGTCATTTGTCGCTGCTGGTAATGAGCGCTGCTGGTGGCCGTGATGAGGTGGGCTGGTATAAAAGCGGCATTCCTCCCACCAGTTCTTCCTTTTGCGCCTCCCTCCATCATCGCCGGCATGTCACTTCCGTGCCGGAGGTCGCTTGGCCGACAGGTATGGCTGCACGCTGCTTCACCTCGCAGGTTGTTTGTGTCTGTTTGTGTGCTTACAGCATTGGTGTTGTGTTGTGTTGTAGGGCGATTGCCTGTGCGCTGCTCCGTGCCCCGTGTAGGTGATGCTGCATTTGTTGGCCGTGGTAAACGCTGGTCGCTGCCCGGAGTCCTCTCTCTCCCTCCCTCCTCTCGTGTGTGTCTGTGTGTGTGCCGGCTGTGACCGAAAAGGTGTTAATGTAACCAGCTGATTGGGGCCGCTGCTGTTTTTGTCTCCGCTGCTGCTTGTCTCCACCGCTTCTGCTTTGCCCTGCTGCTGCTTGGCTTCCACGGCACGGCGTGAAGGCTTAATTGCTTGTTCAAACGTCCTGTGCGTGACGGCTGCTCGGCCGCACGCCACGGTCCGAAGCACAATTTTAAATATTGTATGCATGAGTGTGTGTGTGTGTGTGTAAACGTGTGGGTTACGTTCTGTTACTTTTGGATTATTTGTATGGGTTAATTTGTATTTTTTTTCTTTGGATTAACCCTGATTTTGGCTACTTATGTAATTAATTTGTTAATTAGGTTAAATTGAAAGATTTTCTATATGTAATTTGGTCATTGTTGGGTTTGGGTTTTCTTTTCTTTTCTTTAGCCTTCCTTTTTTTATGATTGGTTACATTTGTTTAAGTTCTGCTTGGGCAGCTATTGATTGATATATTTTGTTAATTATATATATTTTGTTTAAGCTTGCGACCTGCCCCTTTAATTATAATTTTTGTTAGATTCTGATTTATTATTTTTTTGTTTTGTATTGTTCTGTTGTAACCCCACTAATTTGTTTAATTTCCCTTGTTTTCAGATGCTGAAGGACGGTGGATGAAAGCAAAGTGCTAGTATAGTTGCAGTGCTGATTTTGAGATTAAAAAATCAGGTTGAAGAACGTTGTTTTGCTAACTATAGCCTGTGAAATTACTCTGAATCTTACAGACATGAAGAGGAAAGGTAGCATTTGCAATTTTTTTTCACCAAAGAGAAAGGCGACAGAAATAGAAAATGAACAATTGAGCAAGGGTGATGGAGAGGATGAGGTGGAAGGAGAGAGAAAAGACAAAGACGAGGTTGAAGGAGAGAGAACAAGGCAACAGAACAGTGATGAAATACAAGCCCTCGGTGACCAGGGACAGGAGGAGGTTGGAGAGCACCACAGTGGTGAAGAGATGGAGGAGGGAGATCTTCACCAAGATGAGGAGGCAGAAAGCGAGAAAGACGACGTACAGGGTTCAGACAGTGAAAGGGAAAGGAGAGTGCCTGATCCATCACCAACCATCTCTAGTCGAGCTGGTCCTCATGGTATGGAAATTGTTGCTGTATACTAAGTATACTAAGTTACATATATATTATAATGACAAATGACATAAACAGACATTTTGATGAAACTTCAAATGAGATTAAGTTTGTCTGTATGAGTTTGTAAATGTCAGCCCATGCCCGTATGAAGTGTGTACATACTATTTCTCATCAAACTATTAAATTCAGTATATACACATCTGTCATATGTTGCCACCCCTCAAAAATGCCTGCCCCCTTCTTGCCACCCCATAAATATTTTTCTAGATCCGCCCCTGACTGTGGAGATGAAGGACCCTGGAACTTTGTATCTTTTTTGTATGTATAAATGGTGTATGTGTGTTATGTCTTTTGTTGTCAAAAAGGAAAAACCAATAAAAAAAATATTATGAGATTAGATCAGGTAGATAGCAGCAACTAGACTGGTTTAGTGGACTGCTGTCAGCTAAAAATATGTGGCAGAAAATCTGTTACATTATGAAAGTAGGTAGCATGAAAAATTAAAAAAAGAGGAGTGAGTAACTGATAGATACACAGTATGCTCATTCCTCAGCAGTGAAGCAGAACTTTGTTCGCCTGATGAGCATTTTGCAAAGTATAAAATCAACTTTTAGTTAGTTTTTAGATTTAGTTAACGTCACTATAGTCCTACAATGGATGTTAAAGAAGTATTTCAACAATATAAAGCAAGTCTTCACACAAAACTAGGTTGTCTCCACAGTAGAAAGACACAAATACTTTTGAAACCTGTGCTACATGAGCAGAGAAAACAGAGAAAAGGGCTTTGGCACTGGCTTTTGCTCAAAAGGTAGAAACCTACAAATACCAGAATGCATCTGACTAATAAACGCACCCGCTGATGGGTGATGAAATGCAACTTTGTGTGTTCGACACAATGGTGGCTAGCTGGATCTTGTGTAACAGGTAAACAGTGAACTAAAACATGTTTCTGAAAACGCCTGAGGAGAGAAATGCTTACTACAGTTCATCTACACATACTACCCACATTGTTTTGATACAGCTGGTTGAAATCAGCTCTGTACCCCTTTAAATGTGCTTAAGCTCAACCATCATATTGAACATGTTTTCTTGTCCCGGGGAAAATCAACGAATGATAAAAGCAATTGTGTGTCTTAAAAGGGGGCTGTCAATAAAGTCAAATCAATCGGAAAAAAATCCCAAAAACCTCTTCCCCTACCTGCACCATAGGGCTTTCAGTCGCTCACTGGCTGTTTAACCCTTTGAAACCTGGAGTGACATCACTTCTCTTGTGCTTTTTGTTTAATTTTTTGTTTTTTTGTTTTTTGCTCTCATAGTTCACTGACACGGTTTAATTTGACTGTGGTATGTTGCACTGTAATAAACATATGATGCATTATTATTTATCAAAGTATCCAGCGTGATGTAAGAATTAAAAGCTTCATCGTAAACAAACTTCAGGTAAATTTAGGTACATTGTGCTGATAACAGCCAACCTGACTTCAACTTCTGCTGTGTTAATCATTTTTCTTGGGAAAAACTGTTTTGAGTAGGCATACTTCTCCTTATAGCTGCCAACAGCCTGCCAACATTTCCAGTTAGAGAAAGGTTGAAAATAAGGCAATATGCCTGTGGCCCCAGGCCCCCAAAACATTACATCTGCCCCTGGTAATAATAATGAGAGCTCAGCACGAGCAGCTGCAAAGTAGTTTGTAGGAGTCTGAAGAAATCACTTTCCCACGCTGAATATTTAGCTGTTTGTTTATGTAGCCACTTTGGTGTTGTGAGGAGAGGCTCTGCTCTGTTTGACTGTCTCTCTGTCTGCTCAGCTGTTTGATCTGTGATAATGAAATGCCACGAAAACACATACAACTCGGTCTTCAAACACTCAGCTGTATTTTAGAGTCATAGTCGTTTACTGAATTACATGATTGTTCAACACCTCTGCTGTCACAGCTTGTTTTGCCATGAGATTTTTCTCGGTGTCCTGAGAACGTGAGACAGAGCTAAAAGCGTGGGACTCAAGCCAGATGCGTGAGTCGGCATCCCCAGAGGGGAAACAATTAACAGAATTTTTAAATAACCGACATGGGCAAGATTACGTTGGTTAGAGGTTCTGAATGTGGGTTCCGATTGATTTTGGATATCAATTGCCCAGCCCTACTCTGAACCCTGAGAAAATTGGTGCAGTTCCTTCAGAAACATGGGAAAAGAGGCAAGAAACAATTTGGTAAGAAATGTTAAAAAATATTTTAAAATAAAGGTAGGGAGAAATGTTTGATGGGAAAAAGAAAAAAGCCAGGGAAAATTATTCCTGCTATATTTACAATTACCAAATTCTAAATTATGTTACAGAAAATGATTTTGACTTTTTAGCGCTGTTTTCCAGGTCATTTCCTTGTTTGTTTCCCTTTCTTTCTTTACTTCTTCTAATTTTCAGGTAATTTTCCTCTACTTTTTTCAAAACTAATTCCTTGTTAATATTTGTGTGATTTCTTCTTAAACTACTCACTGCCTTCTCTACATATTTTTTAAGGAAATTAAGCCAATTTGCTGAGGTTTCAGAGGGTTAGAACAGCAATCCAGGGCAGCTCACCAGGTAGAGCATACACTCCATGTACTACAGGCTGAGTCCTTGATACTGACCCTGGTGCATGTAAGCAAGAAAGAAGCCAAAGCAGCAGCAGAGAAGCTGTGTGTCTGTAGGCAGGCAGAGCTCCAGAAAGCTCCATGTCCACAGAGGCGACACTCTGCTCTCAGCTGCTAAGCTGATTGAAAAACATGACCTCAATGTGTTTGTCCACTGCGGGGTTTAGTGTTTAGTGAACTGAACAAAAAGGAAGTGTAGTATTGCCTTTTGCCCAAAAGGCAGAATACCTACAACTATCAGAATGTACTGCACCACAACATACCAATAAACGCGCCTGCTGGTGGGTGACATAATGCGAGTCTGTTCATTTTGACACAGGAAACAATACTGTCTCACAGTTAACAGTTACAGAATCTTGGTTTGCATTTGATCAGCACTGCCAGGCTGTACAGTTTGATTAGAGTTTGACAGAGTAGTGGGTCTCTTTCTCTGCAGCTATACTCTTTGTGTCCTCGGTGGCGGGCATACAAAAATTCAGTACAATCAACCTTGAGCTGGCACCCTTTCAACTAGTAAAAAACTTAGATATGATCAATATATGATGGTCCATACACATTAGCATTAGCTCACTGTATGCATTAGCCTAGAGCCTGGCATGAGCCAACTGTCATAGATGCACACTGTAGTAAGTTGAAAGAGAAATATTTACTGGATTACTGTAATGCTAAATGGCCTGCAGTGGTATGCAGCAGTTCGCAGCAAAAATAGACAGTAACAAAGATCTGTTCATAGTCATTTTGTAATGATACCAGCAACATTACACCTGTCATAACGGTCTCTCTCTTTTTTCTCTCTCTCCATCTATCTTTCAAGTTATTGAAGCAAATAAAAGCCTGATTACTTGAAGTTTTTCAGGATACATGCCACTCCATTAATGTTATAGGTATCAAATGAAGCACTCAGTTGGTATCAGCATTACTTTAAAAGCACTGGTATCAGTACTGGTTTTGTATTTTTAAATGTTATCTAGCCCTTGTGATTAGCCATTATTGGTATCAGCTGAAAAAATCCACATTGTGCATCCCTTATATTATATATTTTATTGTTGTTATTGTCAAACTGTTTTTTTTCTAGACATGCTGCATATCTTTTTTGTTTTCAGTGAAACCCACTCTACAGAATTATGAGTTTATATTTTATTGAGTGAGATAGTGTGAATCATATAAATGTAGCAACAATGACAAACTGAATTATTCCTACAATATTTCTGTTCATAAAAAAATTAATAAACCCCAAACAAACCATTACAGTTTGTCACAACCAAAGAGATGCTCTAGAAGCCAGGTTCTGGAATGACTAACTTTTGTTGCATTTAATGTGAAAATCAGACTGAAATGTCAGACTACACAGAATGATAAGCTATCATGATGGACTCATGATGAAAGTGCAAAGGAAAGTCACTGCCAGAGCATGTCAACTCTTCAAATTTCCAAGAAAGCATTTCAATAAAGACAGAAGTGGGAGAGACGAGCAGGTGAGGTGTCAGCAGCACTGCTGCGAACATCCTGTGCCATAAAGGCAGTCGTGCGAAGTGAAGGATGAGTGCAACTGAGCAAAGAGCTTCCTACCTTGTTTAATTTAGAATCCTACAGTACAAAGACAATGAGCAGTGCACTGTATGTGTCTTTAGGATTCTACTACAGGCCTTGTGTAGTTAGGAAATACATGGAACAACACTGTATTCTTCAAGCTGCTGAAATGTTTAGGATTTGGACAAAAGGTTTGTAGATGTGAGAAAAATTACACTGTCGAGAGAACTACACTGAACCCTTCTCTGCATCATTAGAAAATGATAAGTTTGATATCATGATGCCAACATGTTGCATTCAGTGCTGTTTTAAGCAAACTAATATTGAATTCTCATGTAGGTCAGCAAAGACCTGCACTTCCTGTGTTTGTGTAGACCTAAAACGCCTAACCAGAGAGAAATCTGGACCAGTTGGGGGCTACTGGTCTATAACATCCTAATAAGTTGGTTTGCAGACAACGTGATGCACTTGAACCTGTCCTCCACCTCACACATGGGCTCACTTGTGCATTTGGTGTAAAAGACTTACTGAAACTTTTTTACCCATAGCATCATACACCCAGACACAGGCCCAGCTGTCTAATATTACGATAGCAGGCTAATGTGATTGGGAAAGCACAGATCTATACATGGTGATGAGGACACAACTGCAGAATGTTGGGCAGCAGTTTTTGGAGGAGGAAAAGCAGGAAAAGGAGTAGTAGGCAAACAAATGACAGTTATAGGGTGGTCAGGGCCCCATGATAGTATTATCTTCAGAGATGTTACTTTGTATTACTGCTTATTTTTGAAATTTTAAACAATTCTGCAATCTTTGTTTTTATCTTTTTTTGTTTTAATGAATTATTTCAGTTATTAAATAATAATAATAATAATTCTGTATTTCACTTCTAGTGCATAGTGCTTCGCAAGATTGCCAGTCAGAACATTTTGCTGATACTTTCAGTATCAACTTTTTTGCCACTTGCCTGGTACGTTTATTGACAGCATTTACTTAGGCTAATTAAAAACTGAGTTTGCAGGGCATTATGTTTCCCTGCTGTTTCAAATGACTTGTATATAAATGCTGCTCTGTGATCACACGCAGTTCTGTCTTGTTCCTTACTGTATATTTACAAAGAATAATGTCTAGCTGTGTGCTGTAATTATGACCATCAGTCTCCATCACTGAGCATTGAGTGAACAGTGTCAGTCAGGGAAATGGTTCAAACCTGTGATCAGCTGCGATCCATCCACTGATGTAGTGTTGTGATTTTAGCAAAGCTGAACACTCAATGCTGCACTCTCCATTTTGACTGACCCCAAATTTCATATTCAATTGAATATTCATGACAGCAGCATACTTGGGCTTGGCTTCCTGCCAAGAAAATATCATCCAAGAGCAGCAGGGAAGAGAGAAGGAGGGTTCCCAGAGTTCAGACTTGGTGACAAGTCAGATCAACAGTGCTGTCATCTGCCAGAGAGGGGAGAGGAGTAAAAAAGGGAGAAGGTGGATATGAGGAATGACAAGGAAAACCAAGTGAAGGGTGATGTAGTGGACTGCCTTGGTGTGGTCTTTGCATTTTCCCTCTGAAACTCCAGAGCTCAACCTTCCCTGTACAAATGGGGGACACCTCGAGAGAAACTGTTTTATGGAGTTAACAGAGGGTTAAAAATTAACTTTGTTGAGACGCCCCAGTTAACATCTGCAAACAGGTTCTGCTTTTAAGCCACTAAAAGTGTTAGCCTTTGATGCTTTCCTGCTCAAGATGCCATGAGAGATAGGCATTCCTGAGGCCCCATCTAGTATATAACAGGATGTAAGACATCTAAATGACCTCCTGGGGTCACTTAGGCATGCGAGGTAACAGTCGTTCATTACCTCCACTCTCAGTACCTCATTTTCCCCCCTGCTGAGAAGACAAAGGCAGGACAGAAGTCATTATGCACTCTTGTGTTGAGACTAAAATCTGACAGAATCGCTTGGACCAAGGTTGCGATAAGTTGCGTTAAGTTTAACTTAATTCCCTAATCTTTCTCTTTGTAGGTAAGAGTTTGTCTCTGTGCTTTGATGAGTAAGTGGGACCAACTCCCATTCTTTTATCATTTAATTTGAATGAGTTAGGTAAAAGCATGTTTCATTCCCTTTTTGTGATGGAGCCACCAAGTTCACCAAGTTCGTTAGAATCCATTGGATAATCTTATGTTATGTGTGGTCATTTAACAGAATTGAGCCAAGGATCTTCAGAGTTATGTGTTACGTTATAAATTGCCTTTAGGTCTCCTAACATGTATTTGAAATTACTGTGATGAGACTATAGTGGTGATGAGATACGTGAATTTACACACAAAGGGTTAGATCGCGTAATTCGTCATAAAGTATGGAGGCTCTAAGCTCAGAGCTTCTTTTGCTTTTTTTCTACTCTCCCTTTCACTGCGGCACTTCTCGTTTATCCTCGCCCGCACCTTTTTCTTTTCTTCAATTTTTCTAAGCGAAGCCACAACAGCTCACCAGAGCTTTGCTGAACTTTAACTTTTGAAGCCTATTTCCTTTTAAATCTCCTTGACACTTTTCTTTATTCCAGTTTTTGATCAGTAAAGACACTTTTGCAATTAGTTTTAAGTAAACTCAAATTAATAATTTAAAGTGACTCCCTCAGACCAATGGGACTACTTTTGATTATTTCTGCGAGTTTTAATTGAGAAGGAAACTCCGCGATTCGCCGTTAACTCTGCCACGGATCTAGAAGCACCTCCTGCTGCACAAACTATCAGCATCCATCGTCTACCCTTAAGGACTTTTTTTAAAGACTTTTACCAGTTCGCCGAGGCGAACACCAAGGCCAGTTAAAGACCGCAGCACACCAACTCCATCTGCTCGGCCGCCGCCGCCTTTCAGCGGGTCACCTCGTCTGGAAGACGCGCCGCAGCTCTCCCCTGGAGTGACGCGAGGACCTGGACCTCCCCCGAGAAGTCTAATCAAGTCGGCAAAAGTAGGCAGAATAACATTTTCTAGTGATCAGAGTTGATGTCGTATAGCGAAGCTTTAATGCCAAATTTCTAAATTCTAATTTACCGTTCAGTGCGCATCCATGCTTTAGACGGTCACATATTTCTACCCACTATCATCCCTAATTAATCATTTACATCACCTGAACATACATCACTTAGGTTCCCTCTCATTTGTTCACTGTCCCTTATATGTCATACTATTTCCTCTATTTACTCATCATTTTATTAGCCTAAATAAAATACTTCATTTATCGCCAAGTCGTTGTCTGTGGATATTGTTTCATGAGAGAAACAATCTCAATGTATACAGGATAAACGGTATAGATTGTGAAATTGATTAAAGTGATGACATGTTTTGAAACTGTCATAATTTAAAATTTAATTCTCTCCTAAATGGAGAGTGGTGCCCCTTTTACTTTAACGAGTGCAAAATCCAAATTCTAACAGAATTAATGATAACCGCTACAGTGAGCAAGGCAAACTCTGTAAGAACCAAGAGATAGACAACTAAGACAGACAGAAACATAAAACAAGAACAGGATCAAAAAATAATTAGAAAACTTAGAACAGCACCAGAGTAGCAATTGGCTCACACAAACTACTAAAGACACAGATGTAGATGGATGCATTTCCTTTTTGCACTGCACAAACTGTGGTAATAAGAGACCTGTATTTATCACAGTCATACAACTTTCCAAGGCATCCATCCATCCATCCATCCATTCATTTTCATCCACTTATCTGAGTCGGGGTTCGCAGGGGCAACAGGCTAAGCAGAGCACTCCAGGCGTCCCTCTCCCCAGCAACGCTTTCCAGTTCCTCCTGTGGAACCCCAAGGCGTTTCCAGGTCAGATGAGATATATAATCCCTCCAGTGTGTTCTGGGTCTGCCCCAGGGCCTCCTACCAGTAGGACGTGCCCGGAACATCTCCAGCGGGAGGCATCCAGGAGGCATACTGATCAGATGCCCGAACCACCTCAACAGGCCCCTTTTGACGTGAGGGAGCAGTGGCTCTAGTCCGAGCTCATTCTGGCCGCTTGTATCCACGATCTCATTCTTTGGGTCACTACCAAGAGCTCATGACCATAGGTGACGACAGTCCAATGCAACTCCTGCATCACTGTGGATGCTGCACCAAACCGCCTGTCCATCTCACGCTCTGTTCATGCTCCACAGGAAAAGGGATCATGGTCAGGTGCCTTGTGTGCTGGGTGGCTGGCAGGGACGGGGCCCTGGGCGTGCCGATCCTCAGCACCGCAAACTGGTTCTAGGGACTTTCCAAGGCGTAATACATAAAATTATGCAGAAATAGTGTCTAGCTGCCTGATACTTAATGATCAGGATGTATAAGGTGAGACATTCGGTACAAGGTAGATTTATTTGTCTTTTTTTTCAAAACGTAGTTATCCTAACCATCCTGCAGTTTTAAAAGTAGCCTGTCACAGCACTAAATCTAAGTCAGATTGCATTAGTGACAAACAATATGGCAGCGTGCTTACTATATCATGTTTGTAAACTTGCTAATGAAGCAACTAGTGTCATACAGGTTGTCTGTAAGTCACTGTGGAGCCGTGGTGGCCGGTGTCAGCAACATGAGAGAGATCAAATTTCTCAGATTAAGGCTGCACCTGGATCGTGGTCATGGCTGTGCTGGTGCTGTGGTCCTGCCTGAGGCTGCGCCTGTGTCATGGGTCTTGGTTGCACTGATGCCGTGATCCTGCTCAACGCAATCTTCTACGGCCATCTTATTAGTCATGCCTCCAGAATTAATATACACTTTTCCTCTCTCTCTCTTTCCTATGTATCATTTTGTCATCTACTGTCATTTAATTGTTTTTCACAACATCTATTGTTTGTATGTCCATTCTGGAATAGGGATCCCTTCTCAGTCGCTCTTTCTGAGGTTTCTAGAATTTTTTCCCTGTTATAAGTTTTTTTGTGTCAAGTTTTTCCTTAGTCAATGTGGGGGTCTAAGGACATGCCCTCTGACGCAAATTGTGATTTGTGAAAATAGGCTTCATGAATAAAATTGACTTGACTCGAGCTGAGATGGGATGGGGGGGGGGGCACGCATACTGTGTGTGTTTACTTTTTGAAGTGATGAGAGGAGACATGCCATTCTTAGTCTATTAAAGACACCAAAACTGCACCAATATGTCAACATTTTTAAAGTGAAGCTGTGAAAGGAGCTGTCCTTACTGGCTGCAGGTGTTTTGTGAGCTGAACTTTCATAACTTTCAAACTTTCGGACAATGTGTTTTTATTCCTGTTGCTGGCTTTGAAAGTGCTGCAACTGAAAATGATTCATGAGGTTGAAATAAGGAATCATTTATATGAAACCTCCTTTTTTAAGCACAAAAACCTAAGCAAAGTCTCAGCTGACTGAAGGGAGATCACAAGGAAGCTGAAAGTTTCTGCTGAGGTAAATGACCATCACTAAAAACAAGCTGGGCTAATATTTATTGCTGGATATCATGTGTGTAATTTCCACTAAATGTCACAAGATGAAACATGTTTTTGCTTTAACATGTAACATTACAAACATAGGATGATAGCATGTTGGTGACTCACCATAAATTAAGTGTTAATGTCTCTGATCTGATCTCGAGAGGACAGCTGGTTCGGAGGGCTCGGGCAATGTGTTGAGAGTTAGACACTCGCTTTCTGATTGGACATGGCATCATTATGTTTCACCGCCGAGCAGCTGCAGAGTCAAGTCGGACACTTGGTAAAATTCAGTAAACCGGTCCAGTCAGGTGTTTGGCTTAATATCAAACCAGTTTGAATATTTTTTACACCAGACCAACTCTGACTACTTGTCTGTTTTTTTTGCAACAATCTACTTTGACTTATGTTGTTATGCTATAATATATGAAAAATGTAATGACGTATTCACTTTTACATTGTATTGATAATCAACCATATTCAATACCCTACATTTTATGCGTATTCTGTTATATGGGTGGCAGTAAATACCTTTTTCATTCCTTCTTATCTAAACGTACAACTGATATTTGTTAATAATGGTGACTGTTAGCTCTTAATGATACCACAACACTGTACACAACTGTAACTTCACCACCTTTGTCTTTACTACTACGACACAGATTCATTCTCATACATGTCCCTGGGGGAGATAGTGTAGTGTAGTAGCCTGACAACGCTGATAAAAGCACTATGAACCTGGCAGAGAGGTGGAGAGGTGGAGAGGTGGACGATACGAAGAGAGAACACAGGGGGTATGAAGGATGCATAACCAACAGAAGCAGACAATCAGAGACAGAAGGAGGGAGAGAGGGATGCTTGAGGATAGAAAGCCACAGTGGAGACGACTGGAGGTGTCTCCATAGAAACAAGGCTCCACTGATCTCATTAGAGACAAACAGCCAAGAGACCAACACTGGCTCAGAGAGATAATAGACTGTGTGTTTCTTTGCATACACATTTTCATATCTACACATATAGTACATTCAGGGGGCAGATTAGGAATAATCACATTAATTCAACTATTGACAAATGCCTTGTCCTTGTGCTTTGAGTAATTATAATAACTAATGTCTGTATATGGGTGTGTTGCCATCCAACTCTTCATGCAAAAAAACAAAATGTGGAAATGGAAACATCTTTGGCAAATAAATGTTTACATACAGTCATGACGCACTCTCATTGCACAGGCCACTGCAAACTCTCTCCACCGGATGACTCTCTCTGGATGACTTTTAAACCATCTTCCAGGAGCACAGAGCTTTAACATTAGGTGTTTAAAACTAATATTCCCATTGCCCAATGTTCTCTCCATTGTTATACACCTATAGAGCGCTGCAGGATTGAGTCCTAAAATCCAGAAATGAGAACAGTTTCACCGCTCCTGGTGCCTACTTCTCAAAGTCAATTGGTTTTTCGAATGGGTTTTTGGTTAGAGGCCCAAAATAAGGTCTGTGGTTAACACATGCAATAGAGACTTTTATGTTTTGTTCTACAGCATAAAATACTTCAGTAAATACCCCACTCTGAGTTTTTAAGTTTAAGTGTTCAATAAAGGGCAACTGCTGAAAAGTGGTTGATTGAGACTAAAGAACATCATCACAACGAACCATGACAAATATAGCTGCACAGCCACATTGAGGTAGCAATGTTGAATCAACTTGTAAATGACACAGATCTGGAGCGATTCATTACCATAATTAATTATGAAAATATGTCAATTTACAAAACGTGTTTGGGGGTGTTTCCATGAGGTTAACCGTGCTTGGTCAGCAACAGTGTGGCCAGCTATGTTATCACCAAGTCCCTTCTGAAGTGTGGCTCAACCCCTTGTTTAAGTAGTTACAAAGTTGTTGTTTGCACAGGCTTGTGTGTCTTGCCAAAAGGCGTACAACTCAGCATCAACTAATATTTGTATTTGGTCAAAAACAAAACAAAACAAAACAAAACAAAATATATATATATCTTCTCATCAATGTCTGAGCCCCATTTCAATATCACATTTCAATGGCCCCTTGCATCCCTGTGTGCACTACTGCACAATGCATGCCGATCAGATTGTGAGCAACTTGATCGTGCAGTGTTTTTCATTCATTCATTTTCTGTAACCGCTTGTCCTCGCAAGGGTCGCGGGGGGCTGGAGCCAATCCCAGCTGTCATCAGACAGAACGCGGGGTACACCCTGGACAGGTCGCCAGACTATCGCAGGGCCGACACATATAGACAAACAACCATACACACTCACAGTCACACCTAAGGGCAATTTAGAGTCACCTATCAACCTAAACCTGCATGTCTTTGGAATGTGGGAGGAAGCTGGAGACTCCGGAGAGAACCCACGCAGACACGGGGAGCACATGCAAACTCTGCACAGAAGGGTCCCCGCCCACGGACCCACCCCCGTTCCAACCCAGGATCGAACCAGGGACCCTCTTGCTGTGAGGCAACAGTGCTAACCGGGTTGAACCAGGGACCTTCTTGCTGTGAGGCAACAGTGCTAACCACGATGCCACCGTGCCGTGTTTTTGTCCTTGAAAAATTTAAAATCCAAGGTCATTTTTTTTAAAAGAACAAAAGAGTGACCAGGGTGCTGAAAAGGAGACTCTGTCCGATTGTCACACCTTGGATTCAGGAGGAACAATGCAGGTTCTTTCCAGGCCATGGAGCAGTGGATCAGCTCTTCATCCTAGCGAGGCTGCTGGAGGGGTTGTGGGAGATTGCTCATCTGGACTACATGTCCTTTGTGGACTTGGAGAAGGCCTATCACCGCGTCCCTCGGGTAGTTCTCTGGGGGGTACTGCGGGAGTACGGGGTACCGGGGTCGCTTCTGCAAGCCATTCAGTCCCAGTATAACCAAAGTGGGAGCTGTGTACACAAACACGTTCCCAGTTGGTGTTGGCCTCCGCAAAGGTTGTCCCTTGTCTCCAATCCTGTTTGTGATTTTCATGGACAGGATCTCAAGGCGCAGCCAGGGGGAGGAAGGGGTCCTGTTTTCGGACATCAGAATCGCGTCTCTGCTTTTTGCAGATGTTGTGGTTCTGTTGGCTACATCATAACATGACCTCCAGCATGCACTGGGGAGTTTTGCAGCCGAGTGTAAAGCGGTCGGGATGCGAGTCAGCACCTCCAAATCTGAGGCCATGGTTATCTGCCGTAAAATGGTGGACTGTTCCCTCTGGGTGGGGAGTGAGTTGCTGCCCCAAGCAAAGGAGTTTAAGTATCTTGGGGTCTTATTCACAAGTGAGGGTAGAACAGAGTGTGAGATGGACAAACAGTTTGGTGTGGCATCTGCAGTGATGCGGGAGTTGCATCGGACTGTCGTGGTAAAGAAAGAGCTTCGCCTTCCGGCTCAGCTCTCCATTTATCAGTCCATCTATTTTCCTATCCTCACCTATGGTCATGAGCTCTAGGTAGTGACCGAAAGAATAAGATCGCAGATACAAGCGGCCGCGATGAGCTTCCTCTGGAGGGTGGCTGGGCTCAGCCTTAGAGATAGGGTGAGGAGCTCAGACACCCGGGAGGAGCTCGGAGTAGAGCCGCTGCTCCTTCGTGTCGAAAGGGGACATTTGAGGTGGTTCGGGCATCTGATCAGGATGCCTCATGGGCGCCTCTCGCTGGAGATGTTCCGGGCATGTTCTACTGATAGGAGGCCCCAGGGCAGACCCAGAACACACTGAAGGGATTACATATCTCGCCGTGGGGTCCCCCAGGAGGAACTAAAAAGCGTTGCTGTCAAGAGGGACGCCTGGAGTGCTCTGCTTGGCCTGTTGCCCCTGCAACCTGACCTCAGATAAGCAGACAAAAATGGACGGATGGAAGAGTGACCAATAAGCATACTTGTTACTTATTGATTGGTAAGTTCAATATTTATCAGCAAACTTGCACAGAAACACAAAATCAAACAGATAACTTCTTTGTTGAATGAACAACACAGGATATGATCTCTCTTACTATTGGGTTAACATATGTTAAATATTAGCTTCTGCATTTGCTGTATATGTAGTCTAATCATGCTGATAAAACAGCTACAGTGAATTTAAGTATTCAGGTGTTTGCCCTCTGATCCTGTGAGACAGTATGATGGAATGCATAGTGCGTGACTTCATAACTACTTCACTACTAGAATTAGCTTTTAAAAAACTCATGAGGGCTCTTAAACAACTGCCTGCATGATTCTTTAGCTTTGTTAGCTCTCCAGAGCTGAGTGGAGAGGTAAGCTCAGGGGGGATGGACTGGTCCAAGCCGGGGATGTAAGTAGTAACAGTTCTGTCTGAAACATGAAGCCTGAAAAACGTGAACATGGCGGCAAGAGTTTGAGTTTTTCACAACATGTTTATGTTTGCGACTCACTGCGGGAGATTAAAAAAGCAGCTGTTACCATAGTGGCTACTTCAAAGAAGAAGAACAGCAGCTGTAAATGTCCGCAAACTGGGAAAACAGTGAGATTAGATTCCCTGTCAAATAACAGGAAAGCTCAAAGATTGTGAGTGAGATGTTATCCCTTTGTTATAGTTTAGAAAGCGCTGCCAATGCATACATTATATGTCACGCTAAAAAATCATGAATATTAGTAATACAGCAGACATTAAACATAGAATAACTAACTAAGTGGATATCATCCAGCTATTGTTTACAGCAACAAACTAATCTGAAAAGAGGGTGGGGGACACACAGGGGCACAATATGGTTTCACAGATGTTAAGGTCGTTGTAATGTTACTTTTGCCACATGGTTATGAACACTATTAAAGCAAATGTGGAAAATAATGTCCCCTTTAAAACAAAAATAACAACAGAGAAAGTCAAAAAGAAAAATATATATTCTTCTAATTCCCCAGTCTGTATCTTTTTAAAACATGATGTACATGATACCTTGGTGTGTGTGGTTTGGAGGTTTTCATACTGAGCATAGTTTCACATGTGTGTCAGATGATCATCGACCTATTTGCCAGCAGCTACAAGTCCCCATGTTTTTGTACCTCAGCCTCTTTAACTGCAAGGGCATTTATGCAAATAAGGTTGTGGCACAAATTAGCTGGCACACAGAGTCCTGTCCAAGCAAATCCCCCCTTCATTAGCAATTTCAAGAGCAAATTGCTTCTGTTGTAAGACTAAACTGCCAGGCATTGTTGCAGCCTAAAACTGCTTTTTAATTGGAGAATTCACTCCTGTGATGTGACAGAACAGCTCCCATGCTAGTCTGACATGTAAAACAGAGTTTGATGGAAATGCCAGCAGACATTCTGCGAGAAGGCTGTTACTCAGGTAAAAGTCCAACTACTCCACTAAATAATTACTCAAGTGAAACTAAAAGTTGCCATTTGAGAAGTCTACTGAAATAGAAGTAAAAAAGGACCTGTTTGATAAATTACTAAAAACAATGTTACTTTCCATGCAGGCCAGTGCAAAATTGTGAAAAGTAAATACATTCTTAAAAGCCCTTGTTTCGATGTGCAGGTCGGCTAATCAGACAAATAAGGGAAGTCTATAAAACTCAGATATGAAGTTAAACATGAAAAATGAACACGGCTGGCGTGAGCTAGCTCACTACATTTTCTCTTACAGAATGTGCAACTCATTTTGATGCAGGGTGTTCCCCTAAATAGTTGTTAAGTAGTTGTTAAAGGGGAGCACAACAAGCACCTTCAGCTAGCAGGCATTGCTTTGCTCAGAGTCAAATGTCTCACTAACTATTGGCTCCATTGCCATCAACTTCGGTACAGACATTCCCCTCAGATTGGACAGCAATAGCATCTCGCTGTAAGCACAGCCTGTAAGTGCAGCTAGCATGGCTGTAGACTCTGAGGCAACATTAAAAAAAAAACAGCACAACTATAAAGCAAGGAGTCTCTGTCTGTCTGTTTGTCATCAGTGACATTCAGGTTTAATACTCTTTAGCCGCATTTACAATGCCTGATCGAGGCAGCAATACCACGCCATTATGCCCCCTCGCTGTTCTATACAGAACGTCTAATTGCAGAAAGGTGTGAAGTAGTTTCATTCATAGGCAACATTTTGCCAAAACAAGCTGTTCTGTGTGCAGCCGGCTGTGACACCAGTGAGCAGGGACTGTCTACAAAGGAGAAAGGAGATTTTTACAAAACTATAGAATACCTTTCCTCTGATAATGTGTGGTGTCCTCAAAATTACTTCACATATCAATAGTTTCCTGTTGGTTATACTTATAAATATAGAACAGCTTTTCTAATTTTGGTGAATTTTCATTGAAAAAAAAATTAATTCACCTGTAAAAAGAATATGTCTCCAAATACTTAATTCTCTCTCAGAAAATAGTTTTTTTTTATGTGCCCAATGTTCTGAAAATTCAAAGACAGACAGATGGTTATTGACAAATGTAGCTAACATATTCTTCCAATTTAAAACATCACACAATCACACATATGATTTTGAGTCAACATTTAAATATTACTCTTTGGCACGCACACCATTTAAGTGCAGCGTTGAGAGTGACGTTTGTACGAGCTGCAAACAGCAATACCACAGGCAATTGGTCAGGCATGTTTTAAACGGGCACGACACTATTTTATTTCAATGTGCAGTGTGCAACCAAACAGCATTCAGCCAAAAAAGCTGAACCTGAATCAACTTCCTCCCAAAATGCAATGCACCTTTATCCAGCAAGATCCCATACATGCACATTCCTGGAGAATTACTTGTGAACATGAACATCTTACTTCTTTTTTTGATGTAAAATGTCCTGCTCGCCATCTGGGTCTCAAAATTTAAATAACAAAATTTTATTTAATCCTCAAAAAAAAAAAATTATGTGATACAAATATTAGCTATTATGTTGTTGGCAGAATTTGTATGTAACTATCAATAACATATTAGTAGAGCATTATGTTCAAATCAAAGCTAACAGCATACACAGAGGAAACTGTGTGAAAGCACCACGTGTTTGACTGCCCTGAACAGGACTTTGTATCCACTGCTTTGTAGGACCACAAGTACATTCAATCACAGATGGGTATCTCCAGCACCGATATTTCTTCAGTCAAACATGTCATACAGTTTATTTTGTGCTGGTGTAATACAGTGAGACTGGGCCATCTCTGTGATGGACAGTAAGTGCAAATCAATACTTTGAGTTCAGTCAGAACTCACAGCAGGAGCCAGTATTCATGTAATGGACATCAGCTTAACATAATGACAGAGCACGCTCAATAAAATACACTCATCACTGACTGGCATCGAGACAAAATCAGGATTTGGCTGAATGGGACAAAATAACCCTTTCTGGTGAGAGCCTTTTAATGACATGGAGTTTGTCTGTGGTTCCCAGGAAGCCTGGGTTCATCAAACCGCTTGGATAGAAACATGCTGATTGCTCCAGCATGCCCCTGCTGGCTTCCTCTGCAGATGAAAGTGTGAGCAAGGTAGCATGCAGAGATACATGGCTAGTAGCTGTGTTGAGACAGCAGTGCCTGGCTCCCCACGGGGGCCCGACCCTACCTGACAATCAGCTTTCAAATCAATTCGATCCCTGGAGGAGGTGGTGGGGGTAATACAGTGAGGGGCTTGATACACCTTTCAGGCCATCGATCCCCAAAAAGAAAACACATGCGTGCAGATCATCTGCCTCGCTTTCTACCTTTCCCCCCGATGTGTGTGACAAGCTGAAACAAGCCAAGGCCGGATCTGCTGAGTGGCAGCAGTTCCTCCTTTCACAGTAATGAGGGAACACGTAGGTACATACAAAATCCCCCACATGTGCTCTGAGAGAGTCCAGAGTTAAACCATCACTGGTGGTCTGCACTGCATTGTTGAAGTCACTGCACATCTGTGAGACACTGTCAAAAATGCTGACTAACGGCAGTCTGGCTTCAACATCCCACAAAAACATAAGCTAGTGCTCGTTGTTCTCAACATTTCTGATGTAATGCTTGTCAGAACAATGCATGTTCATTCAACCAGAAAAAGATTTTCTCTATCAAGGCTGTTTAGTTTAAAAGAAACAAAAAAAAACTAAAAAATTAAAAACCTGTAATCCAGATGTTGGAAAAACTGACATTATAATAAATATGTTAAAAGTACATTGAGTTTTGTACTAAAAGTATGCTATCATATGAAAATGTACACACAACAGTTTGCATGATATCATACAAATTCGTGCCCCATGAATGACTTCATGTCCTTAAAATAGAGTTATGTAATTAACGTAAAGTTACAGAGGTTAGGTTTAGACAATAGAGGTTACTGTGGTTAGGGTTAGGAAAAGCGACACGGTGAGGACGAACCTTAAAATGACTTAAAGTTCACTCAAAGTTAACAACATGGTGTATATCTTAAGGGGAAAGTTAAAGGGGAAAGTCTGGATTTTTGCAACCCACCCAACCACTCAAACCTGCATCCTGGCAAGACCGCTCGCGACTGATTGGCTAATACTGATATGATGCTGTGCTGTAATTGGTTCATACTGATATGTTTCTGTGTTGTGATTTGTTAATAATGACATAATGCTGTGCTGGGATTGGTTCGTACTAATATAATGTTGTGTTATGATTGATGATAATATTGTGTTGCTGTGTTGTGGTTGGCTGATATTGATATGATGCTTTGTGGATATTGGTTGATGCTAATATGATGCTGTGCTGTGATTGGTTGATGCTGATGTGATGCATGTATATATACATATATTGCTGATATGATGCTGTGCTGTGATTGGTTAATGCTGATGTATTGCTGTACTGCGATTGGTTGATGCTAATGTGATGTTGACGTGTGATTGGTTGATGCTAATGTGATGTTGACGTGTGATTGGTTGATGCTGGAAATGTGTGAATCTCTCCCGAGTGTGAAATTAATCAGTCTAATCTAACCCTGGCTGTTAACATTAATCTTCAAATATAAGCATGTTTTACTTTAAAAAACAATATAATCATAAAACTACATATGATGCGCTTTATGTATAT
The DNA here is from genome assembly GCF_008729295.1 of Plectropomus leopardus. Lineage (NCBI taxonomy): Eukaryota > Metazoa > Chordata > Actinopteri > Perciformes > Serranidae > Plectropomus > Plectropomus leopardus. The sequence continues at coordinate 1,023,056 of NC_056468.1, forward strand.
TGTAAATCAATGCAGTTATTGACTGCTATTTAGCGAAAATCTGAGTTTAGTCTCTCCGCACAATGTATTCAAATGGCCCGCCAGACACTTTCGGGAACTATTCGAAGCCTCCATGTGTTATGTGACACCTGAACATTTTGAACTTTGGTTGTCAGTACTCTGTTTATTCTAGTGCACTAGTTGATGCTGATATGATGTTGTGCTGTGATTGGTTGATGCTGATATGATGCTGTGCTGTGACTGGTTAATGCTGATGTGTTGCTGTACTGTGATTGGTTGATGCTGATGTGTTGCTGTACTGTGATTAGTTGATGCTGATATGATGCTGTACTGTGATTGGTTAATACTGATGTGTTGCTGTCCTGTGATTGGTTGATGCTGATACGATGCTGTACTGTGATTGGTTGATGCTGATGTGATGCTGTGATTGACTGATACTGATCGGTGCTTTGCTGTGATTGGTTGATGATGATATGATCCTTTGCTGTGATTGGTTGAAGCTGATATGATGTTGTACTTTGATTGATTGATGCTGATATGATGCTGTGCTGTACTGTGATTGGTTAATGCTAATGTGATACTGTACTGTGATTGGTTGATGCTGATGTGATGCTTTGCTGTGATTGGTTGATGCTGATATGATGCTGTGCTGTGATTGGTTGATGCTGATGTGATGTTTTGCTGTGATTGGTTTATGCTGATATGATGCTGTGCTGTGATTGGTTAATGCTGATGTATTGCTGTACTGCGATTGGTTGATGCTAATGTGATGTTGACGTGTGATTGGTTGATGCTAATGTGATGTTGACATGTGATTGGTTGATGCTGATGTGATGCTTCACTGTGATTGGTTTATGCTGATATGAGGCTGTGCTGTGATTGGTTAATGCTGATATGATGCTGTGCTGTGATTGGTTGATGCTGACGTGATGCTGTGCTGTGACTGGTTGATGCTGATGTGATGCTTTGCTGTGATTGGTTAATGCTGATGTGATGCTTTGCTGTGACTGGTTGATGCTGATATGATGCTGTACTGTGATTGGTTAATGCTGATATGATGCTGTACTGTGATTGGTTGATGCTGATGTGATGCTGTTCTGTGATTGGTTGATGCTAATATGATGCTGTGCTGTGCTGTGATTGGTTGATGCTGATATGATGCTGTTCTGTGATTGGTTGATGCCAATATGATGCTGTGCTGTGATTGGTTGATGCTGATATGATGCTCTGCTGTGATTGGTTGATGCTGATATGATGCTCTGCTGTGATTGGTTGATGCTGATGTGTTGTGGTGTGCTGTGAGTGGTTGATTCAATGCCAACAGCAGCTGTCACCAGTTTTTTGGCCATATCTCTCTCGTTACTTTTCATAGATGCATCTTGGTAACTAACTTCCTGTAATCCTGCTTGCAAAACCTCCATTTGATTAATTGTTCAACCACGAAAAATTGCTTTCAATTGGCACATCACCAGCATTATTTTAACATCTGAACAAATATTAGATTGAGCAGTGATTCAGAAGTCTTGAAAAGAAGGCATGAAAAGCTCAAAGCATCTCAAAACCGAATACCCAACCAAATCTGGAACAACTGGTCACTCAATATTATAAAGCTACTGTATATCTAAAGGTTTTTGTGTTCAACTGCTTGTTATTTTTTTCATATTTTTCAGTATCATAACTACACACAACTCATAACTGTCATGATTCCTGCATTCTCCTCCTCTCCTTCACTGCCAGTACTTTTCCACTCACCTCACTCTGCTCTGCTCTACCTGCTAGCCACGCCCACCGCTGCAGCCTGCTCTCCCCTCAGCTGCAGCTCATCTCCAATCAGTGCAGTATTTAAGACTCTCCAGTTCACTCACTCTTTGCCAGATTGTTCCTCTGCCATGCATGACTTTCCAGCGTTCCTTTGCCAGATTACCTGTTGCCGACTCAGCCTGTTCCCGACCAACCCTCCGTGCCTGCCACCTGGTGTACCTACCTGCCTTCTGTCCCTGACCACGTGCTTCGCTTCGGCGTTCTGCAATCCTGACGGCTCCACTGGCAAAGACCTCCCCTCTCGACCACGACGATCCTTCAGCCTGCTCCTCGACGGTACCGTTGCATTCTCGGACTGTTTCCTCGGCTACGGATCCTCTGCCTGTCCCCGACCACGACCCAGCGTTATCCCCGACGACGTTTCCACACGTGTTGTCGGTTCTTCGAGCTACGGGGTTTCCTGCTCTCCAGCCACAGTGGGTTCCAGTTTCGTGTCTTCACCTCGTCGGATTCCCAGAGACATTAATTGGGTAATTCACCCGAAGAACGGACTGAACATTTGTGAGCTGAACCGGGGTTGTGTTGGTTATAATAAAGGTTATTACCAACTGACTTTGAGTGTTGGCGTACTGCATCTGGGTTCATACACACCCCGTTTCAATAACTATGCATAGCTACACAGTAGCTTCCACACAGAAACACAGGCCATCCGAGTACAGTGAAATATGTGTGGTTGCTGACTAAGCTCTCTTTTTTTTTATTGATTGCACCACACACAAACACAAAAACTTTAAGATTCTATAGCCCAATTATTCTCAGAATAGGCCACATATCACAGTGTTTATGAACATAAACTATTGCTGGCATTAAACACAACTGTCCTCAAATGGCTTCTGTTCTTTTGCAGTCACATCTCTCCCCACAGTTTGTGTTTTATTAGTAGGTTGGGGTGAAGGGAGTTAGAGGCACAGCGCACATTTCCCAGCATAATCCTCCACTTTCTGAGAATAAAGTCCATTTGGCTTGGAGAGTCACGTACAGCGCTGCTGCCTCTCAGGCACCTCGGTCCCTGTCGGGCTCTTCACTGCTTCACTGAGCACAGCTGATGGGCAGAGTAGAAGTAGAATTTGGCTTATATGGGTTTTGGGTAGCTGATACCCTTATTTTAGGACTGCACCTGCAAACAGCTGACATTCATTGTGACATTCAGTATCTTTAAAGTTGACTCTTTTCATGCGCCAAGATTCCAAAACAAGTGACAACCCTTCATTGATCTTCCATCTGAAACCTCTATAAAGAGTTTGATCACTGTTTTTCTATGCTGACTCCGCTTCATGACTGGCTTTATTAAGCCTGGCTGTGGTGATAAGAACATCACTGTGAATTTATGCCCTTAGAATAATATTCAGATGCTCATTGACCAGGCTAATCTAGCATGCAGTGTGAAATCTTCCATATTTAAATGAATTTAAATCGATTTCAAAATTGAATTCGTTTTTAATATAATTTTTCAATAAATTCATGTCAAATGTGACAAGGGGATGTTGTAAGTTAGAGTCAGATTTGCAGTCATGATAGGGACTGTGTAGCCAGTGAAAGCAGCTGTATACAGTAATGTCCTCTGTGGCTCTGAAGGAATTTGTCGAGAATGAGAGAATAAACCTGATGGTCATTAGGGATATCATAGAGAGAGTTTGATGTAAAAACCCACTGAAGCATATTGAAGCTTGTCACTATAATTTTAGCATGTGTAAAAAAAGGGAAAACAGAATTATACTATGTAAGAATTGTCAGCAACTGTTTGCAAACGGTATTTTCAGCAAAGGTAAAAGGCAACCCAAGATTTGATATATTTGTGCTTCTTTAACAGTTTGTCTGTGGTTTAGTAACTTTGTACCTTTCTTTTGGATGCTGACAGGCACTACCTCACCTGCACGCTGTGGCTATAGGCTCATCCCAAACAAAGCAAAATGAGGAGGGAGTGTAACTACTGTCCAACCTAGGAAGCATTTCCTTTGGATGGAACATGCTGTTCAGCCTCATTTAGACCCTCAACTGGAGCTACCCACATGAACTGACACACATTATTCTTCCAGAAAGTACACATGAGCCTGGATGGCAACAAACTGTCCCCAGAGGTCCAAGGACTGAAAATTATTGTGGTATAAAAAGAAAAAAAACTTGTAGGTATACTTGTGAACTTTTCTGATCTGCTGCCACACGGGGTATTTGGCAAAGGAAAGTGCTCTCACAACCTATGGCCATGTTTTGCATTGTTTGCTGATGTGAGAAGTATTGTTAATTTAAAACCTGAATGCAGCAGGTTTAAATTTTAGTTTATCATAGGACCATGCATTTGCTTAGACTCTCTGGCTTAATTAAGTTAAGCAACAGGAATGCATGATATATCCTACATTAATTCATGCATTACATTATTGCAACTCATGCTTTACTTAAGCGTAATTTTTGCATTCATTTATCAAGTCTGCACCCTTATTGCATTGTGCTGATCTTATATTTTGCTTTTACTGTGGGTTCTTGGAAGTTAAAAGCCTTGTGTCATTTAGTCTTTTTCATTCCTGAAGGCACAACACATTTTAAGTTTGTTATTTTGAAGTCACTACTGTTGTCCATGTTTGATTGGATATTGTGATGCCCCTGGGACACTTGTCAGTTTCTGTTTGGCCTGCCTGTGCTCTTTGTTTCAGGATCTCCGTCCCTGATCGGCTCCGCCAACCTCGTTGTTGGGTTTCGACCCACCTGCCCCAAGTCTATTTAAGCCTGGCCATTCCCAGGATGGCTCTTTCTCCCTCCTGGAAGGCTGGTGCCTCTCAGGCACCCCAACATGGTTTTGTTTAATTTGTTCTGTTAGCCTTTTGTTTCCTTATGGTTTCAGTTAGCACCCACAAACTTCATGCACCCAACACCCAAACCTCACCACTGATAACTGACCTACATCTTGGTTTGCTTTTGTTGTGATGTCTTTAAAAAAATTATTGTTAATTTAAATCATTATTGTCTGTGTGTTGTAATGGCATTAGGGGGACCAAAGTAACTTTTTCTTTAATGTTAAGTTTATCAGGTAGGGATTGAGATACTTTAACTCTCTCTCTCTTTCTTGTGTGAACTGCATGTGAGCTGCATCCAGGGAGAGCAGTGATTTCTACTTTATATGACTGTGGGGTGATTGTAGCTTGGTTGCATCTCCAATTGTGCTGTCTGGCTGGAGCATTCATTGTGCCCCCCGCATAGGCTGTAGTGGCAATCTTCTGAAGGAGGGGTTGCTGATTTTTTGCCACCAGCACGCACATGAAGACTAGGGTGCAGTTAAGTAGTTGGGGTTAGGCAGTTAGGAGGGGGTGCTCCTTTTTTCACTCAATCTCCCTGTGGTTGTATACTGTTGACTTAAACTGGCCATGGGTAGGAGAGGTGAGCCCACAGATGTGTGTCCAGAATCTGATGTTGCTGGAAGTTTGCATTTGCTACCGAAATTTGATGAAAAAGACCCTGACACAGTTTTGGCATTGTTTGAGCATGTAGCAGGGGTTAGAGGGTGGCCTGATACCCATAAAACCTTGTTGTTACTGTGTCTTTTCACAGGCAAGGCCCATAGAGCTTTTTCTGCCCTTAGTTCTGTTTAGAGCTGTAATTATGCTACGTTTTAAGCTGCAGTCCTGAAAGCATATAAAGTGGTTCCAGAAGCTTATAGGCAGAGATTTAGGAACTGGAAGAAAGAAGACAAGCAAACTCATGTTGAATTTGTCCAGGCTATTTTGGCTCATTTTTGGTGGTGGTGCTCTGCGTCAGATGGAGACATGTATGACCATTTGTGTGATTTAATTGTGTTGAAACAGTACAAAAGTTCATTGCCTGCTCACCTTGCCACTTTACTTCACTTTCACTATCAATGAGAAAAAGGTTAAGATTGCATCAGCGTTGGGAGATGAATATGTTTTAACACATGGCACAGTGGCTCACCAGCTGGCCAGGTCCACAGAGAGGGGAAGCAGAGGGTGAGTTTTAGGTCTAGGCCTAACAAGTCTCCAGTTGTTAACCATGAGGCTTCTCGTGCTGCTGCCAGACATGTTCGAGGGACAGATGGGGAGTTTGATCCAGGCAAAACTTGTCATGCATGTAAAAACAAGGGACACTGGAAAGGCTCATGTCCAATCAGTAAGACGGGTCCAAAAACAGCAGATTCTAGTGTATATGTGAAGTCAGCTGGCCTGGTGTCCTCTGCACGTAGCACTAGCGTGTCTGACTCTGATGTTCTTCCCTTAAGGACTGTGCCATCTATATGTATTGATGAGTTGTACATTACGTTCGTTTCAGATGGTTTTGTGTCTTTGGACCTTGGATGGACAGGGAAAGGTACCTGTTAAGATTCTGAGGGACTCAGGAGCAAATCAGAGTCTCATTTTAAATAGCTTTCTACCTTTTTCAGCCCATTCAGCTACTGGTGAGAAGGCTCCTGTGCTTGGTGTTGGGATGGTTACTCTGCAGGTTCCTGCGCATCGTTTTCATCTTGACTCTGATTTGGTATGTGGTGAGGTTAACATGGCTGTCCGTCCCCAGCTGCCAGTTCAGGGTGTTGACATCATTGTAGGGAATGATTTGGCAGGGTCAAGGATTTGGAGGGATGGTCCACCACTTTTGTATGTTGGCTCAGTTTTGCAGGTGCCTTGGAAGCCAGATGTGTGTGTCAAAGAGCATCTAAGGTTTTTACTTTCTGCACTCTGACCCGGGCTAGGAGTAAAGCTATGTCAGAGCAGTCTGAGGATTCTGAGCAGGGTAAGCTTTCTCAGGCAGAAGATCTCTCTGAGGGACAGAAGCTGTGTACGTTTTTTCCCATCCCTTTACCTTTAATGTCTAGGGAGGAGTGCATTAGAGGACAGCTACAGATCTCACACTGACGCCTTTGTTTGACTTGGTCGGTCCAGACATTGAGCTCAAGGACGTCTCTAGTGGCCATTTTCTCAATGATGGGTTGCTGTTGAGGAGGTTGGCTCATGTGGTAAATGGGGTGCTGGTGGACGGTGTTGTTCAGGTTGTGGTTCCCTTAAAGTTCAGAGATCTGGTGTTGAGCACATCACATGATGTGGTGGCAGGCTATCTTGGGGTGAAGAAGACTTATGACATAGTGCTTCGCCATTTCTTCTGGCCATGGTTGAAAAGGGATGTAGCTATGTAATGTAAAACTTGCAAAACCTGTCAGCTGACTGGAAAGACCAACCAAAAGCTCCTCTGTACCCCATTCCAGTTGTTGAGGAGCCTTTTGAACATCTGCTGCTTGACTGGGTGGGTCCACTTCCAAAGAGTAAGGCTGGTAGTCAGTACTTATTGACGGTGATGTGTAAAAGTACACCCTATCCTGCTTTTTCCCTTTGCACTCTATTAAAGCCAAGCCAGTACTGAAGGCACTGACTATCTTTATTTCTACTTTTGATGTTCCCAGAGTGCTGCAAACAGATCAGGGCAGTAATTTCATGTCTCATATCTTCTCTCAAGTGGTGGAACAGTTGAGAGTTGAACATCATGTGTCCAGTGCGTGCCATCCTGAGGCTCAGGGTGCTTTGGAATGTTTTCATCAGATGTTGACTGTTGTCTGTATTACATTCCTACTGTACTGAGCTCTCTCAGGATTGGGAGAAGGGCTTGCCTTGGTTGTTGCCAGCAGTACAGGAGGTGTCACAGGCTAGCACTGGTTTCCGTCCAAATGAACTGGTGTTTGGACACAAGGTTCGGGGTCCACAGTGGTATTGGGGGATAATGTGAAACATGTTGAGCCACCTGCAAATGTCTTAGATAATGTGAATGATTTTCAACGTCAACTGCATATTGCCTGTGCTACTGCTCACAAGAATCTTAGTGGGGACCAGGGGAAGATGAAAGAACTTTATGATCCCAAGGCTGAGACCCGTCTGTTTGAGCCAGGGGATCAGGTCCTGGTTTTGTTGCCTGTGGAGGGTTCCCGCTTAAGGCGAGGTTTAGTGGGCCTTACACAGTAAAAAGCCTGATGTCTAACAGGGACTACTTGGTTTTCACACCAGACAGGAGAAAAAAAGTGCAGTGGTGTCATGTAAATTTGTTGAGACCATATTTTGTTCCCTCTACCACAAAGGGCAATGATGGTTCAACTTCTGTGGGTAGTGGGGCTGTGAAGTCTGTTGCTTTGGATGTTGTTGTGCTTTCAGATGACTTTAAAGTCCCATCTGAATCCATTCTGACAGGGAAGCTAGAAAATTCTGAGTATTTAGGGCACCTTACCAGTCAGTTGGGTTATCAGTTGAACGTTCAGCAGGCAGATCTGGTGAGGTTGCTTGAGTCTCACATGTCTCTCTTCTCAGATATACCATCACGCACACACATGATTGAGCATGACATAGATGTGGGGGCTGCTCAGCCTGTGAGGCAGCGTGCCTATCGGCTGCCAGTATAGAAACATGCGCGTATGGAGAAGGAGGTGAAGTACATGTTGGAACATGGGTTAGCTGAGCCGTCATGCTCGGGCTGGGCGGACCGGACCCTTATCAGGGATAAGGCTGATGGGTCTGGTAGGTTTTGCACTTATTTCAGGAAGGTTGATGCACTCACCAAGCCTGATTGTTATCTGTTGCCTTGTGTTAAGGACTGCATTTATCAGCTGGGTGGGGCAAAGTTTGTGACTAAATTGGACCTTTTTGAAGGGTCTTTGGCAGGTACCACTGACAGCCAGGGCCAAAGAGATTTCATCGTTTATCACGCCATGGGGTTTAATTTCCTCAGTGATGCCTTTTGGTCTGAGAAACGCTCTAGCAACATTTCAGCGTGTCAAGAACAAGGTGTCGGTGGGTTTGGCAGGATGTTCAGCATGCTTGGATGACGTTATGGTGTTCAGTGATACTTGGGAAGTTAATCTCCAGCATTTGAGTGCAGCATTTGACTGTTTGGCGCAGGCAAATTTAACTGTCGCCTTAGCAAAGTGTGAGTTTGCTGAGGCGACAGTTACCTATCTTGGCAAGGTGGTGGGCCAGGGTGAAGTTCGTCCGGTGCAGGCTAAGGTGGAGGCCATTGTTAATTATCCAGTGCCAATGTCCAGGGAAGAACTGATGCGGTTCCTTGGGTTAGTGGAAGTGCAATCTGTCCGCATTATCTAGTCCTGCACTTTCAACGCTGTCTCTGCTGCTAAATTCAGTAATTCCTTTAGCCCCAGTTCAATCCTTTACAGGACCACTCTCTGGTTTGTTTGGTTAGCCTTTTGTTTCCTCATAGTTTCAGTTAGTACCCACACACTTCATGCAACCAACACCCACACCTTACCACTGAAGACTTACCTACATCTTGGTTTGCTTTTGTTGTGTTATCTTTAATAAATGTATTGTTAATGTAAATGGTGATTGTGGGGCCCTCCCTTCTTTGTTATGCTCTTGAACAACCTAGGCATAACAATATGGCAATAAAGTTTCAATAAGTTTAGAAGTGTTGCTTGAGATTAAATACAAGAGATAAAAAATAAACAAATACATTTTATGTATTTGACTTGAAATAATACGTAAGGTTTATATATAAGATCAAGTTAATTTTAAATGTATTAATCAAATAAACACACATGGATTATGTTTAAAATCAGTTTAGGATTATATGTATTAATTAAATCAAGACATAAAGTTTATGTCGAGGATCAACTTAAGTTTATATTCATTAATTAAAAGTAGTAAATCTGACTACATGTATTCAAGCTGTCTAAACTTGATATTAAACTATTGCATTTAATACAACATTTTACCTTGATTTAATGTAATAAAAATACCTGGAAAATTTAAATGTAATTTAAAAAACTGCAACAAAGGTCCAAGGGCTGGAATCAAACCTCTGACATCGTGGTAATGTGGCATGTGCTGTAGGAGCTCCATGAATGAAATAAGCTCATGCTTTCAGTGTCATGAGAAGTGCTCTATTTTGGCAGATGACGGTTAATGCTCTTTACTATTCCAGAGCATAAAGCCACATTTCATAATACTGTGTTTATCCAAAGATGTATCATCTGCCCCAGGTAAAGTATTGTGGAGCAACATAATGCACAGCACTTATTATAGAGAATAAAATACACTCTGTAACAGGGCTTACTCATCTACAGTGAAACCTCATCAATTATTTATTTGCTCCAGCCCTCCTCTTCACAGAGAGGCTGATCACAGAGGAGCTCACTGTACGAACACCACAGTCTGGTGAGTCAGTCTCCAACACATCTGTGGTGGGCTGTGTGTATTAGCCCTGGCCACAGAGACATCATGGCAGGGTCCTGTTTCCAGTCTGATAACCCTCTGTATCACTGAAGCAGCTGTATCGTTGTGATTGTTTTAGGGCTAACACCACACAATTTTATTGTCATATACAATATACTATGGTGACATTTCAGGAATGTATGAGACTCTTTGCACATCCCTATAGAGTTCCCGATAGCGTTTTAGCCTCTTCAGACTTTTGATGAGTTTTCACCTCATTTCCAGCAGCAGGCAGCTGTTTCCATTGAAAGAGATTTGATGAAACTGCTGTTCACTACTGCTACTAACAGACATGATTAGAGGCTAGCTTCTCAAGAGCTGGTGAAAACCAAACCAGAGCTAAACTTTCACATTCATCAAGACACAAACAGACAGCGCATGGTGTGTAAACAGGCAAGTTTGAGCTGACATGTCTTCTATATCAGGTCAGTGTTGTATTTACTGCTTGTTGCAATGCCCCTGAGTGACCAAAAAAGCAGTTAATTTGATGCAACTTTAAAATTTTTTATTAAATGGATTAAATCATTTTGTATTTATTTATTTATCAATTTATTTATTTCAGTTATCTAACTTTGTCTCAAACTAAATAGCTTATTTTATGAGTCATTGATTTCTACTGTAGGTTAGAATTTAATTCCTTATTAATTTATTAATTTAGTTGTAAACATGAAAGTATAATTTAAAATGTATGCACAACATTCTGGATCGGGTTCATTTTCATTCCTATCAATGTAACAACGAGGGAGAGGGTCCTCATCTATGGTGGTCGCCATGTTGTTTCTACAGTAGCCCAGAACAGACAAACCAAACACTATCTCTAGATAGGGCCTTTGTGTGTTCATGATTGCCACCGTAGTTAGCAGCTTCTCTGCAACGAGCCGAATTGCATCTGAAAAATGTAGATTTGTAACATGAAACTGTTTTATTCAGTGTTGTTAAGAATTTAAATCAAGTGGTCCATTTGTTTTGGAGAGAGAGAGAGATCTCTGCAGATTAATCGGCTCTCAATATAAAACCTTCTGAACAATGAACAGTGAATGAATTCTAACCAGGAGAAATTTCAGCTGGTTGTAATCTACAGTCTTTTAGATGCCACTAAATCCATTACACTGCTTCTTTAAGACAAATGAATTAAAGTAGCTACACTGCACAGCTTTACCATGTGTCATTATGTTTTTCTTTGTGTGACAAGAGTGTGAAGCAGCCAAGCATAAATTATGTGAGTCAAGTATAGCCTCATATTTCAATCAGCATGCCTTGAGCTGCCACAGTGGAAACAAACATATCCTTCCTCTGCTTGGTTAAAATGCAGATCACGATCACACAAGACGTATCGCCACCTACTTCACAGAGTGCAGGAGATTTAAATAGAGCAGCAGAATCTGAATTCAGACTAAATATGAGCACATCACACTCAGTGTCTCCTCTCATGAAATTCAAGATGTTTAAGTCATTTCTAGACCTTCAATTTTAAGAATAGAAAACAAAAGATTTGAACTCAATTAGCTACCCCTAATGTTTTCCTGTGATTTTGTTAGCATCCAATTCTCCTGTGTTTCTTTTTGGGTTCCCACTCTGTCAGTACATATGGGTCTGCAGCACTGTGCCGTCTCACAAACTGTTACTAGCATTGGCACAGTGAGCCTGTTTGCCAAATGCAGACAGTCAGCTGCCCCTGGTGTTGGTTCAAGAGGAGCTGTGGAAGCTGCTGAGAGATGGCCAGGATCCTCTGTTGATCACAAGGCATTTACACAGCAAATACACAAAGTGGCTTTTATCATAATCATATCAATGTGCCTGTTGCTAAGGCTGTGCCTCTCCACAGTGCATCTGAGACTGCAGTGATCAAAGAAAACAGACGGGGGGCTTACAGGAGGACAAACACCTACTTCTTTCTGTTTCTCTCAACACAAATCATTTTACTACGACATTTAAATCACTGCTGTGAGAAAGTTTGCTGAGGCTTGGCTGAAATTACTTACTAACATCTCATCAACATTTATCTAACCTGGTGACTCCAACCACAAAGCAGTTCACAACAGTAAAACTGTAAACATTTCACTGTATAATTCCAGCCCATTCTCATACCAAAGTCATCAAATACCGCCCCTTTGATTGTGCTTTTGGCCTACGATCACCACTGGATGGCATCCGTTGAGAATGCAGCCAGACAGAACTAGTTTTGTTGCTATTATTTCCGGTGGATGGGCGGACAACACCTGCCGCAGCAGCATGATACTTGGGCGGGTGGCATCATTTGAGAACACTGCCAGACAGATCTGTCACATCAGCATGACAGAATGGCATGAGGTTGAAGTTGCTAACAAAGTAATATAAGGAGCGCAAAGGTCTCTATATGACGAGGGGTGGATGGGTCCAACAAACCCTGGACTTTCATGCAGGAGTCTAATGTTCACGTCCTGTCTCAATGTCATGTTTTGTTTTGCCTGTTTTGCACCTTACCATATGCCTCCTTCCACTAATCATGAAAGTCCATGCCAGTATGTACCTTTGTTGCCTAAACATAACCACATGCCACATAATCCAATCATGTGCTTTTGTTGACGTCACGGTAGCAGCATCCTAGAATTGAATAGCAGATGCAGAATGATACTGGGAACACTATCTTTCTATCTCGTTCTATATTTATAATAAAACCACTGAAATATCTGGAGTATGCTAAAATATAATGTCACAGTAGCACTAAAGAAGAGTAATGTCAATTTTACATGAGTATCTTTCTTAAGTATGACAACACAAAATAACATCAGTCTTCATAGGCTTCTGGTCAGGCAGATCAAAGCCTTTATCAGTTAGAATCATGCCAAGTTCAAACTAAGGTTCGTGGGAGTTCAAACTTTTTGAGTTGAACTCCAGAGCACCAACTCCCAGGAACTGGAAAACACAGTGCAGTTCATTTCTCAGGTTATTACACTGCAACACACCAGTACAACTCTTACTCTTCACACTGTCATCTACTGTATATTTACAATAAAAATAAATCTGCAACATATCCTGCACCAGACTACCTCAAGAGAAAAAGTACACAGAGACAGCAAAACTAGTCTTTTGTATTTGCTGCCCAATAAAATAATATTACATTAAGACCTATGATTGGCAGTGTAGTGGTAGTTGAAGAGGTGGGTGTACTACTTGATAGATGGGCAGGTTACCAAGCAGGAGAGTGGGTATACTTTCCCATATATTCCAATAGCTTTTATGGCTGTTAGGTAAGTATACTGTGAGTATACTATCCTAACAGCCAGAAAAAGAAGTGGGTATACTCTGTATAACTAGAAATACCTTCCACTACACCACAGCCCATTATCTTCCAAAAGAAATGATCTATTCTAACTTATTTTTAAACTTCAGTGTCAGCAGTATATCAGTATCATAGGACTTGCCATATTGCCAAAACTGTTATCACAAGAATGACCTCAGCCACTAAGCCTGCTCATCCTGCTAAACCACTACTCCACAAACATTTCAAAGCAGGCATTACTTCAAATAATGTGAAAAACTGGGTTGAAATAACGACTTGGTACAGTGCAAACTCAGATATGATTACATCTTAGCTTTACTTGTGTGGTCTGCAATGTTTGGAAGGGCAGTGGAAAAGTTTACCAGTTACCTGACATAATGGGACCCTGCACTGGAGGACACACTAAAGCACTCACTCTAACTACTGCAGTTACACACTGCAGCTGGACCACTACCTTAAGATGCTGCTAGGGTTTTAAAGCTACAGTTGGTAACTTTTATAAAAGTTACTTTTTGTTAATCATGTCAATCACTGCTCATGAATATCAGTCAAATTTTCAAACTCGGCACCACTGATCAAATCTGAATTTAAGATTCTGTTACTGCATTGCCCATTGCCTAAATGTCTCCATAAACATATTTAAGTGTACTGTTAAGCCGTAAACTGAGAGAGTCTGTGACCGGGCTGCCATATTGCAAACAGTTACATGGAGTACCAAACACCGCCCACTAGCCGGACCAACTGCCACAGCTAAACAGTGCACTGAAATCTTTCTGACTAGCTCTTTTAATTCACTGGCAGTAAGGCCACTCAAAGTAGTTCAAGAGGGCAGAGAAATGTGACTTTCCTTCACAGATTATCTGTCTCATATACTGTGTACTGTGACAGTTTCAGCAAATACCACAAAAATGTTCAGTTTAGGGGTGGGCTATATGGCAAAAATATCATATCATGATTTTTTAAAGGCAGGATCACAATCACGATTTTATCACAATTCTTTTTCTTTTTGGATTTTAAGGAATATTGTGCATGTTACTGAACAGTACAACCAAGCTAATTGCCCAATTTTAAAAAATATAGCCCTAAAATAAAAAATTACAGAACATTTAGGCCAAAGTACCTTTTTTAACAGATTTTACTCTGTGTGCAATTTTGTTTCCCACTGTTGGGAACCATATCTTTTGTCAGGCAACATATTATTGAGGCTGAATTTTGGGGGGGGACAAACTCTTCAGTGTTTTCATTGTCATCCATGACTTCCCACTTGTGAAATAAAGGGGGAGGGGAAAGAAAGCCAAGACTTGACGGTTTGCTATGATTGGTTTATCTGTGTATCTATAGGGAAGGCATAAAACTGACTAGCAAATAGTGAGTTTCAGCTGATAAAAAAACAAGACCAGGTTAAAATCTAGTATACTACTGAACCATATACAATGATTCCCAACCTTTTTCCTTCAGGGACTTATTTACTATCACTGCGTACACTGAAGACATATTTTAGGGATATTTCATATTAAATTAAGAGAGAGGTTGAAAATAAGTCAATGTGCCTGTGGCCCTGGGCCTCCAAATCACTACGTCTGCCCCGGTAATAATAATGAGCGCTGGAGCTGGATGAGACCCAAAGTGATGCGCTCTAAATACTTCCATCCAAAGTCTGACTAAACCTGAAACAAACACAAAATATGCTTTAGAAGTCTAAAGAAGTCACTTTCCACCTCTGAATGTTTGTCTGTTGGTTCATTCACACACTTTGGTGCTGTGAGGAGAATCTCTGCTCTGTCTGTCTGTCTCTCTCTAACCGTTTTCTCGTTCACTGCATTACATGATTGTTCAACAGTTCTGCTGCCACTGTGTTTTGGTGAGATTGATGGTGAAACCGTGTGTCACATGCCAGGAGTGTGAGAGTTGGCAACCCTGAAATAAGTTAAAATGCAGAATACACTTATTACGTTCGACCGGTCACACTGTGGAGGGCAGCTGCTTTCTCTGGAGCTGTACCCACTGATCATTAACACATCCTCCCTCTACAGCTCTGCTCGGACACAGGGATGAACATCCCTGTGTGACCAGCAGAGACTGCGCCAGAGCCGGCCACATTCTGCAGTTCAGCCAAGAGGATGCGTTGCATGTGTGAGCATAGAAATACAACAGATAGAATGTGCACTGTGGCACTATACAACGATCTCTCTGTGATGTTGAATCGTGAACACATTCAAATTCTTCACGATCTAATATCGTCATATCGCACAACCCTAGTTAAGTTCATATTTTATGAAACTTCAATGGGAATATTGCAAGCGATTATGAATACAACATGTTAGTAAGAGACAAACTTTTATCTATCCAAGCAGTGACTCTGCCTTTTTTTGCAAGAATTCCAATCAGGTATCTATGAAAATTTAATTTTTTGCAGCAAGCCATTCAATGACAAAACAATCAAGTCAATAAAAAAAATACCTACTAATGTTTAGTTAAATTACCACCTCAGCTGTGCAAAGTCCAGCTAATCTAAACCCACATGAAACAGAGGGTGTTAGGCCAGAGTAGTCACAGAGCTCAACCTCCTCCAAACGAGGCCAACATGCTGATTTATGGCTATTAGGTTCAAAAGCTAGAAACTGACCTGAATGCAGGGACTTTAGTAAGAGTTTGGGGGTCGAGGCCAATCATAGCAAAGTCCAGTTGGAATGTATGAAATCCTTCAAGGATTTGTGTTACGGTGCTGCTAATACCCACAGCGATATGGTTAACACTGCTAGCCATACGCTATATATATATGTAGAAACATAACACAAATCCTTGTAGCTGTTTATAGCTATGTCCCAGGCAAAAGAGTAGGCCTTGTCTCATTAAAAGAGAGACAGTGGAGAAAGGTGCTGAGAAGATCAATACGCTGCAAACAGTCCTACAATAAAATTAGATTTTATCTGTTTTCTAAATAAACAAATTTGCAGTGTTGTGCAGAATTCACAGGGACTGGCTGAATTTGCACTTATTCTTACGATCGTATCATTCCAAAGGGACTAATAAATTGAATTTATGTGAAACTGTGTATAAAATATATGGTAGGGTCTTTGGAATATGATTATTTCACTGCCTAAACAAAATGAGAGGTCAAGCATATTTCACTGCACATGTAAATACAAACAAGAAATTCTTAAAATAAAGCAACCGTATTTCTGTTGTGAGATGTTGCATAACTTATTGAAAATGATATATTTTACTGGAAATTATTACCACTCAGCTGAGCAGTGCTATCCTAAACTTTGTGTGTGTGTGTGTGTGTGTGTGTGTGTGTGTGTGTGTGTGTTTGTGTTTGTGTGTAGCAGTGGGAAGGGCAGGCTGCTCTGTTGGAGCGAGCCACTGCAGAGATCCTACAGCAGCTGCTTTGATCCAGCCAGCTATAAAGAGCAATGCTGAAGTGAATCTATTCCCTCTGCGCTCAGTTCAATATACTATTGATCTGGGTCGGAGCATGGAGAGGCAGATATATGCTCTTATTAGCAACTCCCTACAACTCACTTGAACATGGTAGAGGTCGGGCCTGGCCTATGGAGCCTAAACTAGGCTCTTGTGTTTATGCAGCCCACCAGCAGATTTGATCAGCAGCTGGTGAACAATGGCTCAGGCCTGTGTCCTGACAGTATGTGCGATGTGCACTAGGATTAATTGATGGCATGTTCCAATTGGTAATGGTGTTAGAAATGAGACGGCCCCTGAAGTGCCTCACACCTCTCTACTATACATTATTTACATGTAATGTGATCCTGTCAGCTCCTTTAACTTCTGCTTTGCAATTTAGTCCTTTTATGTCATAGATCTAGTCAGTATCTAGTCACAATTAGGGGGTGTGGCGAGTGCGGAGCCAGTGAGGGGGAGAACAGTTCTTTCTCCCCACCTGTAAATGCTTTTACCATAGGTCCTAATATCATGCCATGATGTAACAGATCAGCATATATTAGCGAATTCTCCGGATGTTTTGAGACAGTAAAGCAGCGCCAACATTACTAAACTCCACTAGCCTTTGGTTTAAGGATGTCTTTTTACATTATTATTATAACTTCAAGAACTGTGGGTCCTCGGAAACTCACAACTTTTTTTTTTAACCAGTGGCTACATAATCTCACACTGTTAGGGTAAAGCTTTACACCTTTTTTGTTTAACCTGAAAAAAGACTCAATTTAAATAAGCTGTCACTTTAGTTTGTATTGAGGCAGCATATTTTGGGTGGGTGAATTAAGGGTTTATTTTAACTAAACCAGAGTTTTTGATTGTTAAAACAGTGTTAAGACAAACTAAGATGTCTTGTTTGAATTTCATTTTGTTACTGCTAACTTTGATGAAGAGTGTTTTACATTGATAAAATGACTGTTTATGTAAATGCAGTTTGGGGGAGTTTGACATTAGCAATACTGGGGCTGTTTTTGGTGAAATGGAAAGGATCTTACTCTTAAACCAAAAGGGCTATCTCTGTAGGGATCCTCTCCTTAATCTTGCCAGACAATTGTAAAAATCTGGCCCTGTCAGTGACAAAAAAGTGCCAATATGCAGTGTTCACACTGCAGCATTTGATCAGTTAAATAATGTCCACATTAGTCACTTAGACACAAAACCAGTGGATAGGCTCCAGGTTGAAAAATACCTTTTAACTCTGGATTTGTCAATTTATTTGATGTGATGGAAGCGTCACAGTAACTCTTCAGCATGGTAGCAAATGCTTCTGTTTCTCCCTAAGTGTAAAAGGATCTAAGGTTTTGTGGTTGTTCTTTTTAATACTGACTGTTGGGTGTGTTAGTGTTGGGTGGTATGTCGGTTCATCTGTATCTAGTATGATGTGACCCATATACCTCAATACCAGTGTATGGCTGACACAGTTGCTGTGGAGCATCAACAGGTAGCAAAATACATTAATTCTTTGTATGGCAGAGTCTTTGCTATTTACTCTTGGCAAAAGATGGCCTTTACCTTTTTGCTGTTTGAAAAAAGACCAAGAGAGCAGTAAGTCTTTTATTTAAAAAGTTGGAAGCTTTGTGTGGTGAATCTAAATAACCTCAGGTAGCTCAGCAGGTGTTAGTGTAAATGGCAGCTGGTAAACAGAGTTATTAGAATCCACCAGTTAAACCTTTAGGACTATCAAATCATTCCTTGTCACCTTCTAAGCTCTGAATCATTTCCTCAAGGATTCAGAGCTGAGGAGCCACTCATCCTGTCAGTCTGTGAAGCTGTGAGCTCCAGCAGCTTTAGTGCTGAGCTGTCAACAGTATCAGTCATCCGTCTGCTATCAAAACTTGTTAGACATGACTTACCAGCAGTTACTCATTGTTACATAACTGGCCAACTATCCAGCTGAAATCAACAAGTATAACACCACTACCATTTAGGAATACCTGATATGCCGATACTTTCCAACTCATTTTGACCAGTTGCCGATGACAATACATGCACATATGTCTTTTTCCACCCAATTTCAGAGAAAATCAAGCCCCTCTCATGGTGGAATTAATATATTATGCCTGCTCTTATCGTGATTGCTCACAGGTGGCAGATGCAAAACAATAAAACTACTTTAACCTTGGTTACATGTAAAACATGCCATATTTAGTCTTTGTGTCAAATTTTTAACAAAACTGTAAAATTCATCCTACTTTAAAACAGGCTTGGATGATGCTCCCTAAGACAGTCCTGACAAGAGCCCAAACCAGGGCAAATATGTCCTGTTCTAACTAATTACAATTGCATAATTAAAGTGTCATCTATGGCTTGTCAACATTGTTTTTGTGTTCCTGTAATTAGGTAAAATGTTATTTTTACTGATAGGAAGGATTGCCCAGCTAAAACCCAAGTTGTAATAAAACAGAATGACCAAAGAGAATACTGCAGTGGATGACAGCGAGTGACAACACTCCACTTTTTTTTTCCATGTTTGAAATATTTAGTCTAGGGCTGCACCTAACGATTATTTTTTATCGATTAATCTACTGATTATTTTTTCGATTAATCGATTAATCTATCAATTTTTTTTATTGATGTAACTATTATTTTTTTGTTACTCAATTAATATAACAACGAATTTACCGAAAATACTATTTTAAAACGTGTCATACCCTGCAGGGCATTATTCCCCAACAAAATATAGCTCAGTCTTAACTGGAAATCTGTGTTTTACAGTCTGATATAAAGTCTCTCCAAAATAAAATTAATGCAAGAGCTTGTTCCACTCAAGTAATAGGAACGTAGTGCAATTTACATTTAGCAATCCAACAGCAAAATAAATAGAACAATGTAAAATTCAAGTCACTTTTGGGAGGAGTAACAAAACAGTTACTCTTTGCTACAATAACAAACCTCAAATCTAGCAGTCCAACAAAACATCTTACAGTAAAATTAGTGCAATTTGAATAGTACCATAACTTTTCTCTAACAGAAATAATTATTAGTACATTCTTTCTGCATCAAAATAGTCCAGTCTTTACTGAACCTTATGGCATGCCTGCTGATATGAGTGCTGTATTTTCGAGTTATACAAGTTCTGCACAGCTGACAACCCCATCCTGTAAATGTTTCAAAATAAAATGCATTGTATCTGGAACTGATGGCATTCTGTCTACAGAGACACAAT
Source organism: Plectropomus leopardus (assembly GCF_008729295.1). Taxonomy (NCBI): domain Eukaryota; kingdom Metazoa; phylum Chordata; class Actinopteri; order Perciformes; family Serranidae; genus Plectropomus; species Plectropomus leopardus. The sequence continues at coordinate 1,042,965 of NC_056468.1, forward strand.
ACAATAGCTTTTGTTTTGAAAGGGAAGCAAGGAAGTTGAAGTAAAACAAACATTTTGTATTTCCTCATCTCTGTGACAGAGAGAGACTCTAAACTGCAGTATGAAGTGGTATAGAGTCAACGAACGGGAGCGTCACGCGTAAAAATACGGCAAGCCCCCGTTTCTGTAGATGTGCTGCAGCTCACACGCAGCTCAGACGCGCCTGACAAGCGTGAGCAGAGCAGTGTGCACGCTCTAACTTGATACACGAGCGCCGAAACAAAAAACAGGCTCGGCGGTGCTCATGATCGCATAGCGCGCTGTGTGAAATGGTGCGACACGTCGACAGACGTTATGTAAATCGACGTATTCACGTAATCGACGTCGCCCCTAATTTAGTCATTTTTTTTCCTTTGCCATTCATTGATAATTAGCTTTGGACATATGTTGATGTCTTTGTCTCTGGGGGAGCTACAATGCAGTTTGACAGTAGCTGCAACAGAAAACATCTGCAGTAAATATTGTTCCATAATCACACAGGGAGAGGTCTGGCACTGAAAAAGCAGAGTCACTAGTTTATCCAGCCACAGCTGCCTCAGTACACCAGAATAATAAAGAGCACGACTGTCACTATTTCTTCTGGAAACTCTTGCTCTTTTTTGTTATTATGCCATGACTATCACCCTCTCCTCCTCTGTGTAGAAATAACAGCTGAATGCCCAGCAGAGATAGCCTCCCTTTCTTGGGATTTATAAAAAGGCATTATGGGAAACCCATGAAACACTGGCTGGTTGAATTCCCACTAAACAACATGAAATATGAAATACACTATGCATTAGAACCACCAATACATGATGTAACAAAACAAAACAGAATTTGAAAAAAGATGTTTTGACCATTTGACCAACAGAGACCAACAGAGGGAGCAAAAGGCATTAGTGGATGACAATACTGTAAAACCTGTGCGAAGTGAACAGACCGAGCAGAATCAAGGTACAACACAACTGCGGGATTTCCTCATTCCTTTCAAGTATAATCACTTAAATAAGAAAATTTCTGATAAAATACAGATCATTTCAGGTAAAAGCTCAACTTATCATCAGCATTGTTAAAATAAAAGGTCAAATACTGTGGGAAACAACACTTACTCACTCTTTAAGAATGCACACCATGCAACACCGCCTAAGCTCACACCTTTTATGAATCAAATGACATGTTGACACATGATATTAATAATATTCGCCCATATATTATACAATACTGATATTGCTATGATATTCATATAAAAGTGTACAATTGACCCCAAATGTGAAGCGCATGCCATTGCACGTCAGAGGAGACAGACACACACCCTGTGTTCGAACTGCAAACCATTAAAAATGTAATGACTTAGGCTGCTAGTATTTCAATAATTACACATTGATACATAATATAAACATGCTTTGGCTTATCAGTGTTTAAAATAAAAGTTTCAATCAAATGAGAGGTGGGCAGCAGTAGTGTTCACTCTGCAGTCACTGCCACAGAGCCAGGACACTGCCCACTGTGAGAAAGCACACCAACGTAGGCCGTTAACAACTGTAATACTTTCCCCCATTTACTACACTTTTTGCATGAATCATATGTCAAGTCAGTTCAAGTCGATTTTATTTATAAAGTCCATTTTCACAAAACACAGTTTGCCTCAGAAGGCTTTACAGCATACAAGATCCTTCTGCCCTTAGACCCTCATCACCTAAGGAAAAACTCCTGACTTCGATACCAGGCAGAATATAACAGTTCTCCAACTCAGCCAGATTTACCACTATACCACTGACCCAAATTTGTGCTCATGAGCTGAGATCTGGTGAAAGATTTGATTGTAGCCTCCTCTCATGTCCACATTGATAAATGCCGAGCTTTGCATGGAAATGACTTAACCTTGGTGACGCCCACTTTTTGGTCATACATTCTTTTCATAAATGAGGGCAAGTAAGTATTAATTTCCAAGATATTTAAATATTCCTTTAAAATGGGGCCCTTTCACACAACTCTGCAGCTCTATAAAGCTTTTTTGCCACTTTAAATGTTAGCATTTATGTTTTTGATGTTCCTTATGTAAATAGATCGTTATGTTCAATCCCCATACCCAGCAGCAGCTGCAACTTCAGCAAAATTTAAAAATCTAGTCTAATCTAATAAAATGATAAACACACTGTGCACAACCTCGAAAGCATCAAATAGCACTCAGGTGTTTTATATTACATTCTCAGCCTGCCTTAAAGATGACCACTAGGTAAAAGTAAAAACCATGTACATGTACTCCTTCATGCTGTTGTGTTATGAAACCATACAGGTTTGAACAATTTTTATGAAAACCCATTCAAGAGCACTGAGCTGAACCCAAAGCCAATAGTAACTGATGAGCTACTGTATATGTAACAGCTTAACCCTCTTCATATGTGGTGCTGTGGTTGCAGACCTACGATATGTTTTCACTATCTTTCATTTCACACTGATGAAGACTGTGAACCTCATAGGCTAAGTCCTGTAAAAATGATCTGAAAACAAGGAAGAATGAGTGACTCATTGCTAATGGCCATGGGCTTATACAGCACATCCTGCTGGAAATGAACAACATCATCATGGAGCAGTGGTCTGTTAGCATGCGTGTACACGCATGCACCAAACAGCATGTGTATGTGCATTCAGCTGTATGCACTGCTGAACCAGTCAGTGTAGTGTGGCACTAATAGGAAGTCCAGCCTGCTGCTGAAATGGCCTCTGGCCACCACCCAACCCCTCAATTATGTTATCATGTCAGTCTGCTCAGCTCCAGTTCAATCAGGCCTGCCTGAGCCACTCCCATGCGCACACACACAGTGGAAAAGGCTCTGGCTGCATACAGGCCTTGACGACCTGTTATAACCCTCAACTCTACACTCAGAACACTCAGCTCATAACAGGTGCTATATAAGCCTCATTCCCACTGCACAAAAAAACCTGCTAACATCTGGCTTTTTAATGCAATTAGAATGCACATGACTGGCATTCACACCCAGGTCAAATGACTGCAATAGACAAAGGTTTTTATCACTTCCAGTTCCAATCAGCACTGATGGGAATACAACACCCATTAGAATGCAGTAATTTCAGCTCCTTAACTGGCAAGATGCAATGATGTGCCGTCACTAATTACTTCCTAAGCAACGCCAAAACATCCAGCCAAATACATGGGCATGAATTTAAAAGATAGACTGACTAATGGAGCCTTTCCACTACATGGTACCAGCTCTACTCTACTCTACCTGGTACCTGGTACCTGGTACCTGATATCACATTTTTTAGTACCTGCTCTCCTGAGGCTCCAAAAACAGCCAACTGGGTACTATGAGGTACTAAAAGGTGATGTGGACACACTACAGACCACTGATTGGTCAGAGAGAAACGTCACTGCGTTAGTGCATCATCAGTGCACAGCACACACCGAATACCCTGAACAGCACAAACAGCAAATCTATTGTAGCGGCCGCAGTTTTGTGTCATTTTTTTTTTTATTATCCAAAATGCCAACCAGAAAGATCACGCCGTGGTCCCTCGAGGAGGTGCCGCACACTTGCACACTGCATGTGACATGTTTTGTAGTAATGTGCACTAGAAATCAGGGCTCCCCTGAAAGCCACTGTAAACCCTGTGCTATGTGTGTGTTGCGTTGAAACTGATGTCACATCAGTGCCCCACAGCGTTTTTATGATGACCAGCTACACTAAGGCGTTACTATCTTCTAATGACCCCCAGAAAAGTACCCAATACCAAAAGCAAGTAGAGTAGAGTAGAGCCGGTACCATGTAGTGGAAAAAGCGCCTTAAGAGATACAGAAAGAAAAGAAACCACTGAAAAGTTTTCAAAGGCCTCCGTTCAAGTCAAGTCAGTTTTATTTATAAAGCCCATTACAGTGAACCCTCGCTATAACGCGGTTCACCTTTCGCTGCTTCGCGGATTTTTTTTACAGTGCATTTATAACGATGTTCTTCTCTCAGAGAAAGACTCCTGCGCAGCCTGCAGTTGAAACAGACGCTACAGCGCAGCGGAGTGAGGACGGAGAGGCACAGCTGGAGGGACTGTGACATACGCGTGAGTGACAATGTTTCCAACCTTGTATTCATTACTATACTGTACTGTATTCAAATTATTGTTTTACAATACCGTTCTTTAAACCATCATAGTTATTTGTAAGAAAATGTTAATATTTTTATTTTTTAAACAAATTTTGGGCCTGAAAACAGGTTTTGATTTTTGGTTTCATTCTACAGTACAGTATTGCATTGTAAAATAATAGTAAAAAATAAAGCTGACTACTTCACGGATTTCACCTATCGCGGGTTATTTTTGGAACGCAACTCCCGCAATAAACGAGGGTTCACTGTACAACAAATCACGGATTGCCTCAGAGGGCTTTACAGCATACAACATCCCTCTGTCCTTAGACCCTCACATCGACTAAGAGAAAACTCAAAAAAAAAAAAAAACTATAACGAGGACAAAAATGGTAGAAACCTCAGGAGGAGCAACTATGGAGAGATCCCTCTTCCACGATAGACAGACATGCAATGAATGTCGTAAAAAACATTTAAATTACAGTAGAAAGATAGAGAAGAGAAAGAGAGGGAGAAAGCAAGAGGGTAAGAGATGCACAGCAAAAATAATGGTAACAAAAACATAACATATAACAATTTTAATAGACATAAAAATAATAAATGTAATGTATGATCGCATGTAATGTTACATGCAAACACTGCAGTTTATTTAACTTGCGATAACATCCACTTGTTCCTGCTGCTGTCTACTGTTTACCTGTTCTCCTGCCTGACTCTGACATAACATGGACACACCAACAAAACAGCCCACACACAAACCTACGCGACCGCTGACAGAGAGGCAGACTTGTGTACTGCAACGGTGTGTTCACTGGCAGTGGGAATGCAGTCTATCACCAATATTTAGTGAGTTTACCTGGATTTGAAAAACCCACACGCATGCACTAACCTCTGATTTCCACCTGGTCCATGTGCAGTCCGGCTCCAATCCATCATGGCAGACGGAGCAAATAGATTACACTCTAGTCTATGTGTTAACTTCCATTGGCTGCGCTGCTTTGCGCATCGACTCCATCTTAGCTCCAGCAGTCCAGACGCTTGCGGATCAGATACGCAAGGCTCCTGTTTTTGCCAGACGCCATAGCTCTTCACATAAATTCAGCCAAATTTAACACAGAGCAGATGGGAAGTCAGACAGCGACACAACACTAAAATGTATGGTTAATGATGCCAAAAACTGCAATTTCCACTTGAGACTGGCTCCAGAGACTAGTGAGTCCCTATACATCCCAATGTTAAAATGCCCAATTTTACTGCAGAAATATACATGTTTACTGCCTGGTACAAAAAACTGACTTGGTCTGTATAGGTATGTTTTATATTCATAACTGTATAGGGGGACCTTTGACAATCTATTAATCTCTTAAGGCTTAAAGTTATGAATATTTAGGGACAGGCCACTCTCAGGTTGTGTCCTACATACGACCCTCAATCCTCCACAGCTCCACTCTCTCACCCTAATATGGTCACTTCTGGTTTCAAAAAAAACTATTTGGCTGCAGCTGAAATGCTGAACTTTTGGCTTCAAAATGGCAGTTCACAAACCAATGGGGGACATCACTGTAGCTACTAACTATACCAATTATTTATACAGTATAGCATACATGCACACACATGAGCACTCACACACATCATATATCCTTACACAAACATAAAAGAGGAAATGTTCCTGGCTACTGTTTTTGCATCCGTTAGACTTTTACTAGAACTCATACGTACATATATTGCAGTAGTAGTTGTCTTTGTGTCCTGCACATACTCAAGTTGACACTTTTTATTCCACATTCAAGCTTTCATTTCAACATGGGATGTCTGTGATGTCAACATGTCTTTCTGGTTTTTCGTTTTACACAGACCTCGTTTTGGCACCGTTACTACCTCCAGTCCCGGCTCAGAGGTGGGACCACTCTGTCCCCCCTCTCCGCGATCGTATGTTATATACAGAACCATGAGGTGGCATAAGGGCATGAAATTCCTGCCTTCAACAGGCAGTGTAAAAGTGCCTACCATAACAAATGGCACTCCCTGAAGATAAATATAAAATTTTCACTGAGGTGAACAACAAAGTCTATCTTATCTGATCTAATTATCTAATATCGGGGAAAATGAAAAAGTGATTCCACAGAGAAGCAGACTAAAGGGTCTAAAATGTGTTTGAATATATACACATGATGTCAAACTGACTCAGCAGCAAAAACAGGTAAAACAGACAAAGTTAGAAGTTAAGCCTATTGGACAGATCACAGTGTCAAAGTCAACCACCACATCGCCTGGCAATAGAGTAAAACGAAATTAAAACTTCCCCGACATTCAATCAGTTGTGTGTAGCAGTGTGTTGTCACAGTATATATGAACAGTGTTTGGCTACCCCCCGTGCCACACCAGCGCCCAGTCCTCCCCCTGAGTCAGCCTGTCAGCTGGGGGAGGACCAGGCACTGGCACGATGGAAAGCTAAACAACCTTCATCTACACAAACTGCAATTACACACAGCTACACATGGAAACTTTTCTCTAATTCCCTCCACTGTTAGAGACTGTCGAGCAGGATTCACGGTTTCACTGTTATAATCATGGAAAAGCAAAAGCGGCATAGCTTCAGCATCTAAGTTGCCAGGGTTTGAGGTTTCTGTCTGTCACTTTCTGTTTTATTTTGTATTCTCCTCTTCCCCTGTGTTGTCTCTCAGTTTACTTCCTCCCTTTGGTCCCTTTCCCGCCACTGGTGATCACCCTCATTTGCCTCAACTGTGTCTCGTTCTGCCCCTCCTTCATGTGTATATAAGCCAAGCTCTCCCTTCCCTCTGTGCCAGTTCGTGTTGTCTTCCCCGTGAGCAAACATCCCAGTATTTTTGAATATTGATTCCTTGTGTATAATCTTCGTGACCGATTTAAAGACCTGTGAGTTTTTGCCTGATCCTTTTGGTACTGTTGCTGTGAGTTTTTGATTCCTGTGAACTAACCTTGGACTGCAATAAAGACCATGATTCTGCCTAATCCTCTGTGTGCTGCTGCATTACTGTGTCCGCCTGCCTGTGAGTTTGTGACATAAGTCTGGCAGTAAGCTAATGTAAACTGGCTGACTCTACACTTTTTAGGGTTTGAGTTTGACTTTAGAGGGCAAAAGAAATGTTTATCTCCTTCCAACCTCTCCTGGTAACAAATATCCTTGTCACACATGCCCCGGAAACAACATTTTGCCCAAAATCTGCGAAACCAGCCTGAAAATGAAGAAAGTCGTAACGGATTGTACAAGAGTCAGTGGAGCTCATCTGTGTACTTGTCTGAGCATCGTCCGAACTGGTCAAAGCAATGCTATGATTGGCCAGTCTGCACTGAGGGGCGGTACAAAGCAAAGGGTAAAATATGTGTTAGATTTAATTCCTCCTCCTTCACCTTTTGAAAAACTAACAACCATGTAAGTGCCTGATCCACAGACACTTCTCAGAAACCAGTGATAAAGCAAAATTTGTCAAAAAAGAACATCTTACAGATAACAACATTATGTCGCAAACAAAGACCTTAGTCTTCTGTTCCAGGATTAACTAATAAAATCTGCCCTTCCTCAAGCGCAACTCAAGTCTTCCATCCAGCCTCAAGTCAGCAGATAGACAAGAGGAACACTTTTCACAAAGTGTAGCCTTTAAGTATTAGATAATAAGAATTTTAAGGAAATAAAATGGACATCTCACATATAACAATTCTGCATAACAAATAAAATCGTTTATCTTCCAGAAGAAGACTAAAGCTGACTGTTTCTACAGCTAATGTTAAACTACCTAAGCCTGTCTGCAGATGCTTTGCAGACTTTTAGTGAAATTCTTCTTGACAAAATCTTTACACTACCAACTTGTTCATGCAAAATATCCCAGTATACCACTGATGACTATGAAGAGACCCCCCCTCCATGTTTGTGACTATTTGTTATTTATTCCTGTTAACATTGCAGCTGGCCAGTTTCCAAAATGTGCTGTACTGTATATGAATGTGATTTTACACTTTCCAGAAATTGTTATCTATTCATTTCAGAGTGGTATGAAACTAAAAGTGAACAGCTGAGGGGATAAGGCTGGTGTTGTTTACATTATTGTCTACAAATCCCCCAAAAAGACCAAATCCAATGTGTTAATCAGTGTAAATGTTTTCTGACTTCCTTTCCCTGGCTCTCAGTTCCAATCCCATTAATTCCCAAGTAAGACGTAAATTATTAACCGTCACAAATATAGTTTCTTTTTTATTTTTAAAGGCTCAGTAACATTCTAAACACCTGCTCACTGTAATTTTATTCAAAAGTTTCTCAAACAGGAGGCAAGCAGCCAAGAAAAAGACGATGAGGATAACACTACCTACTCAGGAATAAATCAGCAATGAAAATATTTTGGAGACAATAAGATTCAACAGACAGACCACATTTCATGTGTAAACAATGACATTTTAGGCTTACCACGTTGACCTGCCCAGCCAGGCATCTCCCTCTGCTAACTTATGGCAGCAACATGAGCTGCTCTGTTTCAACAATGTCATACTGAAAAAATGTGCATGCAGACTGACATTTACCGATGCTGTTCTGCTGAGAGATGCAGTGACTTTAACCAGCGGTGAGTACGAAAAGGTATAAACAAAGTATAAACAACAAACAATGTATACAATTTAGAAGTGCTTAAGCCAGTAACTGTTGAATCTGTGAACCTTGACAATTATCATTTGGTCAGATTTTATACTTTTGTTAAATGAACTTGTTTTCAATCCATGTTTGATGGCTGTTGGAAGAAGTTCACCTTCAGGGCATTGAGCCAGATAGCCTTGAAGTTTTAGGAAAAAGATCACGGTTTGAGTAAAAGTGCAAATATTTCTTCTAGAAAGGTCTTTCTGACAGAAAGGCCTGAAGGTTAGTTTAAAGCAGCTAACATCAACTGGCGGCTCGCGGGCCACATCCGGCCCGCCAGAGCTTCTCCTAATTCTGGCCCCCAGAATTAGGGCTGGGCGATAAATCGATTTTATCAATTAATTCGAATTTGTGGTTCAGGGCGATTTTTCAAAATGAAAATCGCAATTGTCGCCTCCACCATACATTCCCAAAAAAGACACAATCTTGTCATTCATTTGGAACTGGTTTTGCGTTTGTGGCGTCAGATCACGAACAAACCACAGTCAACTGCAAAGTTGGCGGCTGTGGCTCAGAGGTAGAGTGGGTCGTCCTTTAATCAGAAGGTCAGCAGTTCGATCCCCAGGTCCTGGACAACATGTCAAAGTATCCTTGGGCAAGAAACTGAACCCCAAATTGCTCCTGATGCTGCGTCATTGGAGTGTGAGTGTGTGTGAATGATTACTGAGTAGCAGGTGGCCCCTTGTATGGTAGCCTCGGCCACCAGTGTGTGAATGGATGAATGTGAAATGTAGTGTTAAAGCGCTTTGAGTGGTCAATAAGACTAGAAAAGCGCTATACCAGTATAGCCCATTTACCATTTAAAGGCTGTTGCAAAGGCAGCAGCACGACCATTTTGTTTCAACATCTCAAACAGAGGCAGCAGCAGAGGGGGCACACACATTTCCTGAGTACAGCATTTGCTAACATACGACGTGCTCTGTCTGTTGACTCACAGTTTCTCCGAAAACAAAATATGTCCACACTGACGATTTATTCCCAAGCAAATAATATTCTAATCTCCTCATCAAGTTTCTCTTGGCTGCTCACCATTATTCCTGACACTGTGTGACAGTGACAATTAATTTCAAAATAAAGGCGCATCTGAAAGAGGATAATATCGATTGATGTTTATACTTTGCACTGATGACACAGGATCTTTGCTAATTGAATTGATATTTCAATCCAGATTGATGGCTCGCTACATCCCTATACTTTACTGCACTTAACTGGTTACAAATATTAACATTATGTATAAGGTGCTTTTTTCTTTGATGGCCAAAAGCAGAAAGAAAGTGGTGGCAGCTTCTTGTGTAATAAAATGATTTACATAGACATATGCTACTATCTCATATCAATCACAAGGCACTGAATCAATTCAAATTGTATTGAAATCATATAATTACAGACTTTGTGATATCGGCAGATTTTGTTTCCTTGTCCAACCAATTAAAATAATATGGTACGGTCATGAAACTAGTGATTTAGACCCCTAGTACATACATGGCACTAAGGGCATTAAATAACACAAAAACACTGGTACTGGTACTGGTTTGCAGACATACACACACAAACAGAACTCAGCATCATTCTGGTGGATGGCAGTTCTCATAATTCCTCTTCCTGCTTTCCTTTCTATTCAGCTAAGAGGAACCGAGGCTCAGTAACTGCCAGTGACTTCCAGGGGGAGGGGCTTCAGTTGATGAGAGTTTGGGGAATATGCAGAGGCCCTGTTTATTGCAGTGAGGTTCCTCAAACAAGCCCCAATACGTAGATGGGCCAAATAAATCTCTGTATCATTATGTAAGAGAGGCTGGGCTGTCCTCTGGTAGAAGCAGCAAGCACCCAGAGACACTCTGCAGTGAAACAGCATCCTCTGTCACTACCCCCGCCCTTCCCCTCCATCACACAATACTCAGCCTCCTCTGCTCTCCATCCCCCTACACCAGCAGTCCTATTCCCGTACTCGCTCTCTCATCCAACACCAAGGGATGCTCTCTGTTTACTCCACATACTCTCTGAGATGATAGAAAGTAAAAACAGCTTACAGCTTACTGCTTTAGCAACATTTGAAAGCCTGCTGGGCAGTTCCACAGCATAACTAATGTATGTGGCAACACTGTGTAGGAGGTGTTCAATATGTACGATACAATCAACAGCACAGTAAACAGCTTTCTCCCATTCTACTGGTCCACACTCAGCACAAACACACCAGCTACACCAGCTTTACATAGTGCTGTAACAATTATTCAGTTAATCACTTGGTTAAACTTCATAGTATTAATCAACACTGTTTCGGATTCCATTCCAGATTTGCAAAAATCTTAAGAGATATTTTTCGATATTTTTCAATTATGACTTCGTCTGACTGAGTGATGTTCTGTGACTTCTCCTCTGGTGATAACATTCCAAGACGCATGGCGATGGATGTTCAAAACATTAGCAGCCTTCTTTCTATCGCAGCCACCACTAGCTGTCATTACTTCCAAACCAAGGCCACATAGGCGTGTTATGTAGGCATAATGGAAGGGAAAACCCTTATACGTGGGAGCGGCCACGTATGAGGATTTGTGGGAGGTGATAGTCCATGATTTCACAGAGGAATTGTGGATTCAAAACGTCCTGATGATCCACTGAACTTTTGAAGTGTTATGTGATGCAATAACAGCTCTAGTAGCTCCTGCTGCATCATGAGGGAGCCAGTTCCTGACAAACTCATTGTCATAGCATTATGTGACCTAGAAAAGACAAAAAAGTGTTTCCATTGCAGTTTTGCTCAATATGGCTTTTTTGATTCGCCTGAAATACCACCTCATGCGAGCGTAAAAACTTCTTTGCGATGAATGGGAGTTGTTTCAGAACTGATGTGTTACCATTAGGCATATTTTATATTCACAGTTTCAATTTGTGCAATTTGAGGGTTAATGGAAACCTGCCCAATAACTGTGATAAGAGCATAAAGGTTTGCCAGTGAAAATATTAAATAGTCTAACATTAGGATCTGTAATCTCAAGGATTTTTTTAGTGCTGGTAAAACAAAATAAGTAATTTGAAGACATGACTACAGGGCAACTGGGGCTCAGAAGTAGAGCGGGTCGTCCCCTTATCGGAAGTCAGCGGTTCGATCCCCCGCTTCTCCAGGCAACATGTCGAAATATCCTTGGGAAAAATACTGAACCCCAGTTTGCTCCCGATGCTGCATCATCGAGTGTGAGTTGAGTGGGAATGATTATTGAGTAGCAGGTGGCACTTTGTACGGTAGCCTCGGCCACCAGTGTGTGAATGTGTGTGTGAATGGGTGTGTGAATGGGTGAATGCGACAATGTAGTGTGAAAGTGCTTTGAGTGGTCAAAAAGACTAGAAAAGCGCTATACAGGCCAAATGTTTGCATACTTATGATCATTTTTCCTAGTGTGTTCTCCTCTCTCCTAGCATCCAGTGTTGCAGTATATACCAGCTCAGCATGTAGTTCAACTGCAAACACTTGGAACTGTCAAACTGCTTAAGCACTGTCACAGGCATGAGTGACATATGAGGCTTCTCACGTCAAAAGTCAAAAGTCTGTATTGCTGGAAAATGTGTCATCATTCATCATTTCTAAATTACTGTCTCTAAAAGGACTTCCCTCTGCTTTTCTGCACGTCTAACGTGGACAATACCACCTTATCAAGACTCTGTTTATTCAAACAGGAAGAAAACACCCTGCCATCTGGAGGGGCCCAGCTATATTGATCATTAGAAATGCAACACACACAAACACACACGCATGTACACACACAGACACACACACACACACATATAGCAGAGCTCTCCCTCCACTCATTAATCGCTGCTGCCCGTCAGCTCTGTGAGTTAACAGCCGTATAAGCCATTAGGCCTTAGCTACTCACCCCGTTAAGACCACCACAAAGTCCATTACATTCCAGCCATTACGCAGGTAGGAGCCTTTGTGAAAAGCAAAGCCGAGGGCGATGATCTTGATGCCAGCCTCAAAACAAAATATTCCAATAAAGTAGGGCTCTGTGTCATCCTGTTGGGAAGAAGCAGAGGAGAATAAGGTAAATTAATGAAATTACAGACTTCCATCTGGCTGTGTCACTGAAATCTGATATTGGCCAGTCAATGTCATCAACCTCCAATAAAATGAAAGCTCCATGTGATTTTCATCAACAGCTTCATCAGTCTGTAGGTCTTCAGATTCACTGTTCAATGTTTTATCAGATGCTTTCACACCCTGAAGATCTCTCTTGAACAACTACCACCGAGGACATCTAGTCATGTCCACTGATTTATATCAAGGATTTTGGGACCTTAGGACCTGAAGATGTCCAACAGTTTTTTTTAAAAATGACACAAGTGTAGTATTTCACTGGGTCCAGTATTTCTAGATTCAGTTTTTCAGTTTGAATCCTTTTAAACCAACAAAATAAATACATAGAAAAATGATTGCATCATATAAGATTGATCAGTTCAATACATAACATTTAAAAAGTCCAAATAATAAACATTTTTTGGTGCAACATTAAAGCAATAGTGATTTTACAGTACAAAACAAAAAACAAAAATATATATTGACACACAAGGACAGACAAACAAAACAGGGTGACATGTACAGAGTTTGACACACACACACACATATATGTATATACAGTAAATGGAGAACCCAAAAAAGGAAAAGAATCACAAACACTTCCGCCTACAAGTTGTGTGCCCTCAGCCTGAGCCATACACACAACTCATCAGTGCATGAGACTGTTTGTGTTTGGATAGTCTGTCAACATCTGTTTTGCTGTTGTTAAAAGCAGACCCTGATTACTACAATTCATGAATTCATGAAGAATGGTAGCTTACTTTGGACTCTCTGTCCACCATGGCCACACAGTACACAGTAAAAACACAGTACTTATGAGTTCAAGATTACACGCTGCGAAAAACTGATATACAACTTGTCATTTTGCGAGTGACATGTTGATTTAAGCAATTGATTGATAAGCATAAATAAGCAGAAATAAGATAAGAATAATAGAATAATTATATAATAATGAAATAATAATACATAGTCCGAATAATTATCTCATAGACATATTGCTTTGTCTCCAGCAGGTTTACTGGGGCTGGATGATAGCCGGGTTAGGGCAGAAAAGCTTTTATGCAGCTTTTCTGATGCAGTGGCACAGTCCTGATGATACATCTGATCACTTCCTATCATCATGAACTCTGTGGCATGTCTGTCAGAGAGGGTTTCAGCCCATCTCAGGGAGTGGATCAATGACAGCGGGCAGCTCAGAGGCTCCTTGCCTCAGGGAGTGACATTTCATTGTTAAAACAGCACAGCCCCTGCCACACCAGCCCTTTGATTGGGCAGAAAGGTTCATAGCACTTGCTGCTTTAATGGAAGGATTTAACAGGAGATGTCGGGGGGGTAACCTGAGGTAACGACACACAGGAGGGATCAGTGGCAGCTCTGCAGGGTTCTGCAGTGCTGAGCAGGAGGGACCCTCTCTGACACTCAGTATATTTCCATGCACTCTTTAGCGGAGCTACAGTTATAGCTCGATTAGGAGATTTAATTGGACTACTGTCCTCTCAGTATAAGCACCGGGGGAGAATCCATTTATTGATTTTTGACAGAAGTCTGCCCAAGTCCACTCCAGCCGGTGGAGATATGCCTTCTATCAGCTAGTTGCAATAAACATATATTATTTATATAATCAATAATATGGACCAAATCACAATCACAACTATTTATTTACAATAACTTTGGGATAGAAAACCGCTGTATCCCGTACATATAATCAAACTTCATTGATTTGTTTTAAGCCACCTAAAAAAATCAATATCAGTTTAAGTGTACACGATATTTAGAATATTTTCAGCACTTTACCCTGCCGTAAGACAGCCCTTACCGACAGGGATTGAAGCTGTTCTATCAAAAACACCAGACTCCATTGAGAAAAACAGTCAAAACTTTCTATAATGACCACATCTATAATGCATTATGAAGGCATTTGTAGTGAATTATAATGCATTCATAATGCTTTATGAATACACTCATAAACACGCATGTTTACTGATGCACTATATCAATAGTCATAAACCATTATAGATTTGACTTATAATGATTTATAAGTGGCAAGGGTCTTATGGATGCTCTTGACTTGTTAAAAACTAGAGGTTGAATGCTGGGGCTTATAATGCATTATAAATATTTATACTCACTTATTCACACATCAACAATAAACTGTAGTAAGGACTCATATTGTGATATGGCAGTCCATGCTTTGTCATAAGTGTTGTATCTGTTAAGTAAAGTGAGGTACATATTGATGCATTTATTATCATTTATGCTTCATCAAAATGTTTCATTGTAGGTGTTAAGTAAAGTGTCATCATTTCCATGCATTTATAAAAATATGTGCCGTGTCATAAGTGATTAATGCATACCATACACTAGAATACTCATAGCAACCTATTCCCGAATTTTCCGCACGTTTTTGATGTATTTTTGTATGTCCTGCAGCAAAGCCATAGCAAAGCTGCAGGACAAGTAGCAACTTAAAATTTTGGCGGACGATTAAGAATAAGAATCGGAATAATAAAAATAAGTATGAAGAATAACAGATACCGACGGCAGACTAGGACCACAACTGGCCCCACTGTGGGGCAGCCCGGAGGTACTAGTTTACGCGTTTAGTGTGAACTGATGCATGTGAACTGATGCACTGCTACGCAGTGCAGGCACTTGGGGGTTGTGTTGCGCTGAATAGTAATAGGTTCCTTGCACTGCTACGCAGTGCAGGCACCCTAATGAAAAATAAATATCTATGTGCTCCAAGTCCTGAATGAGTTTTCTGGGGTTTTTTTTCTATAGTTTGTCTTGTGATTTGCTCTTTACTTTTCTAATCTTTGAGCCTGTCAACACATTTTAATTTTTATGATTGCTGTGACTGATATGAACAGTGATGTACAAAGTTCATTAAAAAATTCCTGCCAGCTGCAGCTCTCTCTTGCAGAGATGCCTATTGTGCATGTGCATGCGGACCCCCGCTGTGTCTGCAGCCAGGTGCCTCTCACTCTTGAAGGGAAAAAACATGTTCTGACATAAGTTTCTTTGGGTCAGGGGGAATTTTATTTTATTTTTAAAATATTCATTGTAACACTAAACTCCTTTGTGATATTAGTGCAAGAGGACTTCAGTAAATTATTGTGTTCATTTGTTTGAGCATTTGCAATGCACTATCAGAGAAAGGGATTAATAAAAACCCCAGCCCTGATGTCTACACATTTTTAAGACTTTTAAAAGATTGATTTGAAGACATTTCAATGTCAGTTAAGGCCTTTACATCGTCTTTACATTAATGGATTTAGTGCCTTTTAAGACCAGCAGGAACCATGTCCGTGAACACATGTGCTGGACAAAGATGGGTGTTTTATTCTATAAGCAGGGCATGAGTCTGTTTTTTGACTGCAGCATTCAGTCACAGCAAAGCATCATAGTGGTAGCAATATTACCTTCTTTACTGTATGGCACATACAAAAAGCTTCACAGTAGAAAATGAAAACAGTCATGTGGCTACTTACCAAACGCTCTGACATTGGTGTTTTGTCTAAGGCCGGCAGGTGTTGCTCCAGGGCCAGCACAATGCAGTTTGCTATAATGGTGGCCAGGATCATGTACTCAAATGGAGTGAGAAAGTTAAGGAAATTCACAGGTTGCTACACATGCAAACATAAAGCACATCATTAGACCAGGTCACAGCTTTTAAGTGTGCACTGTGTTCGCACTGTAAGTGGCACAGTTAAGTACATTCAAAACAGTCATTGTGCAAATGAATGCTTGTTTTTTTGTTTGTTTGTTTTGTAATATAGAATCCCAGCCACACATCTCCCAAAACAGATGGCAAATGGATCTGCACTTGTAAAGCACGTTTTTATGCTCGCATGAGATGGTATTTCAGGTGATTTGAAAAAACTGAATTTGGCAAAACTGCAATGGTAACACTACAAGAGGTGTTATTGCACAACTCTTTAAAAGTTGTGCTGACCATCCGGATGTTTTGAATCCACAATTCCTCTGTGAAATTGTGGACTATCAGCTCCCAGAAATCCGTCATGTGGCTGCTCCCACGTATAAGGGGCTCGCCTTTCTATTATGGCTCCAGAACACGCCTACGTGGCCTTGAATTGGAAACAATGACAGCTAGTGCGGTGGCTGCAATAGAAATAAAGCTGCTGATGTTTTGAGCATACATCACCATGCTTCTTGGAATGTTATCACCACAGGAGAAGTCGCAGAACGTCACTCAGTGGAAACACAGTCATCTCACAATTGCATTTTATCAAAATTTCAAAAGAATATTGCTTAAATTTTGTGCAAATTTTTAAAGGAAACCCATATTCTGGGATATTTACTGACATATTTTATGTTTTAGAACAAAACGTGAAAGTCTCTTCAGCTTGTGTTAACCACAGACCTTACTTAAAATTGACTTTGAGACGAGGGAACCGGAGAAGCTGAAATGCTAACTCATTCCTGGGGTTATATATATGTATAATTTTAATACTTTGCACTCAAATGTCAAGAGTTGGACCTGAATTAATCAACAACACTACTAAATACCCATATAGATTGCTTTCATGCTGCTTTCAACCAAAAAAAGAGGTTTGGGGGTTTAGTTACTCTTTTAACATTTCTGCAGCATCCACTGAGAGAAGAACTTATTCTTATTATTATTATTATTACCATTATTATTTCAAGAAATGATAGACAGATTGCGGAGATTATAGGCCATTCCCTCCCTGCAGTGCAGCACTGTGCTGTCATTAGCTCTACCACTCCAAGAATGCCAACATCCCCTCAGGACTGTTCCAGCTTAGCCAGGAGGAGAGCATCCTCAGCAGAGAGAACTATTCAGTGGACTCCAGCGACAGGGCCACCAGATGCTCGGGGCCACAGTAGATCCACGTGCAGCACTGCCATGATTGCTGTGCAGGATAAAGAGCTCAGTAATGCACTGCAGCAACAAAGCATGATAAGTGTTTGCTCAGTGCTGAAGTGAAACCAAACAATCATTTCAGAAATGAAGGCCATTACACAACCTAATGTAATTTAAGGGAAACACAACAACACTCATTAACATATGAGGTGTTTTACCACTGACTTCTCCTCAGAGTCTCCAAATCTGCACCAGCAAGTAATCATTATATAGTTTGTTCATTTCAGAACCCGCATCCTGTTTCACTGTGTTATGGCTTGTTTGTTTGGCGTCACACCCATGCAGTGTGCCTCTGCTTTGATGCTGAGGCCAGCCAGCCTGTCTGCTGGAAGTTCAGCACACTGGACAGCACCATCTGCAGACTGCAGCCTTCACAGTTACCCATCAGAGACAATAGCCTACCGAGGAAACCTGCACAATGGTGTCATCATGGAGTCCACAAATCAACAATTACACCTTGATGTGCAACATATCCCAACCTAATTCATAACCATCAGAATAGAAAACATGACCCGTGTTCTGCCCAGACGTTTGACTCCATCTGCCCACAACAACAGAAATCTTCCTGGATTAACCCTCTGAAACCTGGAACCACATTAGTTTTCTTGTGCCGCATTCACATGCATTTACACTTTTGAAACCGAAGCAAACTGGTGTCATTTCTATTTTTAAAAAACATGGCTAAAAAGGCACTGAGCAACATGGCAAGAAATGTCTCACAAATTGCATGAAATTAGGAAAGGGTGACAAGAGAATGACCTGAAAATTAATATTAGAGAGAGAGAGAGAGAGAGAGAGAGAGAGAGAGAGAATGAGCGATTAATCCAATTTAATGATTTTAATAAATATGATAAATGTATTTTAAAAAGTTTCTAATAATTATTATTACTAACTCCTATCTACACTTCTGTTTTTTTTTGTTTTTTTTCTATATTTTTGTTTATTTTACATTTGTTTATTTGTTTAGTTTTTGTTAAGTTATTTTTTTAGCTTTTCATTAAACTTTAGCTATCTATTTATTGACTATTTATTTATACATTTTTTTTTACATATCTGATGTTTTACTTTGTGCTGTTAACCTTTTATTTACTTCTTATCTACTATTAAGAAGATTTCACTTGTTTATGTATGTATGTATTTATTTATTTTTTTGTTTGTTTATTTATTCATTCATGTATACAGTTTAAGATTACAGGGACAGTGCACATTAATAGACATTACCTGTAAATCTGCCAGTTTAGCTAGCTTGTATAATTTTTTACTGCAGTTCCTGGCTAGGTATGACCAATCTCAGTTAATTCTCTTGTAACTTGTAAATTCTTCCTGAATTTTTAACAGAAATCGCGCTGATTGGCTGAGGTTTCAAATAATTAATATAACACCTTCTTTATCGAATGACAGTCTAAGAAAAAAAAAACATTTCATCCAACAGAAAAATTGGCATAAAACTCATTAATTACCTAAAGAGGTAAAAACGACAAGAAACATGGTCTATCCAAGCAGCCTGCCTAATAAGGCTATTGATGAATTAAAGTTCTGTTTTCTTTTAGGTGAAATGTGAAAAAAATGACGCCGAGCTCCATCAGTGGCTGTCTGAGACCCCCTGTTGTCATCAGTAGCTGACGTACGCCAAAAAAAAGGTTTGAGAGCTTTTCTGAAATGAGACCTGGCAGCACTCTACAGAAAATGGACTGAGGAGCCCCCATTTGTGGCACAAGCTGCCGCACTTCCCTCCGTGTCTACCGCTGAGGAAACAACAGGAGAACCAACTGTAGAAGTCTGACATTTTTGTAATAAAAAACGCTTTTTTGAATCATTGATATATGCCGAATTAAAGAACCTATCATTAATTACATTTAAGATGGTATTTCATTCCCTACACATGCTTATCTTGTTCCGGAAATCGATAGGCTTTAAATAGACCCATTTGTCAGCGAGGTTCGGCATGTGTGCTGGTGTGACTGCGCTTGAAGGATATGGCCATTCGGTAATCTTTTTGGCGTATTTCCGGATGATGTTGTCCTCGCTGAAGATGAACAGGGAGCGGTTGACAGTGAGGCAGTTATGTTTGACCGGGATGGGGTTGTAAATGGCCATGGTCCTCGCTCTCTGGGCCATAGTCTGCTTGTACATCCTCTGGACCCCTGGAGGAGGCCCCGGCTGCCGGCTGGCCCCTCTGGCCGGGCCCACGGGACAGCCGCCACTATAGCGGCTGGACAGGTCGTCTTCAAAGCGAGCCATTGTGGGATAGCGCGGATCTTGCTGGTGAAACCAAAACTGCGAGCTGAAGAGAAATGGAGAAGAAGCATTACAACACGCACTGGGCCGTCCCTCAGGTCCTCTGGGTGCGTGAACCGTCCGCGGAGAGAAGAGGCAAACATTCACAACACAGCACGTACACGGACGATCTTCTTCTGCGCTAGTCTCTTATCTCCTCGTCTCTTCTCATGCTGTCTCTCTGAACGACATGAAATTGTTGTTCAAAGTTTAGACGGTCACAGTCCATGATGCATCATTTTTCATGGGTGTTCCTCCTCCGGCTCCCTGCCCCGCTCCTCACACGGAGCTCACACACACTGGCGTCAACGCTTCAGGTCCATGATACAGGAGGCTCCTTCCACCGAAACCCTAACAAAAAAATGTCAGTTTAACACAAAGACCACAGCAGAGAAAACACCGCGAGCCGTCTGTGCAAGCACTCTACATGTATATATGTTCCTTCAGGAGGCGTCCTCAAACGAAATTTCTGCTTCCTAAAGATTCATCTGCGTTTCACATTCAAGAATTCTTCTGTGAGCAAGCTTGCCCCGCGGTCCCGGGAGGAGAGCCACGCCGCCGTCAGCTTCTTTTTGACGGTAACGCAGGAGAAATCACGGCCGAGCACCTCTTTCTCTTAAATTCTCCGTCAGTGTAATTCCAGAGACTCTACTTTCTCCACTTAGCCCCACGTGACCCTCAAGACGCCCGCCAGTGGCTCCACCTGGACCGGCCTTGTTTCCATAGCAACAGGGAGGAGAGAGAGCCACACCGGGGTCAAGTTACATGGAAGATAAAGACACTTCCGTGAGAACTGTTAAAATAAGAGCATGATGGTGAACAGACGTTTTTTTTTTCATTAAGATGAACGTTTGTTTATCAAAGTGTATTAAAATCATTGATCTATTATAAATCAATTAAAATAGATAAAACATAAAGTAAATTACAATTGCGATATAAACTGGTGAATATCGGGCTGGTGTCCACTGTACCAACACCAACACCAAACACTAGTTAGAACGACACAACTTCCGGTTTGTTTTTCAATGTGTAAAAAACAAGTAAACATCTGTTGCAGGAATTCTTGAGGCGAAATTAAAATCTAAATTGTCTGTGCATATCACAGAAATGTTCACACTAAACAAAATTAGGCTATTTATTGATAAAAAGTAGGTCAATTTATGCTTTTAGCTTACTATAATTCACACTTCCCACACAGGTCTTTAGTAATGTTAGTTATTTTTATTAAATCGCACAGGTCAAAATAAAATGAAATTGAATGTAGGTCAAATAACAATTAGAATCAATGTGTAAGGGTAGGAAAAAGCCCTAGAAAGCTTATTGAAGACCTTTACCTAAATACTTTGAAACTCACAGACTATTAAAGATAAATGGCTTATGTAAAAGAACACTATTATAAAACTGAAATTTACATACTTGAAGGGGGGTCTTTGATGTCAGGAGGAGCAGCACAAACATATGGATGTGTATTTGTCTTTGCCAATCTCAACATTATGGCAGCAGTCTTGCCAAGTACTCTGCTGTTTTCACACTAAAGTCAAGGCAGAGTTTAGGAACCTTTAAGGGATTCCAGCAGTTCCCAGTAAAATGAGTAATTGTTTAATTTCACCAGTTTGTTTTCCTAGAAATTCTCTCAGATGGAGAGCAGAGAAGAACAATGACAGTTAAATTGTAGGCTGAAAATAGCCACATTTTATTATATTATGTGACCAAATGTACATGGACATATATACGTCCATTAGTTTCAATAAATGCAAATGTTAATGCTCCTGCATACAATATTTTAGATGAGAAAGTTCTTTGAGCAGTGTGTGTTTCAGTATAATGATGCCCCTGTGCACTAAGCCAGCTCCATGAAGAAATGCTTTCCCCTGTTGTTCCCTGCAGAGCCCTGATCTCAACCCAGTGCATAACCTTTGGGATGAACTGGAACCCGGACTGTGAGCCAGACCTGATCACTCAACATCAGAGCTGGACTTCACGAATGCCCTTGGGGCTGAATGTGAGTGAACAAAGAGGCAATGGCTCTATTTTCTCTTGACAATTTAAGTTAATTAAAAAACACACAAGATAAAAAGATGCTTTAAAAAAGTGTTTAATTGATTAATAGTTAGACGTGTAGTAAAAAGAATGTTCATAGAAGAGATCAGACTACCAAAACATTATTTCACTTTAATAATCCACAAATATATCACTCTGCAGTATTAAAGCTGTAGTTGGTTAGTTTAACTGTCATATTTGCTAAAACTGTCACTATATCCAAATGCAGTACATGAGACTTTCTGTGAAAAATAGGTTCCTCTGTCTCCTCTTAGTGCTCTTAACCACAGGACAATAAAACAACCAATCAGAGTTGAGGAGCCTCTAACACAGCTCTCAATCATGTCAATAACTGCCTTTGAACTGAAAACACTAAACAGTTTTGTTAAATGTTTAGCTGTAAAATGAAAATTTAGCCCCTTTACACTGTCTGTTTATGGTGGGAATATCACCGTTTCTCGCCTTCAATCTGAAACTGGAGGTCATATTAGCAGTAAAACAATTTCTGTATAATGACAGCTGGAAGGACAGGCTCATGGGTGGCACAGATGTGACATTTTGACAAAGTGTCATGCATGTGACCCACCACTTGAGATTGAAAAAGCAGCTGTTAGCAATTAGTGGCTAACTTAAAGAAGCACAGTGGCCAAATTGTCCACAACATAAGAAATACGTGAAATTTGGGAGCTCCTTACCCTCCAAGCAGAGGACAAGGTCAACCACCATATATCAGAAAAGCTAGTTGATTGTTAATGACATATTATGCCTTTGATGTTGTTTAGAAAGTGCTGCTTTCATAAGAGGCATGTGTTATATGTCTTACAAGAGGCCATCGTGTTGTGTCACATCACGTTCGTCACGCCTCTTTTGACTGCAGGATACCATGACGCAGTCTATCATCACACACTGGAGTGGAATGATGCTGCTGTCATTTGGTTCTGTGGAATAAGACAAATGAGGCATGAAGAGAGGACTTTGTTGTGGCTGTATAGTGCCAGCTCAAAGTAAAAATGGCTTTTATAACTAGGTCGCCCTGTTGAAAACAGTCAAGTGAAAATAAAGCAGCAGCTGGAGCAAACTTCATTTTACCTGTATGACAGTTTGACCGAAGTTTACGAGCAGTGATTCACATGACTGACAGCTGAGTCAGAGACTCCTCAGCTCTGATTGGTTGTTTTCCAACAGCCGCTAGATTCTAGCAAAAGGCATCTGAATCACTACAAGGAGACAGTGGAACATGATTCTCGTCTGTCTCATGTATTACTGTTTGGATGTAAGCTCATTTCATAAGTTACCAACTGTAGCTTTAAATAAAGAGTCCATGAATATTAAAATCATCTGTTAAAATGAATGAACCTGATTATTGGCTTGTTAAAGCCACTTTCACATACAGTATTTCTGGCTGGTGGCAAGTTGCAGTGCTCTTCAGAAGTTAAAGTATCCTCATTAGGTGTATAAATAGGTTAGGTACTGTGCTCTGAGATAATCTCATTGGTATTACTGTAACCGAAGCATCGCTCTGACGTGGTATCTGCTTCAGAAGACAGTGTTTCTATCATCAATGTGACAGCAGGCTGAGAGAGGGATCAGTGGTCATCAGTGAGCTTCTATCTGCTCCCAGCTGAGTGGTGACACTTGACAGAGCCACACTGGCAGCTGAAGTACTTGCTCTTCACCTTCCAGTAGTGATCACCATAGTCAAACCTGGTGTGGAGGAGGCACATCAAATTTTCTTTATTTTAACTGTTCATTTCAGTTTTGTACTGAGAGGAAAAGACAGGCAGCAGACAGAGGTGAGGCTCACCCTATCTGGTCTCCAGCTCGGATGGGCCTGCTGGAGAAGAAGGCAATCCTGGGGAAGCGCAGGTCCTGGTGCATGGTGAACACTCTCACAGCCAGCAGGTTGGGCTCACACAGATGGTTGATGAAGCGGCCGATGTTGCCAAAGAGTCTCGCATCAATACAGTGCACATCCCCCACCTGTATAAGACGATGACCAAGAAGTGTCAGTCACATGATGTCTTAAGGTTGACCTGATGATGCCCCAACATCTGGTGGACTAAAAACTCTAATAAATAAACTGCAGAAAATACAAATGTGGTGTTTCTTTATAGTAAATGTGTAAATATGGTAAATAATGCAGCTGTCATCAGGAAGAGCGATTCTGCAGCGCCCCCCTTTGACCAAACATAACAGCACATGCTCTTAATCACCATCATTTTTTTCTGAAATGTCTGCATGCAAGACATTTGGTTTAGCTGAGTTTTTCTTACATGTTTACCATCAAAACATGAGAGTGTTGTATGTCAATTTCTGAAGTTTATCTTTCATTACCAAAACTGTGCATTGTCTTGTATTTTCTCTGGCCTCTGATGGTAGTGTCTTCTAAGCCCATATGGGATGGGCACTTTTTGGTGTGTGACACTAAAAATGTCCAGAAAATAATTTTTCATAAATTAATTTAACGAATCAATTAAATAAATACATTTTCGCAATCTCACCGGCCTAAAACAGACATAACACCATTATATCATTTTGGTGTGTTACAAATGTTGCATTGAGCCAGGTTTAAATCCATTAATCCTAACCTTTACATCAAAGACGTATTTCACAGCTGAAGAGATGGTCTTTCAATAAAATTAGTCCATCTCTGTAGAAGAGTGATTCAAATGCTTTTGAAACTGGTGCTACATGACCAGAGAAAACGGAAAAAAAGGATGCATTTGCTAAAGGGGCAGAACGCACTGCACCGTACCAGACCAATAACATTCCCACTGGTGGGTGATGTAATGCGTCCGCATACGTCTTAAACAATAGCGGCCACCTAGCAAGAAACAATCTCATATTTCAGTTATAAAGTAGGTTAAAACGTGTTTCTGAAAACCTTTGAGAAGAGAAATATGCAAATCAGCAACAGAATTGTGGTTAATATTTGATCGGAACTGCTTATGATATCTAGGCACAGGTTAGATGTAGAGATGCATGATAATATCCATTGGTATCGGCAGATATTGCATTTAAAATGAAATATCAGAATCAGCAAAAATGCAGATTTGCAGATATGCAGATATCACAAATCAGTACTTTTTCTTAAATTATTAACAAAGTGAACATGTACAAAGTATTAACCTGAAGTTAAAGTATTTTTCTTATTTTGCACAATGAATGAATATTACATACACTGAAAAGCATTGTATTTAATGTCTCCATCTGCTGGTGGGCCATCATTATAGTATGCAGAATATGATGATTCCACTACAGAAGATGATTATCATTGGTGATCACTATAATTGGGAGGGGAAATAAGTAGATACATAGATATATGTTATTGGCCTAATTAGTTGTTACACATCAGCAAAAAATCTAATATCATGCATCCCTAGAAAGATGAAGGAAAGTTTACCACAGTTTGTTCTCACATTCTAACAATACTGTCTAGACATAAAACTGATTGAAAATTGCAGAGGTATCCCTTTAAATGTTATTATTTTTTGCAGTTAGCTTTTCACTTATCTAATTCTAAAAACTGCAACAAAACATATACCTAAATACATATTGTAATCGTTTCTGTTGGTCTCAGAAAACAGCAACTTCACACTAGTTCTAGGAGTCGTCGCTCTCCTTGCTGAGCATCAGTACTGAGCATTCTAACTGCAGAATCTGGTAAACACTTTTTGAGCAATTATGTCTCAGAACCAACAGTCACCATCGTCTAGTGCAGCTTTAAAAATTCCTGTAAACTAACTGAATCACCTTATTGTCGAGGGTGAAGAGGAAAGAGTCATTCTCCCTTTTATCAGCCTCTGCGTCAGAGATGATCTCCCCGACATACCTGTGGAAGCATCGGGGGGGAGCTCAGAGCACAGCTTCTGTTCAATATTTCATGCTGTAAAACAGTGAACTCAGTGGTTTCTCTTATGAGAGCTTGTCCTCACTCGCAAATGAATGTTCCTTGAGGGATATCCTGCATGGCTCGCACTCCCCAGCCCATTTTGTGTGTCCTGAAGAGCTGCAGCCGGGCTCTGAAACAAACAACAACAAGGCAATTATCTCATGCAGTTGCCCACACATCAGCAATCAGCAGCACACTTCAAAGGAACTTTATGACCAAAAATTACATTGATTTGACTCAACACAACAGTTTCAACAAAACAACTCAGAGAATCAATCATTTTCCCAAAAGAGGGACTGAGTCCTTTTCCACTGGCCTGGTATAAAACCACTGCCTGCCAGTCATGCTGTTCATATGCACATCTTCATGTTCCCATAATGGAAGGAGGACATCAACCGGTGCTCATACTGAAGCAGTGCTGGAGGACGACCAGGCTCAATGTTTCCTAAATGTTACTTAGTTTGACGCCGTTTGGTTAAACACCACTTTTGTAGGAAGGAGAACCATGTGAGCACTAAATCTACTGGAATAAACTCTTGATGAGACTTTTAAGGGCACAAGATTAAGATATAAAGCAGGTCCCCACCTGTACTGATATTATTCTTTAAAGGAACATATAACTGAACACATTTAGATCATGACTATGAATTTCTGGGCATACATAACCCCATTTGAAAGAGTTCAGACATGGAAAGCATCGGCATCAAAAGATCCATGACATTAAACGATGCATCGTCATACTGAGAAACCCTATGAACCAATCCACCTTAATAACCTTAAGGCTGGCCAACAGCATGGTCTGCACACTCCAACCATGTCCTGATCAGTGGATATGAATTGTTTCAATCAAATCAGAAATATAGAGTTGCATGTTTTAATAAGGTTATACTGAAGCACTTCAGTGGACCAGTCAATCCTAAAATTAAATCTGGACCTCAATCCCACATCTAATGCATGTTTAAGGGTCTTGAATATATTGCCCTCTGTGATTGTGATGAAGATTATGATTAAGATTAGTCTGTTGTCTCCCTAAGGAGAAAGTTATCTTGGTCATTTGAGAGAACACAGGGGACAAAGCCACACGCATGTACAATTAAACTACAATAACATGCAGCATCATTCCCAGATCCATACACCTCAAGAGTATTGCATGACGCCTCAGGTCAGGGATGCTCAACTTGTATTTGTTTGGGAGACACTTTTGCAAGATGACAGTAGGCAAGGGGCCAGTCACAGCAGCCCTCATACATGTTTCTTTTTGACATTTTTTCTGATTTTAGGGCGTTTCTAGGATATTTTGCCAATTTTAGGACATAGTTAGGATTTAATGACATTTCTCAGATTTTGACACATTTCTAGAATTTTTTAATATAATTTTAACATATAATATTTTTTAATTTTATTTCTAGGATTATAAGACATTTCTCAGCTTTTAGGACATTATTAGGATTTTAGGATGTTTCTAGGATTTTAGCATGTTTCTCGTTTTTTAGAACATTTCTAGGATTTAGGATGGTTTAGGATTTTAGGACGTTTGTAGGATTTTAGCACATTTCATGTTTTTTAGAACATTTCTAGGATTTAGGATGTTTTAGGATTTTAGGGCGTTTCTCTGATTTTAGCACATTTCATGTTTTTTAGAACATTTCTAGGATTTAGGATGTTTTAGGATTTTAGGGTGTTTCTCTGATTTTAACATATTTCACATTTCTAAGAAAATGACAGCAATAGTGCTCTACACATGCTAACTGCACAGATGCCTTGAACAAGGTCAATTGGGGAGTTTTTCCTAAGGTGATGTGAGGAGAGGGATATCGCATGCTGTAAAGCCCTCTGAGGCAAACCGTGTTTTGTGATAATGGACTTTAAAAATAAATTTACTTGACTTGACTTGATAGCAAATGTCCTTCATCAATGTTATGTTAAATGAATGTATCCATGCTTCTGGTCTTCATTGTTTGTCTTGGTTGATACTGCAAATGGAGCTGTATATGTCGTGTGAATGAAAGTTATAGTATATGGCATCTAGTTTTAATCCTGTTACAAGACACTTAAAATGTGGATTTTAACCACTAATCTGATGGTCAGGCAGCCTACTACAGAGAACCTGGAGGCACCAGTTTTAGCACTCTGTCTGTGTTCAGTTTCTGTATAATTTCTGGTGTTTGGAGATTTGTTCCAGTCCTACATTCCTGATCTCACTTTCACCTAACAGATGTCAGCCTCACTATTTTCTGATCTGCTGTCCTGCAGCCATATTAGAGCTAGATCTGATGATTTAAGTCATTGCTGGTGCAATCTGAGCACATCTGCTGCTACTTCATATAAAAATTGTTCCACTGGGAAACCAGTGGGGTCTTACTGCCGGAAATATAGTCATATTAGGCTGAGAGACAGTGACAGTGAACTGCTGGATGAAGTCAAAGTGGAAAAGGTCACCTGAGCCCATTCTGGACCACTCGGTTCCTGCAGGTCTTCCAGCAGGAGCAGGCATGGTTACACTCAAACAGCACCGGGGGCTCCCTCTGACAGAAGTCAAGTGGCAGTCGGCCCTCCTGTACAGAGATAAGTTACAAACTGCTGTCAGGGATAAAAACACACACTTCCAGTTTAGACAAGTTATCTGTTGCTTTGGGAAAGCCAGGCTTATATGAATATGAATATGAATATGAATATGAATATGAATATGAATATGAATATGAATATGAATATGAATATGAATAGGTACAAATATATTTTGGGAGAGAAACAAGAAAAAAAGCGGGTGAAGATGAAACCTCTGCTCTTTGAGGAAGCTGACGGGAAATCTAAAAATGTAAATCCTGCAGACAGAATGAGACTAAAGACAATAAGGTGTCTTAGTTAATTCAACAAAAAACACATTTCCATTGATAATAACTGTGGTATCATATTAAAGAGTAAACATGCATGTGATACAGTATGACTCAATGTGACATGATGAAAGGGACAATGAACAAGTGATTATAATTGTTAAATGTAAAGAATACTGAAGTGACATCACAGAATTTGTGTGTGTGTGTGTGTGTGTGTGTATGTGTGTGTGAGTGTGTGTAAACTTACACTATCATACCAACATCGCAGGCTGAGCTGACCACACATGCATGTACTGGAGGAGCAGTCGTCTATGCAGCTGCAATGCTGAATCACACAGTCAGTGAGATATTAGAAATCAGATTTATAAAGTTCTTATGTGCTGCATTGTTCTGACGTAATTTAATGTACATGATATGACAGCTTCAGTGCAAAAGAAAAACAGCAGGCCTGTTTGGAGTGTTTGTCTCCTCTGATTTGGACAGGTAAGAACCATGAAAGATTGATAATGAAACTTTGGAAAACTGCAGTTTCTCCTGCAACAGGTTTTCATTATGTCCTCTGACTACTTTACAAAAAAAGCCAAGGGTAAACTCAGCAGTTGAGGCAGTCCTGTACCAAGTCTGAAGTGAAACTGTAACAGTGAGGTTACAGGTTGAAAAATTAGTGTTGACATTCTGTATTTCTCCCACTGTCAATAAATCCCATAAAAAGGCCAAAACTAGTCTTTGCCAGTTTGTCTCTCAATACTTTCCATCCTTTGGAGCACTCCAACACATCTGCTCCTACTGACGACAGACATTTTTAAGAACAACTCGTAAACATATAGTTTAATTTTTCAAAAAGACTTGGTGAGTTACTTCAACAGCTGGTAGCAAACTACTTAAACGTGTGCATTTCAAGGAACTATTTTCAACAGCAGATTAATCCACATGTGTAACTCTACTGCAGGGACACTCAAGTTGCTTTGCTTAGGGGGCACTTTTGCAAAATGACAAAAGACCAAGGGCCAGTCACAACAGTTCCATACATGTTTCTAGAATTTTAGGAAATGTCAGAGATTTTCAGACATTTCAGATTTTAGGACATCTGTAACATTTTAGGACATTTCTAGTATTTTAGGATATTTCTCGGATTTTAGGGCATGTCTAAGGTTTTAGAAAATTTCTAGGATTTAAGGACATTTCTAAGATTTTAGGATATTTTTCTGATTTTAGGGCACTTCTAGGATTTTTGGACATTAGGGTCTTAGCCAGGACCTCTGTCGGGGGGGGCTGGGGATCCTCCAGTGGCACTTTTCTTGATAAACAAGCTCTATTTCGACTAAAAGTACAAAAACAATTCCCAGTGTGAATTACTTTATGTTTATAATGAATTAGAAAATGGTTGGGTGGCCACCCGGCACCCTATTGGGGGCCAGATTTGGCCTGCAGGCCGTAGGTTGAGTATCACTGTTCTAGTGAGTCTGCGGGATAGTGGGTTCAATTGAATCAAAATAAACTACAGTGTGTGTGTTGATGGTGATGAAGGAACATGTCTACCAGTGACACAGTGTGGCTCACTGATGTGTTCGTAACAGTTTTTGGCAACAATGGCACAGAGGAAGATCTATCAGGCTTTGAAACACACACAACACCTGTGAGGAGACCCGTCACTGTTGGTTTGGATCTGCATGTGGGAGTTGTTGACAATAAGAAAAATATATAATATCATCAGACTTATTCTTGAAATGCACTCAGAGAGGGCTTCAAGATGCCAAGAGGAAAAAACAGTAAGAAATCTATGCAGTGCGAGTTACACAAGGGAGACAGAGTCGACCAAACTTCACCTGCTAGCAGTGCCATGGAGGATAACAATATGCTAACAGACGAAGGGGAACAAGCTAGCAACGCAAGCCTGGACCTTATACTCAGAGAACTAAGGGATTTCAGGAAAGATAATTGTTACCAGCTGAGGGGAATCAAGAGAATAAAACAAAAAAGAGTGTGGAAGAGGCAGATTGTGAATGCTGAAACTGGAACACAAGCTGATGAAAAAGCAGTAACGGAGACGCTCAAACTGCAAATTGAAATGGATGCCAAGCTGACGGACCTGGAGGGACAGTCCAGGAGAGAAAATAGTAGAATACATGGCGTCAAAGAGGGATTGGAAGATGACGCTCCATCAATGGTTGCTTTTGTAGAACGTTTATTAAAGGAGAATCTGGAGTTGCCGGACTCCGCGGAGCTGCAAGTGGAAAGAACGCACCGCGCTCTGGTATCAAAGCAACCACCAAACGTGGTGCCACGGTCCATTGTTGCCAAAATAGCCAGCTACAGAATGAAAGAAGAAATATTGAAATTAAGATGACAGAAACGTGGGTTTGAGTATCGTGGAAACAGGATTAACCTGGATCATGATTATGCACCTGAGGTTGTAAAGCTGCGGAAGGGATATGCAGAGGTGAAATCCGTGCTAAAAGAGAAGAAAATCTGGTTCCAAACCCCGTTCCCAGCAAAGATAGGAGTCTTTTATCTGGAGGGAACTGTGCTATATGGATCGGCGGAGGAGGCGACTGACAACATGGCAAAGATGGGATTCCCGGTGACGGTCGGGTGGTTTACCTATGCTACTAAAAGAATGGACATTGGCCGAACGGCAAAGGAAGGCCCTTTCCCAACAACAGCTGGGACAGGCCCCCCCTCGAAGCCCCCCTTTCATCGGGGCTTACTTAGGGTCGTATTGGGGACCCCACAGTTGGAAGTCAACATATCTGTTTTCATTTTTTTCTTTGTTCAAGTACAAGTGTTCTTTCTGCAGCTGTCGTTCTACACAGCTCCAATGTTTATGTAATGTTAGTTTATGTATTTTCAGAGAGTGTATTGATTGCACTTGGTTTTGCTATTCCAAAAACATTCAGACAATCAGAGTATGGCTCGTGGCAAGGCAAAAATAATTTACACTTAAATATACACTTACAGCCAAAACTAGACACCTTAAATGGAAAAGCACAAGATACGAAGTCACTAATTAAGAAAATGAATACATTATTTGAGGAGGTTGGTTTAATCGATATATGGAGAGACTTACACCCTAAACAAAGGGATTATACTCATTATTCCTCCCCCCACTCACTATATACAAGAACAGATTATTTTATAGCGTTCGGAAAAGTCAAAAAGTGAACACTTATGAAATCAGGACAATAGATTTAAGTGACCACGCACCTGTATACCTGTCTGTTGATCTAAACCTACAACCAAAAACTAATAATTAGAAACTAAATTCGAGTCTACTCAATGATCCTCACTTTAAAGAATAGATTAAAAGAGAGATCCAGTTTTACTTGGAAATTAATGACAATGGTGATGTGTCCCCTCCAATTTTGTGGGATGCCTTAAAGGCTGTATTAAGGGGGGAAATTATAGCAATATCCTCTTATAAGAAAAAGATGAGAAACAAGAAATTAGAAGAATTACAAAACAAATCAAAAGAATTAGAGAAAAAACATAAAATTAAAACAGCACAGGATATATTAGAGGAAATAGTGAAAACAAGAAATGAAATTAATTAATTAATTAAATGTTGTTAATTAGATTTGACTACCCAGGAAATTAAGAAAAATCTAATGTTTCCTAAACAAGAGTATTATGAAGGTGGATCTAAATCAGTGAAAGTTCTGGCCTGGAAATTTCCAGTCACAAAAATAATAAAAAGTAAACTAAATGAAATTCAGAGAGCTTTATAACATTTTATAAGACTCTTTATTCTAAAAAGGCAGGGGGCAGCATAGCTGAAATAAACAGGTTTTTTTTTAATCTTTGGCATTACCAGTGTTAAAAGAAGAACAGAATAAACTAATTATTGAACTGGGTCCTAAAGAAGGCACAAACACCACTCAGTTGGAAAGAAGCAAAAATCTCTGCCATTCCGAAGGAAAATAAAGATAAATTAGAATGTGGGTCATATAGACCAATATCAGTGCTAAATATAGACTGTAGGCTGTTTACTTCTATCATGGATAGAAGATTAGAATAGTTCTTGCTTAATTTGATAAACAATGACCAGACAGGTTTTATTCGAGAGCGGCAAACGCAAGATAATATACAACGGACATTACAAATTATTAACCACATTCAAAAGAATAAAATAGCAGCAACGGTAATTAGTATTGATGCAGAAAAGGCATTCGATTCAGTGAATTGGACCTTTCTTTATCAAGTTCTACATAAATTTGACCTACATGAAACAATAATTAAAACAATACAGGCATTGTATAACAAACCTACTGCCAGAATAAAAGTAAATGGCTGCTTATCAAACAGTTTTATTTTGGAGAGAGGAACAAGGCAGGGTTGTGCGTGTTCACCACTATTATTTG
Source organism: Plectropomus leopardus (assembly GCF_008729295.1). Classification (NCBI taxonomy): domain Eukaryota; kingdom Metazoa; phylum Chordata; class Actinopteri; order Perciformes; family Serranidae; genus Plectropomus; species Plectropomus leopardus. Next base: position 1,076,116 of record NC_056468.1, read on the forward strand.
CATTATATTTGGAACCATTTGCTCAATATATGAGACAAAACAAAGAAATAAAAGGCATTAATATTAATGGGAAGGAACATAAATTAGCCTGCTATGCAGATTATATTTTGATTTTTCTGGGTCAACTAACAAATTCTTTACCCAAACTAATGCAATCGTTTGAATATTATAGACAATTATCAGGATATAAAATTAATTTAAGTAAAACACAACTGCTTAAATACAATTACAGTCCACCAGAAGAAATTAACAGTACCAACTAGCGTGGCAAACTGAGTATTTTAAATATTTGGTTATAATACCTAAGGATCTTACAGAAATATTAGAACACAATTATTCACCAATATAAAGGAAAATTAAAGAGGACATAGTGAGATGGAACCTAATCCCACATCTAAGTTTTTACTCATAAATAGATTCGATTAAAATGAATATACTACCCAAATGACTGTATTTATTTCAAACCCTGCCAATAGAAATAAGTCAAAAACAATTTAATGACTGGGGAAAAAAAATGCCCAGATACATATAGCAAGGTAAAAGGCCTCGAATTCGATTTAAAACTTTACAATTGGCTAAAGGAAAAGGGGGATGTGGCCTTCCTTCTCTCAGGGATTACTACTGGGCAGCACAATTAAGGCCTATGATATGCTGGTGTATTCCCTCATATGATGCTTAGTGGAAAAGCATTGAAAAGGGCCTGAATACCATTCCCATACAAGCAATTATAGCTGATAGTAACATGCAAGACCTGATGAAAAATATAGAAAACCCATGGATCAAGTTGACTTTTAAAATTTGGAAAACAGTAATAACAGAATACAAACTAGAAGACGATATAGTGATCCTTAAGTGGTGTGCATATGATACACATTTTGCTCCAAATAAATTATATACTAGATTCAAGTATTGGACATATAAAGGATTAACAGCCTTATGTAAGATAATAAAGGAAGGCACACTAATTAGTTTTGAAAGTATTAAAGAGAAATACTGATTAGAAGCACAGGATTTTTATCGTTACTTACAGATGAGACATTTTGTCTGTGACAAGATAAAATACGAAGCAGAATCAAGCAAACAGCTGTTAGACCCTTTTTAAAAGGGCATATGATTCAAATAAAGATAGAGGTATTATCTCAGGTCTATATAAAGGGCTTGTAAACAGGAAAACACACTCAACCCTTTATATTAAAACAAAATGGGAAATGGAGGGAGGAATAGATATAACGGAGGAAGAGTGGATAACAATATGGGCATATCAATGGAAATTTAGTAGCTCACAGAGTTGTAGGGAGTTTGGCTGGAAAAGCTTGATAAGATATTTTATTACACCTTACCAAAAATCTCAATATGAAGGTAACTGCCCGACTTGATGGAGAAATTGTGGAAATACAAATGCAAATCATTATCATATTTTCTGGGGCTGTCATGTTATTAAAACTTACTGGGAGGGAATACACAATGCAATACAAGAAATTTTGCAAGTCACCTGCCTCTGGAAAGGTAATTTTTTACGACTCATGCCTTAAAAATGGCCAAAGAGAGACAAATATTTGTTTAGTATTTTGTTGGTAGCTGGCAAAAAGGCCCTTACAAAAAATGGCTTTCACAGGAGAGCCCAACTTTGAACATGTGGATGTACATTACAATGGACATTTGCAGGATGGAGAGAATGACAGCAGATGTGAATTACAAGAGGGACCTATTTATTTCACGTTGGAAGAAATGGATGAACATTATAATACCACGCAGGCCAGATTTTGACCTTGCAAACCTTAGATAATACACTGTGTGTTTAGCAATAACCCCATCTCACTTCCTATGTGTCAATGTTTTTGTTATGTTTTTCTTTAAAAAATTTGAAATAAAAAAATAATTAAAAAAAAAAAGAAATGCACCCAGAGAGACAAGAAATGTGCTCCTTGTACTGCCCTCACTGTGATAAATGTAGAGTTTACAGAGGGCTGCAGTCTCACCTGTAAATGAGTGATGTCCTTGTCTATGTTCAATGGGGAGGTGACACAGTTGTCAGGTATGTATTTAAAGTTTTCAGGGCTCGCCTCACTGTCCACGCCATTAACACAGGGAATAGGAACTGCTTCATAGCCCCGAGAGATGTCCCTAAGAGATGTAAAATTGAGTTATTAACTGTTATTCAAACATATTATGGTAAAAAGAAAAATGCATGCATAGAGATATCTGTATCTGTATCACTATAAATAATGAAAACACGATGTGGAAAACTAACTAGACTAGCTATTTAAGTAATGAGGAGCAGCAGATCAAGACAAAAATGTATTAAAAAAAACACACCTACTGTCAATAACGCTAACTTTTCAGCAACTTTAAGTCTCAGATCAACACCAGTCTCATGTCTGTGTGTTCAGCACAGAGCTGGAGAAAGGATGTGGTTAGCCCAGCATAGCTTAAAGACCAGAGCAAGGAGAAACAGCTAGCCTGATTATCAAAAGTGCCAACACTTTGATCAGAACTTGGAAATTTAAACTTTCCAGTTTTAATGGAATGTACCTGCTTAAGATGCCAATACTCCACTGTATCTTCACAGTTATCTTTTGCTGCTGTAATGTCCTGAATATTGCATGCAGCACCTTTAAAGCTACTCTCGTCAATATTTTTACAGTGCCATACAGCTTTTTAGCCTCTTTTCAGCTCTCTGTTTCAGTTTAACAGCTGACAACTTCACTTTTTGCTCCACTTCCACATTGCTCATCAACCTAATTTCCAGCAACAGCATGCAGCAGTGTACAGATGGCAGTAGCAGTCTGTCAGTTGGTCACTCCACCACTTCTGTCCACACTGAAATGTATCAACAACTATTAGATTGAATGCTATGAAATTTGCTTCAGACATTGGCGTTCCAAGAGGATGAACTGTAATCAATTAATTTTTATTCTAGTGCCATCATAAGATCAAATTTAAATTTTTTCTAATGAGCTGAACTAAAATGGTGACCATTGGGACCATACCTGCTTCACATCAGTGTGTCAGCATTGTCATTGTGAGCATGGTAGCATTTTGCTCTTTTGTAAAGGGACAGATATTTTTCTCAGGAGTTGGTGAAACAAAAACAGAACAAGAGAGAGACTGAATATTTTTACCAACATACATTATGTGGTCAGAAACATGACCCCACATGACTGTTGCTCTATATGTATAATGCAATAATATGCTAACACACTAGCTATATTCATTCTGATGAGGTTGGTATGGCCACAATATGTCAAACATGTGATAATCCATTTGTAACAGTGACTTCTGACCCCATGTGGCCAAAATCAAACCGATGACTGTAGCTTTAATTTCCATTTAAAAACCATCTTATTTATTTTAAGTTGTCTGAAAATGAGTGTTCCTCTGATGATCATGTGACGCTCTGTGACACAGTATGGGGGTGTACCTGCTGAGCACTCTCTCTCCATGAGAGTCTCTGACTCTCCTGGCGTCAGTCAACTTCTTGTTGGTGTTGAGAGCCGTCCACACCTTGGAGCTGAAGACGCAGCAGTCCAGAGGCGTCTCTCCCTCTCTGTTCCTCTGATTGATGTCAGCTCCACGGGACAGAAACAACCTACGCATGTTGAAGTTTGAAGTCTGGTTACTAGATTAGAGACAGTTTTTGTGTCACATGTAATCTAACAAAGGAAAAAAGTAAGCTTTAAAACACAATAAACTCTCATACATGTCTATCCCGCCAAATCTCTGCAGGTGGTGCTCATTATCTTAAAGTCTGGCTCCTACACAGGACATCAACTGAACCTACACACTGCAAACTTTTACCCACTAACTAAATAAATAAATATACGTCATTCATGTTTCCTTTTAGGCACAGATGGCTTGAAATACCTGGGCTTTTCATTACTAATTTGACTTAGACTTAAGACTTTTTTTTTTTTATTTCTCAACCCTCCTTGAGAGGTGTAAACATTGATAGATGGGCTGGTCGTGGACCTGGCCACTGCGAGTGGTGGGTTGGGTTAATGTGTCCTCATCAACTTCTAACTTCTTTTTTGTGGGGAAGGTTAATGGGTTTGGGGGGGGGGGGGTTAAGTTAAGTAAAAGCAGGGCTCTGTTTATTTAACTCTTTGAAACCTGAGCAAATTCGCTTGATTTAAAAAAAAAAAAAAAAAAATACGCAGGACGTGAGCAACTTAAAAAGAAATGACCCAAAAATTTACAAGAAATTAGTAAAAAGTATAAGAAAATTAGCCGAAAAATAGTACTTAACAACCCCCAAAAAGTACAAATAAATACATAACCTGGAAAAAAGTGGTTAAAAAGTAATGGTAATTCTCTAGTATAACTTTAAATGTATAGTCATGTTGATTATAAATATAATTTACTGGACATTTTGGGTGGGTCCATGTAGAGTCTCATTTTTTGGGCTCTATCAGAGCTCTTCTCTGCAGAGCTTTCTAAAAAAGAACTCCTCTGAAGTCCCACTTGTTTTATTTTTTCCATCTCAGGAATTTATACCAAATCAACATCCTTAGGTCTGAAGTTCCCGCCCAGAAACCCTCATTGATTCCTTATTGGCTCTTTACCAAAATAAAAAATGACCAACCTCTAGTGTCATATCATAAGTTCGACCATTGAAACCCCTGCCCAAAAACCCTTAGACTCTTTAGAGCAGGAAGTGGAAACTGTATGAACAATGGCAGCATATTTTACAACTCGTCCACAAGGTATGGCTTCTTACAATGTAAATTTGTGTACAGAGTCCATTACACAGCTGTCTGGGATTTATCCTGACTCATGTGATAGGTACTGCCAACCTCCAGCCAACCCCACTCACATGTTGCGGTTCTGCTTGACAATTATACATTCTGGTTCGAAACATTTAGCACTATCATTACTGTGTAAAACACTGCAATTATCACCTTATCACCTTCTCCTTAAGTGGGAGTATGTTCTACCACCCAATCTCAACAGGTGGGGGAGAGATACTTTACTTTCCATTAGAATGGGCAAAAAAACTTATGAGTTGCCTAAATTCTTTTAAAAACATGTGGGGACTTCTCCTAAACCATACTGAATCATTGACCTCATTACCAGGTTTTAAAGACAGACCAGTGTCTTAGCTTACTGTCCTTCAGTCTAACATGGATTGACATGAATTTTATGGCTGGACCACAGAAACAGGTCCACTGCCACAATGATAAAGAAAAAGCAAATGGTAAATGGTAAATGGATCTGCACATATATAGCAGTTTTCTAGTCTTCTGACCACTCAAAATGTTTGCATGCCACATTCACCCATTCACACACACATCCACACACTGGGGGCCAAGGCTGCCATACAAGGTGCCACCTGCAACTCAGTTTTTAAACATTAAATTTCACACACACTGATGGAAAGGTGATCAGGAGCAGTTCAGGGTTCAGTATTTTGTCCACAGTAACTTCGACAAGTTTGACTGAAGGAGTCGAGGATCGGATCACCAACCTTCTGATTAGAGGGTGACCTGCTCTACCTCTGAGCCACAGCTGCCCCTAAAAGTCTGTGAGTCTATGACTAAGCAAACAGTCACTGAGTATTTTGAATATTTTGACAACGCAAATTGATCATTAAAATACCAATGTTTCCTGTTTCCTAAAACATTATTTAACTTCAAACTAAAATCAACTGCCACTGACGGTATAAAAGCTGGTGAAATATATATATTGGTGAATATATATATATATATATATATATATATATATATATATATATATATATTGTGCTGTAATTGTACATGTATTGGAACAGGAATAAAACATTTCAGTAAATTATAGGTCACCTACAAGCAGAGCTTTAATTTGAGAGTGTCGAATTTTCAAATATGCCTCTCTACACTGAGTGTGTGCAGTGTGGCTCTCGTTCAAACTGTTGTAGACCTGACCATAATTGCATCATATTACGCTTAATAACAACCGACTGATCTGATTTTGATAAAGGTCTGTGTAACCAGAGTGACCTTTTGTTTCCAGCCTACACACTCACATCACACACTCCAGGTGGTTCCCTCTAGCGGCAACATGCAGCGCTGTGTCACCGTGAATATTGATGGCGTTGAGGTCACATCGAGCCTCCAGCAGAGCCTGGGCCACATCATCGCAGCCCGTAAGAGCCGCCCAGTGCAGGCAGACATTCTCCTCCTGAACAAGAAGCAGATGAGAGGTCAGCACTGACATGTTGCTCTGACAGAGCATGTACTCTCTTTGACTAGCCATATTGTGACGTGCCATAAAGTCCCCACTGGTTTAAAGGGATACTTGCCAATTTTCAACTAAACTTGTATCATAACAATTAGGGCTAGGTGATACGGCTTTAAAACAATATTGCAATATTTTAGGGCTATATTGCGATACATGATATTTATCTCGATATTTTGAAGTCCTTTACACTAATGTTAACTACTAGAAGACAAAATTATTGAATGAACTGCAGTTACAATAAATCAAATCAAGTAGCCACTGTAATATAATTAAGTTGAATACACTACTGGTATGATTACATTTACTAAAATGTAATTACTAAGGTTATAGAGACGTTAAATAAAGTACTCTTATAATGACATTTTAAAAAGTATTTTTTATAATTAAATAAATCAAAGCGGAACATGTAGTGCTTTTAATTAGAAGGACATGGCTCATCTCTGGCAGGAGGCGTTGATGTTTTTGCTGTGGACTTGAAGCTTCCGGGCAACAGTTGGATGTTAGCCTTAGCAGAAAGTTACGGCCGTATGAGGATTCATCCACTGCGAGCTGGAAACAAACTAACAGCTAACAGCCAGTTCACAGATTGCAAAGATCTCCCAGTCACTCTGGTGCTCTATGGTCACAAAATGTGATGTGTCAGTCACAATCGGAGCTCTGCAGATACAAACACACACATCACCTGCTCACACTACCGCCACTACCACTCATTAGGTTAGACTAACCTTTTTCTTAAGGCCGTGCATTACCGTGTGTGCATTGCATCTGCATGGTCATGACTCCCAGCTTTGCAGCCTCTCATATCTGCTCCTCAATCAGCAAATCAGTGACCAAACAACAATAAACATTGGATTTGTACCAGGAAACATCTTGTTCATCACCAACGCAATCAGTTAGTAAATCAAGCTTTTGCCAAATCCAGTCAGAAAAAAGGCGAAAAAAGCATTTTTGTCCAAGAAACCATGTGGGTGCATCCTCTTGTTGTATTTTAATTGTGGTTATCGGCTCTGTTACTGATTTAACTTCACTTATCGCTGTGTTTACTCTGCTGGTGTTAGAGTTCGAGCCTGTTGCTGAAGGAGCTGCTATTACTGTTTTGCAAGCAGCAGCCTGTGTGTCACATCATCAGCTACAGCACCATCCCTGATTGGCTGCTTATGTTTTAAACTACAGAGTAGATCCCTGATTAGCCAGACTGGATTGTAATTTCTTGAAAGTGTGTTGAGCAGAGTCCAGACTGATACAGAGAGTGAAACAGAATGTTGAGCTCAAGTAATCAGGATGGCCTCACGAGGTTACTTATATGTATTTGAACTGTAACGGTTCCATTATGAGGCCCAATGTTTTATTTGATTGAAAGTTGCACTTTATTTTTTGGAACTGTTATACAAAGACACAAAATTATGCTAAAAAAACAACTTATACTGCACAGTGTCTAAATTGAAAATACCTCTAATCTTAATTATCACAAAAACACGTGAAGATCCTTTCTGAAGGTGAGCGAGCATCCAAAGCCCCTCTGGTTCTCCAGAGCTCTGTAAAAAAAACTTAACTCCGTTTAGAGATGAAAAGTGTCATGTGTCCCACGGGATCACACTTGTCAGAGTTGACCTCGGTAAGCTGAAATGCTGTATGAAGTGTGAACACAGCGTGAGAGAGAGAGAGAGAGAGAGAGTGTGTGTGTGTGTGTGTGTGTGTGTGTGTGTGTGTGTGTGTGTGATTGTGTGTGTGTGGTATGGTTGTAAAAGTGGTCGCTCACCTTGTCTCTAATGTTAACATCGGCCCCTCTGGCCAGCAGCAGGTGGACCAGCTCCTTGTGCTTGTACTCTATGGCCCAGGTGATGGGAGTCCATCCTCCGTCATCCTGCACACACACACACATGCTGTAAAACTCATACAAACATTTATACTAACATTTACATTTCCACATCACAATAGTTAGCAGCAGTTATTAAGTGAGGAGGTGTGTGTTTTACCTGACAGTTGATATATTTGGATGCCTTGGAGAGCAGATGATGGACTATATCATAATGTCCCAGTTTGGCTGCCAGATGCAGACAGGTGAAGCCCATGATATCCTGGGATGACAACATGATTCACATTCAAAAACACTGTGCTAATGCCACTACTGCTAGGTCCTAAAGAAAAGATATTCCATTCTCCTGAGTTCAAACTTGTCAGTGAAACAAGACAGAAAGACACAATAAGAAAGAGAAGAATGATAGGGGGTGGGAGGAAACATGTCATCCCTTAACTTGAAACAGGGTTGGGTGATGAATCGATGTTATTGATTAATGTAAATTTGTGGTTCAGGATGATTTTTAAAATGAAAATCTAGATTTTCTCTTTAACTTTCTCTGCAGCTCTCTTTGGGCTTCCGCTGTTCAAAGTGGGCTGCGCCCTCCCCTCACCCTTAACTGCTAGAGACAGACACACTGCAACATGACAGCAAGCGTTAATGACAATGAAGAGTGCATTCCCAGAAGAGGCACAGTCTCATCAGTCGTTTGGAACCGGTTCGGTTTTGTGCCGTCAGATCTGGAACAAACCATAGTCCACTGCAAAGTTTGTTTAAAGGCTGTTGCAACTAAAGGCAGCAGCACGACTGATTTATTTCAACATTTAAAACAGAGGCAGCCGAGAGGGAAAATGTTTCTCACACCGAGATGCACAAGACCGCGTCAGCCCACAAACAGCCGGTAAAAAGCAGCTGACATTAGTGGAAGCATTTCCGTATAACAGGAAGGCCACACACTACAGAGCTGTTACTGATGCAGTCGTGCTGCATATCGCTGACAGTGCGTCTTTCAGGCAGTCAGAATAAAAATATTAATGTTGTGATTTTAAAAAAGTACTACAATAGGGGCAGAGATTGATAAGAGCCAGGTTGGACTGAATGATGAATCAAGATGCTGAAAAGAACATGAGCACACATCAGGCTGGCTGGACACACAGACCCCAACTGAGACCCTGACAGAGTGTGTGCTCACCCACCTTGTGGCTCACAGCTGCTCCAGCTCTCAGCAGGTACTTGACCGTGTCCAGGTGGTTGTTCTCAGAGGCCAACATCAGCGGGGTTCTCTGCTCATCATCAAACATGTCCAGGTTAGCTCCAGCCTAACACACACACACACACACACACACACACACACACACACACACACACACACACACACACACACACACACACACCTCCATTTCAGATTTCTCCTCTGGAGACAACATTCCAAGAAGCATGGTGATGGATATTCAAAACATTAGCAGCTTTATTTCTATTGCAGTCACCACACGAGCCATAATTTTTGCATTCAAGGTGGCGCTGTGAGTGCGGCAGCCAGTTACAGCGGCTCTTACCCACTTTCTGTGTTTTTAGCTATTATTGTGGTTTTTCTTTTCTTGTTTATTTTTTTCTTTCAAGTGGTAGTACTGCACTTGCACAGCACAACTATGCATGTACAAATGGCCACGCTATTAGTCTGTTTTTTTACTTGTTTTCGGACTTTTAAAGTCCGCATCTGGAGACCCGTTCAGCCACGGCTCCATTGTTTACACACGGGAACAGCTGTTGGCGCTGTGCCAGGCCAGGACACCGTCTTGGGAGAGACCGGACATCCCCGCCGAGTTCCGTAGGAGGACGAGGGGATGCAGGGCAGGAATGAAGCGTCGGGAGAAGAGGAGACGCTACAAGCCGACGGTCCCGTCCATCATCATGGGAAACGTGAGGTCTCTTCCAAACAAGATGGAAGAGCTGACAGCGCTGACCCGGCTGCAGTGGGAGTATCGGGAGTGCAGCCTCATGATGTTCACGGAGTCATGGTTGAACAAACTCACTCCGGACTCGCTCATAACTTTGGACGGGTTTCATCTTGTCAGAGCGGACCGGAGCTGGAGGGAGAGTGGTAAGAAGAAAGGCGGGGGCCTCGCGATGTATGTGAACGAGAGTTGGTGTAATGCTGGACACGTTAGCATTAAAGAGCAGCGCTGCACGAAGGATGTTGAACTGCTGGCGGTTAGTTTGCGCCCTTATTATTTGCCGAGGGAGTTTTCGCATGTCATTGCGATTACAGTGTACATCCCCCCCTCGGCTGATGCTGCTGCTGCCTGCGAGATCATCCACAGTGAAGTGTCCAAGCTGCAAACATCCCACCCCCAGTCTCTGATCATCATCTCAGGAGACTTCAACCATACATCGCTCTCCACCACTCTCCCAACATTCAGCCAGTATGTGGACTGCCCCACTAGAGACAATAACACCTTGGACCTACTGTATGCAAACACCAAGGATGCATACAGCTCATCACCCCTCCCCCCACTGGGTCGCTCAGATCACAACCTGGTGAGACTGCAGCCCATTTACATACCTATGGTGAAAAAACAACCCCCGACCATACGGTATGTGAAAAAGTGGTCTGAGGAGGCCACTGAGGCGCTGCAGGACTGCTTCGAGACCACGGACTGGGATGTACTGTGCGGCCCACACAATGAGGACATTGACACCATTACACACTGCGTCACAGACTACATTAACTTCTGTGTTGAGAACACTGTATCCACCAGGAAGGTACGGTGTTTCTCTCACACAAAACCCTGGGTGACCCCTGAACTGAAGGTCCTGCTGAAGGAGAAGAGGAGGGTCTTTGGATCTGGGGACAAAGAGGAGCTGAGGAGGGTGCAGAAGGAGCTGAAGAGAAAAATCAGGGAGGGAAAGGCCAGCTATAAGACCAAGATGGAAACCTACTTGCAACAAAATAACGCAAGGGAGGTCTGGAGAGGCCTCAAAACCATCTCTGGTCACAGCAGAGGCCAGAGATGGAGAGAGTGGGCAAACGAGCTGAACCTGTTCTTTAACAGATTTGACTCTACTCCCACTCCTCCCCTCACTCATCAAAGCACCGACCAGCTGGCTCTTTTTTCACACCACCTCAGCTCTCTGTCAGCCCCATCACCTCCACCACCACCCCTCATCAGCCCCTCCTCCGCCACCCTCGGCCTCTCCATAACAGCTGATCAGGTGAGAAGTGAGCTGAAGAAGCTGAAGGCGAGAAAGGCCACGGGTCCTGATGGCATCAGCTTCAGACTCCTGAAGGACTGTGCAGATCAGCTCTGCCTGGTTCTTCTGCGCATCTACAACCTGAGCCTGAGTCTGGAGAGGGTCCCAGCGCTGTGGAAGACCTCTTGTGTGGTTCCTGTCCCGAAGACAGCGCACCCCAGGGTGCCCAACCACTTCAGACCTGTGGCCCTCACTTCTCACCTGATGAAAACCATGGAGAGGATTGTTCTCAGAAACCTCCGCCCCCTGGTGAGCTCACATCTGGATCCACTGCAGTTTGCGTACCAACCGGGCATTGGAGTGGATGACGCAGTCCTCTACCTGCTGCACAGATCCCTGACTCACCTGGAGGACACCGGCAGCACTGTGAGAGTCATGTTCTTTGACTTCTCCAGTGCATTCAACACAATCCAGCCTTCACTGCTCAGGGGGAAGCTTGAAAGAGCGGGAGTAGACTGTCACCTGGCTGCATGGACCATCGATTACCTCACCGACAGATCACAGTTCGTGAGGCTTCAGGACTGTGTGTCGGATATGGTAGTCTGCAGCACCGGGGCCCCTCAGGGGACAGTGCTCTCCCCCTTTCTCTTCACCCTGTACACTTCAGACTACCACTACAACTCTGGGAGCTGTCACCTCCAGAAGTTCTCCGATGATACAGCCATCGTTGGGTGCATATCTGAGGGGGACGAGCGGGAGTACAGGACCGTCATCACAGACTTTGTCAACTGGTGTGAGCAGAACCATCTCCAGCTCAACGCCAGTAAGACAAAGGAGATGGTTATTGACTTCCGCAGGAGGAAGACACCCCAGACTACACAGGTGAACATCCAGGGTCTGGACATTGAGATGGTGGAGACCTATGGATACCTGGGTGTTCACCTTAACAATAAACTGGACTGGTCTAATAACACAGATGTCCTGTACAAGAAGGGCCAAAGTCGTCTCCACCTGCTGAGAAGACTGAGGTCCTTTGGAGTGTGCAAGACTCTGCTCCGGACATTCTATGACACTGTGGTAGCATCTGCTCTTTTCTATGCAGCGGTCTGCTGGGGAGCAGGGAGCACAGATCAGGACAGAAAGAGACTGAACAGACTGGTCAGGAGGGCCGGTTCTGTCCTGGACTGCTCCCTGGACTCCATTGAGGAGGTGGGTGAGAGGAGGATGTTAGCAAAGCTCACATCCATCATGGACAACCCCTCACCCACTGCATGAGACTGTGGGGGCTTTAAGCAGCTCCTTCAGCAACAGACTGAGACATCCACCCTGCAAGAAGGAGCGCTACTGCAGGTCATTCATCCCATCTGCAATAAGACTCTATAACATCAGCATCACTGGCTGATGGGAACAAAACTGGCTTCATCCAAAATTCATCCCAGAGTAATTTGCACAACAAATTTTTTGTACTATTCTCTAATCCATCTTTTGTGTACATACTATTCTATTACTTAATTATTATTATGTGTACATACCCTATTTCCTCTATGTACATACTTATTTTATTACTTATTTATTGTTATTGTTATTGTTATTTTCTTTGTTACATTTCACTTTTCTTTTTTCATGCTGCTGTAACATTTGGAATTTCCCCCAATGGGGGATCAATAAAGGAATATTCTATTCTATTCTATTTTTTCCAATCCAAGGCCATGTAGGTGTTTCATGGAGCCATAATGGAAAGGTAAAACTCAATTTTTAAAGAGTTACATCTCTTGTAGCGCTTGCTCCATCATGCCCGAAGGAACCAGTTCCTACTGACAAGTGCAATCGTCTGAAACACCACCTCATATGAGCGGAAATTCTTTTTTTTTCAGTTTTTCAAAGTTTCCATTAGATGTATTTTATATTCATTTTCAGGTTGTGGCGGTGAACATGGTGTCATTCATTTTGCTCGCTCCAGACTGAGAACAGTAAACTGTTGCCAGTTTAGTTCAAGTAAAAATATGGGCTGGATAACTTGTTAACATTAATGTACGTATATAGAATTAAAACACTCTGATTTGATTTTCTATAGAATTATTTCTGCCATATTAACATACGGTTGTTATTTGAATAAACTTCAAATAAGAGACTTGAACTCAAAGTCATAATTTAAGTATTGACATAGTAATGATCTTTATCTTACTGTGGTACCTCTAAAAAGAACTTTAAGGTAGAAAGTGCATACATGTTCTGCACCCTTATGCAAAAAGTCAATGGACAGTAAACACATTTTGCAGCCTCTGTATCCTTCTGCTGAATCTGGACTTGTTTTTATCAGCCATCTCACAATCTCTTCTAGTAGTTCTTGCTGAAAGTCAAGACCTTATACTAAAAGCAGTCCTACCTGAGGGTTGAATTCAACTAAAACACAAGAAACTTGTGCTTGTGGAACATGCCCAGAATTAAGAGGGATTGTTCCTGTGTAACGTTAACCTACAAAGAGGGATCAACATACAGGCTTCTCTAAATGTTTTGGAGCAAACTTGAGTGAACTTTTGGCAACAAGACAACAACAATACAAATGTTATGATTTCTTTATCCATGTAGTTATCAAATTAATGTCAATGTTTGTTCTTGATTTCAGCTGAATAGAGAACCCCAGGAATGAGTCTTAGAACCTGGAAATTAGTTATAATTTCAGCACCTCCTGTTCCTGATTTTATGTATGTTGGAAAAAAAACAACATCACATGACACCACAATAATCCTCCCTCCTCTTGCTTTCTGCACATTTGAGAATTGATTTAAAGAATTTATTGCTGGTTTTTAAGGTTTTGTATCTTTCGTATCTTATGACTGTTCTTTGCTTTGGTCAACTGCAGTTGTTTTTAAAATGTGCGACCATAGTCGCGACCATAGTCGCATTTATGGTCTAACATTAGTTTTTTACTTCTGGTGATTGCATTTAAACTTCAAAAATCCTGAAAGTGGTGTTGATTTGTGAAGATTGTCTTGCTGAAGAAAATGTGTAAGTATCACAAACACGGAGATTCTTTTCTGTGATGATCCAAAATCCAATGGAAAAATCCCATAGACAACGGAACCAGAGCCACGCTGACCGCCACACCTGCCTCCATTAAAATGTTCTTCCTGGGGAACTCTAAAGGTTCTCCCACTGTATTGTACAATATAGCACAGGAAACTCCCCAAAATATTAGCCAAGACAGGAGCTGGGAGAGTGGATGAAATGCTTTTACAGGGTATCCCTGTGGTTCTCAAATTTAAATCTAACACATTTTAAGACCTTTTTTAAACCACCGAGGATTAAATTTAAAGACAGCTTCAACGCCATACTGACAAACCTGTCTGAAGGTTATTATGCTAAACCAGTGAGATAGCCAGGGGTGACTGCGGGCGGACAGGTGTCAAAGCTGTCCACACCACCAGATTAAAAACGGTGACTATCACGACAGTATAACATCCAAAAGACAGCAGGACGGGTACTGAGCAACATCTAGGTGAACAAAACTTTGTAAATGTAATTTAAAACTGGTGACATATTTAAGGCTTTTTAAGGCCTTAAAATTGAAAATATTGAATTCAAGGCTTTTAAAGACATTTCAGACCACATAGGTACCCTGTTTCAATCCAAGGCCTTAAATTAGAGCAAACACTTTGTCACTCTGAGAACTTCTGGCCAGTGAGGATTGATTTTCTGCTATTAGACACTTGACAAATACAGACTCTCCTTACCTGGACCAGCATGTGGCAGATCTCCTGGTGACCCTCAGCAGCTGCAGCATGAAGAGGGGTCCCCTTGTTGTGGCCCTCCATCAAAAAGTTTGGGTCCTTCCCATCAACTTCAATGTACAAAGTTTGGACAATCAGTGCATAAGTTATAGCAATTAAAGCTGCCTTACGTTGAGTCACTAGTTTGAGTTACCTAAAAGATGAATGACCTTCTGGAGCTCTCCTTGTTTAGCAGAGATGTACAGCTGCCTGGCGGGGTACTTCACTCTCTTTGGTTTCAGGCTAAAAAGAACAAAACGTTTCAAGAAATGATTTCTATCAAAATGCAAACTCAATATTTTTGCAAACTGATGTCAAATTATACTTCTCATCATCCAGTGCCATAAGGATGCTCTCCAATGACTCTTTAGGCAGTCGATCTGCAGCACACACAGCCTCACTCTTTGACCTGGAGTTAAAAAACAGCCAGCATTACATTTTTTATTTTTATTTTTTTATAAAAAACTGGAATTATCCTTTAATGCAACCCCAATTCCAAAAAAGTTGGTATAATGTGTAAAATGCAATTAAAAACATTGCAATGATTTACAAATCCTTTATGACCTATTTTCAACCACCTACAGTAACAACACAAGATATTTATAAGTTCAGACTGATAAACTTTGTTTTTTTGTAATACACACTCATTTTGAATCTGATGCCTGCAACGTGCTTCAAACAGCTGGGAATGAATGTGAATGTTTGGCACCTTTTCTTCTGACAACACTCAGTGAGTGTTTGGGAAGTGAGTACAACAAGAGTTGAGGTTTTGAAAATGAAATTCTTTCCCATTCTTGCCTGATACACGACTTCAGTTTAGGTTTATCAGTCTAGGGTCTCCGTTGGTGTATTTTGTGCTTCATATTGCTCTACACATGTTCAATGTTAGTCTAGACAGCAGGCAGGTCAGTCTAGTAGCTTCACTCTTTTACTATGAAGCCACGCTGTTGGAGCACGTGCAGATTCAGAATGTGTCTCATAGTCTTGTCCCTGAAGAAGACATTGTCTGGATGGCAGCAGATGTTGCTCCAAAACCTGTATGTACCTTTCAGCATTCATGGTGCTTTCACAGATGTGTAAGTTGAATTCATGGGCACTAACACGCTCAGTACCTTCACATATACTTTGAACTTTGAGCTAGCTCCTTTTAATCTTCAGCCCGGAGGATACAACATGCATGATTTCCAAAAATAATGTGAAAAGTGGACTCGTCAGACCACAGCACACTTTTCCACTTTGAGTTAGTCCGTCTCAAATGACCTCGGGTCGGCCGTGTTTCTGGATGTTGTTGATATCTGGCTTTCACATTGCATGGTAGAGACTGAACTTGCATTTGCAGATGTAGTGATGAACTGTGTTTGCTGACAATGGTTTTCCAAAAAGCCTCCAAAATCCTGCGCCCATGGAGTAATATCCTTTATACAGTCATGTCAGTTTTTAATGCAGTTTGACCAAAGTAGTCAAAGGTCATGGGCATTAATTGTTGGTTTTTAGACACACCCCTTACATTTAGATTTTCCAGATTCTCTGAATCTTTTGACAATATTATGGATTACAGATGGTGAAGTTCTTTACAACTGTATGTAAGAAACATTGTTCTTACACTATTTGCCCATGCAGTTTTGAATGGATCTATCATCTGTTACCAGTTAACCTGAGTAATGTTCCAAACAGGTAATTTCTGAGCATTCTACAACTTCCCCAGTCTTTTGTTGCTCCTAACCCAACTTTTTGGAAACATGTTGCAGCCATCAAACTCAGAATTAGTGTAAATTTACAAAAAAAACAATGTTTATATGTTTGAACATCAAATATCTTGTTTTTGTACTGTATTTAACGGGATATAAGTCAAAAAGGATTTGCAAATGATTGCACTCTGTTTTCATTTATGTTTTACACAATGCCTCAGCTTTTTTTGGAATTGGGGTTGTAGTTGTGAGCTTACTGGTTTCAGGAAGGAAGTGGTATGTCCATGTTATTGATCTGTTACCTGCTCGGGCTCTTGTCTCTGCTCATCTGTGGCTCACTGGTCTTCTTGGCTCTGAGTATCTGTGGAACAGCAGGTGCAGTTGTTACAGATGGCAGGGAGGCCACAGTGGGTACAGTGGGGAGCGACGGACCGGGGTTTGATCTGGGCACAGATGGAGACAGATCAGCCTTCAACGCCGTGACTTCCTTCGCTCCGCTGGCATCCTCACCACAGTGGGGGCAAAACCTGAGGTCCTTCATGATGGAGGCACAGTCACGATGAAAGCGGTGGGAAATGCTCCCGTAAGGCCTGCACTCCATAAAGGTGCCCTGTGGAACAGTACACAAAAACATTATAAACTGCATTATGGTTAGGAAGTTCACTAGCTAAAACATTAGATTTTATCTGCACACAATGACACACAGCTAGCATTACACAAAGCTGGCTGAATATGGGTGGTTTTCCTATATTTTTCACTTTCTTCTGTCTGGATCGCCAGGTAATGTGGTGCAGAGGTTCACTTTTACACTGTACTTGGTTTATTAGGCTATAGCTTCTAACTTTATGTTTTAAACCTGCTTTTGCTGCTGGGTCTGTTGCTGGGTCAGTTTGACATCCTGTATATCTCCTTCAAACACATATTGTAGACCCATTATACCCAAAAATAGACAATGTTTCTTTAGGGAGTGCATTTAGTTACAGGGTGAGCTCCATGCTAGCTTGACGGACCACTGCAGTGGGGCAGGGCTTAGTAAAGGGTCAGCTGCCTCATTTACTTATTTTATAGTAATTTGTGCTAACAGGGTTCACACAGACAGGAGCAAGTCAAATTCAAGGACTTTCAAGTACTTTTCAAAGGATTCATTTTTTATTTTCAAGGATGAAATTGTTCTTTCTACATACATGCGTTACAAGAGAATTGTGCAAATTCGTAGAAGCGAGCAAACATGCTACCAGGACGTAAAATTAACTTATCATAAATGAACTGGTTATTGTCATAATTAGAGCTTGTTGTTGGCAAAGGACAAAAATATACAGAGCGCAGAATATGGCAAGGCAGTCCTTCTGCAACCAACACACTCAAAATAATCTACTCCACAGCTCCACCACCAGCAGTCACACAAACAGCTGCTTATTTACTGCAATATTACAGCTTAAAATTTCTACTCTGGTGTGAATATTTTACAGGCTAATGAAACACGCCGCCACCTATTTATTGGTTTTTACCAACCCATTGGCACTTTAAACTCATACCTCTTATATGGTATTAGAAAATAATTGCAAGCACAGCCGTACTTTGCTTCAAAGTATAAAACATATATCTGATATACTTCATAAAATAATTTATCATTCTGTTTTCCTCTCAGTTATATTCAAGTAGTAGTACAATTACTAAGACAATGCTATAAAATGTCTGATTTTCAACATATTCCCATACTAAAATTTCTGAGTGTCAAATTCAAGTAATTCAAGCACCTTAAGCACATTGTACAAACCCTCTGCTAACAACGTCAGGGCAGTGTTTTGATCTTCAGTTATAACTGGTGAGACCAGGGTCTCAAGAAATCTGGTCTGCCTCATCTTCCATATTCTAGAATAAAGACGTTCAAATGATTTGTGGACCAAGATCCTGCAAAGAGTGAGTGATCAGTCTGAACGTCCTTCTGGCTTTACTTTACCCTGCATTAAGATGTTGTGAATTCCGGTTTCCCAAATTAAAAATGGCTCTGCATTAGCATATTTAACTGTAACCTGTAGGGCTGGGTGATATGGAGAAAATCAAATATCACAATATTTTTTGCCAACTACCTCAACGTTGTTACAGCAACTATGTAGTAGGGTTTACTACTGGTGCTTTTACAAAACATTCAAGTAATGTGGATATAATGACAAATTAAAAAATAGAGCCAGAAATAGAACAGTTTGGGAAGCTCAGAAAAATCACATCCCGTTACGGAAAAAAAGCCTTTAAAACCAGTAAAGACAACACTTTATTAACGCATTATTACTACATCCAAAATCTAGGATCATATCCAGTCTCATATCACAATAACAATATCATATCGGTATATTGCCCTGCCCTAGTAGCTAGTGCTATAGTTGTTCTGCTCACAGCTACACTATTTTCTAAATTCTTAATTCTATCAGTGATTTAGATTGTGATTGTTTGCTCATGCTTGTTGATGGTAACTTTTTGTATGCATTTGATTTCTTCATTCTAAATTTACAGAATTATTTGGGGTAGTGTTGTATTATGGTATTCATGTTTATGTTATATGATTTGATATATTACATATACATTAATCAATGTGCATGTCAATGATATAGCCTATAAGCCTGGGATCACTGAATCTTGTTTTTTATTTTATTTATTTTTTTTATTTTAGTTTTTTTTTTTTTTTTAATTTTTTTTGGGCTTTTTGGCCTTTATTAAATAGGACAGATTAATTGTGAAAGGGGGAGAGAGTAGGGATGACATGCAGCAAAGGGAGTCAGGCTGGAGTTTAACCTGCGGCCGTTGCATCAAGGACACAGTCTCTGTATATGGGGTGCCTGCTCTACCAGGTGAGCTTAAGGGCACCCTGTATCTTTGTTTTTGTAGTAATATTATTGTTTGGGTGTCATAATTCCTTAACACCTACTATAATGATGCACTCATATGATGTTGGAAAGTTGGAGTTTGAAAAGTCTTCCTACTTGGTTGTGTTCATGTGCTTTTACGTGGTAAAATGGGAACAACACGAAAGCTACAAAGCTTGTATTTCAAGGCTAAGAGCATTTCAAAAAGATGTTGATAACTGTTTTATAATGATAATATATAACATTATATATATATATATATATATATATATATATATATATATTCATGGAAAGCAGTTCACATAAATACCATATTACACTTTACATGTGACCATAAGTTGGTATTTCATTGGATGTGAATAAATAAAAAGGTTCTTACCACTGACCAAACAATGACTTTTGCTGGCCATGTTTCCACATTTATGACGTCAAGTCAGCAGCTCGTGTTATAAAATAACGTTGTTATCCATGCTAGTATACTGGTCTGGCATGCTTTATTTATATTTTTATTGTTGAAACTGTTTCCACGCTCTCTGCCATTTCTGCAGCCCTGATACATCACACAAACATCACAACTCGGCAACTCTGGTATCATCAAAATCTTCCGATTTCCAACTCGTAATTAAGACTTTGGAGGGCCGTTCATGTGCTTGTAACTCGTAAATACGATATAACCAAGGCGCACATGATGGCACCACAAGCAATCCAGCCTGCCACCAATTCTCCCAACCACAATTCTCTGGCACTGCCACTGCTTTTGAGCTGCCACAGGAAAGTCTTTACCAACGCAGCAACATTTCTTGATAACCAGTTCTACATGTAATCTTCCCATAGATAACCACTGTTATCCTGAGGAATTCTACTGTCAATTTACAATCAAAATAACGTCCAGTGTAGTAATACTGTCAGGCATCTCCAGTAGCAGTGTGCTTTGTTTCCACTCACCGCCCTGCAGAAGAGTCCACAGCCAGGGCAGCAGTGGTGCTTGACCATGCCGGCCCGGTGGTCCTCACAAAGAACCAGCAGATGAACTGTGTTGGAGGGTCGCATCATTTCCTGCTTCATCACTTGTCTCTGGCAACGAATCAGCTGTGGAGAGAAAATACAAAATAAAAATAATCACCAATATTCATAAACCAATAGGGTTCCTAATACCCCTGGTGCTTTTGGTCTCATAATAACATTACCCAGCACCAGCTTTTAGATATTTTCACTTTGATCATATCCATCAACTTTACATTGTTTTCCTGACAGATTACATCTTAGATTACAGGATGAAAGCAACTTTAGTTCATGGGACACTGGCACTGTTCAGCTGAAACTTATACCAATGACTTTCTTTCAGAAGGACTACTGTAATAAAAAAAAGGCCTTTAAAGAACAAATCCACTCACGGAGCAGAAAATCATTGCTGTAGTTTTCCTTTAAACATCTGCTTTGTTAGATTGCCCCCAACTGTGTTGATGGGTTGAGGGTCACGTTCACATCTGTAATTTAGTTCTAAGGCCACATTTAGACGACAACAGTCCTACCAAAAACTGAAAAGTCTTTCCTTTGCGATTTGAAAAAATATGCGTTCATATGGTAATGTTATGAAAACAATCCTTGTGTACACGGATCTGCAAAAAACACAAAAAACACTCTAGTATGCATGCCAGGCCAGTAGATGGTGGTGTAACTTTGTAATGTAACACAATAAAAGAAGACCACGCGCCTGCACACAAAGGCATTCTTCTACAGAATGGTGAGTATAAACAAACAAGAGGATGATGGTGACCACGCATGAGAAACGACAGTGTTAATGACCCCAGCAGAGTCTGCAGCACAAACACAGCTCAGTAGTCCATCATTGTTGTTATTGTTGTTATTCACACATGGCTATTTGTCTAAAACATAATGCATAGGTGTGAAGTGCTGCTGTGATGTCACCATTCTCACAGGATTGTGCTTTGCCAGTTTACATTTTTCAAGAAATTTCACTCTGGAACCTGGTTTCAAAAGTTTGTGTTTTAAGGCCCCCAGAACGTAGTTGTCATGTGAGCTAAAGGCCAAACCAAACTAAAGTTTAATGTTTCATGCAAGAAACGTTGCTGTGTAAACTGCCCCTAAATCTACTGATAGTTACAATGACTGTAATGCTTCATTAGTTCTACGTGGAGCCATTTAATTCTGATGACTGAGTAGACCTTAACGATAAACAATGTTTATGACTGTGTCATCCTGAGCCTCATAGAAGTATTACATGCTGTTTATCGATGTCACTCACAGTGAACTGCAGTAAAGTTAGTCACAATTTTTCTGGTTAAACAAGTCTCTGGTAACTGGATGGAATCTGTATCTGATTGTTTAAATGTAATCTATAATAATAATGCATTTATCAAAGTAATAACTGAGTGTTTTTATTTATTAAAATGATCCTTACTATTCCATCCATGCTCT
Source organism: Plectropomus leopardus (assembly GCF_008729295.1). Classification (NCBI taxonomy): domain Eukaryota; kingdom Metazoa; phylum Chordata; class Actinopteri; order Perciformes; family Serranidae; genus Plectropomus; species Plectropomus leopardus. Next base: position 1,098,080 of record NC_056468.1, read on the forward strand.
CCATGGCCATGCAGGTCTGATCCACTGTGGACAGGCTGCCTCCGCTGTGAGGAGTCTCCATACGACAGCAGCACAGTGGTAACTCCTCAGCCAGGTCTGTTTCTGTCAGCTCAGCATCTGCTGCTACACCTGCACATACACATCCCACTGTTACATCACACCAGCAAAATGACCCATGTGACCTGAGCCTAAAGCAAGAATGTCTGTGCCTGAAATGTGTCTAAGGGTCAGGAGAAAGAAGGGAGGGAAGGAGGATTTACCAAGATAAGAAATGACCAATTACGTGCAGTAACAGAAAAAAAGGAAGATGTAATACAAAGCCTGCTTTCTGGTGAAATTAGACTCAGGGCTCTCCACAAGCAGATGGAGTGAACAGCCAGCCAGTGTGACAAATGAGCCAGCTAGGGGCACCCTTAGCTGTTCTAAAATCACTGTAAATCACAGCCTCAAGTAGCTTGCGTCTATATAACATGGCTCCTACATATACCTGTCAATGTTTCCTCATATAAACTAACAGCAACATGCAATAACACATTATTGGTTATAATAACACATAGGTTGTGGTGAAACAATTGTTAAAATACCTCTTTTATTGACTGTTTAATAACTTCATGAACTGCTGACTCCTCTACACCGGCCACTAGCAGACACAAGTTTCAGGACATGGGATGAAATCAACAAACCTTACTGTCAGGATATGTTTCAGCTTTTGCCGTGGCTCAAAAACTGACATCCATAGAGAAGTTTGGTCTGATTCTGAACCAGAACATCTTCAGATTATTTCCATGCAGATATGTAATTATCTACTAAAGGCACAATGAATGAATCACTATTTTTGTTATCGTTGCCGCCATCTTGACTATAACGGAGCCCGGAGAGACAATTCCACCATGGACAGCTGCGCCACATTCTGGCTGTTACCCAGTTTTTTTTCATCCACCATCAGTGTCATACCACAGCAGGGGTGTTTCAGAAGCTAAGTGTTTTGTCTGCCCACATTTTTAAATATAATTTGGTCAATTTTCCTCTGCTTCTACCATAAGAGAGTGAGAGGGCTAAGTATTCAAACTGTTTCTTTTAACTGTTTAAGTTGTGTTTATTGTTCTTTTTCCAGTTCTTTTTCCAGTTAATGCAGTTCAATGTCCAGTTATTAAAGATATGGATCAAAGATTTGTGGTTGTGTTTTACTCTTTAGAAATACATTCTTCCTCCTGATCATAGCATATCTTCTGAAACAGGTGTTTGCCATCTAATCTGTTAATGGATCAGGCCCATCTTATATCCAAAAAATATGCGCGGAGATACGGCAACAGGAGGTGACACATTAGGGGACTTTGTCGGTTCATGTGTCTGGGCCTTTAAATGTTTACTGTCTGGCTCCCCAATGGTGCAACGAACTCTGTATAGCCATCGGGACAGTAGTAATGTTAAACATTTTCCGTGGCAGACTGAAAACTCATGCATTCAGACTGCACCTAAACCCATAAAACCAACTCTTTCCCCATTTCTTATTGTCTCTAGTAGAGGAAGAAGTAGATTTGCATATCAAATCTTAAATTGATGAATGTGCATTATTCATGCACTTTGGTGGATGCCATTATTGTAAGCTGTTTTGGTTAAAAGTGACAACTAAATAAATGTAAAGCCTCATTCCCACTGCATAAAAAAACTTCTAACATCCGCTAACATCTGGCTTTTTAATGCAAATTGTAAATTACTCTGCAGTAAAAAACGGGTTTTTATCAGCTCCAGCTCCACTCAGCATTGATGGGAACACAACACCCGGGCGAACTGCGAAGTTTAAAAGAGACTGAATAAATAAGAGAAGAAACCACTGAAAAGTTTTCACAGACCTCTGTTCCTGCTGCTGTCTGCTGTTTACCTGTTCTCCTGCCTGTCCATGACGTTGCAGGGATGCACCAACAAGACAACACATATACACTTTCATTCGCCAGGTGACAGAAAAGCCCACTTGTTCTCTAGCAGTGAGTTCAGAGGGAATGAAGCCAAACGCTCATATTTAGTGGGTTTACCTGTGTTTTAAAATACCTGCGCGCACTTGCTAATTTTTGTGGGAAAACGGTATAAAACACATGGTGGACATGATGAATTTAGGTGAGTTCATTACTTAAAACTTATGAAGCCAAATCAGTGAGTGAGATGCTGTTTTCACCTGACAGGGGGGGTGAGAGAAGTTCTTCCTGAACTTTCAGGTCCAGACAGTCCAAAGCCAGCTCAGTGTATTCAACAGGGCAGCTTTCTCCAGGATTCACTTTCACCTGCGAGTCATTCCTGACTGCTAGCGAATCTTCAGCCTTCACAGTCTCTGGTAGAATCACTGGTTTCTTATCTGCTGCAGTACTGTTACTCTCCATGCTGGCTCCTGGCTCCTCTTTCTGATCCAGAAAAGAAATGAGATCATAAGTATTAATATTCTGTCCTCTACCTGTTAACTAATTCAGATCTGTAGTGTCGTTTTGTGTCACTCTGGAAAAAAATTAAATAAGTAGCTCTTAAATTGTGTTTAAGATGAACACATCTTTTTCATTTAACATCACAAACTGCATATAAGCAACAGGAAAGGCGAGCCTTGATGGGGAAAGGGAAAAAAGTATGAGTTTGCACTGATAAAATACTGTATGTCAGCTACTGATATGACCATGCACAAAGTGGCTGCACCAAGAGAACTGAACACGTTGACATCCCGATTAAAGGACTCATTATACAGGGATTGTGATGATCAAAAACATGTCAGGACTGATTTACAGACATCTCTTTCACTGTGAAAGCCTTTGAAAAGAAATCTTTTTGGGCCCATGTAATGGTCCCCAGAAGTTGTAATTTCACTGTTTGGCCACTATGGCCAATTGGCTTCAAAGCCTGGTGCTGTTTTTTGAGGGCTTGAGCTACACCAGTGGCTACATGTAGCCGCTGCACGTATTGGCTACAAAAACGGGCAGCACAGAGCAACTGCACAGACTGGCTGACTTTGTGCTCCTTTTGTGTTTAATTGAGTTAGCTGATCTTTGCGGCACTTTGCGGTTAGCACTGTTGCCTCACAGCAAGAGGGTCCCTGGTTCGAAACCCGGTTGGAGCGGGGTTCGGTCCTTCTGTGCGTTTGCTTGTTCTCTGTTCTCTGCGCGGATTCTCTCTGGGGTCTCCGGCTTCTTCCCACAGTCCAAAGACATGCAGCTCAGGTTGATTGGTGACTCTAAATTGCCCTTAGGTGTGACTGTGAGTGTGTATGATTGTCTGTCTATATGTGTCGGCCCTGCAATAGTCTGGCCACCTGTCCAGGGTGTACCCCGCCTTCCGCCCAATGACAGCTGGGATTGGCTCCAGCCCCCCCGCGACCCTTACGAGGACAAGCGGTTACAGAAAATGACTGACTGACTGACTGATCTTTGCCCAGTGTTTCAGGCTTTTCTCCATATTTAACAACCCACATCGGTTCATGATGAAAATTGCAGAGAGAAAGCGTTTAGTTTTTTGCCCACAGCTGGCTGTGTGTTGCAGCACAACCATCTGACAGCAGCTGACACCATACATGAGTGTCCAAAATTAGACCTAGGCTGTGGCAGTTAGCGCTGGTCTAGGATGGTATTTGTGGCAAGGTTTATTTGCATCAGAAGGGGGCAATTTTACGTTGAATTTTCGAATATTCCTCAATTTAAATACACGCAAATGAATCAGGCCCAGTCATGAGCCTGCTGTGTGCGCGCCAATGCAGTTTGCAGGCATTTGAGCCTTTGCACCTGCTTTGTGGATTGGATTCTTTTCCTTTCATTTGCACAGGTTTCGCAGCTGTAAAGGCAGCACAATCCTTTAGTGGATTTGGACCATGGTGGCTAAACATAGTGGGAAAACAAAGCAGCAACAAAAAGTGACTGCACATACTGAAGTGAATGACACTGTAAAATCTGCAAGTGCTGAGGACTCCCAATCCACAATTTATCCAGAAAGAAATTTTAAAAAATAGCCCTGCCTTGTCCTGCTGTCTCGGGGTCTTGGCCTTCTTCTTGGGGACCAGGTTATACATTCCCATCTTCCTCTTCTTCCTCTTCACAGCTAGGAAAAGCACACTCAGTAAGGTTAGGTGGAAGCCAGAAAAAAATGCCTGAAAGATCCAGTCACCTTTGAGACTACCTGTTACATCAAGTTGAAAGTTTGTACTTCTAAAAAATTAGTATACCGAATGGTAAAACTGCTTTTACACACAGTCTGTTTGAATAATGCGTCTAAAATTTAAATTTAAAGCTACAGTAGCTACCCTATAGGGCTGCCACTTTTTATTTGAAACTCAACAGTTTGTTTAAGCATCGTTCATTTCAAACTGTAATGAACTTTTCAAATTCAGATTTATAGTCTGTAAGCACAGCAGCCTATTTACATGCAGGCAGACCATTTGAAGTAGTTAGCCTTGTGATCCAGCAGAGCGCTCGAAAATTTCACTGTCAGCTTGACCTGCTACATGTCCTCTTGATATCAGTCATCTCAGCTTAAGCAAAATGCTAATGTTGTTGTTTGCTACAAAAAAGGACAACAGCAAGCAACATTGTCCTGAGGTGACAATAAAGAGACCAAAGCATCTGAGGAGCAGCATGTGGAAGTATTTTGGGCTGTAGTTGTTGTCAAGGAAAATGCTAAAATCAATGTTGCAAAACATATAAAAAAGCTGGTAATGTAAAGTTAATGATTTGTTGTAAACATTATTGGGGGTTGGGGTGGGCTTTAGCAAACATTTGAATGAACTGTGTGTCATTATAAATTCGTGTTACCTTGATTTTCTTCAAAACTGACAGTCCATGTATCTTGATTTTTTTTTAAAAAAAACGTCTCTTATATTTGCTGAAACTGTCACTTCATCATGACAGAATATAACCCCAAATCCCAAAAAGTTGGGATGCTGTGAAAAATGTAAATAAAAACAGAATGCAGTGATTTGCAAATCTTTTTTCCCAACTTCTGAACACAGTACAAAGACAAGCTATTTAATGTTCGAACTAATAAACTTTGCTGGGGTTTATTTGTAAATAAGTATTCATTCTGAATTTGATGGCTGCAACACAATATAATAAAGTTGGGACAGGAGCAACAAGAAAGACTGGGTAAATTGTGGAATGCTCAAAAAAAGTTTAAATTATTTCACAGGTGAACGGGTTAATGGGTAAGAGATGATAGTATTGTGATTGGGTATGAAAGGGGAATCCTCAAAAGACTCAGACGTTCACAAGTAAGGATGATGAAGAGTTTAAGAACAGATTTTCTCAAAGCACAACTGCAAAGTCTTTAGGATTTCACCATCTACAATCTATAATATCATCATCACTTTCTATGGTGCACATCTGTAGAACAGCCTGCATGAACAGCTGAGGGCAGCAGAGGGGGTTGATATTATTAAAATTGAAAAATTGAAATTATTAAAAACTCAAGACCTACCTGTTCAGCTTTTAATTGAACTTATTTGTGGACTATTTCTGTAATAGTTAGTAATTGTAATAGTAATTTATATATGTAATACTATATATAAAGATTTGCAAATAATTACATTCGGTCTTAAAGATTCTCTTTGTTTTCAAAGAACTTGATATTTTTGTGCTGTTGTTGTCTGGACACACACTTTCCTTCAGGTATATTCACAAGTTAAAATGAAATCAATAAAGGTTCAACTAACCAGCATGAGGTTTAACAGAGGTGGAGACAGCTCTCCTCTCTTGGCCTTTCTGGCTGTGATGAAGCTCTGTGCTAGACTTTGGTGCCTTCTTCCCAGCAGGCTTTAGAGGCAAAAACAAGAAAACATACTTTATTATCTATTCAGTTCAAAAGGAGAAGCCTCACACAGTTATGACATTTAAATTCATATCTGCAGTATATGTGGATCAACATGGAGAATTAGTTTATTAAGTGGGGTAAACACTGAGTATTTTTATCTATCTAAGACAGTCCACAGTCTGCCACTGATGATTGTCCCATGTACCAATGAACACTTTTAGTTCTCATTTTTCAATTCCCAGTAATTTTAATGCAAACAGTCCAAATGAATAAATTCTGTATAAAATATCTGCCAATGGGTTGTACAATACAAGCAAAAAATGGTCCTCTTCAAGTGAGATGTACTGTATGATTTTAAACTTGTTCTCAAATCCAGCACTTCTGCAATCCATGCACTCTAATTAATCAAACTCTGTACACACAATATAAAACTGTGTGCATGCGTTAGAGAAAATGTTGATGCCAGACATCTGGAATATTTATCCTCCAAAAGTGCGAACATTTGGAGTGCAGTAATTAATCCGTTGATATCTGAGCAAATTGGATCAACTTCTTTCAAAAATATGGGAAGAGGGTAACAAACAACTTAACAAGAATTGTCCCAATAGCAAGAAATTAGTAAAAAGTTACAAGAAAATTCCCTAACAATAAGCAAAAACATTTCCTAAGATAAGCACAAAACAATAAAAGTAAAAAACAGACTAAAACAAAGTAAACAAAAAAGAAAACTACCTGAAAATAAGCAAAAACAAAAAGAAAGAAAAGTAAACAAAAACAGAAAAAAACAAAACAAACAAACATTTTTTCTTCCTCTGAACTTCTGTCATATTATCAATAAGAATTTACTGGTTGACAGACACTTAACTTGTGGTTGGAATTTTAAAAAAATACCTGAGGCTTTATGAGAATATTTTACATTAAATTGCTTAACACTCTTCTGATGCTTATCAGTGTATTGGTTTACCTTGATGACTTGAGGATTTGTCTGTTCTTTGTCTCCTGCTGTGGCCAGGACGGAGCCTGAACTGAGAGCTGGATCCTCTGAGCTCCCAGCAGCAGCAGGAGGAGCACCAGGAGCAGGAGCAACAGGAGCAGCAGGTCTCCCTCTAAAAGTTGGAGCAGTGAGCCGACCAGGTATGTCCACGAACAGGCTACCAGGAGACAACAGCCGATTCCCAGCAGCTGCTCCTGGTCGCCTGCTGCGGAGAGCTCCATCACTGCTGACTATGGGTGAGCTGTGGAAAGGAGTTATCTTTACTTTGGGTCTTTGGCCACTCTGTGCTGCTTGTCCTTTGGCACCCATGGGTGTCCCAGAGGAGGAACTGAAGGGTCTTCCGCCTGGCCCGGGCCCCTCGCTGGCTCCACTGTGGTCCATCCTGGGGGGGATTGTTCAAGCCAGTGGGACTGAGGAGGTCTCAGCAGCACCTGAGGAGTTCAAACAAGTTTCACTTCACTCTTTCAAATACCCGCTCACAACACACACGCACTTTGTCTCAAAATCGTAAAACTCTCTGAAGACCTCTGTCCTCACAGTGCACAAGGCAACAAGCTGCACGCGACACAATGAAAAGAGCAATCAAACATGTAGTCTTATCTCTGCGGCTCTGGGGATTTAACATGGAAGAGACGCGGAGCAGAGCTACGGCCGCTGGACGGCGCTGAGTGGGACTCACGGTGGACACAAAGGGGACACACAGCGAGGACACTAATCCAAGCGACAGTTAACACGAGACCGCAATGAAAAAGTTAAAGTTTCATCCTACCAGCTCGGTCAGTTTTCCTGTATCCGGGCGGAGCTGGGGAGCGTGCTGTGGAGGGATGGGACAGGAAGACGAGAGTTTCCACTTCCGCCCCCACCCGCTGAAGCACGTGACGCGCTGTGTGCGGTGCTTCCATGTCCTCAGCACGGTCCTCATCCTGTCTGTGGTCCCGCACAGCTCCCCACCGGGAGGCTACTGTCCTCAGTAAGGACAGCACCAGCCGAACTCACTGTTTCACCAGTCTGAGTCGCGAGCAAAAGTGAAAGCAAATCACGATAGTTCGTAAACTCGAGAAGCGAAAACGGAAGTAGGTGACAGTTAATCCTCTCAATGCCAACTGATGATTTGGCAACAAGTGTTGACTGATGTATTTGACGAATTGATTCGCAGAAAAGAGGCTCAGACCTTTCGCAGAAATGCGGACTATCATCAAATAATGAAAGTAAAATTGCCTTGCTGCAAATAAACGTTGAAAAGACTTTTCCTGTGTTGCTTTTAGACGCCTTTTACATGTATTACAACCGTGGAACCCAGAGCAAATTGATGCGATTTCTATCACAAACATGGGAACAAACAAAACAAAAAATACATGGAGACGAAAAACAAATATAAATATTTTTCAAAATTTCAGTTTTGTTGCAAAATCGCATTATTACCTTTTTATTAATTATCTTATTACGAATTTAGTTAATTTTCTTGTACTTTTTAGAAATTTCTTGACAATTTTTGGATAATTTCTCCCGTAGTTGCTGTTTTCCTTCTTTCCATGTTTTTGAAAAAAAAATCAAGACAATTTGCTCAGGTTTCAAAGGGTCATATCTTTTGTTTGATCAAGGTTTTTTATTTTTTTATTTCCAAATATGTCAACCAAAAAAAAAAAAAAAAATACAACATGGACATGAAACATCTGGAAAAAAAAGTTCCCACCCTCTGGATCTTAGATAGCTTACAGCCAGACAAAAACAGAAACACAAACAAACAAACAAACAAACAACAACATAGCTCAGAAAATAAATAAATTAAAGATATATAAATAAAATTAATAATAAAACAAAAAATAGATAAATACAAAAGAAGGAATTTACAAATAACAAAACAAAAATAAGTAAATATCACAAATAAAAATAATTACATAAGATTCACTCAGTCAATCTGGTAGCTGTCATATTTTCAACAAATGAAAGAAATGGTTGCCAAGTGCCATTACATTTTTAGTGGACCCTCTAATGATGTATCTGATTTTCTCTAAATGAACATAACACATAACCTCTTTTATCCACTGTGAATAAGATGGTGGGACAGAGTCCTTCCATTTTAAAAGTATATTTTTTCTAGCCAGCAGAGAGCAAAAGGCTATCAAATTCATACTATACCCGCTGAAAGAAGCATCTGCTGGAGCGACACTAGCGAGTCTAGTTAATGAAGAAGGGTCTGTTGTTTTCCCACAAACACCAGTGAAAGCTTCAAAGATAGAATGCCAAAATCTGTACAGCCTGGGGCAGGACCAAAGCATATGTAGTAATGTGGCTGGGGCTCATTTGCACCGGTCACATGTTGGGTCCAGATCTGTCTTAATCTTTGATAATCTATCCTTAGACCAATAAAGAGGGTGCACAACTTTGAACTGAATTACAGCATGTCGAAGGCAGATTGAAGAGGAGTGAATTTTCTGTATGATTTTTTTCCAAATCTCCTCTGGAAAATTTTCTTGCAGGTCTGTTTCCCATTTATGTTTGAGACAGTCCAGATCTGTCAAATTATGTGAGTTAAGCAATGTATAGATTCTGCTTATAATCTGTTTTATTTCTGCACTATACTTAAAAATTAAGCCCTGCAGAGTTGTGGGAGGGCATACAGGGAAACAGTCTGAATTAGAGGCTACAAAATTTCTGAGTTGTAAATACCTGAAAAAAAATGTGATTTATGAATGCTGAATTTCAGTGATAGCTGTTCGAAAGTGTCAAACCTATTTTCAGTGTACAGATCAGATGTTTATTCCATTTCTCAACCAGACATCAAAAGATCTATCCATTACTGATGGGGTAAACATATGATTTTTTTTGTCACCAGTGCAGCATGCAAGAGTTCAGTAAGATTAAAAGATCATCTAAATTGGTCCCAGATTTAACAGAATGAATGACAATTGGATTTGAGGAGATGCTAGAAATTGGCTGTTTAAATGGCAACTTAGAACAGAGTAAAACTACTGGAGAGGTACATCCAGTGGATGCTACTTACAAAATCGTCCACTTAGGAATATTAACATCATTCCTCCTCCAATACAACAATGCCCTTATAATGGCTGCCCAGTAATAATATAAGTTTGGAAATGACATGCCGTGCAATGCACGACACCTCTGCAAAATCTTTTTGTTTGTTCTTGTCTTTTTTTTTTGTTCCATACAAAAATGGATATTTGATCAGTCAGCTTGGAAAAAGAAGGCTTTGCTAGGAAGATCGGAAGACTCTGAAATAGATAAAGAAATTTAGGGAGCAGGTACATCTTAATTGTATTAATTCTAGGGGTTCCCGGCGATCAATGTCCTGTGTGAGATCGGATAGCAGAGGTGGATAATTAGCTTTATACAAATCTTTATAATCATGTGTGACCCATATCTAAATTTTTTAGAGCTAATTTTAAAGGGAACTGATGAGAGATATGTCCCATCTACTGGGGTAATGGGCATAAGTTCACTCTTCGGAAAGTTTACTTTGAATCCAGATATTCTACCAAATCTATTCAGCAATGCCAATAATTCAGGGATACTGGAGAGGGGGTCCAATATAAAGAGCAACATGTCATCCGCATAAAGCGAAACTTTATGCTCTGACCTAACGCAGAGGATCCCTTTAATATTGGAGGTCTGTCTCAGAGCTAATGTAATCTGAATTTTTTTTGAAAATCGGTACATGCTGATGTTCTGCGGGTAAGCGTGATACCTTACTTCCAGTGCATCTTTGTCTGTGCCTCTGGTAGTGTCTCTGTGCTGCTCCTACGAGCGATTCCCGGCTAATCTTCTAACTTGCTCCTTACTTCGACTGCTTTTTATTTGACTGTGACTGAAAACTCACATAAGTTTTACTTAATCACTCACAGCTGTCTTCTCCTCTCAGCGTTTTTGTATTCTGTTTAATCACACAGCCGCTCACTCACTGTTAGCCCGTTAGCTACTTTAGCATTAGCTCTGGTTAGCGTTGGCTTCTCCCTGCTCTTCTCCCTTTTCTGCTGCTTTCTCCTGCTCAGTGTGTCAGATGTTTAGTTACTCCTCTGCCTCCTTTAGTGATAGTGGTACCTGTAACAAGTGTAGTTTATTTGCTGTGCTGGAGGCGAGGCTTAACGATCTGGAAGTGCGGCTCCGCACCATGGAAAATACCTCTTTAGCTGTGATAGTTAGTAAGCCCCCTGTAGCTGGTGCCAACCGACATAGCATAGCCTCTGCTAGCCGTCCCCCGGTAGCCCCCGAGCAGCCGGGAGGCTGGGTGACTGTCCGAGCGAAGCATAGTAAGCCGAAGCCCACAGTACACCTCCCACCCCCCCCCTCACGTTTCAAATAAGTACTCCCCGCTCAGCGACTCACCAGCTGAGGACACAACCCTGGTCACTGGTAGCTCTATTTTGCAAAACATTAGTGATACCAGCGGCCATAGTTAAATGTATCCCTGGGGCTAGAGCGGGACATGTCAAATTTGAAGCTGCTGGCTAAGGCTAAACATAAATACAGTAAGATTGTTATTCACGCCGGCGGCAATGACACCCGGTTACGCCAATCGGAGGTCACTAAAATTAACATAGAGTTGGTGTGTGAATACGCAAAGACGATGTTGGACACCGTAATCTTCTCTGGACCCCTCCCCAATGTGACCAGTGATGACATGTTTAGCCGCATGTCATCACTCAACCGCTGGTTGTCGTGGTGGTGTCCAGCAAATGATGTGGGCTTTGTTAATAATTGACACTCCTTTTGGGGGAGACCTGGTCTTATCCGGAGGGACGGCATCCATCCCACTTTGGATGGACCCGCTCTCCTCTCTAGAAATCTGGCAGAGTTTATTAGAGGCCCAAAGCCATGACATCCCAGAGTTGGGACCAGGGTGCAGAGTCACAGTTTTACACGCTTCTCTGAGCTTCCTCTAGCACAGTCACACACCCATAATGTAAATGTTATAAAAACGGTGTCTGTCCCCGGACCACTTCATTTGTTTAAAGCTAAAATAAACAAAATGGGAGTTGTTGTTGAAAATCTCATAAAAATTAATACATCTCCTGTCAAACAGCATCATAACAGGAGAATTAAATGCGGACTCTTGAACGTTAGATCCCTATCAACCCAGGCTCATTTAGTCACTGATTTAATATTGGATAACCATACTGATTTATTATGCCTCACTGAGACCTGGCTTTGTCCTGATGAGTACATTAGCCTCAATGAATCCACTCTTCTTTTTCTTAGTCTTTCTCACCCATCCTGGAAAACTCTACAGCCAATTCTATTTGTTATAGTGTACCGCGCCCCTGGCCCATACTCTGAATTTCTATCTGAATTCTCTGAGCTTATATCAAGTTTAGTGCTTAAATCAGACAAAATTATTATAGTAGGGGATTTCAGCGTTCACATGAATATTAATAATGATAGCCTTAGTTCTGCTTTCTCCATGCTTTTGGATTCAATTGGCTTCAGTCAGTGTGTACATAAACCCACCCACCGCTACAATCACACCCTCGATCTTGTCCTTGCATATGGCATCAATATTGAAGATTTATTAGTCTTTCCTGAGATTCCTGCTCAGTCAGACCATTATTTAATAAATTTCAATTTTTTATAACTAGACTACAAGCTAAATTTAAGAAACTGATTCCTTCTGCATTGACATCATTACCATGTCTTACAGCGAACTGAGAATACTCTTACTAACTTAAGTCATTCTCAAATTGACTGTGTCATCGATAATGCTACTGGCTCACTATGATCAGCTGCACCCTTCAAGAAGAAAATAATGAAACAAAGAAAATTAGCTCCATGGTTTAACCTCCAAGTCTACAAATTGAAACAAACATCGCAAAAATTTGAAAGACATTGGTGTTCAACCAACCTGGAAGAGTCCCGTTTAGTCTGGCTGGATAGTCTTAAAGTGTATAAGAAGGCCCTCCGCCATGCCAGGGCAAACTATTACTCGTCATTAATTGAGGAAAACAAAAACAATCCCAGGTTTCTTTTCAACACTGTAGCCAGGCTGACTCAGAGTCACAGATCTGAGTCACCCTGTATTCCATGTATTCCTTCGGCCCTAAGCAGTGATGACTTTATGACTTTCTTTAATGATAAACTACTCGATTCGAGATAAAATCCATCACCTCTTGCCCTTACCTGACTTGACCCCGGACACAGCCTGGATATGGCAGCAAGGCCTGAAATGTATTTGTACCGTTTCTCCCCTATGGACCTTCATTGACTCTACAATTTGATTTCTGCATCTAAGCCATCAACATGCCTGCTAGACCCCATCCCAACTAAGCTACTTAATGTGGCAAAGCGAGCGGAGTAGAAAAGTTGCAGACAACGCCACCTGGGGGCTTTCACCCCAAGATATAAACAGGATTTAACAATTACCAGTTTTCAATTTGAAACAAAGGCACAGAGTTCAAAAAATCCCACAGGACAGGAACGTGATTTCCAATTACAAAAATATTTTTATTAAACAATTATTTTAAAATGAGTAACAGACTAAATAAATCATAATAATAATAGTAATAATAATAAAGATAAGGAGTGATATGAGGAGCTACCAAAAGGAAAAGGGGACAGGGCTGGGGCTTCCCACTACAGCGGTAACAAAAAGGGGAGGGATCCAAAACTACACCACACCCGTGACACAGCAAACCAAAAAGTGAAAAAGGAACCACCACCAAGGGAACCGCTGTGCTCTAGGCCCTCAGCACCTGTCAAAGGAAAAGAACACCATTAAAAACATGAAATCAAGGCAACTCTCACACACACCATAACCAAAATGTCAGCCACCCCAAACTCAAAAGAAACTATTCTAAATCACAAATTATCAAGATAAAAGCAAAAAGGTTTCTAAACAATAAAGCAAATATAACCCAGAAATCCAATCAATAATATTTCGAAGAAAGAAATGACAAATGGAAAAGGAATAAACTCAGGTAATTAATTAAATGTCTGCCACTCTAAATTAATTAAAATCAGGCTCTAGAGGGGACGGCTCTGTGTCAAAGGGAGGGTCAAGACGCCCTCTCCTGGCTCACGTTGGTAGCTTTTTTGTTGGTCCAGGCTGTACTGCCACAGCTTTGGGCTGCAGTTAATGGGGACAGATAAAGGCGTCAGATATGAGCCGAATCAGAGCGCCAAACTAAAGCAATTGGAGTCCCAAGAGAGCCAAACCAAGGGAGTAGATACACAGAGGGGAAGAGCCAAAACAGCAGCGAGGCCCACAGCGGCAAGTGATGGCAGCGCACTGCAAAATAAACAAATGAACCTAATTAGAATCTGGGCATAAAACATTACAAAAAAATAACAAAAGCTGCAAATAAACATTTCCTACCGGAGGGCAGGATCAAGGCATCACACAGCAGCGGGAAGAGGAAGCCCGCAGCCCAGACTCCACCAGCGATGGCTGGGAGAGAACAATAATCAATACACCTCACCAGACCATCGGCAGCTTAATATAAAAAGGCAGACAACTAAGCGTCCCACCCACAGAAAGTGCACCGCGCACACACAGGCCCGAGGGAGACAGCCCGGCTCCCGGTGACACCACACTGCTGGACGGAGTGAAACTGGAGTAAACACAAGGCCCATAACACTGAATAAATTGAGCGGAACAGAGCATGCATACCTTTGTTTTGAAACCCAATCTTCTACCCAGCAAGATGCTACCACACACGGCTGCCGGCTCCGTGAAGGAGGAAAGAGGAAGCGGAAGGAAGGTGAAGGGTCCGACTGGGTCTATTTATAGGGGATCGCTCGCCAATTGTCTGCCACACTGCTCCCCACGGTGGGGAGCGTGGTGCTGTCCTGCCACATTAAGGAAGTTTTGCCCTTATTAGACAACTCTTTATTAGATATAATCAATACGTATTTATTAACAAGCTACCACAGTCCTTTAAAGTAGCTGTCATTAAACCTGTTCTAAAGAAGCCCACTCTCGATCCTGAGATTTTAGCTAACTAATCTCTTGGCAATGCATGGTTACTTGTCTCCAAAAGTAGGATAGGAACCAGAGCCTTCAGCTACCACGCTCTTCTCCTATGGAACCATCTTCCAGTTTCGGTCAATGAGGCAGACACCGTTTCAACTTTTAGGCTTAAGACCTTTCTCTTTGATAGGGCTGGCTCAGGTTGCCTGGACCAACCCATAGTTAGGCTGATATAGGTTTAACCTGCCAGGGGACCTATGATATACTGAGCTCCTTTTCCTTCTCTCAATGCTGCCATCAGAAAATCTTGCATGTCTGTTTATTGCATTGCCGTTTGCAAGCTTAACTTAGCCTCAGTAGTTTAGCTTAGCCTTACATCTGTGATAGCCATGCGGTAGTGTCACTACCTGGGGCTCGCAATTACAGAGCTTGGGTCTGTTGAACTGCACTACGCTAATCCCGTTGCCTCTCGGGAGCATTCCTGCTCCCTTGTTTCCTAGTTTTCCTGGATTCTGGCCGTAACCTTGGCTGTGCCTGGCCGTGATGATAGCTGTGCTGATGCTGTGACCCTGCCTTTGGTTGTGCTCGTGCTGTGGCTGTACTGATACTATACCCCCCACTCGCCCTGATCGTGGTCTGGTCCTGGTTGCGCCAATGCTGATCTTGCCTTTGGACACCTCCCTATCAATATACGCAAGAGATTTTTGTCATCACCCTCAACATCATCACAGAGTGCAATTAATAAATTCACACCTATCGTTATTGTAATATGACATGCATCTGTTTCTATTATTGCTGTGCCTCTCTCCCCCTCTCTCCCCCTCTCTCCCCCTCTCTCTTTCTCTTTCCTTTTTGCCTTGATTGTATTTCATTTGTTATTTACGACATCTATTGCACGTCTGTCCGTCCTGGAAGAGGGATCCCTCATCATCCTCTACCGCTCTTCCTGAGGTTTCTTCCTTTTTTTCCCCCCCGTTACAGGGGTTCTTTTCGGGAGTTTTTCCTTGGGTGATGTGAGGGTATAAGGGCAGAGGGATGTCATACACTGTGAAGCCCTCTGAGGCAAACCATGTTTTGTGATAATGGGCTCTATAAATGAAATTGACTTGACTTGACTTGACTTGAAAATCGTCTGGCCTCGGAGATTTGCCACTTTTCTTTGCTCTAATTGCTTAGGTTATCTCCATGATCGGAAGATCCTTTTCCAGCTCAGCACCCAATTTTGCATTTACAGAGGGAATATTTAGAGATTTTAAAAAAAAATCTTCTGTGGCAGAAGGGCTGCTGCATGGGTCTGATGTGTTTAATAATTGATAGAACTTTTTAAAACAGGAGTTTTATTCCTTGGTCGTCAGTGATTGCAGTAATAGTTGATAAGCGGTTCTCTGACGTAACTGATGTGCGAGCAAACGCCCAGCCTTCTCCCCATGTTGATAATGGTTGTGCCTTACTTAAAATTAAATATTCAGCCTGGTGAGTAGACAGGAGATCAAACTCAGTTTGTCAAGTCAAGTCAGTTTTATTTATATAGCCCATTATCACAAAACATGGTTTGCCTCAGAGGGCTTTACAGTGTACGACATCCCTCTGCCCTTAGACCCTCACATCACCCAAGGAAAAACTCCCCAAAAAGAACCCCTGTAACGGGGAAAAAAAAGAGGAAGAAACCTCAGGAAGAGCGGTAGAGGATAGTGAGGGATCCCTCTTCCAGGACGGACAGACGAGCAATAGATGTCGTAAATAGCAAGTGAAATACAATCATGGCAAAAAAGGAAAGAGAAAGAGAGGGGTGGGGGGGGGGGGGAGGAGGGGGGGGGGGGGGGGGGCACAGAATAATAGAAACAGATGCATGTCATATTACAATAATGGTAGGTGTGAAATTAGTAATTGCTCTCTATGATGATGTTGATAGAGATGATAACAGTCTCATGCATATGTGAAAGGGGGTTGTCCAAAGGCAAGATCACAGCATCGGCGCAACCAGGACCAGACCACGATCAGGGCGAGCGGGGGGCACAGAATCAGTACAGCCACAGCACGAGCACAACCAAAGGCAGGGTCGCAGCATCAGCACAGCTATCACCACGGTCAGGCACAGTCAAGGTTACGGCCAGGATCCAGGGAAACTAGGAAACAAGGGAGCAGGAACGCTCCCGAGAGGCAACAGGATTAGCGTAGTGCAGTTCAACAGACCCAAGCTCTGTAATCGCGAGCCCCAGGTAGTGAGAGTACCACATGGCTGTCACAGAGCTAAGTTAAGCTTGCACATGGCAATGCAGTAAACAGACATGCATGATTTCTGATGGCGGCATTGAGAGAAGGAAAGGAGCTCAGCGTATCAGAGGAAGTCCCCCGGCAGGTTTAAACCTATGTCAGCCTAACTATGGGCTGGTCCAGGCAGCCTGAGCCAGCCCTAATTATAAGCTTTATCAAAGAGGAAGGTCTTAAGTCTACCCTTAAAAGTTGAAACGGTGTCTGCCTCCCTGACCGAAAATGGAAGATGGTTCCATAGGAGAGGAGCGTGGTAGCTGAAGGCTCTGGTTCCTAACCTAATTTTGGAAATTTTGGGAACCACAAGTAACCCTGCGTTTTCAGAGCGCAGTGATCTTGAGGGTTGGTAAGGAACTATGAGCTGTGACAGATAGGATGGAGCCTGACCATTTAGAGCTTTGTAAGTAAGGAGGAGGATTTTAAATTCAATCCTGGATTTCACAGGGAGCCAGTGCAGAGAAGCTAAAACAGGAGAAATATGATCCCTTTTCTTGCTTCCCATTCAAACACGAGCAGCAGCGTTCTGCACCAGTTGGAGAGACCAAAGAGATTTGTTTGGGCAACCAAATAATAGGGAATTACAGTAATCCAGCCTAGAGGTGACAAATGCATGTACTAATTTTTCAGCATCTGTTTGGGATAGGATATGTCTAATTTTTGCGATGTTACGCAAGTGAAAGAAAGCCGTCCTTGAAGTTTGTTTTATATGGGAGGCAAAGGATAAATCCTGGTCAAATAAAACTCAGAGGTTCCTTACAGTTGTGCTAGAGGCCAAGGTAATGCCATCTAGAGAAATTAAATTGTTGGAAAAGGAGCTTCTGAGGTGTTTTGGGCCAAGAACAATAACTTCAGTTTTGTCTGAATTCAACATCAGGAAATTACGGCTCATCCAGGCTTTTACATCCTTAAGACATGTTTGAAGTCTAGATAGCTGATCAGTTTCATCTGGTTTCATAGATAGATATAATTGCGTATCATCAGCATAACAATGGAAATTTAAGGAATGTTTTCTAATTATGTTGCCTAGAGGAAGCATATATAAAGTGAAAAGGATTGGTCCAAGCACCGAACCTTGTGGCACTCCAAAGCAGACCTTTGTATGTGCGGAGGGTTGATCATTGATGTGAACAAATTGGGAACGATCTGATAAGTATGACTTAAACCAGGCTAGTGACGTTCCTTTAAGGCCAATTGAGCTTTCAAGTCTGTGCAGTAAGATTTGATGGTCAATGGTGTCAAATGCAGCACTGAGATCTAATAGGATTAAAACAGAGATCAGACCTGTGTCAGAAGCGATAAATAAGTCGTTATTAATTTTTACTAGTGCCGTCTCTGTGCTATGATGAACTCTAAAGCCTGACTGAAAGTCCTCGAATAAACTGTTGTCTCGGAGAAAGTCACAGAGCTGATGAGCAACCACTCTCTCAAGGATTTTAGAAATAAAGGGGAGATTAGATATCGGTCTATAGTTAGCTAAAATCTCAGGATCGAGAGTGGGCTTCTTTAGAAGAGGTTTAATGACAGCTACTTTAAAAGACTGGGGTACATAACCTGTCAATAAAGACGCGTTGATTATATCTAATAAAAAGTTGTCTAATAAAGGCAAAACTTCCTTAAGGAGCTTAGTTGGGATGGGGTCTAGCAGGCATGTTGATGGCTTAGATGCAGAAACCAAAGTATAGAGTTGATGAAGGTCAATGGGGGAGAAATGGTCTAGATAAATTTTGGGCCTTGCTGCCATAATCAGGCTATCTGAGTTCGGGGTCAGGTCAGTTGAGGGCAAGAGGTGATGGATTTTATCTCGAATAGTTATGATTTTATTATTAAAGAAATTCATAAAGTCGTCACTGCTTAGGGCCGAAGGAATACAGGGCTCTATAGAGCTGTGACTCTGAGTCAACCTGGCTACAGTGTTGAAAAGAAACCTGGGATTGTTTTTGTTTTCCTCAATTAGTGATGAATAATAGTTTGCCCTGGCATGGCGGAGGGCCTTCTTATAGACTTTAAGACTGTCCAGCCAGACTAAACGGGACTCTTCCAGTTTGGTTGAACGCCAATGTCTTTCAAATTTTCGCGATGTTTGTTTCAATTTGCGAATCTGGAGGTTAAACCATGGGGCTAATTTTTTTTGTTTCATTATTTTCTTCTTGAAGGGTGCAACAGTGTCGAGAGCTGATCGCAGTGAGCCAGTAGCATTATCGATGAGACAGTCAATTTGGGAATGACTTAAGTTAGTAGTAGTGTGCTCAGGAGTTGTAAGACATGGTAATGATGTCAAAGCAGAGGGAATTAGTTTCTTAAATTTAGCCACTGCTGAATCAGATAGACATCTAGAAGAGTAGCTCTTACTGAGAGGCTTGTAGTCAAGTAATAAAAAATTAAAAGTTATCAAATAATGGTCTGACAGAGCAGGAATCTCAGGAAAGACTAATAAATCTGCAATATCAATGCCGTATGCAAGGACTAAATCGAGGGTGTGATTGTAGCGGTGGGTGGGTTTATGTACACACTGACTGAAGCCTATTGAATCCAAAAGTGTGGAGAAAGCAGAACTAAGGCTGTCACTATTAACATCCATGTGAATGTTAAAATCCCCTACGATAATAATTTTGTCTGATTTGAGCACTAAACTTGATATAAGCTCAGAGAACTCAGATAGAAATTCAGAGTATGGGCCGGGGGCCGCGGTACACTATGACAAATAGAATTGGCTGTAAAGTTTTCCAGGATGGGTGAGAAAGACTAAGAAAAAGGCTTTCAAATGAATTATAGTTTAACTTGGCCTAAGTGTGAATTGCTAAGCTTGAATCAAAAATAGCAGCGACTCCCCCTCCTCGGCCAGTGTCCCGCGCAACGTGACTATTTATATGATATTTATATTATATTTATATTTGTAAAGACATTAGTTTTTCACTTATATCTGCAGAGGGGGAGTGGCTGTATAACATATCTAACTCAATTATGTCATCGGTTAACTTTCTAATGCTTTCAATACTTGTCTTTTTTCTATTTGCACAATAAAAAATTACCTGACCCCTCAAATATGCCTTTAATGTCTCCCACACACGACGGAGACGTATCAGGGGTTTGATTAATATTAAGAAACAGTTTGATTTCAGATGATATAAAAGCTGTAAATTCATCAGAAAGGAGTGAGGAATTAAATCACCACAGGCGGTGGCTGGGTTGCACTTTAGGAATATGCATCTTCATTAAACCATGATCAGAGATCATTATGGCTCCATAATCTCAATCGATTGTTAAATGTAGTATTTTTTGTCAAGAAAAAAATAATTAATTCGTGAATACATTTTATGGACTGGTGAGAAGTAGGAATACGCTCTCGTGGTTGGATTACGGAAATGCCATAGATCTGCTACACCTTAAGTCTTATGGAAAAGCTGGATAGCATGTGCTGATTTTGACAGAGATGCCCTCTTGGAAACACTCTGATCCAAGATGGGGGTGAGTACACAGTTTATATCTCCACCAGGTATAAGATGGTGCATTGTCATGTTAGATAAACGAGAAAAACCTGGTGAAGAATGTGGGATCATCCCAGTTTGGGGGTTAAAGACAGGCTAAAATGACAGGGAGTGTATATATCTTTCAAACCACAATGACATATTGGCCAGCTGTGTCAGAATGTACACTCAATACAGTAAATGGTATGTTTTTGCGAATCAAAATAGCTACCCCCTTAGCCTTTGAATGGAAGTTAGATTGATAAACCTGACTTGTCCATCCCCTACTAAGATGCAATTTATCTGATGAACATATGTGGGTCTCCTTTAGAAAAGCAATGTCTACTCTGAGTTGTGTTAAGTGTGAAACGATTTTCTTAAACTTCACTGGGTGATTGAGTGATTTGACATTCTAACTCACAAAATTAACTAGGCAACCATCACATGTTTTAACATCATTTACACAGGCCGTAGCCCATTAGTATAGGATAGTGTGTCATGTATGCAGCTCACAGGCATCAAACCACAATAACAAATATGAATACAAATAAATGTAAAAACAAACGTCTGGTAAAATAAATCTAGAAAGCATTCAGATCCAGTAATTCCCTAACCCCCATCACCTACATAAACAAGGTGATTGTGACCTCCCTTACCAAAAAAATCCACACATTGGTGGATAATAATTGGGAACTACACAGGTAGTCGTTTTAGCTCGCATCAAGCCTCAAAACATAAACTTATTCACAGTGATACACAGCAAACTTACATAGTTGTACTTTAAAAGATAAAATAAGAAATCCTTTGATTAAAAAGAAAGGGAGAGGGAAAAATGAGCTAGTTATAACCATCTTTTAATAAGTTTAACCTCCAATGCTAAAACAGAATGTTACCCAAAATTCTCCAATGACAGTAAACTGATCTTTAGTTGTCTAAATAACTAAGGGTGATCGACATTGTGAGCAGACAGAAGTATTAATAATAATAATAATAATTAAATTCCCCACCATGCGACTATTATTAACCTTAGTAAGGAAAGGTAATCAAAACAGGCTAAAATAGCATAACATGAGGGTTCAGCTAGGGATAATTTTAAGAAACATGACCCACACTCGGGCACATACTCAATAATGATCCATCAAAACATTCCTTGGAATAGTGTCTCACCTTTAAAGTGGAAAGCTCTAGATGGTAAACGTTACATGTGGGAATATATGAGATGTGAAACAATAATATGAGCTCATAAATGAGGACAGTCTACACTGTAGCTGCAAAGAGGGAGTCTCAGAGTCACTTGCTGGCGTCCATGAACGAAATAATGTTCTTGCTGACGTATGCCATAGCTTTCTCAAGATCAGTAAACTCCTTATCTTCTCCCCTGTAAGTGAGTCGAAGTTGAGCTGGGAACGAAATACCATACCAGACACCCTGTTGGTTGCGAAGAAGCCTCCACACATCCATGAACACAGCCTGAGCTTTGGCCACACTTGGGGTATAGTTGGTGACTGGATCCCGATTAAAACGAAGTGTACCACGGGTGCGGGCACAGCGCAGCACCACAGCGCAGTCCTACAAGTAATGCAGTTTGGCGACGATGGCACGCGGTTTTCCATCTGGCCTTTTCAGACCCAGGCTCCGGTGTGAGCGGTCGATCAGTGGCTCTTTTTCCAGTTGGAGTACCTCAATCAGCAGACTAGAAACCATGGCTGTGGAGCTGGAGCCGGGAGTCTTGGCGACGCCAAGGATCCTTATATTACATCTCCTCATCCGGCCCTCCATATCATCACATTTCTCCTTCAGGTTCAGCACTTCTGCCTTCAAGTCACTCACCATATTTTGCAGAGTAGACACTTCATCCAACCACACCGAAATTCCCCACTCCAATTCTTTAACACTGACCTTAACTTGGTCTAGGTTTGATTTGAGGGCTGCGGTGTTGTTGACAATTTTGGTTTTCACCACGTGCAATTTGTTCTTAAGAAAGTCGAAATCTTCTCAGAGGGCATTTTTCAGTTCCGACTTTATCGTCGCTGCAATATCTGCTTTCAGTGAGAGGAGGTTTTCTGCCTTCAAAACCTAGACATCCCTCTCTCTGTCGTCCGGTGGTGTTGGACTCGCTCGGCCTGGGCTTCTGGCAGCACTCTGGTCTGAGGTCGGTTAGGCATTGTATTAGATGAAGCTGTGTGTCCATATTTCTGCAGATTCGTTGCCATTTGCGCATTTCAGTGGAGTTGCTTCATTTTAAGATAGAGAAGAGAAATAGTTTGCAGGTCTACAAGCTTAAATGCACTGTTTAAATCTTGTTGAAAAAGGAGGCTGAGCAGGAGCTCTTGCTAAAGGAACTCCAGGCGGATCTCATCCAGCCCTGGGGCCCTGCCACTGAGGAGGTTTTTGACCACCTCGGCAACCTCAGCCCCAGAGACGGGAGAGCCCACCTCCGAGTCCCCAGGCCCTGCTTCCTCACCGGAAGATGTGTCGGTGGGATTGAGGAGGTCTTCGAAATATTCCTTCCACCAATCCACAGTGTCCCGAGTCGAGGTCAGCCACCATACACAGTGTTGACAGAGCACTGCTTCCCCCTCCTGAGACACCGGATGGTGGTCCAGAACCTCTTCGAAGCTGTCTGGAGGTCCTTCTCCATGGCCTCACCGAACTCCTCCCACGCCCGGGTTTTCACCTAGGCGACCACCGTCGCTGGCTGCACCCCGCCTGGCCTGCCGGTACCTGTCTGCTGCCCGTGGAGTCCCACAAGCCAAGAAAGCTCGATAGGACTCCTTCTTCAGCTTGATTGCATCCCCCAGCAGAATGAGGGAATCGCCAGAAGGAGCACTCTCCAGCACCCCCTTTAAGGACTTCAAAAAGGGTGGATACTCTGAACTGCCTTTTGGACCATAGGCACAAACAACAGTCGGGATCCGTCCCCCGACCCGAAGGCAGAGGGAGGCCAACAACTCGTTCACCGGGCTAAACTCCAACATACAGGCACTGAGCCGGGGGGCAATAAGTATTGCCACCCCTGCCCAGCTCCTCACACCAGTGGCAACTCCAGAGTGGAAGAGAGTCCAACCGCTCTCAAGAAGACTGGTTCCAGAGCCCATGCTATGTCTCGAGGTGAGGCCGACTATATCTAGTCGGAAATTCTCAACCTCGCACACCAGCTCAGGCTCCTTCCCCACCAGAGAGGTGACGTTCCATGTCCCTAGAGCTAGCTTCTGCAGCCGAGGATTGGACCACCAAGGTCCCTGCCTTCGGCTGCCGCCCAACTAACATCGCACCTGACCCCTTTGGCCCCTCCTATGGGTGGTGAGTCCACAGGAAGGAGGTCCCACGTTGCCTTTTCGGACTGAGTCCAGCTGGGCCCCATGGGTAAAGGCCCGGCCACCAGGCGCTCGCCATCGAGCCCCACCCCCAGGCCTGGCTCCAGGGGGGGCCCCGGTGACCAGCATCCGGGTGAGGGAAACTTTGAACCATTCGTGTTTTTCTTCATGAGGAGTCTGGTGAGCCATGCTTTGTCTGGTCCTCCCCTAGGACCTGTTTGCCATGGGTGACCCTGACAGCCCCCGACAACTGAGCTCCTAGGATCACTGGGACACACAAACCCCTCCACCATGATAAGGTGGTAACTCTGGGAGGGTTATGCAAAAATGTATTATTTCAAAAATCACAGTTGTGTTTTTAGGGTTGTTGGACTACTATTGGACTACTAAAGATTGAACAGGCATTATAATTCACCTGAGAACATTTTTTTAAATATATTTTTTGGGGGGCATTTTCCCTTTATTCAGAGGACAGTTAAAGAGAGACGGGTATGGTGGGAGAGAGAGGGGGGAATGTTATGCAGCAAAGGGCCGCTCGAACCTGGACCGCTGCAGAAGCCTTAGGCATATGGGGCATGCACTCCACCTGGTTAGCTAGAGGTCGGCCCACCTACCAATATTTTACCAAAACATTGCAACCAATGGAATGTTTTGGTAATGTTTTCAGAGGCAAGTTTTATTTTAGTTCCCAGAATGTTCATCATAAAATTATGGTAACATTCTCAATAAACATCCAATTTTTTTTTAATTTTTTTTTTTTAATTTTTTAATTTTTTTTTTATTGTTAACATATCACATTACATAACATTTTCATTATAAAAACAGGTCTGTAATGTTAGTTGTCAATTATGTTCTGAATGTTGCTTTGAAGTAACAAAGCACTGTGATGGTAAAATTGGCGGGATAGCCATTTATTATTCAATGAATGAATGACTGAATGAATGAAACAAGCAAACAAGCAAGCAACAGACAGGCAACACACTTAAACAAAGGTAGAATCTTGTGATCTTGTCAAATCTTGTGCCTGACCAAACCCAACCCCAAGAATGCTACACTTACAAAAGTTAGAGAAATTAAAGAACCTACCTACCTATCTACAAACCTAACCAAACACAGTCGAAGCAGCTGCCCAGAAGGCCTAGTGTGTTAGACATAATTGCCTATGGTGTGGTGCTCGAGTGAAATGTTGTTTTTAACACAACAAACAAAACCAGAGTCTATTCGCCAGAGCCCAGCTCCCTTACAAACAACTGAGTGCCTCGGTGCGAGTTAACGTTAACAATCAGCAAGTTAACAATTACGAGCAAACTAACAACAAACAACTCGAGGTACAGGGCACAGAGGTGGACTGTTCACATGAAATCACAGCTGCGTACTGGCGAAGTTACTGCAGACTTTTATTGTCTTCAGTAAAAAAACACATAATGCCACGTTGGACCGTAGGACGGGATGCTAGCGTGAGACGTCGCGAGATTTGTGCGATTCAACATGCCGTTGCCCTTCTGAATGTAAACAGCTCAGCTCAACCCCAAACGCCAGCTTATACAAGCCCAATAATTCAGTTAAACTTACTGTTACACGTTCTCCCCGTTCTGCAATAAATCTGTCTGATAAATCCTGGACGAAGAGACCGTGGAAAGCCTGCAGGATTACGTCGACGAGTGCTATTACAGACTCGTCATGAGGAAGGCAACCAACACGCCAACTTCTTCCTCAAAGAGAAGCCGCTCGGAGAAGTCTCCAAGTGCCACCTCGTCGCCCGAAAGAGACTACGGAGACATCCTAGACTCGATAGATAGAAAGCTAAGCAGCTTTGACGCCCGCCTGGCTCTGGTGGAAGTCCTCCACAGAGAGTTTCAGGCGCTACGTGAGTCTCTGGAATTTAGCCAGCAACAGGTGGCCTCGCTAGCGGCTGAAAACGAGACCCTGAGGAGCTCAGTCAAATCGCTCACCGAGGGTATGACGAAGCTCTCCGAGGATAACAAACGGATGAAGGAGTCCATCCTCGACATTCAAGCGCGCAGCATGCGAGACAACCTGGTTTTCTCCGGGATCCCAGAGCGGGCAGAGGAAGATCCCGAAGCGTCCATCAAGGAGTTTCTCCAGAAACAACTGAAACTCCCAACGGACACTGTGAAGAACATCACCTTCCATCGGATCCACCGCCTTGGAGGGAAGAGACCAGACGGCCGGCGCCCGAGACCCATTGTTGCGAAGTTTGAACACTTCAAGCAAAAGGAGCTGGTGAAGAGCCGAGGCAGGGAGCTGAGAGGAACGGACTTCAGCGTGAACGATCAATTCCCCAAGGAAATCCTGGAGCGCCGCAGATGCCCGTTCCCAATCAGAAAGAAATTTATCGACGGAGGATCCGGGCTATCATCACTGTGGACAAACTCTACGTTAATGGACAGCTGTTCCGTGATCCAGAAGTCACTCCTTGGCTCTACTGAATGCACGTCCTCTACCACACTTAAAGGTAGTCTCCGAGTAAGGTAATACAGAACACAGAACAATTCCTCCACTAATTTCCTTTTGGGCCTTTATTAACTAAAATCACAGTGCACGTCTCATAATGTACTGTTTTCCTTCCAGACTGTTAATCTGTATATTTGTGTTACCTGTTCTGTTTGTTTTGTTTCCTGTTGTAGTTGTTGTAATGTGTCACCACTTATGCTTAAATCCATCGTGTTTCAATGATGCTCAGTCCAACTACATATTTTACAAGGATACACTTGTCACAGACATACACACGCACACATACAAGAAAACAAATATACAACAACTTGTTTATGCAGTTTCCTCAAAAAGGCAGCTGCACACATCTAACACACACACACACACACACACACACACACCCACATACACACGCACACCTCCACTTATTTAAATTACAATATACACTCAATACGTTAGTTTAGATATGAACACGTTACAGTTTGTCACTTGGAATGTGCGTGGAGTTGGATCACATGAAAAAAGACTCAAAATTTTTGAACACCTTAATAACCTTCAGGCAGTTCTATTGCAGGAGACTCACACATCCAAAGTAGGACATCATAAACTTAGTTCATCACAGTTTCCTCACACATACTTAGCTAGCTATAATGCCAAACAAAGAGGCGTAGCTATTTTAATTAGTAAAAAAATAAATTTCACTTGCAATAACAATACCACAGACCCAGAAGGACGATTTATAATAATCAATATATCGACACATAATACAGAGTTATGCATTGCCAATATATATGGTCCAAATGATGATGACCCCTCCTTCTTCCACAGCTTTTTCACTGCACTTTTGGCACACTCAGACACAACACTTGTGGGAGGGGACTTCAACTTGGTACTCAATCCAGAATTAGACAGACTTAGCAGAGCAGGTAGTTATCGCCACTGGCAATCAAGTGATATAATAAAACAATACATGAGTGATTGTGGTCTCTGCGATGCTTGGCGCTGTTGTCACCCCACGCTCAAAGAATACACCTTCTTCTCACCAGTCCACCACTCTTATTCCCGTTTAGACTACTTTTTAACAAGTAACTCAATTATGATGGACATCTCTGACACACAGATTCACCCTATCAGCGACCACGCTCCAGTCACTCTGACAATCACTAAGAAAACAGTCACACCACCATCTAGACATTGGAAATTTAGTACATCATTGCTTAAGGACCCAGACTTTATTAAATTCTTTAAAAAAGAGTGGACAATATTCTCTGAAACAAATGACCTGCCTGAAATCTCCTCATGTGTTCTTTGGGAGGCGGCAAAAGCAGTCATGCGAGGTAAAATAATTTCTTACTCTGCATACAAGAAAAAAAAGGAGAAAGCTCTTGAAATAGAATTAGAACAGCAAATTAAAGCTTTGGAGACAGCTCATGCCGCTTCCCAAGATAAACATTTGTTAAGTGAATTGAGAAAATTAAAACTGAAACTAAATGAATTACTTGACAGAAAAACACAATTTCAGCTACAGAGATTACGCCTGGACAACTTTGAACACAGCAACAAATCCAGTAGACTCTTAGCAAACCAACTAAAACAGAATAAAGAAAAAGTAACAATTTCCTCAGTAAAGAACTCTGCTGGGAAAACAACCTGTGTCCCAGAAGAAATAAATAACACATTTAGGGATTTTTACAAAAACTTGTATTCATCACAAATGAATCCATCAAACTCCAGCATAGATGCTTTTTTAAGCGCAGTTGAACTACTACAATTAAATAATGAACAGATCATGACTTTGGAGTCACCTATTTCAATAGAGGAACTTCATGACGCCCTCCAGCATATGCCGAACAAGAAAGCCCCAGGACCCGATGGTTTTTCCCGGAGAATTCTACAATTCTGGCCAATGCTCGCACCAATTTTCAACAGAATGGTTGTCGAAATTAAGGAAACTTCCATACTCCCCCCTAACATGAACCGTGCAAACATTAGCCTCCTCCTTAAACCAGATAAAGACCCATTACTCCCATCTAGCTATCGTCCAATATCACTTATAAATGCAGATTTAAAAATCATTTGCAAAGCGCTGGCTAGAAGAATTGAAAAAATAACACCTCACATAATACATCCTGACCAAACTGGATTTATCAAGGGCAGACACTCTACAAATAACACAAGCAGACTAATCAATTTGATAGACTACTGTAATATTCAGAATAAGGAAGCCATAATAGTCTCATTAGATGCTGAAAAGGCTTTTGATCGGGTGAATTGGAAATTTCTCTTTGCTGCATTACAAAAATTTGGGTTCGGAGACAACTTTCTATTCTTGATCAAAATATTATACAGTTCACCCAGTGCTTGTGTCAGAACAAATGATCAAACTTCTCCAAGCTTCAATCTCCAAAGGGGCACCAGGCAGGGTTGCCCACTCTCTCCATCCCTTTTTGCCATATTTATTGAACCACTCGCAGCTGCAATTCGGCAAAATAATAATATCAAAGGGATTCGAACAGCAAATGTGAACCATAAGATAAGCCTTTATGCTGATGATGTACTACTTTTCCTTCAAAATGCACAAGCCTCTCTCTCTGAGACAACAGCACTTATAGACAAATTTTCCTCTATTTCAGACTACTCTATTAATTGGAACAAATCAACAGTCCTACCTATAAACTCTAACTTCAAGAGTGGGTAAACCGCCCCACTACAATCGGGAAACATTAGATACCTAGGTATCAACATTTCTGCCAGGCTGTCTGATCTGACACGGCTAAATCACATTCCCCTACTTAAAACAATCGAGGATGATCTCACTCGGTGGAGGAATCTGCCCATATCGCTTATGGGAAGAGTGGCAACAGTTAAAATGATGGCCCTGCCGAAAAAAAATTATATCTTCTCAATGGTTCCATCTCAACCTCCCCTCACTTGGTTCAAATCAGTAGACTCGAGCATTTCCAAATTTCTATGGAAAACTAAACCACCACGTATAAGTTTAAAAATTCTTCAAAAGGCTAAAGATCACGGTGGTTTGGGGCTATCAGATTTTTATAATTACTACCTTGCCAATAGACTACAATATATCTTAAAATGGATTACAAAAAGTCCACTAGATCAAGCATGGTTAGATATTGAACAGACATTTTGTAAAGAAACCCAAATCGCTGACCTGCCATTTATCAGTCCCATTATCAAAGGACATAGCTGCTTTAAGAGCATTAATATTAGCACTTCTCTGACACCCATGCCATGCAGACATACGCCCATCTGGAACAATCCTGATATCCTGCGAAATAAAAAAATAATAAACTTCACAACATGGTACGATAAAGGGATAAGACATCTGGAGCATATCCTCCAAGGCAGTAACTTCATTCCATTTAATGAGCTGGTAGTACTATATGGTATTAACAAGAACAAATTTCTGGAATATCTTCAACTTAAATCCATAATTAAGGTTTAACCTTAGCCAGTTGGACTTAGAGCTACCACCAATAATAGATTTTCTAAAGCTCTCACCTCCAAAATTACTTTCCAAAATTATTTATTATTATCTAAAACAGATCTAACAGTCTCTCTTCCAATCTCCAAATGGGAGAAAGATTTATCCATCAACACACAGACCCAAATTTTTGGATGCAAATTTGTTCAAATACCTTCAAAATGACCCAAAGTGCCAACTTATAACTCATACAGTACAAGGTTCTTCACAGAACACACTACACAGGACAAAGGATGTTCAAGATAGGCCTTACACACAGAAACGTCTGTTTGAACTGCACGGGTGGCCCATTAGATACGTATATGCATGCTGTTTGGCTTTGTACACCTGTCAACATATTTTATTTTCCTCGGTGTGGGGGGTGCTCTGGGGAGTTGGGGGGTTGGTGGCCCTTGGGCCCTGCCTGGGTTGCCTCACTAGTGTGGGTGGGTCTGGGGCTTTGGGGCCTGATGGCTTGGGCCCCTGCTGTCCCCCGGCGGGGGGGGCCGTGCCTGCCCGGGCCCGGCCCTGGGGGGGCGGGTCGGTGCCTGCTGTGGCGTCTCGGGACAGGCGTGCCCCTGGGTGCTCCGAGGGATGGGGATTGGGGTGGGGGGGCATGTTGGGTGTCTGGGGGTGGTGGGCCCCCTGCTTGGTCGGGCTGGCCGCCCGGGCGTGGGTGGGTCCATGATGTCCCGGCTCCGGGCCCCTGGCTGGGGGCTTGCCATGCACGGGGGGTCGGTGTCCTCCTGGCCTGCTCCCGCATGGGTGGTGGGCCTCTGTCTCGGGTCCTCTGGTGGCTCCTTTGGGTGTTCGGGTGCGGCCCCTGGGCCGGTAGGCCTGACTCCCTGTTGCCAGGTGGGGACAGTGATGGGGGTAAGTTTCAGGGCCAGTCAGGAAGCTGGCCACATGGGGACAGCCCCCTCTTTACCTCCTTGTCGACCCCCTATCCCATTACATCCCACCTCATAAGACACTAGGGCCTTGAGGGGCGGGACCAGTGGGGCCAGTGGGTGGGGGGTCGGACTGCATTATGGCGGCCTGGCCCTCCTCCCTGCTCTGGTCATTGCACCGCCCCTTAATTTTAATTGCACAGGAGACACTGAGGGCAGGTAGGGCGGGTGGGGCATTTTGGGAGACTCCGCCGTCTGCCAGCGGTGGGGCGCCCATGCCCTAGCCATTCCCCCCAATTTTAAATTGCACCGTAGTCACTCACACATCTCATAACAAATATCTAAATACACACATCTTCACATGCATACACCCTGCATCCATGTTGGACGGGGGGTTGGCAGGGGCGGGGTGGGGGTCTCCCACTGCCTCTGTCCCTGGCCCTGCAGGGCTGGACGGGGGGGTCTGTGGTCTGGGGGAGTGGCGTCAGTTCTGCTGCGGGGGTGTCGCCGGTGGCTCTGGGTTGGTGGTCGGCCTCTCTGTGCGGGACTGGGCTGGGTGGTTGCTTGGGCCCTGCTGCTGTGTGGCGGTTGCCCTGCCCGGTGGTTTGGGTAGCTCTGGGATGGTCTGGACACTGTCTGCGCCTGTGGAGGGTTTGGCTTCTGGCTGGGCTGGGGGCCTGCTCTCCCGGTCTCCCTGGGGTTTCGCCCCTGGCTGGGGTGGGGGTGGGGGGCCGCTGTGGCCCCCCGCCGTCTTCCCCACGGGGTATATGGTTTGGCCCGGGGGCGGTGGGCTGGGTCGTCATGGTGGGCCGTGGCCCGCCCCGTTGGGGCCGAGGGTTGGGGGGGCTCTGGTCTCTCTGGTGCGTGGCGGGCTCCCCGCTGGGGGTCGGGGCGGGTCTCGGGTTGGTGGGGCCCTGTGGCTGTGGGCTCAGATCGTGCCGGGGTTGGTGGCCTTGGGCTGGGCCGGGGGGCCTCCTGTCCCTTGTCCCTCTGTGGGCTTCCCCCGGCTGGGGGGGTGTTGCCTCTGTGTTCCCTTGCTTGTTCCCCCTTGGGTGGGGCGCGTGGCTGTCTCTGGGGCACGTGGTGTTGGGTCTGTCGTGTTCTGGGGGGCTGTTGGGTGCTCTGGTGGCTTGGGTCCTGGCCTGCTTGCCCCTGGGAGTTTGGGGGGTGTTGTTACAGCCCCCCCCCCGTCAACTACAAACCACATCCAATGACAAACCCTCACACACACACACACACACACACAAACAAACACACACACACACACACACACACACAGAGCACGCAACTGTTATACAATCACACACGTACAACAGTTGCAAATATGGATGTTATCCATGTCAAGGTTATGTTGGGTAAGTATTTATGCAGTCTGTTTTTTTTTGGGGGGGGGGTTCTTTTGTTTGTTTGTTTATTTATTCATTTTTTATTTATTATTTACTTTATTCTATTTTATTTTAATTTTTTTTTTTTCTCTAATTACTTGTTTTTTATTTATTTATTTATTTATTTATTTTTTTATCCATCCATCCATCCATTTTCTTCCGCTTATCCGGGGTCGGGTCGCGGGGGCAGCAGCCTAAGCAGGGAAACCCAGACTTCCCTCTCCCCGGCCACTTCGTCCAGCTCTTCCCGGGGGACCCCGAGGCGTTCCCAGGCCAGCTGTGAGACGTAGTCTCTCCAGCGTGTCCTGGGTCTTCCCCGGTGGCCTCCTACCGGTGGGACATGCCCTGAACACCTCACCAGGGAGGCGTCCTGGAGGCATCCTAATTAGATGCCCGAGTCACCTCATCTGGCTCTTCTCAACGCGGAGGAGCAGCGGCTCTATTCCGAGCTCCTCCCAGATGACCGAGCTTCTCACCCTATCTCTAAGGGAGAGCCCAGCCACCCTACGGAGGAAACTCATTTCGGCCGCTTATACCCGCGATCTTGTTCTTTCGGTCACTACCCAAAGCTCGTGACCATAGGTGAGGGTAGGAACGAAGATCGACCGGTAAATCGAGAGCTTTGCCTTTCGGCTCAGCTCCCTCTTCACCACAACAGATCGGTGCAGAGTCCACATTACTGCAGACGCTGCACCGATCCGCCTGTCGATCTCCCGCTCTATCCTTCCCTCACTCGTGAACAAGACCCCGAGGTACTTAAGCTCCTCCACTTGGGGAAGGATCTCGTCCCCGATCCGGAGGGGGCACTCCACCCTTTTCCGGCTGAAAACCATGGCCTGGGATTTGGAGGTGCTGATTCTCAATAATTTTTTTTTTTTTCCTCTTTTTTTACTCATTTCCTGCCTGCTTCCACCGTTAATACTGTTGTAAATACTTGCAGCTGTCATTATTGTAATTAGCATTGTTGTCATCGTTTTCATTGTCGTTGTTGTTGTTATTGTTGCTGTTGTTTTTGTTGTCTCTTGTGTCTTCCCCTCCCCTCTGTGTCCCCCAACCTCTCTCTTTTCTCTCTTCCTATCCACTCTAACGTTGTGCTGTCTGGTAGCATTGCCAATAAATCTCAGTACGGACTGCAACAGAAGAAGTATGTCAGACTCCTCCTTTGCAGAGCAAATCTGTTATGGCACCTCAAGGCATCCAGACCTCTCATACTGCATGCCTAAGCTGCCGAAAAAGGACAGGTTAAAAAAAAAAAACAACACATAATTGGAGCAGGCACTTAACGAGAGGGATGAAGGAGGGACAGCTGGCGGCACTCGATTGGCTGGCAGGAAGGCGTGAAGAGGAGGGACCAGCCGCAAGCAGAAGGCAAACCCAGAACATGGAAAGGGAATTCCCGATGATGTCGCGAAAAACCCTGATGATGTCATCATCCCCAGCCACTCTGTCAGAATAAAAGGACTGCCACAAGCATCACATGCACAAACAACCAAGGGCAACGCCAGTGCCCGTAACAACCACCATCTCTTTTGTCGTGTCCACAATGAGGGAAAGATTGCGGGATCTGTGCCACGGCTTCTGTGGGCACGAGCCCACCTGCCTCAAAAGTGCCACCATCATTCCTGCCTGGCTGAGTGAGATGTTAAAAATATCTGCAAAGGCATCTTTTTAGTTGTAATATTCCAGCTCGATGTCCTCCCGTCTGCCCACCTTCTGCCCCGCCCCCTTTTTTTTTTTAACTTGTAGCCTATGGGCCTCAGTGCTTACATTTTTTAAAAAAATGCCTTACCCATTTTGAAGCACCCATTCCCCCCAGTTATGAGGGGGGAAGGTGCTGGATCTGAACAAACATATGGACAGTCATCACATCACACAACATCATCAGTACAGCAGCTTATCCTGGTGACCAAATATGAACTTTCTGACAGTAGATTGTTTGCTGTTTGCTGCCATACATTTTTTAGGGTCCTCAGCCCACTCAAAATGGCAACCGTGACCACAATCTTTTGTTCTAAAGGCAAAGAACCACTGAACCCAGCTTGCCAGGATCCTCCACATATCTCACCAATGGCATGTTTTTAACTGCTGTTGGTTGAGGGTGGCCGACGAACTATGACACTTTATTAATAAAACTGACAAACAGATTTAGATCAGTACCTCTGTGCGATGCTTCAGCGTGCTGTTAAATAACCCCATTATTGCACACACACTGAAGGGGTTTTCCTAGAGACAAATGTTGTTCTGACCTCACCATCTGGCCATGTTTAGATGGGAATGGACCTACTAAAAACAAAAAGTCTTTCCCTTGCAATTAAAAAAAAATCCTCCTTCATATGATAACATTTTGAAAACAATTCTCGTGCACACAAATCTACAAAAAACACTGATGCCAGGCCAGTAGTTGGCTGTGTAACTTTGTAATGACACACCATAGAAGAACACCACATGCCTGCACATAAAGACATTCTTCAACAGAACGGTGAGTATAAACAAACAAGAGGTCGATGGCGACCACATGCATGAGAACAAACAAACAACTCAGTAAAGTCAGCAGCACAAACACAGCTCGGCAATCCACCATTGTTGTTATTGTTGTCCTCCTACTCGCACATTGCTGTTTTGTCTGAAATGTAATGCTTATGTATGAGTTGCAGCCGTGACGTCACCATTCTCACAGGATCCGTGCATTGCTGGTTTACACAGCGACAGAATGGGTGGCATTTTAAAAAATTACACTCTGGAACCCAGTTTCAAAAGTTTGTGTTTTCAGGCCCCCAAAACGCTGTTGTCCTGTGAAAAAACCTCAACAAAAGTTTAACATTTCATGCAAGAACCATTGCCGTGTCAGAAACCCCTAACATTAAATTTGAGCACTTACTTTTTCACTACAGGAAAACAGATTTTCTTCTAAAAAAATTAACAAAAGGCTGCCCCATGCCACCATCCTGAATGGCACAGACAAACCCTCTTTTAATTGCACATAGGAGTGATTCCCTAATAAGGCTTGATCTCTGGGCAGATTTAGTTACAAAATTGTATTTTACAAAACTAGGTCCTATGCTATCTGATCCTAAAGTACTGATTTTTGGATGCTGCATTTTATGCTGTTTTTGATGTGAAATGTTCTGTGAGAAAATCTGGTGAAACTATTTGTTTGGCTGATCGAACAGGTCATTCAGCTTCACTTTAGCTATTGGCTTCACTCAGTTTAGATTTTGCTTGCATCTTGCTCTATTTCTCACCCTTTCCTCTCTCTCTCATTGATGTACATACACCATTCTTTTCACACCTCTGATTCTCCAATCCAGAGATAAGAGGATTGACAGCTCCTGCATTTGAGAGAGTCTGTAAACATTTTTTCCAAACCTGCATTTAAACAGTCAGCTAAGCTATGACTGTGAGAGAGAGCAGATGGCTCTCAGAGGAGAAGTTTTGTGCTGAGTTGGAGGAGGTGAAGGTGGGCTGGAAGGAGCCTTCTGGGTACTGTGGCTGGATGGAGCAGCAGATGGTGAAGGTGAAGCCCCTGAAAACCTGAAACCCCTGCTGCTGGGCCTCGGAGACCCTGTCCGTGGAGGAGGACACAGAGATGTTGGGCTGAAGCAGCAGATCTGTAAACAGAGAGACAGACAGGGTGTACCCCAACTCTCTTCTTTGATATTTTCTCGCTCTTCGCTTAACCCTTATGCCCTCCTCGGGCATTTTTGTACATTTTTCTCAACTTTTTTTTTTCATTTGGTGATCATTTTGGCTGTGTTACAGCTTCTGGCATGAATTTTTGTAAGAACTTTTCTTTTGTGTAAAATTTTTGAAATCCAGTGTCTTTTACTCTTACATGTCCTTCATTCGCCCTGGACACGCACAGAAAAAATGCTATTAAATCATCATACATCAATATTTTTTTCTGCTTTTTTTTCAGATATCACTTAAACAACTTAAGACTTGCTCAAAACTACCAAACATTCAATCATTTTCAGGATTTTAACCCTTTAAATGCCAGTTTAATTATTTGAATTACTAATGATTTATTACAAAAAAATCACAAAAAAATAATTTTTTTCCATATAATAAATAGTAATGGGAAAAGACCTTGGTGGTGATTAGAGTCTTGGATGTGTCAAAGATTTGCAACAAAATTGATTTGATTGCATTAGTATTTTTTCTGTAGCACCAGATACTCCCTCTAGACACCTTCGTGGCCAAAAATGGCTCATTGACTTCCATTATAAACACATTTTTTAATCTCACTGCTATTACAGTATAAAATCATGCATTCTGTAATGTCGGCATTTCATTTTGAAGAAAAGTAGTGATATTTGACATTTTTACTGTATTCCACCAGATTCAGCTCTTTTCCCATTGTAAGCCGATGCATGAAATTCTTGTATTTTTGCCATTAGATTACATTATATTATGGAGCCATGTGACTACCAGGTGGCCCCAAGAGTGGTGTGTGTGTGTGTGTGTGTGTGTGTGTGTGTGTGTGTGTGTGCGCGCGCGCGCGCGCGCAGATGGCTGGCAGGTGTGCATGCGTGCATGTGAGAGAGAGTGTGTGTGGATCTGTAAACACACACTGATCTTTTGAGGGATGTGTGTCATGTGTCTTTGAAGAGGTGCTCCTGCCTTTGCTGTACTGTACTGTACTGTACTGTACTGTAAACAAAAACAAAAACAACTGTTAGTGTGTATATGTACCTGGCTGCTGTGAAAGCAGCCAGGTGCAAACACCACCGCCTGCGCCAAATGTAAAAAGTACATCTGCAGAGAACACCAAGTGACATGCTGTAGCACTTGCTGGTCTCCTGCTGAAAATGAACTAAACTAAAAACACACACACACACACACACTCAATCCATTTATCTGTTTCTGTCAAACACACACACATACATCATATGTTCTGGATCCTGGATGTTTCTGTTTCAAATTTCTGTTCATATTTCATATGTTCTGTTGTGTTCTCTTTTGTTGTTTAAATTTAGAAAGTTGTTGTAGTTTGCACAATAAATGTTCACACTGATGAATCAGATGATGATTTAAAACTTATTTCACAAACACACACACAGACACACACAAATCACTCTTGGGACCACCTGGTAGTCACATGGCTCAATAATATAATGTCATCTAATGGCAAAAATACAAGAATTTCATGCATCAGCCTACAATGGGAAAACAGCTGAACCTGATGGAATACAGTAAAAATGTCAAATATCACTACTTTTCTTCAAAATGAAATGCTGACATTACAGAATGCATGATTTTATACTGTAATGGCAATGAGATTAAAAAATGTGTTTATAATGGAAGTCAATGAGCCATTTTTGGCCACGAAAGTGTCCAGAGGGAGTATCTGGTGCTACAGAAAAAATACTAATGCAATCAAATCAATTTTGTTGCTAATCTTTGACACATCCAAGACTCTAATCACCACCAACGTCCCATCCCCCTACTATTTATTATATGGAAAAAAATTATTTTTTTGTGATTTTTTTGTAATAAATCATTTTAATAATTTAAAGGGTTAAAATCCTGAAAATGATTGAATGTTTGGTAGTTTTGAGCAAGTCTTAAGTTGTTTAAGTGATTTCTGAAAAAAAAAGCAGAAAAAAATATTGATGTATGATGATTTAATAGCATTTTTTCTGTGCGTGTCCATTTTTGCCACGAAGGTGTCCAGAGGGTAGTAAATTTGAGGAGGGCACAAGGGTTAAACCTAAATTCATTCTGGTGTGCCATCTAGGAGGCCAAACCAAAGCTCTCATTTCTAAACAGAGGAGTGAGGAGCAAGAATACACAAGAACAGGCTTCATGAAAGTTGCATTTCTGCAGACACATTTCCATCCAGTCACACGTGAGACTGATCATTTGTGCGCTTTCGGTTTGATGAGTAACATCTAGGGGCTATCAAAGGATTCATTTTTAAGTTCATATTGATTAGGTCAAGCAATTCACGATTGCTCTGATTGGGAATCAAACAACAGTACTATCACTTTTCAGGAGTTCCAGTTTAGCTGCTTTCTCTAATTCATTCAGCTCCTGTTTGTGTGAAACTATTGGAAAATGGTAAATGAACTTAAACTTGTATAAGGCTTTTCTCATCTTCCATCCACTCGCTTTTAAAGTCATTTGTCCAGAGCACTTGAACGCTACATGTCACATTCACTCATTAACGCACACATTTACACACTAGTGGCTGAGGCTACTATGCAAGGTGTCACCTTCTACTCAGTAACCAGTCACACACATTCACATTCACAGGTGTGTGTTCACATTCTGCCAGTAGAAATGGTTTGTGTGCTTTTGAGCAGGACACAGTACACAGTTTAAATAGAGTGCAGATTGTTCAGGTGTTTGTTGAACAGGTAACAGGCTACAGAGAAAAAACACTGCTCCTCTGGCAGTGGCAGGACAGAGTGCCTGTGTTTGTATGAGCACAGTGCACATGTTGGCAGATACAAAAGTTAAAAATCTCAACAGCTGTTAAAGCCGACTGACGTCTGATTTAACCATGATAAGCTGCCACTGTCAGCAGAAATGAACTTCACTTCATGTAATGCTTCAGAGGAAATGATGACTCATTTCTCTAAAGACATATCTCCTTGTTTTCTCTTTGCTGGCATGGAAAAGACAAAAGTGAGGGGAAATGACGACGCAATTTAAGAAACTCAGAAAGCACTCACGCAAAGACTGATAGGTTCCTCCAGCTGGGTCCTGTCAGGTGAGGCCACTCTACTCTTAAGCATTGTCCTAGAGAACTTACAGTTCAGTCCAATGAAAACCACTGACTGTCCAGCCCATTTTTCATTCCCAATTTGTAAAGTAGTGCTCCTATGATACCAGAAGGCACATCTCACAAGCACATGAAGCGCTGCTAGACGGCATTAGGTAAGATTACTGACGGACAGATTTGGTCATGGTGTTGTTATACACCTGTGGATGGCTGGATGGCACTTGCCGCATCAGCCCAATTAGAATCAGAATTAGATTTTATTGCCAAGTACATTTATATATACAAGGAATTTGACTTGGTGTTTGGTGCAAAAACAGTTAACATAAAAGAAGAATCAAAATAGTCAATTAAAATAGAAAAATTCTAAAAAATCATTTTTGTTTCAGAAACAATACTTAAGAAAATCTAAAATGAAAAACTAGAATATAAAGATCACAAAATGTATGTACAAAAGGTGCAATGGAGGAATTACAATTGTGCATAGTTGACATTGCAGTGCAAATGTCTTCAGTTAATGTGTGCACATGAAGCGTCTTGAAAATGGGGTCATACAAAACCTATCACATGGGTGTGCAAATAAGGACCTGAAGGGCTCAGAGATCTGTGAGCAAAATATAAAGTTACATGGTAAGCTCTGAAAATATACCTGTGTCTTGTGTGTCTTGTGGCCTCTAGCACAACTGTAAGGAACCTCTGAGTTTTATTCAATCAAGATCTATGTTTTGCCTCCCGATATAAAACAAACTTCAAGGACTGCTTTCTTTCACTTGCGTAACGTATTGCAAAAATTAGTTATATCCTGTCCCGAACAGATGCTGAAAAAATTAGTACATGCATTTGTTACTTCTAGGCTGGATTCCTGTAACTCCCTATTATTTGGTTGCCCCAACAAATCTCTTAGGTCTCTCCAACTGGTGCAGAACGCTGCTGCACGTGTTCTAACAGGAACCAAAAAAAGGGACCATATTTCTCCTGTTTTAGCTTCTTTGCACTAGCTCCTTGTAAAATCCAGGATTAAATTTAAAATCCTCCTCCTTACTTACAAAGCTCTAAATGATCAGGCTCCATCCTATCTGTCGCAGCCCATAGTTACTTACCAACCCTCAAGATCACTGTGCTCTGAAAATGCAGGGTTACTTGTGGTTCCCAAAGTTTTTAAAAGTGTGATGGGCGCCAGAGCCTTCAGCTACCACGCTCCTCTTTTATAGAACCATCTTCCAGTTTCGGTCAGGTAGGCAAACACCATTTTCCACTTTTTAAAGGTAGACTTAAGACCTTCCTCTTTGATTGCGGCTTTTGCGGCCTGGATGAGTTGAGGCTCGAGACCGATCACAAGCCCCCAGTGCTGCTTGTCAATAACCGGAGCCTCAACAAAGTCCCCTTGAGATGTCAGCGGCTCCTAATGCGAATCATGAGGTACAAACCAGTAGCTTAATATGTACCGGGGAAAACCCTGGTCGTCGCAGATACCCTGTCCCGAAGCCCATAAACCCACACAAGGGAAGAGACTGACATCCACAGCGAGGTGGAATGTTATGTAGCTGCAGTGATACAGGGCATCCCAGCATCTCCAAGGAAAATGGAGTGCATCAAAATGGCCACTATGACCAAAAGCGAGCTCCAGTCTGTCATCAAATTCATAAAATATGGATGGCCCGAACACAGTGTTAATGTCCCACTGAATGTCAGAGGCTACATGAAAGTGAAAAATGAGCTATCAGAGGTGGATGGCTTGGTGATATGAGGGAATAGGATCATCATCCCACAATCACTGAGAGCCTAAAGAAAATACATGATGGACATCAAAGACTTTTGAAGTGCAGAGACTGGCCAGTTCATCAGTTTAGAGCCGGGAGAGAGCAGAGCTCAAGAACACAATGAACTTATGCCACACCTGTCAAGAACAAAGGCGGGCCCAACACAAAGAACCGCTCCTCCCAATGCCTCTGCCCGACCGCCCATGGAAAAGAATAGCCCTCAGCCTCTGTGAACACAACAAGAACATTTACCTTGTAAATTCCGATTACTACTTATTCTCCAGCACAGAAGTCCAAGAATTGGAAAGATAGCTGGACTTCAAACACCTCACATCGAGTCCTCGCCATCCTCAGGGGAACGGTCATGCGGGAGAGCAGTACAGACTGCAAAGAGAATTCTCAGACAAGAACATCCACTAATAGCCCTCATGTGCTGTAGATCAACTCCCTGTACAACCACAGGGGTCAGTCCAGTGGAGCTCCTCATGGGGAGAAAGATCAGAACAA
Source organism: Plectropomus leopardus (assembly GCF_008729295.1). Taxonomy (NCBI): domain Eukaryota; kingdom Metazoa; phylum Chordata; class Actinopteri; order Perciformes; family Serranidae; genus Plectropomus; species Plectropomus leopardus. The sequence continues at coordinate 1,139,023 of NC_056468.1, forward strand.
TGCTCCCCATGCTGGACAAAAATGTGTGGCCTAAATGGCCCAACAGAAAGACTGTCAAACAGAAGGATGCCAGTGAGAAAACCAAACAAGCCTTCTATTACAACCGTTGCCACCGCTACAACCAAGAGACGCAGTTGTCACCAAGCTTGATCAGGAAAAGGCACTTTGCAATAAATTCATAGAAAGAGGATATGGAGAGGCCCTATAGAGAAACATCTTAACAGGGTGAGCCAAGTACAAAGGTTGGATTTACTAGATCCTAGCTCCAGAGACACCTTCCAGGGTCCTGTTTTTGTTTCTGTTAATCTTATATCTAAGTCTGTCAGAGAGGTGGTTAGTAAACATTGGCATATACTGAAAAGTGAGTCTCTTATTTCAAGTTCTTTTCAAAACCAGCTCAGGTATTTTTATAGGAGGCCTTCCAACCTGTGAGATCAATTAGTCAAATCTGATTTGCCGAGGAAGCCATCCCATTTTCTTTCAAATATCCCTAGTGGGAATTTTTCTTGTCATAACTAGATAGACTGTTATTCTATGCTCAAGGGCAGTCATTTTACTCACCCAAAGTCTGGTATTGACATTAAAGTTGGCAGAATCACGTGTATTACGAACTTTGTTTGTTGACATGTCCATGTTATTATTTTATGTTGGTAAAACAAAATGAGAGCTCAAAACAATGATCTGTGAACATAAATGTTCCATTCGCAATCCCGATGAGAAATCATCTGTAGCAAGACATTTTAACTCTGTAAAACATAGCTTGAGTGAACTGCAGTACATGGGCAAAGAAACTGTGAAAGTACGACGGAGAGGTGGAAATAGAGACAAAATTCTTCTTCAAAGAAAGACCTATTGGATGCATCACCTTGACACCCTCATTCCGGATTCCATTTGCATGTTTCTTATAATGTATTTATATATATATGCATGTATATGTTTGTGTTTTTTTATCAATTTCATTCATATATATCTAAATATATAATCTTTTAATTTCTTTTTTGCAATCTTTTTTTTTAATTTGGTTATAATTATCATTATTACTACCAGTATGATCATTATCACTGTTATTTTCTACTGTCTCTGTGTTGCATTTATTTATTTATTTGTTTGTTTGTTTATTCTTTCATAATATTACTGTCATTTTGTCTCTGGTAAAAATCTTGCGAAACATTTTTGGCTCTCCCTGCTGGGACATACCGATGTTGTTTGCATTTGTGGATATAATTAATCACACCTGTGAGATTTTCTTTGTGTGCTGAAGAAGAACGTCTGGCCCAAAATGTTTGTGTGGCAATAATTAAAGATTCTTTAACTGAAGTGCTGTCCTATTTTGACTACTTTGACTATCATGGTTAACTTGCATATCTGTGAAGGCACCATGACTGCTGAATAATATGCAGGCTTTGGGGCAACATATAATGCCATCCAGATTATATCTTTTTCAAGGATGTCCCAGATAATTCAAGCAAGACAATGCCAAGCCATATTCTGCGTTGCAACTGTTTTGGCACTTGTGGCCCCTCTTTGCAACATATCTCTGCCCCCATGCCAAGGTTTTGTTTTAAAAGGGATAAGGACTTAAGGGACTCTACTGTGATATCTTTGTATAGAAAACCCAAAATTAAAACTATCAGGCTTGCTAAAAATGTATATGGTAATCATAAGTGTGGTGGATGTACACATTGTTTAAACCAGGGGTGTCAAACTCATTTTAGCCCAGGGGCCACATGGAGGAAAATCTATTCCCAAGTGGGCCGGACCGGTAAAATCATGGTATATAACTTAAAAACAACTTCAGATTGTTTTCTTTGTTTTAATACGGTCCAAAATAGTACAAGCACAACATCACTATTAATCATAAAACACTTCAATTTTTTCGAAAATTCTGAGGAAAAAAAACACACAAACACACAATGCCTCAGTGATTCACAGAACTGTATCACAGATCACAGAACTATATCAGGGTGTCTCATGCAGCACTTTAAGTGGGGTTGCATTGTTTATTTGACTCCTGATACCTGGCATCTTTTAGCTTTCACCAGCGCATCAATATCAGGCGTCACATCCTGAGTGGCAGCCAACTTCAGAATGTGATTCAAGTGCTTGTGCGTGAGCCTTGAGCGCAGCTTTGTTTTATTTATGCTCATTACAAAGAAAACTTGCTCACAAAGATATGTGGTTCCAAACATGCACAACAGTTTTGCAGCGAGGGCTGTCAAGTTGGGGTAACCTGGCAAGAGATTCTGATAAAATGTGTCCAAGCCAGCTGCGGCAAATTTGCCCTTCAAATCCAAGTCACACTGCAAGTCTAGTATTTCAAGTTGGATGTTGACGGGCAGTCAGTCATCGGGCGGACAGGTCGCCAGACTATTGCAGGGCCGACACATATAGACAGACAACCATACATGCTCACAGTCACACCTAAGGGCAATTTAGAGTCACCAATCAACCTGAGCTGCATGTCTTTGGAGAAGCCGGAGACCCTCGGAGAGAACTCACGCAGACAAGGGGAGAACATGCAAACTCCACACAGAAAGGCCCCCGCCCGGAACGGACCCTGTTCCAACCGGGATCCGAACCAGGGACCCTCTTGCTGTGAGGAAACAGTGCTAACCACAAAGCCACCATGCCGCCCAATGTTGACGGGCAGATCAGAGGAATTCACGGTGAATGGCGAGCAAAAAACTTTCTCCAGTTCACCAAAAATCTGAAAGTGTTGCTCAAACTCCTGTAACAGTCCCATTATTTTATCTTTGAACTGCTTCATGTCTGCGACATGTTGGGTCGCGCACACATTTTTCAGACAGGGGAAGTGAGCTGCATCACCACCGGCGAGTTGCGTCTCCCACAACGATAGCTTCAACTTGAAAGAGCGTATGCTGTCATAACACTGCGTGACAACTTTGTTGCGCCCTTGCAGCTATTTGTTCAAGTTATTTAGGTGCTCTGTAACATCCACCATAAATGCAAGGTCCTGCATCCATTCTGCGGACTGAAATTCTAACACTGGTTTGCCCTTTTCTTCCATGAACTGTTCAATTTCTTCTCGTAAATCAAAGAAACGCCTCAGCACAGCACCTCGGCTTAACCACCTTACCTCAGTGTGGTATGGCAGGCCATAGATGTGGTCTTTCTCTCTGAGAAGGCCGTCAAACTGACGGTGATTCAGGCTTCTGGATCGGATGAAATTAACAGTTTGGATGACCACCTTCATGACGTTATCCATCTTTAATGACTTGCAACACAAAGCCTCCTGGTGAAAAATACAGTGAAAAGTCCAAAAATCACGTCCTCCATTTGCAGATTGCACTTTCTCTCTGAACTTTGTCACAACACCTGCTTTTTTCCTGATCACTGAGGGCGCACCATCTGCAGCCAGGCTGACAGTGCGGGACCAGTCCACTCCGACCCTGTCAAGCACGCCGACGAGTGCAGTGAAAATATCAGCTGCTGTCGTTGTATCTGTCATTAGCACCATCTCCACGAACTCTTTGTTGACGGTTATCAACTCCGTGGATGAAAATGGCCAGTTGTGCAACATCTGTAATGTCCGTGCTTTCATCAATTGCAACTGAAAACGGTGGTTTGGTTTTGAAGCCACTGCGATTTCATTAGCAATGAGGTAGCTAGCTTTCACTGCAGCGTCACTGATGTCTCGGCTGTGAATAAACACAGACTGCTGTTTCTTCAGAACTGCCAACAGTTCATTCACCTTCTCACTTCTCCGTAGTCCTGAAGGTTGTCATATTTGTCGGCATGAAGACTCACATAGTGGTGACGAAGGTTATATTCTTTCAGCACTGCAACATGCTGTGGACACACCAAACATACGGCTTTCCCATTCGTGAATAAATAGGAGGATGACCATTTTTCTTGGAACACTCTGCACTCTGTGTCCACTTTTCTCTTTTTTGACAGAGACATATTGGGGCAATGAGGGTGCCAAAGCACATAATGTTAAAAGCAGAAGCTGTAATAAATAGCACGGGCAAAACACAAAGTAGCTCATCCGGACTGGCTGCGCTTGCTTGACCTACTTGCTTTGCCCCATTATAAACAGTTTGCTTGCTTAACACAATTGCTATTGCGCCATCCAGTGGACACAATTAGAACAGCAGTTTCTTTTATTGAAAAATTGCAGCTTATTTTTATACTTTACAAAATCATCTTGCAGGCCGGATTAAACCCGTTTGCGGGCCCGTACGTTTGACACCCCTGGTTTAAACACTTTTGATACTCAAGACTTTTGACACCCCCCTACAGGTAAAAAGTATTAATTCAGAAGAGTAAGTCTACACTTGTAATGTATATGCTGATGTGTGCATGTGGCTTCATATACATTGGACAAACTAGGTGTAATCCTAGATTGAGAAAATATAAACATAAAGCAACTATAGGAAATAAAAACATGGATAATGCTATTGTAGGGTACTAAAAGGTCAAACTGTGGTTCTGCTGCCTGCCTTAAAGGGGCCTTATTATTCTTTTGGGGGTTTTCCCTTTTCTTTATTGTTTTGTGTAGCATTTTTTGTGCTTGTAAATTGTCTCCTAAGAAATAAAGCTCTCTGCTCCTAAGCTGCCTGAAACAGCTCGTATGTTTTCTTTTGTAACTTGGTGACATCACAATGTAACAAATGTGGTAGAATGTGCATAGAGAGATCCAGCTGACCAATCAGAGCAGACTGGGTTTTTTGGGAGGCGGGACATGAGCTCAGAGAGACTGTTTCAGACAGAGGTGCTGCAGCAGAGGGCAGTATTAAACGCATTTTGTGTTTTTTTTTACATTAAAGCATATAAACCTACTCTGGTAAACCCCCAAAATACAAATATGATCCCGAATATGTATAATATATAATATTATATATATATATAACATAATAATTATATATATATAATATATATATATATATATATATATATATATATATATATATATATATATATACTTTCCACTTCTTTGGAGCCACATAGGTTTAATGAGACAATAGTCTTGAGTCTGTTTTTGTGACATAACCTAACATAGGTTAGAAAAGTATGTCTAACCTACATTATTTGTGTCTACAGCTGACCTTGTATGTAGATAAAGTTGAGACACTTAAAGCCCTCCTAACACTACCACTTTGCCCTCCTTCTCTTATTGAGTTGGGTATATTTTATATCTATCTGTCTGCTGCCAAACTAGCTAGAACATATGTGTATCAACCTAGGCACATTAGTGTCATAGATGATGTCACTAATTACCTGAGCAGGTGAGATTCAGGACAAGGTAGGAGGTATATGATACTACACAGTCCTTCAGAGTAGATCCATACTCAACACATTGAGACCCGATCCACCACACAGATCCATAGAGGGACTTTGTGTCTCTTACAGAAACAGCAGAGCCGCAGTCCAGCTTCCTACATGCAACAGCAGCTGCCTTCAGGCTCCAGGAAGTGCCCCCTACTGGTCTCCAGTCTCCTTCATTTTTCATCTCCAGTGTTCCTGCACAGCGACTGCCTCCTCCCACCAAACTGACAGACTCCGAAAAGGAACAAGAGAGTCATTAGTAAGAGACTTTGATATTACACACAGTCATATGGCTCAGTGCACAAAATACACTTTTCCATATTAAGCCAACATCAGCCCTGATTATAAATATCAAATATTCATTATTTTCAGAATTTTAACCCGTTCAGTGCCGGATTTTTGTCATGATCCCTCTATGCTTTTAGATGAAGAAAAAATGACAAAAATTAATTATTTTGAATATACCACATGCAAAGTAGATTTTTTTAAATGATGACAAACTTGGATATGTCAATGCTTGGCAGAAATATTGATTTTTACAGTGCATCTAGTGGAAATAGCATGTATTTTCTCCATATGCCAAATATGCTAAAAATGACATCATCAGGTGGAAAACAGTCAAAATGAAAAAATTTTAAGTGTGGCAGGGGTCCTCTCCCTCCCCGCTGCTGTCTGGCACTGTGCCAGACTTGCGGTGCTTTAATCGTGGTGTGGTACTCTGCGCGGTTTCAAGTACAGGTATGTGCCACACCCCGCGCTCCTCTCCTTCCGTCCACTCTTCTGCATGGCGCGGCTGCAGCCTGGTGTGGTGTAGCGGAGCCCTTTTGTAGCTGTAGCTAGCTGTGGTTGCATCGGCGTTGCAAAACCTTGTCTGGCGTGACAACCATAGAAACGCACATCTCTCCGTACAGGTAATGCGCGCTTCAATTTCCTTTGCGCGTAATGTGCGTTCTGGTGATCATTTCTGTCTGTTGCAGCGCGACTGAATGCTGCAGTGCGGCTGAGTGGCGGTGCCATGAGGGACAGATTATCCGACTGGAGGCTCTGGCTGCAGCGGTCATGTGTGCTTGTGGTAAATCGCTGTTGTCTGCCTTTTCTGCTTGGTTGTCACTCGGCTCTCAGCGAACTGTGTGCATCTTCGTGCAGCAGCATGGCAGAGCTGCGGCCCCTGATGCTCTGATCCTCTGTGCTCTGTGTGGTTGTGCAAGTGTCTCGGCAACTGGTATGTATGAGTCTAAATTCAAAATTCTGAATTAGCCTTGATTACATAATTTAATGTTAGTGTCTTTCAGGAAGTCATCAAATTGGCGTGCCTTTGTTTCTAGAGGCCAGTTTATGGGGTTGGCCCATCGCCAGGGATACCACTGCTGTTTTGGCTCTCTTCATTTGGCTGTTTTTTGCTAGGTTTGTGACCGCAGTGAAGATAGTTTTAAGTTGGATATTCGACAGACATTCGCTCCTAAACCACTCCAACGACATTCGCCGCTCCAACACTTCAAGTGCACCCGTATTGCATGCTTTACAGAAAACACACAGAGCAGAGCAGACGGCTACGGGTGTAGGGTATCTCATGCAGCCTGGGTAATACTAATTTTGAGTCCATTGGTCACATGACAGGAGCTATTGAGCTAAAATGCAAATATTTACATATAAAAAATTAATAAAAATTATAAAAGGTTTTAAATCTCCAAATAATTTTTATTAATTTTTCACATGTAAATATTAGCATTTTAGCTCAATAGCTCCCAGGTCATGTGACCAATGGACTCAAAATTAGTGTGGGATGATAGTACTCCACTGGCTGCATGAGATACACCTCTTGTTTTTACATTTTACACCTTTTATAATTTTTATTAATTTTTAATATGTAAATATTAGCATTTTAGCTCAATAGCTCCCAGGTCATGTGACCAATGGACTCCAAATCAGTGTGGGATGATAGCACTCCACTGGCTGAGATACACCTCTTATATTTACATTTTACACCTATTTATAATTTTTATTAATTTTTTATATGTAAATATTTGCATTTTAGCTCAATAGCTTCTAGGTCATGTGACTAATGGACTCAAAATCAGTGTGGGATGATAGTACTCCACTGGCTGCATTAAATACACCACTTATTTTTACATTTTAAATCTCCAAATAATTTTAATAAATTTTTTATATGTAAATATTAGCATTTTAGCTCCTGTCATGTGACCAATGGACTCAAAATCAGTATTACCCAGGCTGCATGAGATACCCTACACCCGTAGCCGTCTGCTCTGCTCTGTGTGTTTTCTGTAAAGCATGCAATACGGGTGCACTTGAAGTGTTGGAGCGGCGAATGTCGTTGGAGTGGTTTAGGAGCGAATGTCTGTCGAATATCCAACTTAAAACTATCTTCACTGTGGTCTCTTTGTGTTGGCTGTGTTGCTTGTTTTGGGTTCAACCGTGTTGGTTCTTGACCCGTTCTGGCAGTTTCGGACCCGCTGCTGCTATTGGCTTTTTTAGGCTTGGCTCGGGTCTGCTTTTGCCGATGTGAGAGCTCTCCCTATAAAGGAAGAGCTTTCTTCCGTCGTGGCTGTGGGGCTGCTACTTTAAACATCAACTGTGGTTTGTTTTAAAAAGAAATGTTTTAACCTTTGTATAATTGATATGTTGTTATTTTCTTGTATTTTGTGTTTGTTGTTATTTTGCCCTTTGTAAGGATTGATTTTTTTTGGGGGGGGGGGGTATTTTGCTTCTATTGTGTGCATCCGTTTTATTGTGAAGCACTTCATGGCCCGTTTTTAACATTATTTTCCTGTGCTCAGGTGCTGAGGGCCCAGTGCGGCAGTCCGGTTTCCCCTGGTGGTGGCGTTTCTTCACGATTCCCTTTTTTTTGTTGGTGTGCAGTGTCATGGGTGATTAGTTTAAGAACCCTTACCCCCTTAACCTTTTTGATCCCCCTGCCACATGGTAAGCCTCAGCCCTGTTCAACCCCCTCCCCCCAGCCATGTGCTAATGTTAAATAAGAATACAGTTGTTTGATGCACTCCAATTTAAAATATGTTGGGGATTCTTTTTTCTTTGGTTAAGTAAACATTTGGTTGCTTTTGAGAAAATCAGTATTTTCTTTTGTGAATATAATTAATTTTTGCATTGTTATTATTTGGTTTTGTTAAATAAAATGTATTATTATTTATAAACTGAAACTGTCCCTTGCCCATGTGGTTATTATGTACCTGTGTGATCTTGTTATCATATATTAAATTTAGTTTTAGAATTTCCTGTGGGTGAAATTACCCTAGGTAGCGTTGTTGCAACAAAATCTAATAATTTCAGTCCTCCCTCAAACTACACAAGGTAAAAGCCCAGAATGACACCCAGAAATAATACAATGGCTGTTTTATGCTTTGATAGCTGTGGGATCAAAAATTGCATTTTGAATGGGTTTCAGTGGAGTATTTTTTGCATTTGACAGTATGAATGTAACAATTTTATTTATACAGTGTATTTTAGACCTCTAGGAGCTGAGCTGGAAATTCTTAGATTCAACAAAAATACACAGTCTTCAAAATTTATGCCATGTGCTTGAACACAGCCAATATGATAAAACAATGGAGAATGAAAAGTGCCTAAAATGCCCTAAGGGTTAAGAAAGGGTCCATCCCAAACTTGACTGCTGATTCTACTGTAATGATTCTCATTTTATCTTTCTTTGTGCACCTGTTGATTTGTCAGTTTCTTCAGCCTGGAGTTCTGAGGAGAAAATCAGAAAATGAACATCAGTATAAAGAGGCATGATTGAAGCAAGCCCATTGCACACACTACAGGTGAACATGTAGTAAGCTAGCCAATGCTAGCTATGGCGCTTTTTCATACATGATATTTATCTTTTAGGGAGGAGATGGTAAGAGAGTGGGAGACTGTTCATATCTCAGCTGTATAGGCTATCCTTTTTTTCTGTTTAGTTTTTGTTTGTAGCTGATCTGCTCTACTTCAGTAAAACATTTTTTTTTCAACAAATGGTCTTTTTCCATTAAATGCACTGTCAGCACTCCCATAAAATTTTAAAACAGAAATTATCTTGTACTTTTAATAATTAATAAACCAGATGTTTTGCTTTTACTTGAGTAGGTTTCTCAAAAGGTAATTTTAACTTTCACTTGAGTCATTTTTATCAGACTAATTGGACTTTTATTTTAATAGGTTTTTAGCATTCTACTTATCACTGCAAATAACCCTGACATTTACCCCCAAAATTATTTAAAATTACCCCAACATTATTGAAATATATTCAACCATCTGACTTACACTCTTAGTATTTTGTAAGTTCTGGGTATTTTGCAGAAAATAATATATGAATAAGTGCTGGGTACTGACATGTGGTACCTGTTAATTAAGTATGGTATATTTTTTTACAGTTGTGATGTGCTGCTTAAATGGAATATACTAATAAATGGCATCCAATAAAAAACAAACTATTGCCATTCCTCATGGCAGTTATGACAATAATTTCTCATTGGTGGGCCTTATGTCTTCTACTCCATTGGAATACTGAGTGAGAACTTTTGAAATTGGTTTATACTTTTTGAAATGAGCTCCTAGCAGGTGTATTTATCCAGCAATGCAGTAGAGTAGAGACACAGAGTAGAACACAAACTCACCTTTTTATGTGCACAGATATGGGAGGCTGATATTGTCACCCAAAAAATTTAATACAGTAATAATACAACAACACAGTGCTGCAATTAGACAGTGCAATTAGACAGACACAACACAGTATGTGCTCCTCTTCTTATTACACTTTAAAATTCAGGGTATCCACTATTAAATTCAAGTATTCTTCTTACCCTTCACAGACTTGGGACATGGAATGTATTATAAAGTAAGATAAGATCTGATCAGATAAAATTAGATAAGATAGGCCATTATTGTCTGAAATTTGTCCTTGACATTCGAGAGACACACCACATACATATACAGTCAGACTACAATTAACACAGTATCCTCCATGGATCCATATATACCAGGTCGAGAGAACACAGGCGACGCGGTCAGAAACACAGACAAACTAATAATTAATAAATAATTAACCCACCGTACACCCAAACCCCCACCCTACAATCCATACACCCCAAGAATTTTGCACAGTGCCCTAAACCCAAGTGTTGCACAGGTGCGTACAGCATCTAAAAGACTAATGCACAAATATACTATGCAAAATTATTGCACACATACCTTGCAATAGGGCAGCGTGGTGGTGTCATGGTTAGTGCTGTTGCCTCACAAAGGGTCCAGGGTCCCTGGTTCGAACCTGGGTTGGAACTGGGTTGGAACTTGGGCCCTTCTGTGCAGAGTTTGCATGTTCTCCCCGTGTCTGCGTGGGTTCTCTCCGGGGTCTCCGGCTTCCTCCCACAGTCCAAAGACATGCAGCTCAGGTTGATTGGTGACTCTAAATTGCCCTTAGGTGTGACTGTGAGTGTGAAAGGTTGTCTGTCTTTATGTGTCGGCCCTGCGATAGTCTGGCGACCTGTCTAGGGTGTACCCCGCCTTCCGCCCGATGATAGCTGGGATTGACTCCAGCCTCCCCGTGACCCTTGCAAGGACAAGTGGTTATGGAAAATGAGTGAATGAATGAATACCTTGCAATGGTATGTTCATAGCAAGTACCCTACATCTAACATTGCACAGCACCCTATACCAAAATATTGCACAGAGAAAGCATGCTCATTAAGTGTAGTAAAATTTATTTAAAATTGATTCAGCTAACACACATACAAGGCTTAACGGCAACAACATTTAAGAAAAGTAAACAATTTGGTTCCATTAGAACTTACAAGGTTCAAAGACAAAACAACCATCATGCTTGTTATGTTTCCCCACATAAACTGTGAAAAATGGTATGCGATAAATGGCTGTGGCTCAGAGGTAGAGTGGGTCGTCCTCTAATCAGAAAGTCAGCGGTTCCGCCCCCGGCTCCTCCGGGCGACATGTTGAAGTATCCTTGGGCAAGATACTGAACCCCAAATTGCTCCTGAGACTATGTCATGGAGTGTTATCGCATGTGAATGATTACTGAGTAGCAGGTGGTACCTTGTACAGTGGCCTCGGCCACCAGTGTGTGAATGTGTGTGTGAATGGGTGAATGTGACAGTGTAGTATGAAAAGCGCTTTGAGTGTCAATAAGACTAGAAAAGCACTTTTCAAGTACAGTCAATTCACCATTTATGCATTTTTGGACAACATACTGTATGATGATATTTTAATCATTTATAAAAAAAGATACTATGACAAGTATGTAGTAAGGAATAGTAACTAATGATAAGTAATGATACCATACTATTTTCATGCACATTTGGATGACATACTACTACATATACTTTGACTTTTTTAGGCATTTTTTAACAACATGTAACATACATCATATTTTTATGTATTTTTAGACCACATACAATACTATGACGTTTTTGTGCGTTTTTGGATGACATACTACACTATCATATTTTTATGCATTTTTGGACAACAAACTATACTATGACCTTTTTATGCATTTTTGGACAATGTACTTTACTGCTATGACAGTTTTGCTATGCTATTATGTTGTTTATGCATTTTGGATGACATGCTGTACTATGACATATTTAGGCATTTTTTAACAACATACTATTCTGTGACATTTTTATGCATTTTTGGAAGACAAACTTTACTATGACATTTTTATGCATTTTTGACGACATATTGTACTATGAAGTTTTTAAGCATATAAAAAAAGATATGATGTTTTCACACAGTATTGGATGACATACTGTACGACATTTTTCATGCATTTTCGAATGACACACTATTCTATGACGTTTATATGCATTCTTAGACGACATACTATTCTATAACATTTTATGCATTTTTTAACGACATAGTATACTGTGACATTTTCAGGGATTTTTTAACAACATAGTCTAGTATGACATTTTATGCATTTTTAAATGACACGGTATACTATGACATTATCTGGCATTTTTTAAATCAACAATTTATACTGTGACATTTTTATGCATTTTTGACGACATAACAGACTATGACATTTTTTGGCATTTTTTAAACAACATAATATTCTATGACATTTATGCATTTTTTTGGCAACATGCTATACTATGATGTTTTTATGGATTTCTGGACAACATTTTGTACTATGGCATTTTTAAGCATATCAAAAATTTCATGCACTTTTGGATGACATACTATTCTATCACATTTTTATGCATTTTTGAATGACATACTCCACGATCATATTTTATTGCATTTTTGGATGACATACTATACTATGACATTTTTATGCATTTTTTGACAACATACTATACTATAACATTTTAGGCATTTTTTAACAGCATATTATTCTATGACATTTTCTTTGCATTTTGGAAGACAAACTTTACTATCATATTTTTCTACGTTTTTGGTTGACATACTGTACTGGATATGACATTTTTGGGCATGTTTTCACAACATACTATACAATGACATTTTCATGCAGTTTTGACAAAGTATTCTATGACGTTATTATGTATATTTAGACGACATACCATCCTATGATATTTTTATGCATTTTTTAACAACATACTTTACTATGACATTTTTATGCATTTTTTGACAACATACTATACTATAACATTTTAGGCATTTTTTAAACAAGCATGTGACGTTTTTAGGCATTTTTGGTAGACATACTATACTATGACAATTTAAGGCATTTTTTGGACGACATACTACACTGTTTGTCTTGGTTACATATGTCCATTGAGGAATGCATTTGCACTCTTGGACAGGAGTTAACTTCTCTGAATTGCATTTCTGTGAATCTGACAATATTGAGTTTGATGGGGAAAAAATGCTCATATACTACAGATAGTAGTGGGGTTTTGTTACCTTTACAACAATTACATAGATGTGAGATGTTTTTTTAATCACTGAATCTATAAAACATTCATAAACAGTGAAAAATGTCGAAGGCGACATCTAAAAATGTCTTATATTCACTTGCATTGATGTTGATCAAGTTGGAGTGCAGTGAGTTGGAACACACATGGTCATTTGAGTGGGTCCCTAATAAATGTATGTTTTGCAACAAACTGTGATGTTACACTTGTGTTAGAAGTTGATTTGATTCTTTTTATAGTCTTTTGAGTTGAAAAAGTAACTAAATTTAAACAAAGTATGTACACATAGAGAGCTGTAGAAAAGCTGTAGAAGGCTTTAAATCTTTGTAGAGAGAAGTCTGAGTCATCCATCACAGGAATGAGTTTATTTTTTTTTGTGAGACAGCAGAATACAAGTGGCCAACTGTATAAACAACAGAATAAAACATATGACACAACATCTGACAAACGGACAAACTAGATTCAAACAAACTGAAGCAAAATAAACCCAAATGCACACATGAAAAGCAAAACAAAATGAAGAATTTTTTCAATATTAAATAGAAGTAAAAATTGGCTTTTGGTTTTGTTATTGTAGTATGAATGTGTTTAGGTGTGTGTGTTTGTGTCGGCGGATGGAAAATATGGATGGGAGAGAGAGAACAAAATAAGGTGACATACAGCATTAACCAATTCAGAGTATCATTATATATTTTTAATAGGGGATAACAGTAATTAATTTTTAAAATCCGTTTAATTATAACTTCACCAAATAAAAATACATCAACTGATAATGACGAGGGAGGTGTGGTGTAGTCTGTTTGCTGACTGTCTGAAAGGGCCACACAAATGCTCACAGAAACTCTGTCCTCCAAGGAAGGAAAAAAGTTGCAGCATGCCTCGCTCTGATTGACTAATTGATAAATTGTATTTCTAACAAGTAAAACAAAAAAAGATAAATAAAAAAAAGCAATAAAAGAAATGAATGATACACATAGCCACTTTTCAACATTTTAATTGTTGATTTGTATTTGGACCTTTTCTTCCACATTCTATATTATAATGTTCTTCAAAATGCTATACTATGACTTTTTTTTGACATTTGGAACAATGAATTTTCAACCATTTTTTCCACATGCTATATTGTGGCATTTTGCAAGATACAATAGTATGACTTTTTCCAACATTTTAAATGTTGACTTTTGGAATGTCCTTTCAAAAATCTACACTAAAAACTTCTTCAAAATGCTATACTATGGCATTTTTTGACATTTAGAACGATGAATTCCTAACCCTAACCTTAAACCTAACCACTCCCTTCCCTGCCCTAAAATACTTACTTTTTAAACAAAACATCTTACACTGGTATTACCTTGTGTTGTGTTTTTTGTTTTTTTGTTTTGTTTTTTTCTATGTTTTTTTTCCCTTTTTTGTTGTTGTTTTTTTCTGGTGGAGTAGGTGTCTTGTGCCTAATTTCCCCTCTCCCTACTGTGGCTATACCTGCTGTTTAGACCATTTCAAATCCTTCAAACCTGTGGAAAACAAAGATCTTTAATATATACTGCTTATGCCACGCACTAGCAACGCGAAAGAAGATATAGCGGAAATGCACTAGATTAGAATGAATTCCCAGCAGACGACCAACACCATTAGACGTCTGAGGGCCGGACTGACGTGCTGACATACTGCGGTAAGCGTGATACCTCACTTCCGGTGTATCTCTGTCTGTGCCTCTGGTAGCGTCTCTGTGCTGCTCCTATGAGCGATTCCCGGCTAATCTTCTAACTTGCTCCTTACTTCGGCTGCTTCTTACTTGTCTGTGATTGAAAACTCACTTAAGTTTTATCTGAATTCTCTGAGCTTATATCAAGTTTAGTGCTTAAATCAGACAAAGTAACTATCGTAGGGGATTTTAACATTCACATGGATATCAATAATGATAGCCTTAGTTCTGCTTTCGCCACGCTTCTGGATTCAATTGGCTTCAGTCAGTGTGTACATAAACCCACTCATCACTACAATCACACCCTAGATCTTGTCCTTGCATACGGCATCGATATTGAAGATTTATTAGTCTTCCCTGAGAATCCAGCTCTGTCTGACCATTATTTAATAACTTTCAATTTTTTACTACTTGACTACAAGTCTCTCATCAAGAGTTACTATTCTAGATGTCTATCTGATTCAGCAGTGGCTAAATTTAAGAAACTGATTTCTTTTGCATTGACATCATTACCATGTCTTACAATGACTGAGAATACTCTTACTAACTTAAACTGGATGCAAATCCAATTACTTAGTCCCTAATGCACCCCTTCACTGCCTGCCACAGAATACCTGGATCTTGCACTAATGATTTTTTAATTGCTATTAGGGCTGAAACGATTCCTCGAATAATTCGAGTAATTCGATTACAAAAAATGATCGAGGAATTTTCTCTGCCGCGAGGAATCGTTTAATTTTGCCAGCTCAAAGCATGGTATTTCGCCCGGACTACTTCTAATGCAGCACAACGCGCGGACGTCACGCACGTAAAGGAATAAAAAAGAGGCGGCAGATATGTTTGGTTTTAACCATGGATGAAGAGGTAACGACGAAGAAGGCGACGAAAGCGAAGAGAAAGGCACAAAGAAAAGGCAGAAAATGTCAAAAGTGTGGGAGCATTTCAAGCTGGACACCAAGGCGAACACTGCGTGTATTCACTGTAAGACAGCGCTTGCATACCACAACAGTACGTCTTCAATGCTGCAGCATCTCCACCGAAGGCACCCTGTTTACTCCGAGAGCGGAGGACCGTCACCCGAGACAAGGCAAAATGAAGTTAACGTAGCGCTAATTAATGAGATTAACGTTACTGTACCTTGCTAACATAACGTTAGCCCTGCGGAGGGCTAGGTTTCTATTAATTATGACTACTGTCGATGCGTGGCTAACGTGCCTTTCATACAGGCTTTATTTAATCTGTAAAAACACAGCGCTGTAGAGTGATGAGGGTGGAAAATAAAAACATAACAAAGCTAACTGGGTAGTTAAAAAAGGAAACCAATGGTTCATTGTTAGGTGAAATGTCTTATTGTCTCATGTATATTTATAATTGCTCTTTAACTAAACAAAAATATGTTTTATCCGATTACTCGATTAATCGATGGAATTTTCAGTAGAATACTCGATTACTAAAATATTCGATAGCTGCAGCCCTAATTGCTATAAACTCATGTAATCCGTCCTTTATTTCTTTTATAGGGGTTTCATTCTGTAATAGGGTAGTATTGAAACACCACAGGGCAGCACGTTTGGGAGTAGAAATGATGGTTATTTTACCTATCACAGCCCTGTGATCTGAGAGAGACATGGGGAGTAATTCAAAGTCTGCAATCTTGTCATGCAGCTGTGTAGAGACAAAAATATAATCAATATGTGAAAAAGATCGGTGGTGTGAAGAAAAGCAAGTGAATTCTGTCACTGAGGGGTGTACAATACGTCAGGAATCTACTGCTGAACAGTCGACAGCCCATTTCCTTAAAGCATTAGAAGCCAGACATTGATCTCTTGATTCTGTGCTCCCAGTTCTGTCCAAGGAGTGTAGCCAGACTGCATTAAAATCATCCCCTACAATTAAGACAAATTCAGATAACTTAAGTGTTATACTAGTTAAGTAGTTATAGAATTGAAAACATTGAAAACATTGGGTGCATATACTGAAAGAAAAGCAATTCTAGTCTCATTTATTAATGTTTTTATATATGCAACTCTCCCCTCAGAATCTCTACCAGACCCCAGATCCATATCCGATCCATAATTAAATGTGTGTTTGGCAAGAATCATTACATTCTTCTTTTTAATATTTGAAGAGGACATCCTTTTCCAATAAATGGATCTCTTGAAGAAAAGCCACATCCACTTTTTTTTCTGCAGGAAATCCAAGATGGCAGGGGTGGCAATACTTATTGCCCCCCGGCTCGATGCCTGTACGTTGGAGTTTACCCCGGTGAATGAGAGGGTAGCCTCCCTCCGCCTTCGGGTTGGGCGACAGATCCTGACTGTTGCTTGTGCCTATGGTCCAAATGGCAGTTCAGAGTATCCACCCTTTTAGGAGTCCTTAGAGGGGGTGCTGGAGAGTGCTCTTTCTGGGGACTCCCTCGTTCTGCTGGGAGACTTCAACGCTCACATTGGCAATGACAGTGAGACCTGATGGGGCGCGACCGGAAGGAATGGCCCCCCCCGATCTGAACCCGAGTGGTGTTTTGTTATTGGACTTCTGTGCTCGCCACAGATTGTCCATAATGAACACCATGTTCAAGCATAAGGGCGTCCATATGCGCACTTGGCATTGGGACACCCTAGGCCGCAGTTCAATGATCAACTTTGTAGTCATATCGTCGGACTTGCGGCTGTATGTCTTGGACACTCGGGTGAAGAGAGGGGCGGAGCTGTCACCACCTGGTGGTGAGTTGGCTCCAATGGTGGGGGAGGACACCGGTCAGACCTGGCAGACCCAAATGCATTGTGAGGGTCTGCTGGGAACGTTTGGCAGAGTCTCCCATCAGAAGGAGCTCCCACCTCAGGGAGAGCTTCGACCATGACTGTGAGGCGGGGGACATTGAGTCCGAGTGGGCCATGTTCCGTGCCTCCATTGTTGAGGTGGCCGACCGGTGCTGTGGCCATAAGGTGGTTGGTGCCTGTCGGGGTGGCCACACCCGAACCCGCTGGTGGACACCGGCGGTAAGGGGTGCTGTCAAGCTGAAGAAGGAGTCCTATCGGGCCTTCTTGGGCTGTGGGACTCCGGAGGCAGCAGACAGGTACCGACAGGCCAAGCGGAATGCAGCTGCGGCGGTTGCTGAGACGAAAACCCGGGCATGAGAGGAGTTCGGTGAGGCCATGGAGAACGACTTTCAGACAGCTTCGAAGAGGTTCTGGACCACCATCCGGCGTCTCAGGAGGGGGAAGCAGTGCTCTGTCAACACTGTGTATTGTGGGGACGGGGCGCTGCTGACCTCAACTCGGGATGGTGAGGATTGGTGGAAGGAATACTTCCAGAAGACCTCCTCAATCCCAACGTCACACCTTCCGGTGAGGAAGCAGGGCCTGGGGACTCGGGGGTGGGCTCCTCTATCTCTGGCGCTGAGATTGCCGAGGCGGTCAAAAAGCTCCTCGGTGGCAGGGCCCCGGGGTGGACGAGGTCCGCCCGGAGTTCCTCAAGGCCCTGGATGTTGTGGGGCTGTCGTGGCTGACACGACTCTGCAACATTGCGTGGACATCGGGGGCAGTGCCCTTGGACTGGCAGACTGGGGTGGTGGTCCCTCTCTTTAAGAAGGGGGACCGGAGGGTGTATTCCAACTACAGGGGGCTCACACTTCTCAGCCTCCCTGGTAAGGTCTATTTGGGGGTACTAGAGAGGAGGGTCCGCCGGATAGTTGAACCCCGGATTCAGGAGGAACAATGCGGTTTTGGCCCCGGTTGTGGAACTGTGGACCAGCTCTGGACCCTTGGCAGGGTCCTTGAGGGTGCATGGGAGTTTGCCAACCAGTCCACATGTGCTTTGTGGACTTGGAGAAGGCATTCGACCGTGTCCCTCAGGGAGTCCTGTGGGGGGTTCTCTGGGAATATGGTCTCTGCTCTTTGCAGATGATGTGGTCCTGTCCTGCTCTCACTGGATCAGTTCGCAGCCGAGTGTGAAGCCAGGATGAGAATCAGCACCTCCAAATCCCAGGCCATGGTTCTCAGCCGGAAAAGGGTGGAGTGCCCCCTCCGGATCGGGGACGAGATCCTTCCCCAAGTGGAGGAGTTTAAGTACCTCGGGGTCTTGTTCACAAGTGAGGGAAGGATAGAGCGGGAGATCGACAGGCGGATCGGTGCAGCGTCTGCAGTAATGCGGACTCTGCACCGATCTGTTGTGGTGAAGAGGGAGCTGAGCCGAAAG
The DNA here is from genome assembly GCF_008729295.1 of Plectropomus leopardus. Taxonomy (NCBI): domain Eukaryota; kingdom Metazoa; phylum Chordata; class Actinopteri; order Perciformes; family Serranidae; genus Plectropomus; species Plectropomus leopardus. The sequence goes on from NC_056468.1 coordinate 1,158,115, forward strand.
GCAAAGCTCTCGATTTACCGGTCGATCTTCGTTCCTACCCTCACCTATGGTCATGAGCTTTGGGTAGTGACCGAAAGAACAAGATCGCAGGTACAAGCGGCCGAAATGAGCTTCCTCCGTAGGGTGGCTGGGCCCTCCCTTAGAGATAGGGTGAGAAGCTCGGTCATCCGGGAGGAGCTCGGAGTAGAGCCGCTGCTCCTCTGCATTGAGAAGAGCCAGATGAGGTGGCTCGGGCATCTAATTAGGATGCCTCCAGGACGCCTCCCTGGTGAGGTTTTCAGGGCACGTCCCACCGGTAGGAGGCCCCGGGGAAGACCCAGGACACGCTGGAGAGCCTCAGGATCCCCCGGGAAGAGCTGGACAAAGTGGCCGGGGAGAGGGAAGTCTGGGCTTCCCTGCTGCCTCCGCGACCTGACCCCAGATAAGCGGAAGAATATGGATGGATGGATGGATAGAAAGGGAGTTTCTGAGCTGTTTGGAGCCAAGAACAATAACTTCAGTTTTGTCTGAATTCAACATCAAGAAATTACAGCTCACCCAGTAAGTCTAGATAGCTGCTTAGTTTCATCTGGTTTCATAGATACATTTTTGTGTCGTCAGCATAACAATGAAAATATATAGAGTGTTTTCTAATAATGTTGCCTAGAGGAAGCATGTATAAAGTAAAAAGGATTGGTCCAAGCACAGAACCGTGTGGCACTCCGAAGCAGACCTTAGTATGCGTGGACGATTGGTCATTGATGTGAACAAATTGGGAGCGATCTGATAAGTAAGATTTAAGTTGGTCAATGGTGTCAAAAGCGGCACTGAGATCTAAAAGGAGTTAAACAGAGACCAGTTGTTGTTGTTAATTTTTACTAGTGCCGCCTCTGTACTATGATGAAGTCTAAAGCCTGACTGAAAGTCCTCGAATAAACTATTATCCTGGAGAAAGTCACAGAGTTGATGGGCAACCACTTTCTCAAGGATTTTAGAAATAAAGGGGAGATTAGATAATGGTCGTTAGCTAAAATCTCAGGATCGAGAGTGGCCTTCTTTAGAAGAGGTTTAATGACAGCTACTTTAAAAGACTGTGGTACATAGCCCGTTAATAAAGATGCATTGATTATATCTAATAAGGAATTGTCTAATAAGGGTAAAGCTTCTTTAAGTAGCCTAGTTGGGATGGGGTCTAGCAGGCATGTTGATAGCTTAGATGCAGAGATCAAAGTAGAGAGTCGGCGAAGGTCAATGGGGGAAAAATGGTCCAAATAAATTCCAGAAATAAATTCCAAACTACCTGAGTCCGGGGTCAGGTCAGTTAGGGGCAAGACGTGATGGATTTTATCTCTAATAGTTATAGTTTTATCGTTAAAGAAAGTCATAAAGTCGTCACTGCTTAGGGCCGAAGGAATACAAGGCTCTATGGAGCTGTGACTCTGAGTCAGCCTGGCTACAGTGTTGAAAAGAAACCTGGGATTGTTTTTATTTTCCTTAATTAATGATGAGTAATAGTTAGCTCTGGCATGGCAGAGGGCCTTCTTATACATTTTAAGACTATCAAGCCAGACTAAACAGGACTCTCTGAGGTTGGTTGAACACCAATTTCTTTCAAATTTTCGCAATGTTTGTTTCAGTTTGCGGATCTGGGGGTTAAACCATGAAGCTAATTTTCTTTGATTCATTAATTTCTTCTTGAAAGGTGCAACAGAGTCAAGAGATAAACGCAGTGAGCCAGTAGCATTATCAATGAGACAATCAGTTTGAGAATGACTTAAACAAAACCAGATTGCAGCAAACTCAGAGACTACAAAAAGACATCTCTGAAGTAGAAAACAAAATGGCCCAGAATATCACTCCTGAGCTATCTAGCTCTTAAGAGAGAGTTACTCAACATGGATCTTAATCATATACTTATGCATAGAGCAGACTTACTCTTACATAGAACATGGCAGAATTATTATTTAAATGGGGTATTATTTATCGGGGGTCGGGTCGCGGGGGCAGCAGCCTAAGCAGGGAAGCCCAGACTTCCCTCTCCCCGGCCACTTCATCCAGCTCTTCCCGGGGGACCCAGAGGCTTTCCCAGGCGAGCTGTGAGACATAGTCTCTCCAGCGTGTCCTTGGGTCTTCCCCAGGGCCTCCTACCGGTGGGACGTGCCCTGAACACCTCACCAGGGAAAGACTAGAAAATATAAATTCTATGAAATCCATCCGGGTAAATTATGTACTGATCAAGCAGAGATAAATGAATGTTGACACATTTTATTCCTCCCTATATACATCAGAAGTACACTTTGATAACCAAGCCAATTGTTTAAATCCACTGCAGCTGCTGGTGCTTTTCCAGGAGGATTGTGCTAACCTTGATGCCCCGCTATCCTTACCGGAACAATATAATGCTCTTTTATTAGTGAAGACAGACACGTCACCAGGTCGAGATGGTTTGCCTCCAGAATTTTATTTAACCTTCTGGTTGCAGTTAGGACCTCTTGTGCTGAATATGTTTCTTTCTGCAATTTCAAAGGGCTCATTTTCTAAAACAGCCACATAGCCATAATCTCTTTACTTTTAAAAAAAGGCAAGGACCCACAGGAATGGTTAAATTTTCGACCTTTATCTTTATTGAACATGGATATCAAAATATATGTCAAAGCGTTATCCTCTCAATTGGAACCTTACATGAACTTTCTAATCAATGAGGACCAAAGAGGTTTTATTAAGAACTGCCTGGCCTCAGACTATCTGCGTCGCCTTCTTCACATCATTTGAGTTTTCTAATAACACTAATTCTTCTATTCAAGCCCTTTATTCAAATCCCACAGCCATGGTTTTGACGGGAAACACTCTTTTTAGGATATTTTCTCACGTATTTTTCGCCAGGGCTGCCCTCTTTCCCCCCTGTTGTTTGCTCTTTCTCTAGAACCTGTAGCCAGGGGCTGTCCGGCAATCACTTGAACATAATCCTATTTCCATTCATAATTCTAAGCACTTTATTTCCTTATATGCCAATGATATACTGCTTTTTATTAAGGATATCCCCCAGTCTCTTCCCCACCTCCCAAATGTTTTTGATGACTTCAGTCAGATCTTGGGATATAAAGTTAACTGTGGTAATTCAGCTTTACTGCCACTTAATACCGCAGCAACACAGTTGCCCCGATATTTAAAATCCCCATTGTTCAGAAGATCAAATACCCAGGAGTACTAATCTACCTTTCAATTGTAAATATTATAAAAATATTAAAAAGCACTTATGTCAGAGGTGGAAGCAGATCTACATAGTTGGGAGAGCATTCCATTGTCATTTCACTCTTGTATATGAAGCATTAAAATTAATTTCCTTCCAAGAATTAATTTTCTCAGCTCAATGATACCTCTGTCACCATGAAAAGACCATTGGAAAAAAATCCCTTGTTGATTTCCAAATTTACATGTGGAGGGTTTAGTGTGCCCAGTTTTCAGTGGTACTATTGGTCCTTTGTGTTGCACTCAGCTTCCAAATGGCCAAATCCAGCCTCCCGAGTCTCATGGAAACCAATAGAAAAAAAACCTCGTACATCCACACAGGCTACAAGATTTGATCTACTCAAATATCCCACTTAAGCAATCAAAAAGAAAATTTGGATCAATCATTACTGAAGTCATTTCCACCTGGCATCTCGCCGAAAAGCACTGTAAAATCTGTCCAAAATGGTATCTCCTTTCACCAATTTTTTATAACCACAATCTCCTACTGGGAAACCAACCAATCTCACAATGGAGCAGTAAAGGGGTGTACACACTTAGTGACATCTATGGTCAGCAGGGTCTCTGAACATTTCAAGACATACAGAAACACCTACTGGGTGCATCTTTGTTTTTCTTCCTTCAGCTCCGTACAGCAGTGTGCACATATGGTGTGCCTTGGAACGCATCTCTTTCCACGCACCCATTCCATACTGCTTTGTGAAACCCCCGTCGGTCGGTTTCGATAATTTATTCTTTCTTGTGTAGGGCCTCCTGTAAACCCCTGTCTATTGACAGACAGTGGAAAGAAGACCTCTCTTCAAATAGCCTTAACCTAAACTGGAAGTTGATCTGGCAGAACAGGCAACTATCATCCAGGAACTCTAACCACCAAGTTATTGATTTCAATTTTATACACAGAACTTATTTTACTCCTAGTACATTATACAAAATAAACGTTCTACCATCTCCAAACTGTACCCTATGCTCTCAGAATGCACTGGGTACTTTTTTCCATATGGTGTGGATGTGTCCTGGGGTTGCAGGGTTCTGGAAGAACGTCTCAGAGCTGCTATCACACATACTCCCCAGAAGAATTCCTTACCCTCCAGAGGTGTTACTGCTTAATGACAGCTCTAATTTAGAGCTGTGTGTTAAGCAGAGACGCCTTTGGCTAGCTGACCTTACTGCCAAACGAATATTAGCTTGTAGATGGAAAGCTTCACAGTCTGTCAGCATCCAAAGATGGGTTCTTGATTTTATTAATATAGCAAGCATGGAATACTCGATTGCTAAAAGGCACCAGGCCAATACAGATAACATTTTAAACTGGAAACAAGCAATCAGTACAATAAAATCCTTAATATAATCGTCCCTCATATCCATAGGGTCCTTGGGAGGGTGGGGTGGGGTGGGGTGGTGTAAAGAGGGCAGGGTTGTTGGTGTTGGTTGCAAATTTTTATTTATTAATTGTTCAATTCTTATTTTTTTCTTTGAACTACTGGCCTGTTTATAGGCTGAACAATGCAAGGATTTTCTTTTAGTTGCATTGTTATTTTTCTTCTTTAATGTTACTGCTGTTTTTCAATGCTGTGTCTATTTCTTGCATACTGACCTATGAACATGTAACCTTACCAGCACAATCAATTGTATCGAAAATATCATAATAAAAAATTGATCACAAAAAAATGAAAATCGTAAAAAGTCAGTGTTTTAACTATATCGATTTATTTAATCCTATTTCATTATACAGTTGCAAGCAGCTCATCCACTCAGCTACTCCTTGTCCCCCCTTCTCTTTCTCTCTGTTTATCAAAATACAAATGAGACGAGAATTAGGTGTCCTGCCTCATCGTTATTACCTCATTACATGCAGCATTTCAACCTGATGCCGTCCAGCAGACTTCAGCATTCTCACAGGATCTACACATCTCCCCACAGAAGGAGAGGTGTTTTCCAAAAATTACACTCTGGAACGCAGTTTCAAAAGTTTGCATTGTCAGGCCCCCAAAATGCTGTTGTCGTGTGACGAAAGGCCAAACTGCAAAAAAGTTTAACGTTTCATGCAAGAATCATTGCCATGTAAATGACCCCTTCAAAGGCAGTCCATCTGTGCAACACACCAGACTGTTAAACGCACCACCGTTTCTGTTTAAATAAACATTTTGTTGGGGACTTCTGTCTTATTGTCAATCAGGATTTTCACACACAGGTGTGACATACAGAGGAATATGGGGATGTGAGTCCAGTCATGTTTTCTTTGCCAGTCTATCTGTTATCGTGTCTCACCAAGTCTCACTCATGGAGAATCCTGTTATGTAGTGGACTGCCTTGGTGTGGTCTTTTAATTTTCCCCTTGGGAAAACTCCAGAGCTCGATCTTCCCTATGCAAGTGGGGGACACGTCAAGAGACACTGTTTTATGAACCCAAAGCATTTAACAGAGGGGCCTAAATTAACTTTACTGAAACTCCCTGTGGACATCTGCAAACAGGTTCTGCTTTTAAGCCACAAAAAGTGTCAGCACTTGACACTTTCCATCTCAACATGCCGTGAGAGATTCTTTGAGGCCTCATCTAGTACATAACAGGATATAAAAGTAAATGACCTCCTGGGGTTACTGAGACATACAAGGACTGAAGTTTGGTGTAGAGGCCTAGAGACACACTTCTACCAAGAATTTGGGAAGGACAACAGGATTAGATGATGATCCTCATTCTGAAATTTAATCCTCTGTCTACCTGTCCCTCACACACTCTCTCTGTCTCTCCCTTTCTGTCCCAATCCACACACGGACAAACAAACAGATCTCCTCCACTCTCATGACAAAAGGCAGGACATGTTGTAAACTCATTATGCATTCTTGTGTTGAGACTAACATTTGACAGGACCACTTGGACCAAAGTTGTGAATTACGGTTAACTTAATTCCCTAATCTTTCTCCTAGTAGGTACCAGTTTGTCTCTGTGTTTTGATGAGTAATAGGACCAGCTCCCATTCCTTTATCATTTAATTTGAATGGGTTATGTAAAAACATGTTTTATTCCCTTTCTGTGATGGAGCCATACTGCCATCTAGTATCATGTTATTCTGCCCGCTGACAGCTGGGATTGTCTCCTCAATTTATCGTTCATCACGCTCTATACGATCACATATTCACTATTATTATCCATAACTAATCATTTACATCACCTGAATATACATTACCTTGGTTCCCTTTCATCTGTTAAACTTCATTTATATGCCATATCCCTTCCTCTATTTAGTCACCATTTTATGAAATAAAAAAAAGGTTTCAGTTATCGCCAAGTCGTTGTCTGTGGGTATTATTTCATGAGAGAAACAAGATCAATGTATACAGGATAAACGGTACAGATTGTGAGATTGATTTAAGTGATAACATGTTTTGAAACTGTTATAATTTAAAATTTATTTTTCTCCTGAATGAAGAATGGTGCCCCTTTTACTTTAACGAGTGCAAATTCCAAATTCTAATGTAGTTATTAATAACCTCATTAACTTCATTAATAAACTTAGATTAATAACCTTATTAATTAGTCTCTCCTGAATTGTTGGAGGAATAACAGGCAGACTGGATCATGCTAAAGATAAAGAAAAATGTTTTATTCTCTGTAGGGATTCTTTCAATAATGTCGTCAGAACACTTAGAAGAATCTCAGCCTGTCAGTGGCAAAAACAGCAATTTTAGTGGATGTACATTGATGCATTGTTATGTTGTTGATGTGGTCCATTGAGGATGATATAATATTCTCTTCAATATATCAAATGCCAGTTATGAAATATATCATTGACACTTACACTCTGTGACCTGAAGTGAACTTCTCAGAGCTGCATTTCTGTGAAACTGATCTCTGCATTGATGAGTAGCTGCTGATACATTACAGATTGTAGTGTTGTTTCTGTTACCATGACAACCAGTACATGTTATGATGTGATTGATGCTGTCAGTGTCTTTCCTGTAGACATGATAACATCAGCAAGGACATTCAGAGGAGTCTGAATCACAGCTGCAACTAACATATACTATACATTATTTTAATTGTTGATCAGTCTATCACTCATGCTTTTAAAATAATCAATCAGTGAGCCTGTAAAACATACGAAAATATGAATTGACTGCACTTGTGTCGAACTTTTCTAGTTATTTGACTATTCAAAGCACTTTCACACTATATGTTTCATTCACACATTCACACACTGTTGGCCAAGTGCATGGTGCCACCTGCTATTCAGTAATCATTCATACGCACTCACACTCAATGGCACATTATCAGGTGCAATTTGGGGTTCAGTATCTTGCCCAACTTTGACATGTTGACCGGAGGAGATGGGGATTGAACCAACAACCCTCCAGTGAGAGGACAGCCCACTCTACCTCTGAGTCAAAACAGACGCCCTGTGTGTTGTGTCTCATAGCAGATACTTCTGTACTTATACTATATTTGCAATTTTGAATGCATAAGAGCGCTCGCACTGAGTAGGAGGGTAAATTGCCTTGCACTATGAGTAGCACTCTTAATGGTGCACTCATTTTGGTAAAAACATTGAGTGTGGAACGTTGTACACTTCTCACCCTCAGTGGTCACAATGTTGCCTATGTAGAGTAAAGGGCTGGCCAGAGGTGCAGTAATAGTTGATGAGGTGGGTGTACAGCTATGGGTAGCTTACAGAGGAGGAAGTGGGTATACTCTCCTATCATGGTTGTAACAACATATTTTTATTGTATTGTATTTGTATTGAACAGTTCAGCATGAGGCTTCATTGATTTTTTCTTATTACATTTGAAAAATAAAACGTACAGCTTAAATACAGTACCCTAGGAATAAGTACCAGTGTTTTAGCACTGCGTCTCAAGGTCAGTGGGTTTTTTTAAAGGGTTTTTGGTTAGAAGCCTGAAATAAGTTCTGTGGTTGACTCAAGCCAAAGAGACTTTCATGTTGTGTTCTGCAAAACAAAATATGTCAGTAAATACCCCACTGTGAACTGTGACATTTTTATGTGTCTTAAAAAAATCTAAAAGTTTATATCTCAATCAGCTACAGGGGTTCATACAAAATTCAGCTCACACCATCTACAGTCATGACTCAGTTGATGTATAAAGTATGGTAATGACTGCTTAAAGTGGTACTATGATACCATGAGCTCAATCATTCTTTGCACTGAACACTGTGGAACAAATGGAACAGCACAGAACCAGTCAGTATGTAGATTCTGTATATTTTAAGTCTAGTGTTTGTTTACTTGTAAATACTTTGTATATTTTTATCCCTTGCCAGTTCATATTAGCTATATTTCTGTTTGGTTGTTTTTGTTTTCTTCATTAACTCGAATGTGTAAAGTTGCATCTTACAATACTTTTCCCTTTGGTCATATGCGGAGGAAATGCGAGCTGCAGGCAACTGGAAAAAACCTCCTTCAGTTCCTGGCCATTACAGTTGATTCTGATATCCAGTTACATAGACTGTATGAAACCCATCTATCACATTACATATTGTTTTTGAAAAGTTTTCAGTAACTGACAGCATTAGTTCCTTTGTCTACATGGAGATGACTCAATAAAAAGTCCTATTTGTACATCACAAACTGGCCATTTTGTTACTGGCCCAAATATTAACACACTCTTGGAAAACACCACCATTAGGGTCATTTATTGCACACAAGTTACACATCCCATTTAAAATTCAGAATGTTCCAATCCTCAATCTGAGTCATATAATATTGAGGATCTGTGGATACTAGGCCCATATTTTCCTACAGCTGCACTGTAGAATATGAAAAATGGAAATATGAAGTTATTAGACACACATGGTTTTCACTGATTTATTGAAACTCAGATAGCTGTTTGAAAACACTCAAAACAATAAATAAATACAATGTTGTCTCTCTGCATGTTTAATAGATTTAACTTTAAGAAATATTAAAAAGGTATTCACAGACCTGATTAAAATAGATGATAAAACTACATCAAGAAGGGCAAAATAAAACCTAAAATCACAATGATGTTGCGCTACTGCACAGTTATAGGAAGGCATCAGGCAGAGAAAGGATGTGAGGCATATACTGAACTATCACACATTCAGCAGGGAGATACAGATCAAGGACACAAAAGCAGAAATCCGAAGAAGCTGAACTGGATCATCATAAACTATATGTATAAATAACTTGCAACAGCAATATCTGGATTGTTCATCATCATAAAACTGGAAAATCCTTGATCAAAAGCAAATTAAAAAAGAACTTTCCAAACAAATCATTGAGTCAAGTCTAAAATATTCTCACTCAAAATAAATGAAAAATATGCCAGAAGAATAAAAATGATTTACCTGATTGCACTAAAAATCCACAGGTCCATTTATTTAATTAGCTTCTGGGAAAAAAAAGAAGACTAAATATGGGATGGTTTATTTTGCACAGGTTTTAAGTCATTAAACTTTCAAACTTGACATCACAGATGCCATCTAAGGGACTTCAAAATAACCCACAACTAAAAAAACAACTCCTGCTTCTCTACAAAGGACCCTCATCATTCCTTTTGGTCAAAGTGCTAAAAATACAAAGTGTTGATTGGCTGTGGCTGGTTGGAAGGTGAGAAGAACCTCCGTCAGATTAGTGAAGGTACTTGTTCACTGGGCAACAGAAGTCAGATCAATTTACTTTCATTTTAATTCAAAATGCTGATTCTCATACATTTAGAGAAGCTCAAGACTTGGGCATAACGTAACCTCAGTGGGTTTCCCCCTGAGTCTTGCAATCCTTCTGTCCGTGTTAGATGGATTGTTTTAAAATGGCAGAACAACATTTTGTTTGATATCAGAGTGAATTCATCGTCGTCTTAGTTGGAGGTTTCTGGAACTGGATCCACTTCATGTGTTGCAGCTCTCATTATAAGAAGGAGGAGCCTCTGTAAAACAGTTAGTACAGAAACATTCAGTTACACACCACACTCTCCACATGTGATGTTATCAGCAAGAGCACCAGACAACCAGAGCCGAGAGTCTGCTGAGGGGCAACTTTTACATTTCAGGCTGTGATAGATGTGTGAACACACACACACAAAATCTGGGGATGTCCAGATCTGATCTCACACATTGGTATCAGAGCCAATCAATGCATTTTTTGACTGATCAAGATTTGGAATATTTGACTTATAGAGCGATCCGATCCTCGTTTGTGTCAGTTGCCACTGTTTTATGTTATTGCACAAAAAACACGGATGTGTTCTGGGAGGACTGTTGTAAATGTGAAAAACCCAACGATAATTTCTATTTTTACAGTTTCTGGATTTGATATATGGTGTCAATTGTGTCAATTTTGTCGTATAACCCTCCCCTAAGCCAAAATAAAATTATAAGTCCCTCCCCAGCCTTTAAAAATGACTTGAAATGCCTCTCTCTTTTTGCACTGCCCCCCCCCCCCCCCCCCCCCCACCATATATAATATGCAGTCCCTAAGATATACTTTTTTTCAAATTATTATTATTAAGTTCTCACCCTGTTCTGAAGTTTTTTCAGGAAATTCATGGAAAAGTCCTGGAAATGTTTTGGTAAAATGTGTATGATGCATATGTTCATATGACAGCCCTGTTCGTCTCTACAGCCTCATTCCCGAGTGGAGCCTGAAGCCACGCAAGAAGCATGTGCCAACTGACCTTGTGGATATGCTGAGGTGTCATAGTCTGGAGGCAGGATGAGTGGTGTTGGTATTAAGCTGGCACTGTTCTCACGGGGGTACGGTACTGTGGCCCCTGTGGAGCCGCTGAGCGGAGGCTGACTGGGTGCAGGGCCGGTCCCACTGTGCTGCTGGTTCTGGGAGAAGAAGAGGCCGGGAGCGTAGCTGAAAGCATTGGGTGACACCAGCTGAGAGTGGCGCTTGTTCGGGAAGCCATCGTTGATCTGAGTCCCGCCCTCTGCTCCCTGGTTGTACTCAGCTGGAGGAGCACTGGGGGAGTTATGGGAGGACATCCTGGAGCGAGGGGTGGGACGGGGGGCAGGTTTTGGGGCAGGGCGAGGGGGCAGAGTGGGGTCCGAGGTGGAGATGTTGGGAATAGAGGCAGATGCTGGTGTGTCTTCAACTGCAGCAGAGGAAGGAGGAGCTGCTTTTTTGGAGGGGTGAAGTTTTTTGTCTAGAGAGACGTTTCCGATGTGGATGGGTAATGTCAAATTGACATCTGGAGACTTTAGACTGACCTGATCAATCAGAGGAAAAGAGAATGTTACATTTTCTGGAGGAATACAGACTTTATACTTTTAACCCTAAACCCACCCAATCCATTCAACCTAATCATTTGCATGAGTCTCTTTCAACTGCTTTCTAGTAGAAATTCCATTCTTTCAAAGCACATCCAGAAAAAAACTGGTATGTGTTAGAGCAGATAAAATCAAGACGTCAACCAAAATTCTACCAGGAATGACTGTCCGAAATGATTCCCTTTTACGCTTACTGTATGTTCATCACCAAAAAAAACCCAATATGAACATATCACCACAGAGTAGCAACAGACAGCTTGTAAATATTGTAATTTCATAAATGTTATTAATTTTTTTAAATTTTTATTATTTCATTTAATTTTTTATTTTTATTCATTGATTTTTTTTTTTTTTTTTTTTTTTTTTTTAGAAATTCTTCTTCTTTTTCTTCTTATTATTATTTTTATCAATCATTATTGTCCACTGTCACTTTCTCTCCCCCTCTCCCTATCTCTCTCTCTCAACACATGCACACCTTGACAATGCCGCAGTGCTCATCTCTAAGCCTCAGTCCTGACAGTTGTACTACTATAATGCCTACAGTTTAAGCTCTGCAGTTTGGATGGATGATTAACACGTATTTTTGGCATCTCATGCATCTTTTTGTGTCATTTTATATCCACTCCAGACACTACTAAATGTGACAACTCTTTCAGTGTTCAGTGTGAGAGTACCTCCTTTTCAGAACAGAAGTTGTTTTATTCTCTTTTCAGCGTGCGGTGCTCTGCCCTCTACACACATTTTCTCTCAACTTTTGCTCAGTGTCAGAGTATGCACATGCCCCTTTATGGGGGATTTGGGCAGCAATTATCTATGCTAATTAGGATCAACTGACATGCACTTTCGCTTTACAACGACAGTGGGATTCATCATTAAAAGAACACAAGTGGACAATTATGGGGTTTAAGAACGCGTCATGAATCTGACGTAGACTTTTCTTAGGACCTGGCTCAAGAACAAATTTATGAAAAATCTTAAGAAAATACTGGTGAATCAGGCCCATCTGTTCTCTCGCAGGCTGCATCGCTGATTAATTTAGAACTTCATTAGCCACTAAAGCAATAACTAAAGACCCCCTCCTCTTGAAGAATCCTTAAATTCCATCCTGTTTTATAACTCCTGACAGATCACAGGCAGAGAATGTCATGTCGATAGGTTTGGACTCTTGATTAATTACTTTTTGTTTTAATGTATGTGTTAAGAGTTTTTCTGGATATTTGTTAATCCATGCAGTTGGTAATGTAGGAAGGGATGCTGCTGCTCCGAGTACTTTACAATGTTTTGTAACCTCTTCTGCTGTTTGGAGTTTGAGACTGACATCTCCAACATTTGATATGACAAGAATCTCCTGAACTATTTTAAACTGGCCGATTCAAAGTATATTGTGATTTATTATTTTCTTTGTGCAAAAAAGATGCCAATGAATGAAGAATTAAATACTATTTTAAATTTAGGAGAAAATCAAGAAGTGCATTGAATCTGTCTCAGATTATTTAATGTTGTGCTGGTTCAGTTCAGACTCAACCGTTTTATTATTACCGACCCCCATATAGGAATATTATCACTGTGATTTTTTAGTTAAAGTGGATCAGGCTCTTATTCAGACACAAGACCAACATGTCGATTTTCCACCACAATCTCTGAAGGTGTACGGCTAAAAGAGGCTATAATGATCAATTTCTCTCTATAGTTGTCTTCAACAATCAAAGACATCGCAAATGTGACCATTTTACAAAAAATACTGCTGAAATTGGAACAGAGAATGAGTAAAACTTACTTTGACATAATATTCAATCTTTATAAGTTCACAGCCAATGAGGGAGGACTGAGGGAGAGGAGGAACGATGATCTGCTCCTTCCACTCCACCTCTCTGCCGGCCTTCACCACACCACCCTCCACCTCTGCTAACGTCCTCACATCATGTGTGGGCCTCTTCGTCTCATAGGTCACTCTCTGAAAAGACACGAGAAGATTCATAAACTGGACTTAACAATCAGTATAAAAAAATCACTGTGCCTTTTACCAACAGACAGGCTGCTATCTGAAGTGATTAAAGTGTTATTGCATTTGTACTTTATCTTTGACTTTAACAACCCAAGTTCCAAAAAAGTTGGGACATTGTGTAAAATGTATATAACAAAAATGCAGTGATTGGCAAATATTTTATGACCTATATTAAATTTAATGCAGAACAAAGATGAGATATTTAATATTCAAACTGAGAAACATTTTTTGTAAACATACACTGATTTTGAACTTGATGGCTGCAACATGTTCCAAGAAAGGCTGGACAAAGGCAACAAAAGAAAGTTGTGGAATGTTTCATAGCACATGTTCAAAACTTTCCACAGGTTAACAGGTTCATTGATAACAGGTGATCATATTAATGTTTGGTATGAAAAGGGCATCCTTGAAAGGCTCAGTTATTCACAAGCAAGGATGGTGCAAGGTTCTTAAACTGTCAGACAATTAAAAACAATGTTTCACAACGCACAATTGCATTTTACAATTGCAATTGAATTTTACCATCTAAAATTCCTAATATTATTAAAAAGTTCAGATAATCCAGAGAAATCTAAGAGAGATCTACTGAGTTTCAGAGTCACACTTGAAGTGTTCACTCTAAACCCAGCAACACACTGAGGCAGAAACTTGTCTACTCTGAGGACAAAACACACAGAAATAAGCAGAGTAATGTGGTTTATGCTGTGCAATGCAGCTAAGACTGCACAGACTTGTGCATAATTGCTGATCAGTGACCCTAGGATCTTCATTGAGTGCTTGTTTTAGTTATATTCAAAGCTAGCTTAGCTAGTGACTACTGTGAATAGGGCAGCTGACAACAAGGGAATGACCATGTGACCACTTGGAAAGACAGCTGGCAGGAAAGAAAGACCCCAAAGATGCTGACATGGGCTAGCAACCCACGCCAGCAGTGGTGATGTGTAGTAGCCTTTCTACAACCACAATAAGCTACAGCCAACACAGGAAAAATACCCCATGAGTCAGCGATAGCAGGGGTGGAAGATGACTCACAGGTGGATTGCATCGGATACGTGACTAAGTGAGGGATAGGGGCACAGACCTATCCGCTAGGGTTAAAACTAGCAGCATTCAGGGTATGGTGAACTCATCTGTGGAGGTAAAAGGTAGTACAATAGTGGGCAAGATGCTTCAGGTTTGTCCTTGTGGCTGGCAGAAAGTAATATCAATCAGAGGCCTTAAAACTCATCAAGGAAGGAAGAGGTGGTTAGCAGAGGAAGGGCAGAGTGGCCGCATTGATCAGTTTTTCTTTTTTTTTTAAAACTATTTTTATTTAGTTTTTCAAAAACAACAAAACATAAGTCAGACAGGGTCATCGCAGGTGTAGAGAAATGCATAACATGGAAAAAGATTGGATGAGTATGGGTTACATTCTTTATCAAAATCTTATCAAGTCTTTAGTGTCCATGTGTATCAATTGGGGTCCTAGAGGATTTATGATCCTTCACTTAATGTAGGTCCTGAATGTTCTGTATCAGGGAAGATGTCTCCCATTCTTTCTTAACTTAAAAGTCCATTCTCTTTGTGCAAAAGAAAAATACAGAGGAGGAATGGCATATTTCTCCAACCAAGCATATATACATAAATCATTTCAGGTTCAAATAGGACTTCAATTTTTTCAAGTATTTTTCACATTTCTTGGTAGCATGTCTCAGAGAAAAAGTCAATTGTTCCGTAGTATAGATTGCATTAACTATTTCAATCCATTAAGGGACTGTAGGAGATTCTTTACTCAGCCATTTTCTGGTTATTGTTTTTTTACTAGCTGCCAGCAGTATCTGTAACAAGTATCTGTCCTGTTTTTTCAGCTCAGTTAATACATTTCCCAAATTTATAGCACCGAAACTAAAAACAAGCTATGAGCTGATTATAGATCTGATCTCATTCACTATGTCTGTCCAATAGGAAGAAATCTTTGCACATTCCCAAAAAATGTTAAAATGACCAGCTGGCATATTACCACACATTCTCCAGCACTGGCCTTGTTCAGGGTTGTTGCTTTGCGATTTTTTAATCCTTGGAGTTATTTCCAGGTGTATTCTCTCCATAAATCAGAACTTGATGTTGTACATATTGTCCTACATATATTTAACCAGTCATCTTCAGTCAGTGCTATGTTAGCTTCTTTCTCCCACCTTGATTTTACATACAAAGTGGAAAGACCTCTTTCCAGTTGTAAAGATGAATAAATCTTTGAGATCAATTTCCTGTTAGAGTTGCCCTTGTATGCGTCGGTAAATATCTTGATCAAACTCATTCCTTTCTCTCCAATAGTTTTAATATTTGTTTTGAAATGATCATATTTTTTCTAAATTATATGTTTTCGAAAGTTGCTGAAAGGTATCTAAGCCTCTATTGGAGGATATCATGCAGTATGAAGTCATGCCTGCATTTGTCCAAAATTTAAATCTGTTGTCAAGTTTAGCTGGTGTGAATCCTGTGTCATATGCCACCCAACGTAATTTTTGTGCATTCCTCTCAAAGTTCAGGTCTTTAAATTCTTTATACCAAATGTTTAAGGGGGCTGCGATCCATTTAGTTAATTTGTCTAGATATTTCTTTAGAAGGGATTTTCCTCCCAGTATAGATTGAAGAGGTATATTTGTTTGACCTTGTTCTATGTCTTTCCATTTTACATCGTATGTAGGATCACACCAGCAAACCAAAAAGCGTAACTGTGCTGCTTTATAATAGTCTTCTAAGCAAGGTAAAGCCCTTCCTCCTCTGTCCTTGGGCAATTGTAATGTCTGAAATTGAATCCTGGGCCTTTGCTTTGCCCAAATGAAGGTTTAAATCATTCTATTCCATTCACTGAATTGCTTGGGAGGGACATCAACAGGCAGTGACTGAAAAAGGTAAAGTAGTCTAGGTAATACATTCATCTTTATAACATCTATTCGATTATACATATTTATTGGTAGCAGAGACCAGCGATTTAAATTGGCTTTAACATCAGCTGTTATGGGGTTATCGTTATGTTCCTAGGTGGTAGATAGTTCTCTTCTCAGCATCAAGGCTGCAACATGCTTATAGCTACAGATTCTGTGTTACTGTTTGTCATATGATCAATGAGGTGGAGGGCCCGCCTCACATTGTCCTGGGTCTGACTGTTTTTTTTACAAAACCAGTTTGGTCTGTATCTATCAAGTCCGGGATTATATTTTCCATTCATTTTGCAAGTATTGACAGAAATAATCTATAGTCCATGTTTAAAACGGATATGGTTCTATAAGAACTACACTCTGTCTTATCTTTACCCATTTTGGGAATTACTGAAATTATTGCTTGTCTCCAGGACACTGGAGTCTCCCCACCTCGAAGAACATAATTAAAACAATTCTTGAGAACTGGTATTATAATATCTCAAAAGGTTTTATACCATTCTGATGGGTAGCCATCGGCACCTGGCATTTTATTAGTTTTTAATCTTAAAATAGCCTTGTTTATTTCTTCTTCTGTTATCTCCTGGGTTATTATTTTATTCTGCTCTGTTCCTACAGATGGTAAGTCTAAAGACATTAGAAAATTTGATATGGCTGCTGAGTCAGCTGCCTGAGTTGAGCATATAATTTTATGTAGTATTTTTCAAAACAGGTTTGTATGTCTTCCAATTCATGATGCATCTTATCGGTCTGGGGGTCTTTTAATTTATGTACAAATCTCTCGGCCTGTTGTTTGTGTATTCTCCAAGCAAGTAATTTTTTCGATTTAGCACCATTCTTGTAAAAAAATTGTTTGATTAGTTTCGTTCTCCTCTCTATCTGATTTTCATATAAATTGTTTAAAGTCTGTTTTATGTCCTGAATCTGATTTAAGACTTCAGTGTCCTTATATTCCACATGTTTACTCTCCAGAACCTTTAACCTTTCAGTCAAATCCCAACATCCCTCTTTTTCCTTTTTCTTCTGAGCTGACCACATGATAAATTTACCTCTGATGACAGCTTTTGCAGCATCCCACAGTGTGCTGGGAGACACTGCACCGCTGTCGTTATGGGTCATATATTCTTGAAACTCTCTCTTTACATATTTCTGACATTGAGGGTCGTTCAAAAGATTAGTGTTAAGCATCCATAATGTATCCTTATGTTACTGTCGAGATGCAGTGTTAAATATACCCCTGCATGATAAGAGATATCTCTTACCCCAATGTTACATTTAGTAATCCTGTGTTGATCTGAATTAAACATAAAAAAAATAATCAATTCTTGAATATACAGAATGAGGGTGAGAAAAAAAGTAAAGCGTCTATCAAGTGGGTGTAACTCCCTCCATATGTCTATCATACCCAATTCTTTAAGCCTTTTTTTTATGTGTTGCTTCAGATCTTATTTTTTTGTTTTGTTTGAGGAGTCAATGGAGGGATGAAGTTGGATATTCCAGTCTCAGCGACACACCGACAAACCTGATGCTTCCGTGGTTATTAAATTAAAGACTTTTTTGATCTTCTGTTTATCATTTCCTGGTGGTCTGTAGACGTTCAATAATGTAACTTCTTTATGATCAATTAAACCTTTGACCAATAAGTAACACCCTTCTTTGTCATTGATCTGTGAGGAGAACCGGAAGTTTACCTTGTTTGAAATTAGTATCGCTATCCCCCTTGCATTTCCTTTTTCAAATGAAGAGTAATATGAATTTTTTAAATCCCAATTTTTGCAACTTCTCATGTTCACCATTGGAGAGGTGTGTCTCTTGCCAGAAAATTATTATGACCTGAACACTGGGTATTCTGTTTGCAGATCAGAATGAAACTTAACATATAAACACACGTATCCAATGTTAATGACTTCCATTTCTGAAGTGTGAACTCAACCTCTAGTTTGGGAGGGGAAGCCCTTAACCGTGAAGGGGCCCCTCTCAGGGCGAACCGACATCTCTGACTTGAATGAAATCAGAGCAGTGCACATAAATGAAAAGTAAGAAGCAACATAAATCCCCAGCTGCAGTCAATATCAATGTTTAGTTTAAGCTTAGAAAGGAAAGTTTGTCTAATTTGTATTTATATTTCACAGCGCAGTCCGAACTGGTGTTAGAGTATAATCTTACCGGTCTTTTTTAAACAGTTGTTCAGTCATTTATAGTATAGTTGTTCAAAGTTGTTTTCATTGAAAGATGGAAAGTGTGATTTACTCATATTGTGCAGAGAGATTCAGTGTGTGTGACAGAAAGAGGGGAAAGAGAGAACAGGTAGGCAGGTCTAGACGGCAAAGAGAAATAGAGAAGTTAGTTAAGGAAAGGAGACAGTTAAGAAAACAGTGGAAAAAGGCAACAGACAAAGAGAGGGAGGGAATCAGCGCTTTGGAAGATGAGTTAAGAGACAGGATAGCAGCACTTAGAAGGGCAGAGCATCTTAAGAAAGAGAGGAGAAAGAAAGAATATGCAAGGACAGCTTTTTTTAGATGGCCTTATTTGGAGTGTTTTTGAGTATCTTAGGGTGCCAGGAATAGTTGTCAACTTAGTGAAAGCATATTTTCAGGACATTAGATTATGTATAAGTATGGCAGATTTCACAACAGGCTGGCAGAGGCTAGAGATAGGTATTATGGCAGGATGTACAACTTCGCCATTGGCATTTACAATGGTGTTGGAAGCAATTATGAGGGCATCCAAGTGGACTGAAGGTGGAGAGAGAAGTCAAAATGGGATGTGTCTTCCACCAATTAGGGCTTACATGGATGACATGACACTAGTAACTAGAACAGTGCCATGTAAAAAGAGGCTATAAGAGAGGGTAAATAAGAACCTCAAATGGGCCAGCATGGAAATCAAGCCAAGTAAGTCTAGAAGTATTTCATTATGTAGAGGGAAATTAAATGATAGGGAATTTATCATAGATGACGAGGAAATTCCAACAATTAGGGGAAGGTCAGTGAAGAGCCTAGGTAGGTGGTACAATGTGGATTTGAAAGATGTTGAGCAGGTTGTGCAATTTAGAAAAGATGTTGCTGAAGGACTGGATAGAATAGATGAGTCAGGGCTCCCAGGAAAGTTGAAGTTGTGGTGTTTGCAGTTTGGGTTATTTCATAAGTTAATGTGGCCACTGTCAATCTATGAAGTCCCAGTATCTGTTGTGGAGAGAATGGAAAGGTTGGTTAGCTCATATATTAGGAAGTTGCGCTCCCAGGTGTCTAAGTAGTGTGGCATTGTATGGGAAAGGGATACTTCAGCTGCCAGTATCTAGCTTAACAGAGGAGTTTAAGTGCACCAAGGTTAGGGCAGAGTGGTGGTTAGCCGGGAGTAAGGATGTAATAGTTAGGAGTGTGGTTCAAATCCATCCAAGGGAAGAAAATGGAACCCAAGAGTAGCAGTTCAGGACACAGAGGCCGCTCTTAGGCATGCAGAGATAGTAGGTAATGTTCAACTTGGACGGGGAGGCCTGGGGCTTGGGCCAGACAAACCGGTGTGGAATACAACAGGCCCCAAGGATAGAAGAAAACTGGTAGTGGAACAGGTACGTAGGCAGGAGGAGACTGGAAGGGGGGCTAAGGCAGTGGCTCAGGCAAAGCAGACAGTGTAGAGAGGAGGAAGATTAGCTGAAGGGACCTGTGGAGTATGGAGGAGAGCTGCATTAGATTTCTGATCGGGACTACATATGATGTGTTGCCAACCCCCCAGAACGTGGGTCTCTCTGGGTAAATGGCGACCCATCATGCCCATTGTGTTCAGGTACTGCAACCATAAGACATAGTTTGTCAAGCTGCAAAATTAGTTTATCACAGGGCCGGTATACGTGGCGACATAATCAGGTGTTGAGAAGCTTAGCTGCAGGTATTGAGGGGATAAGAAGACAGGTGAATTCAGGAGGTTTTAAAAAAGTCTAGATGTCAAGTTTGTATGTGAGGGGGAGAAACATAGAGGCAGTGAGTTAGGGAGGAGGCAGGGATGTGGTAGCCTGGAGGGAGCTTGTGATTAGGACATGCAGGTAGATTTAGGAGGAAAGCTTGTTATTCCCCAGGAAATAGTTTGTACTAATTTGAGGCCTGACATAGTGCTGTGGTCGGTGAGTCAACTGATCATTTTTTTCATTGAGCTAACAGTCCCTTGGGAAGCCTCAGTGGAAGAAGCCTATGAAAGGAAGAAACTGAGGTACACAGACTTACAGGCAGAAGCTGAGCAGAAAGGATGAAAAGCTAGGGCTCGCCCAGCTGAAGTGGGATGTAGGGGATTTGTAGCTGGGTCAGCTACCTCTCTCCTGGGAGAACTGGGAGTAAGGGGACAGAGTTTGAGAAAGAAAGTGAGGGAAATGTCAGAAGAGACAGTTAAATCCAGTCAGTGGATTTGAATTAGGAGAAACAATGGTAGTTGGGGACCAGCAGGGGGATCCACTGAACAGACAACTCCTTAAGATCAGATGGAGAGATCCACCAATCAGTCCTCTCAGGAGAAAATCCAGGAAGTGTGAGGGTATTTAGGAGTGGGAGTGGCCTGTTTGAGTCTTTTTTTGTGTGAGACCATGCTGCTCCATGGAGCAGTGAGAGCTGGCACTAGGGGAGTGACTTTGGGATGCCAGAGTTCACTGCCTAGCCTCCTGGAGGTGTTGTGGGACCAACTAGGTGCTCTCTGACTTTTATATTTAAGCCATAATAGCTGATCGGTGACCCTAGTTTCTTTAGTGTGTATATTTCTGGAGCACAAGTTTCTTGTGCTCAGTTGAAATCCCTGTCCGTGTGACGGGGAGGAGGGGGAGGTGGCAGGGCTTTCAGCCTAATCCAGCGGGGGTATTTTTTTATTCTGTTCAGACCTGCCACCCTGGCTCTGCTTCCTCTTTCTTTCTTTTCTATTACTGCTCTCTGGCCTTTATATTCAAGTCATAATTGCTGACTGGTGACCCTAGTTTTGTTAGTGTGTATATTTCTGGAGCACAAGTTTCTTGTGCTCAGTTGAAATCGCCCTCCGTGTGACAGGGAGGAGGAAGTGGCAGATCTTTCAGCCCGATCCGGTGGGGCTGGTTTCAGTCCGTTCAGACCTGCCATCCTGGCTCTGCCTCCTCTTTCTTTCTTTCTTTCTTTCACAAGTTTCTTGTGTTTTAGCTGAATTCATTGGGGAAACAAAAGAACCCCTCCATGACCAAATGACACAGGAGCGCCAACTCTTCAGGTCAAGACTCTGCTGTCCACTTAAATCTGAAGGAGAAAGGTCATTCTTCCAAGGACAACAATGAACACATTCTATCCAAAGAAGACAGAGGTGTCAAAGAAGCCATTTATGTCAAACTGGAACAAACATCCTTGAACAGAGGAATTAGCCTATGACACCACTTACCACCCAGCTACAATGCTGTCCTGACCTTGAATGTAGTTGGCTGTGTTTTTTATGTGAGTGTGTTTTTAGGTGTTTTTTGTTTATATGAGCTGCTGGATACAATAATTTCCCTACTGGAATTAATGAAGTATTTATCTAAATCTAAATATATCTAAATCTTCCCTCCCATGAAGGATTAACACCTATTAACACCTGGACCCTTCTAGCCCCAAACGACCTACACGAATGCTGTTTGGGTCAATGACTCATGAGTGGCCTTAATGACTCTGAAACTCAGAGTCCACGTGACCTTAATGGCTCTGTAGCACACACCTGCACAGGGTTCAAAGCCTGCAACTCCCTTTAAATTGGTTAGAACTGAAGAAGCTTCTTGGATGAGAGGCGAAATGTCTTCAAGGAACTGAAACAAGTCAAGTTGCCAAAAAAAAAGCTCTTATGGATTTCAAATTGTTGTTGGAAATCATGGATGTCATTTCCTGCTGAGAGGTACAAACAGGTTTTGGAGCAACATATGCTGCCATCCAGACAACGTCTTTTTCAGGGACGTCCCTGCTTGATCCAGTAAGACAATGACACACATTCTGCTTGTGTTCCAACAGTGTGGCTTCGTCGTAAAAGAGCACAGCCACTAGAATGACCTGCTGCAGTCCAGACCTGTCTCCCATTAACATGTGTGGAGCATTATGAAGCGCAAAATACAGCAATGGAGACCCTGGACAGTTGAGCAACTGAAGCCATATATCAAGCAAGAATGGTAAAGAATTTCACTTTCGAAACAAATAGTGGCCTCAGGTCCCAACACTTACTGAGTATTGCGAAAAGAAAAGATGATATCACACAGTGGTAAACATGCCCTGTTCAAACATTTTGGAATGTGTGTAGGCATCAAATTCAGAATAAGTGTATATTTACGAGAAAAAAAAACAAAGAAAAAACAAAGTTTATCAGTTTGATGATCAACTATTTTAGCTGGGCTCTGTGTAGAGGTCATAATGGATTTGCAAATAATTGCATTTTGTTTTACATACATTTTACACAGCATCTCAGCTTTTTTGGAATTAGGGTTGTAATTAATTTCTGTAAGTTTCAGGCACTTGCAAGTAAATAAAACATGGGAATGCAGATGTTTTATAAAGCTGATATGGAAGACTTGTTAGCAAATGGATGGTTGTAATTCTCAATAGACTATGCTTTTCACATTAAGCATAGTCTATTGTTCCATTAATAATTTTAAAATAATGGCTATAATGTTTGAATTCTCAATAAACTGAAAGAGTAACTTAACCCCCAAACCACCTTTTTATTTCAGTTGAAAACCAATGTGTGTGGGTATTTAGAGTTGCTGATATATCCAGGTCCAAATCTTGACATTTGAGTGCAAATGTATTTGAATTCTACATACTGTGTTATAAATATGTAAAGTGACTGTCCTCTATTGGCTGAATCATACTATTGCATATAAAATTTGCTTTTGTCTAAACTGGTGCCAAGTGACAGATTTGATGGCAGCATTTGTCACTCAATAGGCTAAATTACACATTAGTGTAAAAATATTGTATTGCCTATAAGTATAATGGAGGATTTGGATTATTAAGATTAGGAAGCAGTTCTTTGACACAGTACAGCATGATTTGGGAGTCTGAACATAACCTTGCAGCTTTGGTTGGAAAAAGTGTGTACCTGCATCAGGCTGGCAGCCATGTTGCCTGTGGTCTTCCCAGACTGGTTGTGGATGTTGGCCAACACCTGGATGATCTGGCCTGGAGTGTAACCCTTCATGTCGACCTGGGCCTTCAGGACCACCGTTCCTGTTTTCATCAGCATGTAGGTGAAGTGCTGCGTCACTGCAGATGAACAGGTTCCCTGCATGGAGAAGGGCAGTGAAACAACATAATGTCACGCATGGTTATTAAAGGAATAATTCAACATTTAAACACATTATTTGTTATATTACTGAGTTATAGCACATGTTAGATGACAGGATGGACAGATGTGAATCTTACACCTGTGTTTTAAGTACAGAGCTGGAGTCATAATGTGGTTGGCCTTACTTAGCAATAAAGACTGGAAGCAGTGGGAAACAGTCAGCCTGGCCCAATACAAACTAAATTGGAAAACTGAAATTACTGATAAATACATTGCATCTAGTTTGTTTAATCAACACACAAGTTGAAAAAAGCAAAAATGAGAAGTTAGGGTTTTAGGGGTAGTAAACTGAAGCTGACTGTGATTGAGCAGTCTTGTTGTCACAGTTAAGTTGCCAGAGGTGTGAACTTCAGTCATATGACGTGGACTTCAGTCATGAATCTGATACTTTGGACTTGCCAAAATGAAAAAAAAAAAAAAAAAAAAAAGAAAACCTGGGCGCCTTGTAGCTTAGGGCGGGCGCCCCACATACAGAGGCTGTGTTCTCGTCACAGTGGCTGCAGGTTCGGTACCAAACTGTAGCCCTTTGCTGCATGTCATCCCCTCTCTCTCCGCCTTTCACACTTATGCTGTCTGCAGTGACACAGATGCCAGTGTGCTGTTTATAAGTCTGTTTGTGTGATGCATGACTGTTTCAATGACTGCTATTTTGCTGGATGGTGTTTTATGCACAATAGGGGAATGAGAACTGCATGCTTTTGGACTAAACTAATGAAGAGGAGCTGATTGTTGATTTTAGGAAGAAAGAGGCAAAGACACACAACCCTGTCTACATCAGTGGGCGGGAGGTGGAGCTTGTGAACAGCTATAGGTTCCTTGGAATTACTATCACTGAGAACCTATCTTGGTCATCACACATCACCACCCAGGTTAAACAAGCACAGAAAAGGCTCTACTTCCTATGGAAACTTTGGAAGGCTAAATTCCAGAGCAAGATCCTGGTTAACTTCCACAGACGAGTA
Organism: Plectropomus leopardus; assembly: GCF_008729295.1. Classification (NCBI taxonomy): domain Eukaryota; kingdom Metazoa; phylum Chordata; class Actinopteri; order Perciformes; family Serranidae; genus Plectropomus; species Plectropomus leopardus. Next base: position 1,182,784 of record NC_056468.1, read on the forward strand.
ATAGAAAGCATACTGACTGGAAACATCACCAACTTGCATGGTTTGTGCACAGCCCAGGTCAGGAAGGCTCTACAGCGGGTGATTAAAACTGCCAGACCATCACTGGTTCCCATCTACAGAGCATCTGTGACCTCGGTGAAGTGAGGTGTCTGGACAGAGCCCAAAGGATACTGAAAGACAGCAGCCACCCCAGCCACAGTCTGTTCACCCTGCTGCCATCTGGAAAAAGATACAGAAGTATCTGCTGCAGAACCACCAGACTACAGAGCAGCTTCTTTCCCCAGGCTGTGTGACTCCTTAACTCCTCCTTCGACGCCAAAAGATGTAGCAGGATTTAAGGATATATTTTTATTTCATTTTTTTAAGACATGTTTAAAAAATGACAAATAAATCTACCTTGTACCTCATGGAACTTTTTGACAGCTTTCAAAACAACCACAGTCAGCAACCCCGCCGTATATTACACATGAGAGGTGCTTCTGTTGCCTCACAAATATGCAAATACACAGAAATCTCTGATTGAAAACCTGCCCAGGAGATACGATCATCACGGCAACAGAAAGTGAGGAAACAGCAGCTAAGGAGAGAAAACAAGCTTATTTATTTTTTGCTGTTCAGCAAGAAGTTCACAAGCAAGTATTGTTCCATGTGCAGTTGATGGATGAATGTGTTGGTTTGTTTTGTTGTTGTTTTAATTGTTGTATTTTACTGTGTATGCATTGTTGTTTTTAATGTTTTTTAAACTGCAGACACTGAAGTACAATGTAAATTTCCCACTGTGACAAGAAAAGTCCATCTCATCTAAGCTGTATACAATAAAGGCAAAAGCCAAAAATCATCTTAAAAAAAGGATTTATAACTCGACAATTTGGTGTTAACAACAGTGACTGTTATCTTCCTTTGGACTTCAGTCTTTTGATTTTAAGTGAATGCAGTCCTACTCAAGATTAAAATCATGAATTTTAGGTTGCTCAATAGCTCATCTGGTAGAGCGGGCACCCCATGTACAAAGGCTGTACATGGGTCCACCTCCAGCCCTTGATTGAATGCCATCCCCTCTTTCTCCTCCTTTCACAGTATCTGTCCTATCAAATAAAGGGAAAATCCCTAAAAAGTAATCTATTAAAAAAAATCAGGAATTTAAAGTTAGAAAATGTTGCATCTCTTTAACTTTGAATCAATCTGACAGCTGCAGCTGCACAATAGGATGGAAAGGTGTGTTATACAAAGCACGTGAGCACATCACAATTGGACATTAAAATGTTCAACGATGCAAACCTGTCTCTCTTATCTTTTACACCCAACCCATTGAGGTTCATAAGGAAGTGCAATCATTGCTCTACTTTTTAAAAAATGCTACATTTCTTGTCAATAAATGTCAGCTCTTCATCAATGATAGAACCCAACATCTGCAACACTGAGCTTATTCAATTTGCCTTAATCACCCTTATTTGCCGAAATGGGTGTGTGTAGCTTTCCTCTAAAACCTACGCTGTGTATATGTTATATTTAGTGTGACATTCAGTTTTTAAAGGAGTTTATGGCCAAGTTGTTGATGACAAAGTCATCAACAATTTGGCCATGAGCATAATCACTTGCCTGTATCAGGCTCACTGTGACCATGTCAAACTTGAGAATGTGTTGACTAGAATGGGAAGAGTCATCAGTCGTCAGTGTACAGTACGTGTAAAATAGTGTACAGAACACAGCTCTGCAACAGTTCCAGTAGAGGAGCAACACATATCAGACCAGTGCCAGTGACCCTGACACACTCAAATCCATCCACCAGAAAATCCAAAATCCATCCAACAATGCCAGAGTTCACCAAACATATCTGACAACCTGTACCACGTACGGGGACACACAGAAGTGCTGGGAACATGGATACACTGCCATTATTCAAGAAATCATTCCAAAACAGAACCATTCCTAAAACCATATATTGTTGTTTTTTTCATTCAGTTGTATAAAATGAAAAAACCTCAACATTAATGTGTACAACAGTGGAGTAATTAGATATATGTTATATTATTAACTCTGCATTCTCCATCTCTTACTACTGTTAAATCCCAGTGAGAAGATGATTTGGCTTCCAAAACTACAGATCACTATTGGCAATTAATCCTTCAAAGAGTACAGAATTCCAAGCTGATTGTAGTGCAGTTGCTACGTTGTGCAATACAAGGGAAATACAATTTTAAAAAATATCGTCAACTTAGAATTAAAAGGTTCAATCTGACATTTTTGTCAATAAATGATTCATATATTCTCATTCTGTGACAACTTGTTAACATTGTGTGAGTTGTTTGGTGTTGCAAGGATCAGTTATGTGCGAGGGGATGCAAACATGAAGCTCTAGTGTGTGAGTATATTAATAACTTACTGAGTGATAAAAAAAGGGCATCAAATTCAGAATGAGTGTATATTTACACACACACACACACACACACACACACACACACACACACACACAGTGTCTAGTCTTACCCATATGTCTGGCACTTCATTCAGATTTAGGAGCCTCAGCAGGTAGAAAGCTTTCTCTGTGTTGTAGTCCTTGGCAAATCGTGGTGTGTCAATAAAAGCTCTCACTCTGTAAACGATCCGACCATAGTTGCCTTCAAAAGATGTCGGAGCAGATTCTGTGGGAAAGAAGTCAAACACATATTAGTTTTATCACATATAGCAAAAGCAGACTAATAGGTTCTTAAAACAGGGTTATTGTACAATTTCTATGTTCATTTTTATCTTTTTGATAAGAAGTTTGATAATGTGCAAAGGAATTGTGGCAGACAATTCCACAATGCTTTACCACTAATGGGAATTACTGATCACAGCATATAAGATGCTCTACAAACACAAGGATTTCCTCTCCCATAACTTTTTTAAAACTGATGACCACTTAGTTTTCTTACTTTTCATGTAAACATGAAAACAAGACTCCTGAAACACCTGCAGGCTCTTTAGTGGTGAAAGCACACATGTTTCAAGTGACAGATTTTGGTTCACAATAGTCAAAAGACCGGTTGGGTTGCTTTTGAGTTTCTGTGGTATTCCTCATCACAGAACAAAGAAAGCTTAACCTGGAAAAATATACTCCGGCAGTTTAGTGGCCTAATAAAGGCTGTGCACAAGGAGCGACTGTGTTCACTCCTGCGTGAGAGCCCATAACAATTAACCATGGTGAAAGTGTGTAGGTAGGAAGTGAGGGACAATGTGTACTACATCAAGAATCATGACTTTGCCAGAAAAAGCCCACCTAACTTAAGGTTACAGGATTTTTCAAATGTCTTTATGGGACATGTCAACGTCACAAGTTACTAATCTCATCACCATAAGACAGAAATGTTTTCTAACAATCCCACTTATCCATCTCATTATCTTAAACCAATTACTAGGAAAAAAAGCTATAGTATTTTAGAATCAAATATCTCAGTCTTTAAGAATAACAAACTTCTGTCTTACCAAAATCAAAACACCCCTATTGTTGTGTAAGAGTTTGCTGATGTCATCAGATAGTAATGCAATGAGCAAGAGGAACAAACTGACAGCTGCTGACATCCCTCAGTGGACATCAGGTGACAGGTAGTGGTGGTGGCAGATGGAAACCTTGCGGAGAATCAGTGGCAGAAAAGACACACCCCTCACTTATCTCTCTGTCAGTTCTCTCAATAGCTGTTCATTTAATTGACTTCACACTTGGTAGGTGGATTGCTGAAGATCCAAGACAGTGCAGTGTAAATATATAGTGGTTCGGAAATGAGTCCTAAAACCTGGAAATGAGTTAGCATTTCAGTACCTCTGCATCTCTTTTTTTTAATTGGTTTTTAGTTAAAAGCCTGAGATAAGATCTGTGGTTAACACTAACTGAAGAGACTTTTAAGTTTTGTTCTATGACATAAAATACATCAGTGAAACCCCACCATGAACTTGGAAGCTTTTATATGTGGCGTTTGCTAACAAGTGACTAAATGAGACCTCAGAACACCATTGCACCAAACACAGCTTTTTGGCTTTGTTGTGGTCAAATTAAGTCATGCAACTGTTTGTTTGTTGCAGAATATTAGCATTTTACATCTGGCGATCGCATTTAGCATCAAAAATGCTGAAAGTGGTATTTAGTTGTGAAGATTACCTTGCTGACACTTGAGTATCATAAATGTGTATTGCATACTTATTTTCTGCAATGATCCAGAATCCAATGGAAAAATCCCATTGACTTTTTGATGAGGGAACCAGGGAGATGCCAACTTCTGCATTGGCCTACTTATATATCAGGATTAACCCCTGGAGATGTATCAACTTCTTTTCAGGGGGTTCTGTTGACTAACACGATGGATGCAGAAAAGACACTATTCTTGAGCAGTGGCTGGAATCTAAAGCCAAACTTAAATCGAGACACGATGTCACTATACCTCTGTAATAAGTACTTTGAATTCAGCCATTTCCAATAGTTGCAGATGAATTCTCATTAAGGAAAACGTAATAAATTATCTACGTGTTTTGGATCTACATGAAGTGTACATAATTCAGAGGCCAAATCTAACTAAAAATATGAAGCTGGACCACCACCTGCTGAGCTTTTACCAGTACTGTACGGCACATTGCGTAGTAGTTGATATATTTATTTATTTTATGTCTAATTTGAATTTTTCCAGGAACAGTGTGTATTAATAAACACTGCTGTAAATGTGTCTGTGTCAGCCTATTTTTTAGGCTAATTGTCAATTGTTGTCCCTGGGCCAGGTGTTTATATTTCAGTGTCAGCAATTTTGCTCCTCAGCAGTGCTTCAGAGTGTAATGTGCTGTGATATTTGGTTTGTGCAAGGCAACCTACTCTCTAAGTGAATACATTTTTGTAACAGGCCTCAAAATATCCATGTCCATAATTATTAACTTTCTGCCACTGTTTTTTGTGCTGATGCTGTGACCCTGCCTTTGGTTGTTCTCGTGCTGTAGCTGTACTGATACTGTACCCCCCGCTCGCCCTGATCGTGGTCTTGGTCCTGATTGCGCCGATGCTGTGATCTTGCCTTTGGACACCTCCCTATCAATATACGCATGAGACTCTTATCATCACCCTCAACATCATCATAGAGTGCAATTAATAATTTCACACCTATCTTCCCCTCTCTCCCCCTCTCTTCCCCTCTCTTCCCCTCTCTTCGCATCTCCTCCGCTCCATGGAATGATGGAGGGTTCCTGAAGACTGCTTGTGGAGCTTTGTGATAACAAAAAAAAGCTTAGCTCTGCCATGTGTGCATGGAGAACCCTGAATCACGCCTTTTTAGTGACATCTTTGTGAGTGCATGCCTCCACTATCAATATACGCATGAGACTCTTATCAACACCCACAATACTTTCATAGAGGGCATTTAGAAATTTTACACCTATCATTATTGTAATATGAAATGCGTCTGTTTCCATTATTGCTGTGCATCTCTCCCCCTCCCCTTCCCCTCTCGTCCCCTCTCTCTTTCTCTTTCCTTTTTGCCATGATTGTATTTAATTTGTTATTTATGACATCTATTGCATGTCTGACCATCCTCATCATCCTCTGCCGCTCTTCCTGATGTTTCTTCCTCTCTTTTTCCCCCGTTACAGGGGTTCTTTTTTGGGAGTTTTTCCTTAGATGATGTGAGGGTCTAAGGGCAGAGGGATGTCGCTATACGCTGTAAAGCCCTCAGAGGCAAACTGTGTTTTGTGATAATGGGCTCTATAAATAAAATTGACTTGACTTAACTTTAGCCCTTTTGGTGCTAATGTTATTATGGGACCTCATGTGATGTAGAGATTAACATTCTGCATTAAAAGTTGCTGGTAGCTGTCTGCTGCACATCAGGACGTTCCCCTTTTGTGCGGACATAACTAATAACACTAGCACAAATCTCAGAGATGCCAGTTGGCATGGGACTAGTATTATCACATGACCTCTGTGTTCAGTGACAAACAATAGGTAAGGTGAAATCTTTACTTGACAAATTACAGATATGGCAGATTCATACAGGGTTAAGATCACAGACAACACCTGTAATTATAACAAATTACTAGAGGTCCTTTGGCAATGCTAGTCCATGGGCTAGGGCTTTATACAATAAAAGCCAATTTGTTATAAAGCAGATTTACGCTTCAAACTACTATTAAGTTGGATGTTGGATGTGTTGTTGGATCATTATCTCTAAAATGATCGCACTATTTGCTGTGAGGCTTTTGCATTGGTTCCATTAGACTGTGTTTGATTAGAGCAGATTGAAAGAGTTGTAATTTGAATGTTAATCTAATAACTGCCTAATTCCAACTAGTGCCTTGGTATGATAAGTTACAGGCTGGTTCAGATAAATACTGGAATGTTTCACACAACACCTATAAGCTCCTGTGAATATTGGGAGAAGAGCCCCATCCTCACTGCTGAGGAACCACGGGGCAACAGGGGTAAATATCAACATGCCAGGACATGTGTGTCAAAACATATACAAAAAGAATGTTCAGGGATGAGTTTTCATCCCATCACTCCACACTCCTACCTGGTATGAGAAACTTGAAGGGGAAAGTGTGTTCTCCCTGTTTCAGGGTTCCTGTACAGGACACAGAGAGCAGATAACATCTGTCAGTGGAAACAGGAACAATCAGCCTGCTGTTTCCCACCAGGTACATACGCCTCAGGGCTGCATGCAATATCCAACAGTGGAAAATGCAAACCTTTACTACTGCAATCTTTAAAACTCAAATCATTTTTAAAAAATCTTTAATATTGGAAATTAAAGCTACAGTTTCTTTGTTATAAAAATGTGTCTAAAATGTTTCAGTGTGTTTTTCATATTGTGTTTTGTTACATTTCCTGTAGAAGACCAACTCACAAGCAAGTATTAGCGCTCTAATCTGTGACTGCACCCTGCCTCTGTACAAACTGTTGTGATGTAGTAAACTGCACCTATCACATGCTGACTGGAGGATGGAGTTAGCTCATGGAATCATTTTGCAGTCATAATCTCAATTGTTCAGCAGTGTACCTTTGTCTGCAACAGCGACGGTACTGTTGAAATACTGTTCCTCCACAGTCCAGGTCGTGTCACTGACCTTGTTGGTGATGCCACAGAAACCATTGCAGTTCACTTTGATGGCTGCAAAAAAAAACACAAAGACTGTCATCAGTGCAAACAGTTTGGAAAAAAATTCTAATGTATACAACACAGTGTGCATAACTGCAGGAGAGAGATACACTTCAGGTCTTAAAGAACATTGCACGGTGAAGCTTCCAATCATCGTGAGCTCCGGAGTCCGCTTCAGCTGCACTGAGGCAGCACTGAGGGAGGAAGGGAGAATTTATCGCATAAATTCAGCAACTTGGTAAATGGACTGTATTTGTATAGTACTTTTCTATTTTTTTTGACCACTCAAAGAACTTTCACACTACATGTCACATTCATTCACACAAATTCAAACACTGGTGGCTGAGGCTACCATGCAAGGTGCCACCTGCTACTCAGTAATCATTCATATGCACCCGCACTCCGATGTCACAGCCGTTGGAGCAATTTGGGGTTTCAGTATTGTGGCCCAAGGATACTTCGGCATGTTGCCTGGAGGAGCCAGGGATCGAACCGCTGACCTTCCAATTGGAGGACGACCCACTCTACCTCTGAGCCACACCTGCCCAACTTGGCAGGTGTGGGACATGATGTTTTCACAGACTGTATGTCTCATGAACCTCTTTTAAAAGACAGTGACAGTGTAGCTTTGAAGAATCCAACGCTCCAGAAATTGCATCATTTTTTAGCAGTTTCCTTTGGGATTTTGCATTACTGGCTATGGTTACATGCACATCAATATTTCCCTAACATTCTGAATATGACAATATTCTGAATTTGATGTGGGTCATATACACAGCAAATTCCCTTTAAATATTCCAAATCCGGATGTTTTGCAGAATTTAGCATTTAGGTTTTGGGTGCATTATTTGGGGCATGTATACAGCACATTTGGAATATGACTTTCAACTGGAGCTTTACTGCAGTTTGTGACACACAGGCTCTTGTTTGCGGTTTACAGCCTCTTGTCTGTTTACGGTCGGCTTCATGCATTGTTATGGATACACTACACAAACCAGCTCACAATCAGTTTGCTAAGCTGTGGGGTAGAGATGCATGCCCAAACAAAAAGCCCTCATTTACCACTACTGACTACCACTGCCTCTGCAATGAGGCTGTAAAGCTGTATTTGTCATTTTGACATTCCGTAGTCTCATTCAGGCACTTGTTACTCTACTTTTTAAAAACAAATAAAAACTTTAAAGTCTGGGGGTGGGGCATTACCTGACCAGATTTAGGTTGTAGAACGCAATGTGAAAGTCTATACTTCAACCACAGATATTATTTCTGGCTTTTAACCAAAAACCCATTAAAAAAAACATGAGACGAAGAAACCAGAGATGCTGAAATGCTAACTCATTTCCAGGTTTTAGACTTAATTCCTGGAGTTCTCTATTACCTTTCTGCATGTGAACGAAAACAATCAATCAGAGCGGAGGAGTCTCTAATGCAGCTGTCAATCATGTCAATCACTGCTTGTGAACTGCAGTCAACTGTCAAACTAGGCAGTGTTGATCTAATATAATAATATGGATCAACATTCTGTTACTGTTTCTGAAAACATTTGAGGAGAGAAAAAGTTAAGTGCAGTAACAGATTCTATTTCGTATAGGCTCAACCCTCTAAGAGATGTTGCCATTGGCTTTATCCCCATGCACACGAGCAGTGTCCTGCATGGCCCTTCACTCAGGTCTGCCACTGCAGTATAAGAACCCCTAGTATGAGTTCTGATCCCACTTTTTCTTCAGTGTTTGTTACAGATCTATCTAAAGAATGAAGATGATGACTTCTTACGTACCACTGGAGGGGTTCGCCTCTGTCCATCCTGCCATGCTGGCTACATTATGGACTTCGACCCCCATGCTTGCTATGATACGTACTTAGACCCACAGCATGCCAGGCTAGCCCTCACCCCTCGGGCCACATGCCCCTATTGTGCATGCCTGTCAATGGAGGAGAAGCAGCGGCGAGCAGGCATCTTTGTTGGACGTTGCTGGCTGATTCTAGTAAATGCCATCAGAAGCAGTAGGAGAGGAGGGACATGATGTTTTTACAGACTGTATACTTCATGAACCTCTTTTAAAAGACAGTGACAGTGTAGCTTTGAAGAATACAGTGCTCCAGAAATTGCATCATTTTTTAGCAGTTTCCTGAATTCTTTTTTACAAATCACTTTCCTCATCTCTTCCATTCTGAAATTTGCTTTGGCATATGGATTCAAATTTTCATGTCAACAGCCTCAACTGTCCTCCTCTGGTGCCATGTACTTTCTTCCAAGACTTATCAATGTCAGCTTACATAAAGAGAGTCAACTCTTACGAGCAAATGAACAACTGAAAACCTTGGTTTTTCAAAATGTCAACCTTTTTGGAAACTGAGATGGGCCAGCACATGTTTAATCACACAAAATTAGAGAAGTGTCTTAAACTACACTGAAGTAATTTTTATTGCTGTTGGGAAACTTATAGGTCAATAACAACTTAAGCCTAACTTTAGTGTCAGCTTGGTAATGTTTATGTTTGAATGAAATATTTTCTTATAGTCAACAAAACTACCCAGCACCTTTGATATCAGCAGTGTTTCTTTTTTTCCTAAAAAAATAAAATAAATAAAGCTGTGGGGCTTGGGGCTGAGTGATTTGTGATAGAACGCATTTACACTAAATGATCCCCTCCATGAATCGCCACCTTACCGTGGTGGAGGGGTTTGCATTCCTCTGTGATGGTGGGAGCTGTGTTGTCTGGGGCTACTAGCCCCTGGTAGGGTCTCCCAAGGCAAAGTGGTCTCTGGGGAGGGGCCACACTAAGAGTGGTTCAGAAAAGACCTTGATGAAACAGAGTTCTCGGGATATGGGTACCTCGCCCGATATTGAGTCACCGGGGGGCCCCCCCTTGGAGCCAGACCTGGGGAGGGCGCTCGCTGGCGAGCATCTGGTGGCCGGGCCTTTGCCCATTGGGCCCGGTTGGACTCAGCCCGAAGAAATCACATGGAGCCGCCACCCTATGGGCCCACCACTCGCAGGGAAAGGGATCGTGGTTGGGTGCCTTGTGTGCTGGGTGGCAGGCAGGGGTGGGGTCCCAGGCGTGCCAATCCTCAGCGTCGCAAACTGATTCTAGGGATGTGGAATGTTACCTCTCTGGCAGGGAAGGATCAGGAGCTGGTGCGGGAGGTTGAGCGGTACCAACAAGATATAGTTGGGCTCACTTCCACGCACAGCACTGGCTCTGGAACCATAGCCCTGGTGAGGGGCTGGACTCTCACCTTTTCCTGAATTGCCCAGGGTGAGAGGCGCCAGGCGGGAGTAGGGATACTCATGAGCCCCCAGCTGAGTGCCGCTGTGTTGGAGTTTACCCCAGGGAACGAGAGGGTCACCTTGATGTAACTGCGAGTCACACAGAGGAGGTCTCTGACTGTCGTGTGTGCGTATGCACCCAACATCAGTTCAGAGTACCCTGCCTTCTTGGAGTCTCTGGCCGGTGCCCTGGAAAGGGTGCCAACTGGGGACTCCATAGTTCTTCTAGGGGACTTCAACGCTCACATGGGCAATGACGGAGAAACCTGGAGGGGCGTGACTGGGAGGAACGGCCTGCCTGATCTAAACCCGAGTGGTGTTTTGTTATTGGACTTCTGTGCAAATCATGGATTGTCCATAACAAACACCATGTTCGAGCATAGGGATGTTCATAAGTGTACCTGGTACCAGAGCTCCCTAGGCCAAAGATCAATGATCAATTTGTAGTCGTATCATCTGATTTGCAGCCGTATGTCTTGGACACTCGGGTGAAGAGAGGAGCAGCACTGTCAACTGATCACCACTTGGTAGTGAATTGGATCAGGCGGTGAGGAAAGCTGCTGGACAGACCTGGTAAACCCAAGTGTGTAGTGAGGGTGAACTGCAAACATATGGTGAAGGCCCCTGTCCGCGAGATCTTTAACTTACGCCTCCAGAGGAACTTTTTATGCATCCCGGGTGAGGTTGGGGACATGGAATCTGAGTAGTCCTTGTTCAAAACCTCCATTGTGGAGGCGGCTGCTAGTAGCTGTGGTCAGAAGGTAGTCGGTGCTTGTCGTGGTGGCAACCGAAGGACCCACTGGTGGACACCAGCAGTGAAGGAGGCCGTCAAGCTGAAGAAGGAGGCCTTCCAGGCTTTGTTGACCCGGGGGTCTTCGGAAACAGTGGACAGGTACTGTTTGGCCAGAAGGGTCCAGGGAGGCCATGGTCTCCGGCTGTCCTCAGCAGGAGAGGAGAACTGCTGACCCGGATTGGGGACATTGTCAAACAGTGGAAGGAACACTTTGAGGACCTCCTGAACCCTACCTTAATGTCCTCTGTCAAGGAGGCAGAGTCTGAAGACTTGGGGGAACCTTGGGGGAATCCATATCCCTGGCAGAGGTCACTGAGGTAGTTGAAAAGCTCCTCGGTGGCAAGGTGCCTGGTGTGGATGAGATTCGCCTTGAAATGCTGAAGGCTCTGGACATTGTAGGGCTGTCTTGTCTGACACGCCTGTTCAGTGTCGCGTGGAGGTCAGGTATGGTGCCTGTGGAGTGGCAGACTGGGGTGGTGGTTCCCATTTTCAAAAAGGGGGACTAAAGGGTGTGCTCCAATTATCGGGGTATCACACTACTCAGCCTCCCAGGGAAAGTCTACTCCAGGGTGCTGGAAAGGAGGCTCCGTTCGATTGTCAAACCTCAGATTTACGAGGAACAATGCGGGTTTCCTCCAGGCCGTGGAGCAGTGGATCAACTCTTCAACCTAGCGAGAATGCTGGAGGGGTCGTGGGAGTTTGCCCGTCTGGTCTACATGTGTTTTGTGAACTTGGAGAAGGCCTACGACTGCATCTCTCGAAGAGTCCTGTGGGGGGTACTGTAGGAGTACAGGTTACTGGGGTCACTTCTGCGAACCATTTGGTCACTGTATAACCAAAGTGGGATCTGTGTCCACATACTTGGCGTGAAGTCAAACATGTTCCCAGTTGGTGTTGGCCTCTGCCAGGGTTGTCCCTTGTCTCCGATCCTGTATGTGATTTTCATGGACAGAATTTCAAGGCGCAGCCGGGGGGAGGAAGGGGTCTGGTTTGGGGACATTAGAATGGCGTGTCTGCTTTTTGCAGATGATGTGGTTCTGTTGGCTCCATCACAACGTGACCTCCAGCATGCATTGGGGCGGTTCGCAGCCAAGTGTGAAGCGGTCGGGATGCGAGTCAGCACCTCCAAATTGGAGGCCATTGTTCTCTGCCACAAAACGGTGGACTGTTCCTTCTGGGTGGGGAGTGAGTTGCTGCCCCAAGTGAAGGAGTTTAAGTATCTCGGGGTCTTGTTCAAGAGTGAGTGAGAACGGAGCGTGAGATGGACAGACGGTTTGGTGCGGCATCCGCAGTGATGCAGGAGTTGCAGCGGAATGTCGTGGTGAAGAGGGAGCTGAGCCGGAAGTGGAAGCTCTTGATTTACCAGTCCATCTATGTTCCAGTCCTCACCTATGGCCATGAACTCTGGGTAGTGACCGAAAGAATGAGATCGCGGATACAAGCGTTCAAAATGAGCTTCCTCCGGAGGGTGGCTGGGCTCAGCCTTAGAGACAGGGTGAGGAGCTTGGACATCTGGGAGGAGCTCGGAGTAGAGCCGCTGCTCCTTCGCGTCGAAAGGGGCCAGTTGAGGTGGTTCGGGCATCTGATCAGATGCCTCCTGGGCGCCTCCCGTTGGAGGTGTTCTGGGCACTTACTACTGGTAGAAGGCCCAGGGGCAGACCCAGAACACGCTGGAGGGATTAAATATCTCGTCTGGCCTGGGAACGCCTTGGGGTCCCCCAGGAGGAACTAGAAAGCGTTGCTGGGGAGAGGGACGCCTGGAGTGCTCTGCTTACCGTGTTGCCCCATGACCCGGCCTCGGATAAGCAGACAAAAATAGATGGATGGACACTAAATGATCAAAAGTATGTGGACAGCTAAACATGACTGCACAAACTATGCGGTTGCTGCTACAACAGCCTCCACTCATCCTGTATCAGACTCCCAGCAAACACTGGAACCTGGATACAGGGATTTAGCCCCATTAAAACACAACGTGAGTGAAGTCAAACAGCGACAGTTAGTATGTTTACACTATGTTAGAAAAAGTCAAATTGTTGTGTAGGTCAGACTAAAATTGGACTTTGAAAATACATGTTAACATGTCTAAATTTTTCAATGTCGGACTAACACACCTAAATAATGTGGTTGGCGGTCAATTACTTTTTCGTGTATAAGCCTCAACTAGACCTGAACTGGCCTCGGTGTTCTGCACATGCTCCATAGTCCCCATGCTAGGCTTTGACCCGGAAGTTGAACGGTACAAATTTGCATAAGATAGCCAGGAAAAACAAAAGAAGAAGAGGGGGCACCCAGATTCGCACCTGTTTGTGGATTGTCATCCCCTCTCATCCACCCCTGTCTCTTTCACGCTTAATCTGTCCTATAAATAAAGGCATATAAAGCCCAAAAAATAATATCAAAAAAAGAAGAAGAGAAGGGAGGAGAACAAAACAAGATGAAGATATCAACATGACTAAAAGCTCAGCACCGAAAACATATCCATGTTTTAACCATTCAACATGCAACATGTTTGCCACTTGCTAACTTGTTTGGCATGTGACACAGTAGGCCTACAGGAAGAAGGTCCAATAGCAACTAGCTGAAAGGGGGCATTTTTCCACATACCATGGTGGAATCAGACATACTTCCATCAATATATGGATTCTCTCCCAGTGCTTGTATACTAAGACAAGGACAATTGCACATATAAACGAGCTGACTGATGGGGGTGAGTACAAGTTCCTTCACACCAAAAGGAAAAGCATTTCTTTGGGGGGCTGATTTTGTGCACTGGGACACTGTCCGGTTGAAATGGGAAAGAGACAAATACAAAGTGTTGCCACAGAGTTTTGTTTAAAATATTGTATGGTATAGCATGGAAATATCCCTTCATTGTCAGTAATGAGCCTAAACCAGGACCCAAAGCACAACCATATGATCATAAAGTATATGTTTAATAAAATGGGACTCTTTTCGTCTAAGAACACTTAAAAAGAAAATTCTTCTTTCCCTTTAATTGTAGGATTCTAAAACAGTTCTTTAGTAACACCATCATATCCACTGTATTCAACCACAATGACTGAAGCATATTTGATTTTACTGCAATGTCAATATTTGCCAGCTTCATGTCTTGGGCCCAACCCACTTGATAATCCATCAGTGATTCAAAGTATTACTTTGGGAGAGAGTTGGTTCCTAAGAGGCAGTGCTGTGGAGTGAGCAGTCAGACCAGCTCTACCTGAAGAGGAATGTAAACTAACTGGAGGCTCCGCGAGCATTCAAACAGAAACTCCCATACACTGAAAAGCTGCTCCGATTGTGTCCACAGACACAAACAGAGAGAGAGAGAGACACTTGAGAATGATCTCAAGCAGAAAGTGTCACTTCAGAATTAGGACAAAACTTTTCTTGTCCATTGCTCTGCTTTACTTACATAGAAATCAACAAACCAAAGCTAGACAAATAATGGTAAAGAATAGACAGGACTATTATGAAGACAAAGTGAGCACCGAGGCTCCAGCACATAGGCTGTAACATGTTGACCAAGACAAGGTGGAGACCTATACGACTGGACTGTGATGGTGTGCAATAGATATGGAATGAGCGGCAGTCAATGTGTGGAACCAGCGAATGGGTGGGAACATGGTCCACGCCAGTACACAAGTGACAAAGCCTGGCCCAGCTGGCACAACACGTTACCAAGGACAGCAGCACACTGTGCAAAAGCATAAGCCTTAAAAAACTATATTATATAATATCCAATATTATTGTTATTAGCATCAAGGGTATTACCAGACTAATATCGCCTTTACATGGGATCTGTCGGACAGTAGACGACAAACTGGATGTCATTTTAGTTAAGAAGAACAGGACAGTAAAATTAGGTGAGGCCGGCAGAGAATACTGGCAATGGTAAATGGTACTGAAGTCCAAAATCAAAATTTTTTTACTTTTTGCTCTAATGGAATTTTCAATGGCTATTGCATAGCTACTACTCAAGGAGGCCAATTTAGACAACAAAAAGCAAATAATTTTAGTGCAACAACAGCCGGAAGTATATGATCAAAAATTGAAATCCTACTGACAAGTTACAAGAAAAGCAGACTTATGAATGAGCACATACAAATCGATAAATAAATGACTTTTTTTTATGATTTAGAGGGAATTTGACAATCCCTTTAAGTGTGCAAGAGAATGTGAGGAGAAAGCTTCCTTTTATGGCTATGTAAATTGCTACAATAATGACATGAAATAATAGCATGAATAATGAAATCATTTTATATAGTACATTTATCCAACCATAGCAACATATCATCGTGTGTTCACCGTGTGTCTCTTTGCCGACTTGCCATTCCATTAGATTTTTTTCTTTTGATTCCTGTGCTGTCCAGGAGGTGTCACTGGTCTGCCATTATCACCAGATTCCATGTGAACGCAGCATTAGGGAGTAAAGGAATACAAGTTGGGCATTTAAAGTATAACATATGAGTAACTGTATTCCGTTACAGTTAAAGTTTCAATTCTGAATTTAAAGTTACTGATTACAGTAACTGTCTTTGAAAACAGATTACTTGAGGGGATTACTTTTTTCTGCTGTAACACTGCATTCTTACTGAACATGAAGTGCATGAGCATGAGTTAGTTGATATTGTTTTCTACTGGAATGTTTTAATTGGCCACGGGCAACACTTGAGCAGAATTTTTATTTGACGCCCTGTTTCCAATTATTACTGTCATTCACTCTGAAAGTTTTGCAATTGGGAGGAATGACTGATTCATGAAGCTGGAATGATGAGTTCTCTACATTATACCGCCCTACATATATGCAAGGGAGATTGCAAGGGAGCTGAAAGTTTCTGGTTAATTATCATCACTACTAACAGCCTATTTGCTACACCTGCCTCACAACAACAGTAGAGGAGATGCACAGATGCACAGGACACTGTCAAGCATTTCTGACATGAAAACATAAGATCCAAACAAGTTAGCTCAGCAAGACAATTTTGAAGTATTCCTAAAGTTATCAAAGTTTTTCAATATGTTACTTAGTTTGGGTAATCTAATACAATATGTTACAAATTACAATTAAGGGCATGTACTCAGTAATATGTAGTTAGTTTTAAAAGTAACCTTCCCAACACTGGATATTATGACGAGTAGACCAGTAGACAAATATGGTAGATGTTGGGAAATTGGAGGTTTTCAAAACTGTAGACGTTTACATATTTTATTGGTGGACATTTTATAGGCTGATTCCAGTATTTCTGAAATCACTATTTATTATTACAATTCAATTAATTTTAGGTCAGTAAATTAAAAATAAAAGTTCCATTATTTCCCCACTATTTTTTTCATTTCTGACTGTAGAAAAGTCACTGTTCAGTGAAAATCTTGTCGCACACATCTGGTGTTTGTTTGTTTGTTGTTGTTTTTTAATCTACAAATTTACAGATGAAATGTTCTTTGGTTGTGAAATTTATCTGCTTCCTTCCTTAAATTCAATGAGCCTTTAAAGAAGTGAGTGAGAGTGATTATCTGAAAAATATACTATGACGATAGAAACGACTGTTTTTCTTAGACAAAAAGGTGAAACTTTTGGAAAGGTAGAGACCTTTCTGTTTGAAAATATAATTCACAGACTACACTACACTCTACATAATACTATTTGTGTAAGAGGGGGGACTTATAATCTGTATTTCAGAAATCTGTATTTAGGACTTTGATAACAGATGACCAACCCATTATGCCATTATGCCTCCCAGTAATCTCTCACAAAATCCCAGAATCAGTCTGTGGAAATATATAATAGGGTAGCGGTGCTTTAGAAAATTACTTCCAATGACAGAAAGGTCCAAATTAAAGTAATTAAACCCACAGACACAGCCAACCACATACTAGTGATTGTCTCACAGGTTGGGCGGTTTCCACAGTGGGATCACAGCGAGAGAGGCCTAGTTTACATGTCTTATAAGCTACATCCCACTTCCTTGTTCAGCGCGGCGATGTTTTCCCACCAGGTGAGTAAATGTATCCGGATACGCGCTTACCTTTACACTGCAGCGACTGGCCCAGCTTGATGGTCACGGTTCCAGAGATGGACTCTCCCGGACTGTACACCACTTTGTTTTTGTCAAACGAGATCTCAAACTCCTGAAGTTTCCCCATGTTCTCCCGATCCGAGGCGAGAGGCAAGGTCACCTGTGCGCCCAAACAACACCAGCATTTACTTCTCTGTGTCCCCGCCCCTTCATGCAACGTCACTGAGCCCTCCAACATGAGAAAGAAATGTCTTCACATTATATACCATATGCTGTATATGTGTAAATAGAGTTTGCCCTGCATGGTTTTTGTCTTAGTTTTGTCTTTTTTTGTTTTTCTTATGTCTTGTTTGCAGTGTTCTGTTTGTTGTTGCTGTTGAACATTACCTGACTGAATTTCTAAATATGCTTGAGCAATGTATGAAATGACTGAAAAAACAAACAAAAAAAAGAAAAAAAAGAAATTAGTTCAAATTCAGGAAGGTGCACTACAATCTGTTTTTTCCCCAAGCTGATAGTATGATATTATTTTATACGTATATATAACTCCAACTTAGAGCATACTTACAAACAGAACTTGAGTTAGGTCGATATATTTTGCTGCATATAGCTTCATATAGGTCCATATGAAGTTATTTCAAATGTAATTTATTTATTTATTTTATTTATTTTATTTATTTTCCAGTGCCAAACACCTGCATATGTGTGCAGAAATCTGTGCCTTTACATGGGCTGCTCCATACCCCTACCACCATGTTGGAACCTGCGCCTCCTTCCCCTCATTGAAATGAATGGAGGTGAGGAGCTACCATGCAGCGCTGTGTTAGCAGAATAAGATGTTAATTTAAAATTAAGAAATCAAGGGAAAATAAATAAGACAGGCCCATTATATGAAGGAAATAAGCTTCAATATCGCTTTAACGTCCTGCTCCGTTTGGTAGAGCACATGTTGAGTCACAATATTTTATTGAAAAATGTGATGAATTCAACTCAGCCTGACTGAGCTGTCCCTGCTGTTCAGTTTATGTATGTTGTATGCTAAAAAATCCTCTAGATGTCGCTGTGTCTCTAAAAGGTCTGCATTTTCAGTTTCAAAGGTAGGCAGATTTATTCAACATGCTACAGTTTTGGCGGTCTTACTGAATAGATCTATGTAACTTAAAACGAGAATAAACATTTAATAACAGTCAATTAAAAAAAAAAAACATTCACTACCAAATGATTGATTTGGCCTTTTATGTTGAAGGTAGTGAAGCTAAGATAAAACTGACTATTTATTGAGAAAGACATTTTTAAAAAGTCTAATCATTCATTATTGTTAAATGATACGTTTAATATAACATTTAAAGTATCATTTAACAATAGTGAATGATTAAACCTTTATATATGTGATTATACATATACCATTATATATGTGGTGAAAATATTGAATAAGTGTGATTTTTTTTTACTGTTTAAAACCATGTTTTACAATTAGTTGAAGTGGCCTTTTTGTGGTAAAGGTAGTGGTGCTGAAATAATAAAATAGCATTTTTTTATCAAATAAATAAATGCAGAAACTTTCAAAGGACTGTAATGGTAAATATGCATGGAAAAAATGCTACTTGTGGTAATACTACTAATTCCATAGTCACAAATTGATATATGTTGATTATACTAACATATTACAAGCATAATAATAGTACATGATTTGTAATTTTTAATTTTTTTTCTCTGTTTTTACCATTAACATGAAAGTCAATTTCAATTGTTTGGTTGAGGCCATTTAAAAAAAAAAAAAAAAAACAACTTTGTTAAAAATATAATTTTTCTCTGTGAGACCTTAAAGGACTATGCGCCATGACTATGAGCTCATCAAATTGAGGGTATTAGTCTCTAAAACCTGCAGGGAAATCAAAGTCCTGTGGCCTGTAATGTTAACAGCTCAGGAATTAGTTGGTATAGTCTTTCATGAAGAGTTCACTGTCACTTCATCAGAACATGGTCTTTCCACCAACAAAGAATTATGGGCTTCAAATATTAGTCAGACTCCATGCTACGGATTTGCAGTAATTTCTGAATCACTTCTGTTTGGACTGTTTCCCTTTCCAATCCTAAGAGACTGGAATGCATCTCGAAAATTTTGCGAACCAAAACAGTACAGCAGGGGATCCAGGCAGCTGTTTACTCCTGCTAAAATCCAGGATGTGTAATATGCTGTTTCGATCTGCTGAAGAACATGGCATTCATGCGGGTAGTATTTTTTTAGTACCACTGCCACAGTTCGTATTATGTTCATGGGCAGGAAGCACAGTCCGAAAATCACCAGGCACATGCCGATCATCCTCTGAGATTTCACCTTGACTTTCAGACCTTTAGCCGTGCTGATGTTGAGGTGAGTTAGGGTGTTCGCCAGACGGCCGTAGCAAATAGCGGACACAAGGAAAGGAAATAGAAACCCGAGGATGAACAAGATGAAGTTAATGACAAAGTAGACATCGGTCAGGTTCCTCTGATGGATGGAGAGGCATTGACTGTTGCTGCCCTCTTTGCTTGGAGGAAGCATAAAAGCGTAGATCAGAGCCTGGATCAGGAGCACAGACCAAACTCCTGCACACAGCTTCCTGATAAACTCCTTCCGTTTCATGCAGGAGCTTTTGTTGAAGTGCACCACGGCTGTATACCGGTGGATGCTGATGAGAGTGAGGAAGATGGTGCTGCCATAGAAGTGCGAGCTGAGCAGAGCGATCTTAACTTGGCACAGGAACCGACCAAAGGGCCAGTCATTGCCCATGGCAAAGTACACCGCCATCATGGGAGTGACTGGGGTGGCTATGGCGTCGCTGAGGGCCAGGTGGAACTGCAGTGTGGTTCCAGAGGTCCAACTGGCAAGCCGGCAGCAGAAGACCCACAGGCTGAAGGTATTGAGGAGGAAGCCCAGGAAGAAGACAAGGCACAGGTGGACAGTGATGGACAAGTGCTGAGTCTCCCCCAGACAAAATCCAGAGTCATTGCTGCTGTTCCCAAGCTGCGAAGAAACTTCCATCTCCTCAGAGATCTTTTTCTGACACCTGTGAAGAAAAAAAAACAGACTTTACATCATAGATTCAACTTTTTCTACAATAAATCAATAAACAGATAGTGCTATGAATTAAAGAAAAGTTTATCTACAACACTAAAACTAAATCATAATAACACGTCAATAAAAAAATTAGAAAGGTAAAAAGCAAAAATGAATCATACAGAAATGAAATAAAATAGACTTACAATATAACTATACTTAGATTATTAATAAATATATAATAATAATATTATGATAAAAAAAATAAATAGACTAAAGAACAAATTCATCACATAAGGCAATGTGTCCAGATAGGATTAGTATTGTGATGTGAACATTGTTGGGTTGGTCTTGTCAGAGTGGGAGCACGGGTGCTGTGTACCCACCAGGGGTTGATGTTCCTTGTGTTGCATTTATTTTGAAGGAGACTTCTGCTCTGGTGGTCACGTGTGCCCCTGGCGTTGTTGTATGCTTGACCTCTAGCCGACAGAGACGTTAACAGACTAGCTCCGGTTGTAATATTAAGTTTTGCCAGGATTTATATAAAGTGCAACTACGGCCACGAAGGTGTCGAGTGGTTCTTTTCCAGCTGAAGTTACCACAGGCTCCATAAGCCCGTCAATCTCTATAGACCCCATATTAAAAATATCCAACTTTACAGCAGAAATAAACATGTTCACTGCGTGAACATGCCACATCAGACACACTGTCATGAAGCCTGAGGAGGTGGCTGAGTATGATCAGTGGCCTTCATCAGCCAAGAAGTTCAGGTTAAGATAAATGAATTGATGCCTCTATACCTTCAGATTTACACAGCTTTATAGATAGAAAAAGTAAAGAACGGTATTAAGATCTTTTACTGAAGTAGAAGGACCAATATCATAGTATATATAATAATACTGAACTATAATTAGTAATGTTTTAATTTAATTCACATAGAGTTGTTGCTTCACTGATAATAATTAATCATGGTCAGAGTTGAAGAATTAAGTTTCATTCAATGGAAATACTTAAGGAAAGTACAAAAAAATTGTACTGAAGAACCGCATGCACACACGCACGCACACACTAAGTGGGCCGACAGACCTTAGCCTACATAAGAGCAAGGCTGTACCACTAACAGGTTTGAGGGTTCTGTTTCTAAACCAAACACTGTTTCCACTAAAAGCTGCAAGTTCTGCTTTGTGAGACCTCAGGCAGTTTGTGTTTGAGACACAGTTACAGTCAAGACTAGCTGAGAACATAGCTGAGGATTTAGCAGATCCAGAGCCTGATATTTCCCTCAATAGTCATTAGTGTGTGATTATTATTTGGCTTCACCTTATTTCAGGTGTTAATTAATTAGGTGAAAGCTAACGGCCAAACCTCCAACAGATCTGCTATGGATATTCTCATCCTGATGCTTTGTCCCCATTGGGCCCAAAGTCTGACTTAACACAAGAGACGTCAAAAATCTAGTGGGCCAATTGTCTCCACTTTGCTGATTGTATTCATGCACTAGAGGATGAACCTTTTCCATTTTGAAGGCCTCTGGTAGCACCCTTAGGACATTAGTGTGTTAGTATGTTCCAACTGTGGACTGTAATGAACAACACAGATACTTGTACTTTAAATTCAATTCAATATCCACACAAAAAAATACGAATCTATGAAGCTGTGACTGTTTGGTGTGTTGAAGAGCTGTTGACCTGTCTGTATTGTTTGTATCACATGATTTTGTATTGATTTCTTGTCATTTTGTCCCCCTGCTAGGTGTGAACAGACTCTACACTCACACCGGCATCTTGTAGCTCTCTTCATGTACAGAAATCACTTCCTGTTCTCAGTATTGTTAAGGAACTGAGATGCAGTTTTTGCACCTAAAGTGTTTATAAATACACACACAACACACTCTTTAACGTCACTTCCCCAAACTGGGGTTCTCTAACATTATCAAATTTTGCAGCAATTATGACACCCACTCCACCCACTGCTCTTCACTTCAGGAAATTCAAGTATTATATTGAACATTCTGAGGTATTATCAGGATCACAAACTTGTAAGGATGAAAATGTTTTTAAAATGTATATACATATACAACATAACATATACAGGTGGTGACAAATGTCTAAGTTAGGTGTTTTTATTTATTATGTATTTTATTGAATAATATATTTGGATGTATCTTTGTTTGAATTTTTTTCCAGTTTTGTTATTACATTTTTACAGTGGTGAAAGAAAAAGTCACAACACTTTGTTACAATACCCAAATTATTTTTGGGAGGCAGTATTTGTTTTTTTATTATTTCATATTTCTTTTTGCTTTCACTTTAACTCCAATACATTTCCTAAATAAAATGTACACTTTAACTCCAATACAGTTTGTTATTTACTACAAAATAGGGATTGAAGGGAGCAAGTATCTGTGCTTTTACTTTCAAAACACAAAATCCACACAAATATATACATAAATTGTACTTTCATACATTTAATACAATACTTTTGATACTTAAGTACAGTAAACATCAGATACTTCAAGACTTTTACTCAAGTTATATTCTTATTGGTGACTTTAACCTCTACCAATTTCATTTTGTGTGACAAGGGAGATCTGCACTTTTACTCAAGTATGGCTTTCAGTTACTTCATCCTCTGCTGCTTTTTCATAATTTATAATCTTCATCTGCATCAGTTTCACATTGTTTTACCATCAACATTTGTACTGTCTTATTCTGATTCTGTCAGGTATCTGTAAAGCACTTTGGATGGTACTAAACTACATGAAAGGTATAATACAAATAAAGTTTAAGTTTGACTGATTCTTCCAGCATCCTTCCAAATGATCAAATGGTTGCCCCACATGTCGCCCCAAAATTTCCATGGGGGTAGAAATGTGGTGACTGTGAAGGTCACAGCAGATGACTCACATCTTTTACATCCTCATCAAAACATTGGTTGACATCTCGTGCCCTGAGCAGACTCATCTACATTTGATTTTCTACTCATTTATTCAGGTTTCTCCTTTTTTAATTTGGCACCGAATGTCAACCTCATATACAGTGATTAGTTTAAACTGTTCCTTGTTTACACTGTACACACTATACACACACTGTACACACTGTGCACACACACTGCACACACTGTAGACACTGTGCGCACACACTGTACACACTGTACAGTGGCTGCCTAATGAGCTACAGAAACCAGACTGTTGCAGTTCTAATCATGTGCTCGTCATATGTTTTTCTGCACTGGATCTGTATACAGATGTTGAAAAACCTCTGACAGTCCATTCTCTCAGTTTGTTCCAGTTCCAAAGTCCCCCCTGAGCACTGAAGTCTCACAGACTTCCATCACTGTAACTGGAGGTTCAGGAGGGTGCGAGCTGCTGCAAGCAGTGCATGATGAATGGGACATCACTTTGTGAAATGATTTTACTCAGACACATTTCTATGCACAGTTACGTATGAGGCTGATATTTCAGACTGTAGTTTCATGATGTGTAAAACTAATGATATTTTAATTATACTGTCATATTAGAAGACTTCACTGTGCCATCATAAAAATAGTGTGTGCTATTGTACTTAAAATGGAAATCCATCTTTTGTAAACTCATTTCATAGTTTGCTTGCCTTTTTTTTATGATTACAATTCCATCGTCATAATGATCTTACGCAAAATCTGTGGCAGAGGCCTCAATTACTGCAGATCTGTGGGGCCAAAAGCTGTCAGTGTGACAGCTGAAAGCCCTCACAGACCTGGTGGGACCTTTGAAATGACATGAAGGAGTCACTTGATTCAGGAGCTTTACCAAATTCAATGTCCAGAAGACAAAAACAACTTTCACGTTCTCTTAAGTAGGTGAAGAGTGTAATGGTGTTTTGTTTTTTTTTTAAATTAGATTTTATGTTGTGTCGTGGGCCTTGGTTGCGCACGATCCTGCTTGACGTGACCTTCTACTGCCATTGTTATGCGTCATGCCCCCACTACCAATATACGCACAGGACTCTTATCAACACCTACAATATTTGCATGTAACATCACATGCTATCATAGAGTGCATTTAGTAATTTTACACCTATCACTATTGTAATATGACATGCTATTGTTACCATTAACGCTGCGCATCTCTCCCCCTCTCTCCCTCTCTCTGTCCCCCTCTCTCTCTCTCTCTTTTCCTCTCTCTCTCCCTCTCTTTCTCTCTCTCTTTCCTTTTTTGTCGGTATTGTAATTTTATTGTTATTTATTTATGATATCTATTGCTTGTCTGTCTGTCTTGGAAGAGGGGTCCCTCCTCAGTCGCTCTTCCTGGTATTTCGACAATTATTTTCCCCCCGTTGCAGGGGTTTTAAGAGGGGTTTTTCCTTGGACAATGTGAGGGGACTAAAGGCAGAGGGACGTCATATGCTGTAAAGCCCTCTGAGGCAAACTGTGTTTTGTGATAATGGGCTTTATAAATAAAACTGACTTGACTTGACTTCACAAAAACAGGAAACAAATTGAAAAAAAGCGCTAAATACTATAAATAATTATAATGTGTGTTTTTTTGTAGCCTAATTTTAAACATATAATTATATAGATTTCTTGATATTTTGACATGCAAATTACAAATCAGTAAATGGTGACAAAAATGACCTAAAAATTAGCTTAAAAAAGAAAGAGTGAATCATTAGAAATTTATCCAATAATTAGGGAAAAATATCGAGATCATTAAAAAAATTCTAATTATTTATATATATGTGTGTGTGTGCGTGTGTGCGCGCGTGCATTCATGTAAATATGAATATATAAAAGAAAGCAATAAAAACATTATTGTAACTATAAATATACTTTCGACATTTTCCCTATGTTTTTGATTTTTTTTATTATAATCCTTCTGTTTCTTAAAACTATTTTTTTGTAAACTTTCTGGCAATTTGTGGGTAATTTCTTGCCAAGTTGGTCATTGCCTTTTTTACCCAATGTTCTCAGTTTTCAAAGGGTCAAAGAGGTTGCAAAAGACGTCTGAATGCACAAAAAAACTGATGTCGATCCAGTTTACAAATTCTTAAATATTCCAGAATATTACCAGATCACTGAGATCTTTTAAATACATAAATAGATCTACATATACACTGTACATCTAGACCTGCACTTGATAATATGGTAGGTAAAATGGCATTTTAAACCCTCATCTGTGGGCATTGTTTGCTTATGTAGAAATGATGTGATCTTACCAGTGTAGAAGTTGTTCTCAGTATGTGGAGCCCAGTTAACTAACATTAAGTGTTCCTCTTTCAACCTGCCTACATGTATGGTTACCAGGGGAGTTGCCCAAATGAGGTTTTCACTTTCAGTCGGGTGTTTCTCATAAAATGGCTGAATGTGCTCAGAGGTGTTGCATCTCATGACTTTGCCTGAACACAATAACAAGACTTTGCATAGCTAAATCGTCATTTATTTACAGGTGTCGCACTACTGACACAAATCAAGTGTAACACACTGATAGTCTAATTACATATGAAAATACTGTATGTTCTGACAACAATGCACAACTTTAGAAAACCCCCTGCAATGACAAGCAGATGGCTCCTGGACTACCCACTCAGACACAAACATCTAAAGAAAATAAACCTCCATGAAAAAATCATAGAACAAATAACAATGTAAAAAGCTCAGTCTTTTTGAAAATGTACGAGCCAGCTGGTGGCTGTCTTTAGTCAGTAATTTCTGCTGGAGCTCATAGAGGCGTGGTTGGGGTGGAGGCGGTGGTGGAGACAGTCACCGGGTGCAGCCCCAGATCCAGAGATGGAGTTTCATCTGGTGGCGGGGGACTCTTCTTCTGGGCGTCCAACTTCTCCGTTAGCTGGGTGTACAGCTCCTTCACCGGCTCGCTGCTCTGTGGTCAACAGGCACAGCATCACACACACGGTCAGGACAGACAATACAGAAAAAACACTCCAAACATGACATGTGTGGCTAGTCCTCCCTCCCATACTTCCATCTACTCCGTGTTAAAGCTGCAGTGTGACACTGAACTGATAAACTGGATCCATCATATATGTGTTAGTGTGAGATCCTGTGCTGATATCTGAACTTTAACTCATGTTTGGGATGCCTCTGGGAACACACCATTTCCCCTTACCATGTTGTAATTAAATGCTAGAAATCAAAGATCCTGAAAAGAGGAGGAACTAACAGCGCATTTCCCGTTTACACAGAAAAGCAGCATACTTTCATACTTCATTTCAAATGGTCCTGACCATGGACTGAATGTATATTTAGTCAATGTGAAGCAGTGTTATGAAAAGAAACATCTTAATTCAATGAAAATATGTTTTTTTCTTTTTGATGGAGTAAATAAACATGAACACACAAGCAGGACAGCTTAAAGGTTTTTGTTTTACACAGATGAAGGAGTATTAAGGGAGCACAGTTCATTTTGTAAATATTTTTCATTTCATGATATGCATCAATACTGTATCATTATTAATATTGCAGCCCAATCTGTATGTAAATAGAGAACCTTGGGAATGAGTCCTAAAACCCCATTTGTTGAATGTCTTTTTGCTTAACAGCCTGAAATAAGGTCTGTGGTTAACACAAGTTAAAGAGACTTTCATATGTTGTTCTACGATAAAATACATCAGTAAATATACCACTGTGAACTTTGAAGCCTGTGTGTGTCTTTAAAAGGGCATGTGCTAACAAGTGGCTAAATTAGACTAAAGCACATCATCACGCCAAACTAGGGTTGGGCAATATGGCTTTAAAATAATATTGCATTATAGTGCGATACACAATATATATCTTGATAATTTGTAATGTCCTTTAAACTAATATTACCCATTAAAATACAAAGTTATTGAATAAATGACAGTTACACTTAAATCAAATCAAGTACCTACTGTCAAATAAAGTTGAATTCACTAATGTTATAATAACATTTAATAAAATACAATTATAAGGAAGTTAAATAAAGTACTTTTATAATGACAGTATTGTTATAATTAAATAAATCAGAGTGGACACATGGAGTTTTTATTTTGAAGGATCTGGCTCATCTTAGACAGGAAGTGTTGATGTTTTTGCTGTGGACTTGAAGCTTCTGTTCCATCAAAAGTTGAATGTAAACATTAGCAGACAGTTTTTTTCCACAGAATGAGGATTCATCCACTGCAAGCTGAAAACAAACTAAAAGCTCTCCAGTTCAAATATCTTAAGATTCCAAAGTCACACGTGCTCCATGGTCACAAAATGTGACTAAATAGTCATGATCAGAGCTCTGCAGATAGAAAAACACAAAGTTTCACCTGCTCACACTACTGCTGCTACCACTCATTAAGTTAGACTGTTAGCACAGCACCATCAAAACTGATGATATTCACTCACACATTCCTTTGTGTGTGTGTGTATGATAGAGAGAGAGCTGGAGGACAGAGTGAGGGAACCCAAACTCTGGTGGCTTATAAAAATGATATGACAATTTATACCTGATGTTGGTATACTGGTATACCTGATCTAGTCATTTTATATATCGCACACGGAACAAGCTGCAATGCCTGGAGTATATTCCATATATTGCCCACCTCTACGCCAAACCGCAGCAAACACGGCTTTACAGCCTCTTGGTGGTAGGGCTGTTAATTCTTGTGAGCGTGGTGTAATGAGTTTATAGCCTAACATTAGCATTTCACATCTGGTGATCACATTTAAGCTTCAAAAATCCTGAAAGTGGTGTTTATTTGTGAAGATTATCTTGCTGAACAAAAGGTGTAAGTATTATAAACGCCTGTTTTCCACAGAGCTTTTTTTCTACAATAATCCAAAATCCAATGGAAAAATCTCATAGGCTTTTTGATGAGGGAACCAGGGTGATGCTAACTTCTGTATGCCATGTACACTTGAATTACTTGACTGAATAGAAAAATTACTACATTTACTACTAAACTAAATGAAAGATAAAATATCTGTGATAACGTCAGTGAAATAATTGATTGAGAGTTATGGTTGTGACCCCCCCCTCCTCTCTCCGGGTTCACTTTTTTGCACTTTGCCATTATTAATGTATTTTTATCTTTTTCCTCAATAATAGTAGCACTGGTTTTATAGTATTAAGCACTTAATTGCAGTTTTGCTTGTATGAAAAGTGCTATACAAATAAAGTCTTGTTGATTGATTGAGTCTGTACACAAACCTTGAGGTCGCTGCAAGGCAGCACAGCCACCAAGCTGAACCTCTTTGGCAGCACTGTTGCTTTTTCCTTCATTGTCTGACTTGAATGATATTACGCAGTGATCTATCAGGGTATTAAAATCCCTTTCCACTTCTTCAGCCATATTGTACACATAGATGTCAGTAAGAAGAAATACAGCTGGATGTAGAAAATCTCAGACACACTTCCAAAATGACACTTTTAAAGTCAAAGTGTCCCTCTGAACTGGATACAAATCCCCACAGAAACAGTGAGTTCACCAGGAAACAGAGGGTTACTGGGGCTGCAATTTTTGATGGGCTTGGGGGAGAAAAATCTCAGACATAAAAACAAGTCACCCTGACTCCACTGGACTGAAACATTCAGTTCAAATGCAGCTGAGACTCACATTTTGTTGTTTCGTGTATGAGGTGTTTGAAAATGCCCGGTCTCTGTGGAGCTGTGGGTTAGGGAGACCTCTTCCTGGTTCTACACGTCACTACAACCCCGGTCAATATCAAAGCACAAGCTTAATGTAGATATGAAGCCAACCTGTTTTGGAGGTTCAAGAGTTTTCATCAAGGTTTCCATGTATGATGGCAGCACTTTGTGGTGGAGATGCAGCAACATCCGGAGGGTGTGTCTGTGGACGTTCTCTTTACTGGGAAACAATCAGATAGAAACCAATTCTGTCAGGAAGGTTTTGAGTCCACTGAAATAAGAATAATGTTGCAGGGTCCAGAGGAGCTGTGATGTCATTTAGCATTATTAGGTCAAAAAAACAGCTCAGCCTGCTCAGTGCTGTCTCAGTCCACTGTGTGTCATGCTGACAATGCACTCTAAATACATGAACTCTCTACACTAGAATCTCTGGGCATGCAGTTAGTAAGAGTCAGCCCACCTGGAGTAAGATGTAAGAAGGAAGCCATCGAAAACAACAGAACAAAAGTCCTCGGATCCAAACTCATCAGAGAGAAGGGTGAGATGTCCCGTCAGCAGGTGCAGGAAGATATCACCAAAGGCCATGTCATTGTAGGTCTCCACTGTGGGAAATAGTACAGAGCTAACTCTTATTTTGAAAAGTCATTAAGTTCCCCCTTTACATGGATGGATTCTTTGTACAGCTGACTCTGCTGGTGTCATTTACTGCACACACAATGATCCAAACTGCTAACCTAAACAGTGTCAGAGCCTTTCTCTCACAATTACACACCGAATCAAATGTCAATCTTTAAAATTAACTAAAAACACAATTCAACTGAGAACTGGCACAAACATGAAAATCAATTAACCCTTTGAAATCAGTGCACTTTGGCTTCATTTCTTTCAAAAACATGGGAGAAAGAATAATTTAACCAAAAATTAGAAGGGGAAAAAAGGAAAAAGGTAAAAAAAAACAAACAAAAAAAACCCCCACAGAAATTACATGGAAAAAGGAATTAAACTTTTGTACCATGGCAATGTAATTTTAAATGTCATTATGATAGACAGAGTTTTTCCCTAGCTTTTTTTTTCTCTTTTCCCCAGATATAGTATTGAAAAGTGATGTCGATCCAGGTTTTAAAAGTTCAAGAAAAATAATAGAAACTCCCACATCAGAATGCTCTGGTTAACCAAATTAAATGTCAGGGAAAAAATGATCTTTCTGCTTCTGCATTATGGTTGCAACCTTTAAAAGGCTGTGGCTTTAGATACTCAAAAGACACTCAAAGCAGCAGAATGATACTCACCGAGGAGGGGGAGTAACCTCTGTAAGGCATTCTTGTTCCTCAGTTTGGCGATGTGAAGGACGTAGTAAAGACCCATTTCACAGGCCACTCTGTTCTCCTGCAGGTACCTGACAGCGAGCAACACACACTGTCACAATACTGAGGACATCAAGTCAAGTTTTATTTATAAAGAGAATGATCACAAATCACAGTTTCCCTCAGAGGGCTTTAAAGCATAAGAAATCCCTCTGTCCTTAGAACCTCACACTGGCTAAGAAAAAAGTCCCCCAAAAAACACTTATACTGGTAAAAAAAAGGTTGAAACCTCAGGAAGAACGACTGAAGAGGGACCCCCTTCTAGGATGGACAGACGTGCAATAGATGTCATGTGTACATCAGACACGACAGAAAAAGACAAACATCTTTGACTGAAAGAGCATTACAAAGAGGGCCTTGAATTTCCAGTAAGTGGTAGTTTCTATTCCAGATATTTTTTAACGCTGCTTATCTAACGACCTTTGGGCTGTCTCACAGTTTTGCTGTGACTCAGAGGAGTAGTCTCACAGGGGTCCTTTCTGGCTGTCAGCATGTCATGTTTTGAGTCTTGTTGCTGCTTGTAGCTCCTCATGTGGGAGCCGTGTTCATGTTGCGCACTCACACATGACCAACGAGAGCTTGCAGTGATGTTTTTTAAAATAACTTGGCACGTTGGGGCTCGAGACACTTGCATTAATTCTGCTGAGCAGTATGGAGATATTTTGTGGTTTTATTACGTTTTTTTTTTTCCACGTTTGAATGCCGGTCACCATTTGCTGGTTTGTTTGGGAGATGAGTGCAACGCCTTGTCCCCGTGAACTTCTGGCACTGTTTTGTGAACTATAAAACCTCACCTGACTTTCCATCAGCTTAGGGTGAGTAGATAATGACTGAATTTATATTTCTGCGTGACTTATCCCTTTAAGAAAAGTCTAGGTCTGATTCATGACATATTCTCAAACCCCAGAATTGTCTTTCATTGTGCTCGTATGTTGAAAGTGTGTGCGAGTTTATCCTAATTAACAGCCTGCAAATCCCCATAAAAAATAAGAGACTGAGGATGTAGTGATCTATCCAGACTGACTGACTTCAGTGGAAGACGTCGAGGTTAAATGTTGTTTTCCTGCTAACCCTCTTTTCTCACCTTTTCACACAGGCCTGGTAAAGGAAACTCTGAGATACTGCTGCTGACAAAAAACCTTCCTATGAGGTGATGCCAAATGATGTCCCCCTGTGTCCTCGGGCTGTATTTACCTGTTGAAGGCATCAGGCAGGGTGGTGGGGTATGTTAACGAACTCTTCTCTTCACTGGGAAGCTTCTGTTCCACGATGAACGTGTGATCATCAACAACTACTGACATCATGGCAGGCAGGAAGCGGGTCACCACCTCCAAATCCTGACAGTCAGCACACACCAAGACAACTTAACGTCAACAGCTGACAGTCCGTTTATTTCACTGGGCTTTAATGCAATGACCTTCGTTTGGTCTGTAACCAGAGCAGGCTACAAAAAAAGAGAAGCTATAAACACACAGATTGGCTTAGCCTTAATGTGATTTTATGAGGTGATGCACAGACACATCTGAGGTGTACACTGTACTTACCAAACGAGGCTCTTTAAACACCTGGCTGTCAATCATGTCCCACGCTCCCTGACCCAGAGACAGCATCCTCAGCAGCAGCATCAGGTCTGGACTGTCCTGTTAACAAACATAGACACAAGCTGACCCTCTGGTGATTAAAGAGACTGTGTGAGGGAAAACACACTGTGAAAACACATTTACTGAGGTGGAAAAACTCTTCATCCATTAACGCAAATTGAAATGGCCTTGGTGTCATACAACAGTCTTTTGGACGTAAAATACACAATTTAAACAAGAGAGATGGAAACATGCAGAGAGAAAACAAATTATTGCATGCTGTCTGATGGCACACACACATGAAACTACAATTTTGATGCTTTAAAATTTATGGTTAGTAACTTATAAAAAAAAACTTAGTGTTAAATTTACTTAAACTGTCACAATATCGTGAAAGAATTCAATGAGACAGTTGTTCCTCCTCCTCTTCCTGCTGCCTCTAATACCATTTTTCCATAGTCACTTTTTGGCTGCACTGATTTGCATTTCCATCATCAGTTTAGACGTGCTGTGCCACGCCAAGCCACGCATGAGATGGACCTTCTCCAGAGTGGGTCCAAAAGTACAAACGCCCACAGTCAAGCGGGTAGCAGTGATGTCTTGCAGTCCGCAGCCAACTCCTGGCGGCCCCCTTCTCCCCCTGAAATGAGCCTGTGTGATGTGAGACTCCTCTCACCTTTGTTTTTGCAGGAGAGCATAGAGGAAGGCGTTTTCTAAAGTCTCTGTGTTCAGGTCTCCGTCTCTCTGTAGCTTCGGACTGAATCTCTGTGGTTTGGAGTTCAGTTCATCTCCTGCGTCCTGTTTGGACTTTAGAGCTCTGCTTTATTTTACTGTTTCATGTTAGCTTTCAGCCATACAGGAGTCTGCTAGGTAACTGTCGAAAACAGATTTCCTTACTTTGCAACTTCACAATAAAAGCCTTTACATAAAAAATAACGAGGGATTTTTATTGTGAAGAAACTATGGGAGATGAATTGTGTTTCACTTCTGTTTCACAGATTGATTGAACTTTTAGCTGCTCTTTAATAAAAAAATAAGTCTCCTAATGCAGCAGGGAAGACAGCAAAAGCAGAAACAGCCTCAGTGGGATGTAAAATGAAGAGCTGCAGACAGCAGGATGTTACTGCAAACAGCTCACCTCCAACAGGTGAACTTCTTTACCTGCCTGCTGTGTGATGGAAAAACACACACACACAAAGAACTGGGGACTTACACCCGCTGCTTTTAAACACCATCCCTCTAACAAGCCATCATCAGTTACAGACACACCTTGAAGCAGGTAGTCCTGTTGGAATGGAGATGATAATCTCTGCAGAGCTGGGTCGACGGGCTGAGTCGAACCAAAATGACTGCTGAATAGCAGCATGGTGGCATTTGCTAGAATCAGACCGTGGCATTGTCAGCAACAGCCAATCAGAGCCGAGGAGTCTCCATAGCAGTTGTCAATCATGTCAATCATTGAAACTGCAGCCAAACAGCAAAACTAAGAAGTGCTGATCAAATATGAATCAAGATTCTGTTCCTGCATCGCCTATTTCAGAATCTTGATTTATATTTGATCATCAATGCCAAGTTTGACAGTCTGGCTGGAGTTCACGAGCAGTGAATGACAACTGCGTTAGAGCACTCTGATTGTTTTCACTCACATGCTATAAGGGTGGGGGGTCCCGGAGGCCCGGCCCAGGTTGACCTGGCCTGGCTGGGGGGGTACACAGGGCGGGCAGAGGTCCCTCAATGCAGTCGCGGGTAAAGTGCGGTAGTAACTTTGACTCTCTTATGGTAGCCACGGCTGGTTCTGGGGGTGAGATGAGACCCCCATGGTGGGCTGGAATTGAGGCAGGGGTCCCTGAGGCCAGGCCGGGGTCAGAGTGAACCTGACTCTGCGACTCTGCAGAGTCAGGCTGAAGGACCTGGTGGTGGTGGTGAGGAGGAGGGGAAAATGTTGGAAATTCATCCCGGGGATGAACTATTATACATCCATAGCTGCTACGGCTGCTACCGCCAGTACCATACATCCATGGTAGAAAACAGTTACATTAAAAGATCAATTTTTGGTTTGTATGAATTGATATCGGGCCGTTTAAAGGAAAATCGATTCAAATCAATAAAATCGATTTTTTTAACCCAGCCCTACAAAATTATATAATGAGCACACAGATCAAATCAGGTTTGATTTCAGGTGAATGAACACTAGTTTTACACAACCAAACGAGTCTTCATTGTTGGCTGCGTTTTTTTCACTAGTGTTGTTTTTATAGTGACACTGTTCGATCATTTCATCACTATTCATGTTTAATCTTTACATATGCGCTCTAGAGTTTTCTTGAAAACTAACACTTGTGTTTACATTCAGTGGTATGGGCTTTCCACACCAAGAACCATATCTACAACTATAAAAAGAGTTTTAAAATAAATTTCAACTCAAGGGGATGATGAAGTCCACACTACAACTATAAGGACAACCAAAGAGGTGAACAATATCATGTGGATCACTCCTTGAGCAATTTCATGTATGACAGAAAAACTAACAGCCAATCAGAATCCGTCTTATTTAGACGTTGCATCAACATAGATCCAAACATCTTATTTGGTGCACAAAATGTCTGTTTTGATATTGAAAAAGATGTATGAAGCTGTGGACTATTTTACGGTTTGGTTTTCTTTTTGTTTTTATTCCTGTGAATTAAATCATCGTTAATTGATTTGTCACCCTGACTATAGCAGATTCTGGCCAGTAGGTGGTGCTGTTGACTACTGTCAGCAGAAGGAAAGGAGAGAAAAAAAGTCCAGAATGTTGATTAAAAAACATCACCTACAATAAATATGACGATTAATAGGCTACATAGCAAACTTTTAATTTAGATCCAAATCCTCTGAATTTACAGTGTTCAGTTTGGGTGTTATAAGTATATTTCACAGGCGTTTTCCTACAAAATAAAGTTTCAAGAACGCATTACTGCAGATTCTCTCTTTCATTTAGGATTTAGGAACAACCTTTAGCATGATATCATCACTCAATCACTGCTATTAACTGCTACATGACCTATTATAGGGCTGCAGATGACACAAGTCATTTTTTCCTGAGACATGCAGGCGAACACTCTCTGGCACTGTTGGGGTCTCTGAACTTGCTTTTGTCTATACTGATGTCCTTTTTTATCATCGCCATAATGTCAGCTAACGGATGTTGACTCAGACCAATGAATGAATGAAACTTCTACATCTAAACTACCCTTGTAAAAGAATGTTTGATTCAATTCTTGTCATATTTGAAGAATTTGGTAAAGCCATATCCTTCTAGTTTTCTGTTTGTTTCTCCTCAGCCTCCTCACAGCGTACAGCAGCAACAGCTCATCAACATCCATTTTCATGGAGTTTGTAGCGCGTGTTCTGCAACGCTGTCTACAGACTGTTAGCGTTCATCAGTGTGGATGCTCACATCGATATAGTTATGGTTATAGTTGTTGTGCTTGGTGTGGACGGCTCTTAACTTACAAAACCACACGTGTGTATTCTAAACATGTTGAATGAATATAATTCTTTATAAACTATTTGCAAAGCCACAATCATCAAACCAAAGTAGTCTTTTTCCCTTTTTTTGCTGGCTTGTTGAGTTTCTTGCCTCATCAGCGCCCCCCCAGCTGTCAGTCGGTAGAGCACCATGACACCATCAGCATGATTGTGTATCATGTTGCTTGTGTCCTTGTGCACAGTATGCTCACCCTGGGTAAAGCATCCTGACTCAGCAGCTCCTGCAGGTTCCTCATGATACTCAGGACCAGGGTGTTACAAGCAAATGGGTCACACAGGATCATGGACAGGTCCCTGCATTAAGACATGCAGATTCATTCATTCATTCATCAGAGTTCAGCAGCTTTGTTCAGAAACTTTACTGCTCCCCTCATCTCTTACCCGAGGACTTGCTCTTGTCCTTTCTTCACTCCATCCAGGAAGCCCTGCAGCTCTCTGGCTCGCTTGCCGTCCACAAACTTCTCCCGGATGCAGGCGTCTAAACACCACGTGAACTGTCCCGGCACACAGAGAAGGAAATGTAACCCAAAGCTCAAACACAGGACATACAAGGTTTAGGGCTGGTGAAACCAAACTTATTCACCATCACTGTTAGTTTCCTGACCTTATGACAGGGGTCCACAGAGCAGATCTCACTAATGTCCAGGTCGTGCAGAGACATCAGCAGCTCTGCTCTCAGTGTGCAGTAATGGACATTTCGCGTTCGCAGAAAGAGTGTTCGTAAAAACTGCAGCACCATGTCGTATAGCTTCACGTTCTTTCCGATCATCTGTGTCAGCTTTAAGACCACCTACAACGACACAAGACACCACCATCTCACACAGATATTCACCAACATTTAAACATCCAGCACAAACCTCCACATGTCTCTCCTTTTAAAACAGTTAGATTGTAAAAATCTTGATAGTATTTTTTACTTTTTTCATTAGACATGAACTATTGGCTGAGAGCAATGTTGAAAATAACAATTTGGCCAACAGCAGGTACCAATACCAGTGGCTTGTCTTGTTGTTGCCTATTATTCCACCTTTTGTTACAGGGAATCAAAGAAATCTTCATTATAAAACATTATGGAGCAGTTTTAAAGCTGTTTAGAACAGCATAACACTTACCTTTGAATGAGCACAAATTCTATCACACAAATATATAAAAAAAACTTTAATATAACCTTCTCTCAAACAAAAAAATGTTGCTTAAAAAGTTGCTCCAGTCTTCTTTATCATACTATATATAACAACTCAAAATTACCTTACTATCTATTTTATATTGCTAAAAACTGTATTTATTCAAGTTTCTCACCATAATCTACATATTACAAGATTACATTTGAACACATCATGATAACATTATCACTGACCTTACTCATTTTAACTGAAGATAGCTTAAACACATCATAATGGAACTCAATGTGATCTCTGTCAGCAGATAGTTCCAGCCACCAGCTGCGAAAAGCTAAAGGCTGTTGTTAACGCGCTCTCCTCCAAAAGAACACAGATTCATTGTTCACAATAAGGCATTCTCTGGGACCCAATATGGTGTGTCCTTTGACACGTTGATTGTGAGTTTACTGTGTCCTTTCCTCACAAAGACATCTCAGGGAAGATCTCTGTTCTGTCCCGAACATGTTTTCTATTGTCTACAGGACGACAGTATGTGTGTCTCAAGCCCTGTTTTTTGTCTGCGCTAAACTGATGTGACACCTGTCATATTGTTTGCCGACAGGCTGACAGCTGTCAACAACGCTATTATCAGCCAATAAATGGGCGCATCTCTAATTTTTATTGTAATTTTTGTGTTCCATATTTATGTTTCTTGACTTTTATTTTTTTTTATTTCTCAATAAGTTAATTGTATGCACCAAAAACCAAGGCTAACTTCTTTTAGGTGAAAAGCGACTTGGCAGTAAATGTTATTGTGATTCTGATGTCTCAAAGAATTTGGTTAGTGTTTATTAGACGTGATGAGATGACTGTGACTCACCTCGCCTTGGCGTCGTGTTTTGGGAGAAGGGCTGAAGAAGTTGTGCAGGATGGAAAGGTCGCTGCTGAACAGAGCTGCTTCCTTCTCAACAATGTACTGCTTTAGGAGGGGAGACACTTCATCCCCAAACAGAGCCTGGTTGTCCTGCCAGATCTGCCGTTTCACCTCCACAGCACACACCTTGTACAGCTCCTTATCAGCCATCACCATCTTCAGTTTCTTCTCCGGTACCTGCAGGAGGGAGCATCCGTTATTGACATGTTAAGTCATTGTTAATGTTTATAAAGCACTGCCACTGTGTATGTCATAAGTCACACTTGAGCCTGATGCTGTTGTGCCTGTCACACATCTGTAGAGTCTGCGATGCCGGCATGCTGTCTAAAATCACACACTGAAGCGGCATGATGCTGCTGTTGTTTGGTTTTGTGTTAAAATGCAAAGGCAGCAAAAAGAAGGGACTTAGTAGCAACTCAATAGCAGTATTTCTCCTACCACTATTAGGGTTCATAAAAATGTAACAAAAATATTTCCATCACCTTTCTGTGCCATACATGAAAAATAAGAATAAAAATCCAAGTCAAACTTTACCTGTCTCTTAAATGAGAAGGACTTACAGAAGAAGTCAGGTGTGGACTTTCTTTTATTAAATAGGGTAACACATTTATAATGAAATTTGCAATAACAGTGTTACGATAGCTGTTCTTGTTTTTTTTTATATGGGAGTTTTGAATGTATGGCTTTAAAATATTATCACAATAATTTGAGCTTTATCGCTTTGACCCAGTCAGATAAAGACCTGCTGCAGGTCAAACCTGCATCACGCAGTCACTCTGTATGAGGTATTACATTATAAACATACCTTACTATCTGTGACTGAATACATGTGAACATTTGAATTTGAATTGATAAGCACACAAGATGTGATAAAACAAGTAAATAATAACAAAGATAGCAAGAATTGTGCTGGAGAGATTAAGAAACCTGAAGGGACTTCTAGTAAAAACCTGCCCTCTGGAATTTATAATCTTTTCAAATACTGACTGTGATTCTCTACTCGACATGACAATATAACAAACAAATAAGTGGTTATAACAATCACACATATACTACAGCAATAATGATGACAAGTTTGCATAAAGTGAGGACAGGTGTTCCACAGAAACAGTCCTCTGTATTTCTAAGCATGTTGTCTGAGAGTTGTGCAGTAATAGGGAGGTTAAATGTCCTGAGATCATCTTGTTGGATGTGAATGAACATCGGAGTTCATTAAAAAAAAAAGCAGCAGATTACTTAAACAGAGAAGCCGATGATTCCCAGCAATTTCACACAGTTGACAACACATCAACTCAGTGTAGTCTTTCCAGGACAGTTGTTCATCAACGAATCCTCTGAAGAATTTTTCAGTATTACTGATAAAAAGTTGAGCATATCCCTTGCATGCTACATGCTACAATAATCATTGTCAGTGACCCCAGCACTGCGGATTACATGCCAGCACAGTGCAAATCTATATTGTTTTTTTCATTCTTTAGGGGGAAACAGAGAGAAATAGTCCTACAGACACTCGCCTTGGGAAGATGCTTGAGCACCTGCATCACCACTGGCTGGATGGACGGCATTTTGACGAGAGGAAAGCTCTTCTCCAGCAGCTCTTCAAGCTTTCCATATCTGTTAATAAATAGGGAAAAAAGCACAGTAGCATCTAAGCCGCTTCCTTCAGAAAACATAGCTCAAAATCTTCAAACAATGACCCACCTGTCCTCGTCCTTGCCCTCTGCAATGATGGCCACTCGCTCCATCAGCTTCTCTCGAAGCTCGTCAAAGACAGACTGGTGGAACTCGAGCCGAGGCGTCCCGTGGAGGTCGAGGAAAGGAAGAGCAGACTGGAGGGTCGGCAGCAGGATGCCATTTTCCATCTGCAGGCATGTAACACATCAAAGACTCATCAGGGATTAGCTGTAGCAAGTCCGTCCAGAGCAGGATATCATCAAGACATTTGACAATTCAATAAAATCTTTAGAAAAAAACACTGGCATATAAAAAAGCTTCATCAAGCACCCCTTTATTTAAGCACAGCTCCATACAGTCTCTCAAGCTAATTTTGACTGAAATTATTTCCTGATAATCTAGATATTACTTGTCGGTTAACACAGATACGTAAAAATTATGAAAACATAGATAAACTAGTACAGCCGAAAGGAGGTTAAAAACATATATAATAGCCAATGTGAATCAGCTTAAAGATTTATAAAACTACTTACATATAAATACTATTCCCTGTGCTGACACCCTGTCAAACCATTTCTTATAAATTCTTGCTTGTAGTTTTTATTAATATGTAGAAAGTTGACTGATGAGATAATTAAGAGAACAAAAGCCCAATACTACTACCTGATAGAGACATGAAACAATGCGAATAACACTGAGAAAAACGATTTCTCTTGAAATAATTACTTATTCCATTTATTGTTTTCTATCTGATGCTTTATCAGAAACATGAGTATTCTGAGCAGAGAGAAATAGGGGTATTTGTATGTCAGATGGTATCATATAAGCATCCCACTAATAAGCAATAATGAAGAGAAGGCACAGCAAGAGACAGAAAGCAACACCTTAAATCAGAGTAGCTGTGTGTAAAAGACGGTAACAGTCTGATCCAAAAACTGCAAAAGTCCGAATTGTGTCAACACTTAAAATACTAAATACACACAAAATACACTCTAAATACTTCAAACTATGTGCAGAGGCTGTATTTCTATGCCTTGTTTTAAAAAGCTACTTAAGTCATTTTAAGAAACATTATTCTATGCATTATTTTAACTCAGTACCACTAATATTCTGTTTTTAAAGAATAGGTTGGATTTTCTAAAGCAGGGTTGTATGAGGCACTTATCTATCACACAGTACCTACAAACTACTGTGGTCAGTCGGCACACCCCCAGTTTGGAGAAGCAGGCATGAGTCTGACCCAGTAGCTCAGCAATGTACTGCTGTGGGTGGGGTTAGACATTAGATATAATTATGACCAGGAATTTTTTTTTGACTGCACAAGGGATAAAAGATTTGGAATGGCGGTTCGCAGGTAATGCAGTAATGCATAACAACGCCCTGATGGCAACAGAGAAAACTCACCGGCTCTAAGGACAAGTTTTATGATATTCTTCACACCTTATCATCCATTTTAACTATGTTCCAGTGTTTGGCTCTTACTTCATTTCATTTTCTCTGTTTCTATATGTATTTTTTTTTTATTGTAAAGAACTTTGTAACTGTGTTTTGAAAGGTACTAATTATCATAACATTAATTATCATTTTAATGAGGTACTCCACAGTGCACAGCAGAGCAAAGTGGCGCAGCCTGTTTTCAAGGTAAGCCACATTAAAATACACAGGGATACAGGTGGCAGGGTTTCCAGTGATAACTGCAGTGACATTCCACAAGTTTTAGTGATACCTTTCAAATTTTAACTATCACGATAACTGCGTGATCGCGGTGACTTGAAATCATGGTAAAAACTGATGGCGGGGTCCCAAATAAACACCCGCCGAGCACCAAAAGTGATCAAATCTTTTAAGGTTATTCACCACACTGGCGGGTAAATATTTATGCCAAAATAGTCACGTATCAACCTCTGCTGAGAATCTCCGGTGCGTTTTTATGGGCACATGGCATTGCTGCTCTGTGCCGCCGCTCCTGTACCTGTCTCTGTGTCACCTGCGCGGTGCGCCACGCCGTTTCGAGCGCTACTCGTTCTGCGGCTTTGTTTTCAGCACGAGACATCAGCTGATCACTAAACTATCACAAGCAGCCGGTATGCTGGGAGCTAACGCCGCGTGCATTCTGATGAAGGTTATATGATATTAAGACAGAGGCCCCGTAGTTTGAACCATCCCAGCAAACTCTTTTTGGCTCTCGCATTGACAGCGTCAGGGCAGTAGCTGCACTTCTTCCATTCTTCCCTTTCACAACAAAAGCCCTAGTCAGATACACAGGATCACAGCTTGCCAGAGGGAACTCATATATACACAGAGATTGTTTGTGATGAGATGTTCATAATAATTAATACTTTTACTTCAGATTTTACTCTGACCTCTTCTTTCCATTTGCATATTATCACAATTACATTTACTGAAATAAATGTAAATGTGAGGATAAAAAAGGCTATTTATTATTTTGTCTGGAAAAAAAATATGCCATCCATCCATTTTCTTCCGCTTATCCGGGGTCGGGTCGCGGGGGCAGCAGCCTAAGCAGGGAAGCCCAGACCTCCCTCTCCCCGGCCACTTCGTCCAGCTCTTCCCGGGGGACCCCGAGGTGTTCCCAGGCCAGCGTGTCCTGGGTCTTCCCCGGGGCCTCCTACCGGTGGGACGTGCCCTGAACACCTCACCAGGGAGGCGTCCGGGAAGAATCCTAATTAGATGCCCGAGTCACCTCATCTGGCTCTTCTCAACGCGGAGAAGCAGCGGCTCTACTCCGAGCTCCTCCCAGATGACAGAGCTTCTCACCCTATCTCTAAGGGAGAGCCCAGCCACCCTACGGAGGAAACTCATTTCGGTCGCTTATACCCGCGATCTTAAAATATGCTTAAAATATGATCTAAAAATATGCTTGGCTAGTAATTTTTTTCTTCCAGCCAAACTGGCTGATGAATGAAAAAGTTAATTGTGAACACTGACTGTCAGCCATAGCCGGCAGCAAATTCCAATATTCCATAATAACACATGAAGTTGCTGTCATTTGACTTTGCATGGTGCAATCTGTCTCAAACTTCACATCCTGCTAAAGTGTCACAGCCTGAAGACATCTACATGTCAATATCTGGCTATAGCGCCACCATTCTACAACAAGAAAACAGACATCACCAGCCTCAACACTGCATGGAGGAAATACTAATTCACTGCTGCGTGGAGTGCTCCCCATTCTCAGAGAGGCATGGTCGCATCAGTTGGCGTCCTGCCAGAAGGCGAGGGCCCGTTCATCGCTGCTTGCAGCTTTAATTGTTATACGATATATTATTGTTTCCATTATTGCTGTACATCTCTTCCTGTTATTTAAGACATCTAATGCACGTCTGTCCGTCCTGGAAGAGGGATCCCTCTTTAGTCGCTCTTCCTGAGGTTTCTACTATTTTTTCCCCCGTTGCAGGGCTTTTTTGGGGGAGTTTCTCCTTTGACGATGTGAGGGTCTACGGGCAGAGGGATGTCGTATGCTGTAAAGCCCTCTGAAGCAAATTGTGTTTTGTGATGGGCTTTATAAATACAACTGAATTGAATTGAAATTGAAAATTGAATTTAATTGTTCCACATGTAACAGCGTTACGCATCAGGTCTGCAGTGAATACCTTTATATGACGCAGCTACATTCTGTTGATCACCTTATAGCGGTGATGTTACCTGGAATTGGTCGATGGCTTTCAGCGGCTCGGTGCAGTTGGTGAGAGTTTCCTTCAGGTCCTCTCCGTTAGAGATGCCGAGCTCCGGCAGCCCCGCGAACATCCCGCCGCTCTTTAATCACCGACTTCAGACTGAATCTGTCACTTCACTCCTCCACCGTGTGAGTTTGCAGCTGAAAAGAATCCCGCTTCCTACACAACACACCAACACATTGCCATTACGCTCTCCGCTGTTATTGCAAACTTCCTGTGTTGCAACTTTGTAAACAGTCCGTCAGAGACACAAGCGACGGAATGGTTCCACGCGTATGCTCTGCGAGAAACAAGACGTATTAAACTCGGGGTTTCTTTTGTTATTATTGGGGGCTTTTTGTATAACGTTTATTTTTTTTCGTATTGTATGAATCATGAACTTTCAACTGGTTACTAATTAGGAGTGTTTTGTTAATGAATAATAACTTTAAACGTGTTAAGACCTTAGGGCTCATTTTACACGCTTTTCATTCTTCATTTTTTGATTACTTTTGCCGTGTTTTAACTGTGTAAACAAAACTGTTACATTCATACGGTTACCTGCATTAAATGAAACACATTCAAACTGCAGTCTGATCCCACAGCCATCAAACACAAAAACAAGCATGTATTATTTCTGGGTGTCATTCTGGGCCTTTGCCTTGAATGAGTCATTTTTACTATGTTCCACATGATAACGTCAGTTTTTAACCATATTTGGTATATGGAAAACATACATACTATTTTCACTTGGGGCAGTGTCACAATCAATGTTGCTGCCAATCAGGCTGTGCTAAAAAAATAAATAAATAAATAAATAAATAAAAACAACTTGTATGTAGTAAATTGAAAATAATT
The DNA here is from genome assembly GCF_008729295.1 of Plectropomus leopardus. Classification (NCBI taxonomy): domain Eukaryota; kingdom Metazoa; phylum Chordata; class Actinopteri; order Perciformes; family Serranidae; genus Plectropomus; species Plectropomus leopardus. The sequence continues at coordinate 1,226,328 of NC_056468.1, forward strand.
CTTTTTTTTCATCAAAAAACATAGTGGCATCATTTCCAAAACTGGCTTAAAGGGTTAAAAATCTGAAACTTTATATTATGATTAATAATATTAATATAATATTTACGATTAGGACTGATGTTGGTTAAAGTATTGGTTGACTGCCGTGTCATTGCTTTTACTGGTAACCAATAAGTCAGTTTGCAGAAATACACAACATAATCTCTGGAGCCCTTTGTACTGGTCAGGCCCAGTAAATATTGTTTAGATAAAAAAAACTAAAAGCTTAGAAAAATGATTTGCACCTAATTAGTGCTATTCATACAAGACGTAAATGTGATACCTTTATTCAGCTGATAAATAAATAAATGAATAACTACAACTTAACTAAAACATCTGTTGGAGAAAATACCCCCACAGACACTATGACCACAGCTCAGCTCACAGAATGTAAATGATTTGGGTTTATTAGTTCAATTTTTCTTTTATGCCATAATTTGTATGCAATTGTGTCTGTTAATGTTTACTCAGGCATCCTCTGAAGTAAAAATGTGCTGTTTCTGTCACATCAAGGAGAAAACAGAGAAAGTAGGCTACTGTTGTCCAAAAGGAGTAGAGTGTAGGGTTTAAGGGAAACTATTGGCAGCAATAAAATATTATATTTTCATTCATTTTCAGTTTTAATTAGTGCATATGTAGCAGGGTAAATCATCCCACTTGCCATTACTTGCCCATTGATGTCACTATCAGTAATTATATGATTTGAATTATTTTATTTCAATACCATGTTGTTTTTTCACTGGGACTGGTGTTAAAGTGTCAATGTGTGCCCCCTGTTCGACCCCTGCAGACTGTCAGGGTCTGCCCCATGGATCTATTATAAATCTGGATACAGCCGTTGGGGTGGGGCCTTGTTCATTCTATGAGAGCTGCTCAGTGGTGCATGAAGCAGAGGAAACTCTTTTTCCAGGTTTAGAAAAGTGTAGAATAACTGGATCTACTGACCCATAGAGCATGCGTAGAAGTGATTAACAACATACGAACATGGCTGTTTGCTGCCGAGTGTACCCGAGCACTGACTCCGACTCACTGGCTCGCTCACACAGATGACCTGAGTGCTCATAGTGAACAGCGCCCGTTCACGAGCATTCCTCTCGTACTAGCTTAGCTTATTAGCAACAGCCACTAATTGATAGTATAATGACAGCGGTGCCGTCAGTTTTAATATTTACGTGATAATTAGATAATATTTATCACTCTATACACACACACACATACACACACACACACACACACACATATATACGTACAACTTATCAGGGAATCATATCCTAATCACGACCAGAGAAATCATACAGAATCAAAGAGTGTTGTACCCACAAAAAGGTAATAAAAGATGGTGCCTTGTAATATTGCCCCGTGTATTATTAAACAGCTCAACTTTAAGTGAATACTACATTCAGTACCGTTTAGGACTGTCACTAGTGCTGTGTGCTCCTTACTGATAACCGGTTGTTTGAATACAGACAGTAGACTGTATATACGGTCTCTGGTACAGACACAGTAAGACGTCCATATTACAGTGTATAGATGTGTTGTAAAACGGTCAAAATGATGAATTATGATTTAAAAATCCCCATTACTAAGGCCGGCATGAAGCCTGTGTTGTGTCAGGGACTTTAAGAGTTACATGCGCGTTCATGCGGTAGAGTCCAGCGGATATTTTTTGAGACATATTGACTTTTCAGAACGCATTTTTTATAGCCATTATTAAAAACATGAAGTCCTAAATACGCAACATGCGCTATTTTCCGAATCAAGATTTGGAATTCCATGTTTCTCCAGACATAAAATGAATGTGCATCGGACCCGCGGGACTCTACCGTGTGAATGCGCATGTAACTCTAAGAGTTTCTGACACAGCACAGGCTTCATACCGGCCGTAGTAATGGATATTTTTTACTGTAATTCGTAATTTTTCAATCACAATTCATCATTTTTAACATTTTACAACACATCCATATGCTGTTGGCTGTAAAGCTGTAATATGGACGTCTTACCGTGTCTGTATCAGAGACCGCATATACAGTCTACGGTCTGTATTCAAACAACCGGTTATCAGTGAGCAGTGCGGAGCACTAGTGACAGTTACTGAAAGGTACCGAACGCAGTATTTTTTTTAAAAGTTGAGCTGTGTAATAAAACACGGGGCAATATTACAGGCACCACCTTTTATTACCTTTGTATGGGCACAACACGTTCCGATTCTGTTAATTTGATTTCTCCGGTCGTGATTACTATATGATTCCCTGATGAGTTGTATGTATATGTGTGTGTGTGTGTGTGTGTGTGTGTGTGTGTCTGTGTCTGTCTGTGTGTGTGTGTGTGTGTGTGTAGAGATAGATAGATAAATATACCATTATCTGATAATCACGTAAATATTAAAACCAACAGTGCTGTCATTAGCTGCTGTTGCTAATAAGCTAAGCTACTACAAGAGCAATGCTGGAGCACTGGCGCTGTTTGCTTCGAGCACTCGGGTCATCTGTGTGAGCGAGCCAGTGAGTTGGAGACAATGCTCGGGTACACTCGTGCGCGTTCGGCTCTCGTTAATCACTTTAGGCATGCTCTATGGGCCAGTACATCCGGGTATTTTACACTTTTCTAAACCCGGAAAAAGAGTTTTCTCTGCTTCATGTGCCATTGAGCAGCTCTCATAAATGAGGCCCCACGGCTGTATCCAGACTTCCTTATAATACATCCATGGTAGTTCCACTTTCGGCCACTATGTAAATTTTGCTTCAGAGCATGGCGCACTTCCTGGCTTTCTTTAATAAGCTCTCTTTAACGGCTTAAAACATATTGTTTTGTTGTTGTAAAATTTATATATATTTCATGTAACAATGTTGAAAAGCCCTGCTGCTGTTGATTGTCTTGCTGTGAGGTAGTTTGTCATTTCACCACAATGTGACTTTGCTAGCTTGAATGTAACCTTAGCTTCAGAGGAAATGTTTGGTGTAACCTGGTTACCGACTGTTAGCTGAATGATTTGTTTCTGTTTTAGACTTAATGGGAGCTTTTATGATGACAAAGAATGCTGTGAGAGCTAATGCAACTCTGTGTCATCACGTACATTTATTTTCATTCATTTTGTGTTCATAAAGCGTTGTGTGTTGTTTCATTTGTTGATTGTCGTTGCCAGTCTTCTGTATGCTGTCCCTGTGTTTTAATGGGAGCTTTTATGACAACAAAGGTTGCTGTGAGAGGTAATGCAATTCTGTGTCATCAGCTGTCCACAGTGTGCTGCCCGCGAATAAACGACTAACGAAGCCAAAGAAAGAAGGCCTTTGCCTGGTTAATCACACAATGCAAGAGAGAGTACACAAGCCACTACACATTGTCACCTGGCGCAAAGAATGAAGTTTTTTGTTAGCTTAGAATTAGCCCTTAGGAAGCACGTCCTCCTCCACAGAGTCCACCATGTTGCACCGTCTACAGTAGAATAGAACAGACAAACCAAACACTGGCTCTTGAGAGGGTCATTTGCATTTTATGTTACCTGAAGGCCACCAAAGAGCCCTATTTCTACCAAAAACTTTTGTGATTGTACCTTTGGAACCAAATGTAGTCCATATGGACATTACCTACACCCTACCGTTTCAAACACAAATAGTACTGTTAAATGTAGGTGTTGTCCCTCACTGCTCCTCCATTTCACTGTTTTTCCTTGTTTTTCACCGGTGATACAGAATGAAGTTGTGGTTGCATGCCAACATTTTTTAGAACAAAACAAGAGCAGTCTGGAGTGAGAGTCTATGGGATATTTATAGATATTACATTGAGAGAGTTTGCGCATTCAGTCCTCAGGCAACAGCAGGGGTTTAGTGCTGCAACATGGCGCTCATTAATACACATTTTTTTAACCCTGAAAGATCCGCTCATTACTTAAAGTGTATGACATCCAAGAGAGAAAGTAAAAACAGATAAATGGTCAAAGTTGTCATGTTGAAATTCAAGGTGTGTTGATGGATTGAAGTTGTTAGTGCATGCATTGAGACACTTTAAAAATAAAAGTTCAACCTTAAAAGTTGCTGGCAGTTGGCCCAGTGAATTGATACAAAGGCTGTGAAACATTATTTTATTTTATATAGTTTACTGATGTATGAAAAACTTGTCACAGTATAAACAGTGGTTAAAGAAGCCACAGCTCAGCCCTGAACACAGCATGTTGATTCTCTACTGACCAGTCAATAGAATGTAGTGTTTCACCTCAACATTTTAGTACTGGATCTGTGTGCTAGGTATCTCAAATGAGGGGTGACAAAGAGTGGGACGGTAGGCGGTTCTATCGGTACCATCCACAACTTTTCACACTGTAAACGGAAGAAAAATGTGTACTGAACTGAACTGACCTGCTTGGTGGAAACAGGACATAAGTTCCCTACACCCTCACAAGGGGAGGTGATGGAAGGTTATTCAGTTGGTTGTAACTTGCAACCTACCACTAAATGCTTCACACTGCTCCTTTAGGTGGATGTAATAATAGATCTGAAACATTTACAAAAAACATTGCTTATTCTGTAGTTTAAATTTACATACACAAGCAAGCAGAAGGGTTATAAATTTGATAAGAAAACTGTGCAGGCAATATTTTAGTCCTTTGGTGATTTCTCTTACATACACACAATAGTGCAACAAAAAATTCAGAATGATTTTGCAATTTTTTTTCCACAATTAACAGAAAGTTTTGGACGGACATGAGTAATATGAACTGGACCGGTAGGTGTGTCAGCCTCCCTCTTACACCATGCCTTCTTTAGTTTTAGCATTTCTGTAGATCATCAGTAAATATCCCAGGGCAATGAGGAGGAGGGCAATGAAGAGGAAGAGAATGCCAGCCCAGGTCCCTGGGGGCAGCGCCTTCTTCAAACCAAGGCTCTCTGCTGGAACCATATTGCTCAGACTCAGCATGTACCCCAACGCCCAGCCCACGGATGCTCCTCCTGCCTGCAAAACACAAGACGGGACACACTAAAACCAAAGCACACCGTGGACAAGCCTACTGATGTCGGTGCAGTAGGCAGTGCTGTTGATAAGGGTCAATCATTTAAATACAGACTGAAATCCCAGTTAATGATGAGCAAAAAAGTTTCATATATTTCCTTTACTCCTGACCTTTTTCTGAAAAGAAATGGAAGGAAGAGAGTCCTCGTCAAAACGGTAGCCTTGCAGTAAGAGGACCTGGACAAAATTGGAGATGGCGCAGACATTCTTCATGTATTTCTCTTTCTGCTTTGTCTTTTCTGTCATCTGCAAGTGGAAATATTTTCAGTTAAGATTTTTATTTTGTTACTCTAGTCTGAATCTACAATCACTGTAGAAATTTCTAGAACATTCAATGCCATGTAACATTTAGGCTTGGTGGTTGGAATGAGAGTCTGCTGGCTAACTTGAGCATGTTAGAATTCTTATTTATCAGGGCTGGGCTCAGAGAGCTGGGTTCTGGAGAGTACCTCAAAGATGCTCATGTTGCAGACACGTCGAATTGCCTCCTTCATTTGACTTGGGGACTTGATGGGGATGTTGGTGAGGTGGTTGAGGTAGCTATGTGTGAAGTAGAAAGCAGAGAAAGCCTGTGGAGAGGATGGGACACTCAGTCATGCCAGTGCGCTCACCTGGGAAAGAATAGTTTTTAGATAAAAACAGTTTGGAAAACACAGCTTAGATTGAAATTCTTTCAAATAATGAATCATAACAAAACAAATGTCAGGAGAAATGGGTGGGATACAAAATGCTGTCATCTACATATGAAGAAAACTTTTAGAAGATCCCTTTGGACTTGTGCCAGATTTCTCCATTCCATTCCATATGTTCTATTATATGAGATTTATTTGGCAGACACTTTTGTTCAAAGTGCATTTAAACTCAAAATGAACAACAGCTAGATAAGGCTTGAGCAGTATCATGGTATAATGGTTAACCAGGTAAACAAACTTATTGTATGTTGTGCATAGCACGCACCACCAGAGCTCAGACTCTGGTCTCTACTGGTGGAACAGGCAGCTGACCTGAAAGACACAGTGACACCGAGTGGTGGAGGGAGAAGATACAGGCATGGAAACAGCTGGCGGCCAGCAGTCAACAAACTTGGTTAATTAAGGATTTATTTCAACCAAACCAGAGCTGGTGATTGTTGGAACAGTGGACTTACTAAATTACTGACAAGAGTAAGGCTGCAACTAACGATTATTTTGATAATCAATTAATCAGTCAATTATTTTTTTGATTAATCGATAAATCTGTTTTTTAAAAAAATAGAAATAATAATAAAATGAGCATTTTTTTCTCCCATCACTTTGCTCAAAAACAGATTATCATTGACAACAGTGCAAAAAATGCAGTGCACGAACAGGGTGTTGCTTGAACATCCCTAAGCTGTCAAAATAATATTAAATGATAAATAACTACAAAATCAAATATGAAACAATTCAAAAACTAAATGTTGACAGCTTTTACACCATACTGTTACGTTTCCTTACTTAGACAAAAAAATGATGTATGTTCAGTTTCGCCGAACTGCAGCGTCTTTCATGCTTGTGGTTTTCACACATGCAGCGTTGTTGCAACGTCGCTGCTGTGTCACAGCCCACAGATATTAGTTCTGTATTTCCAAATTTATAAGCACAAATTCCTCTCATTTATGAAGTCGTGCAGCTCCTGCACGCCGACAACATGGTCCTGTAAATGTTTTAAAATAAAATGCCTTGTGTCAGCAACTGATGGGATTCTGTCCACAGAGACGCTGTAAGTGCGATTTTATTTTGAAAGGGAAGTGGGGAAGTTTGAGTAAAACAGCGGTCTTTTATTTCCTCATCTCTGTGACAGGGAGCGACTTTTAAACTACAGTAAAAAGTGGTATAGAGTCAATATATTATCATCAAAACACCATCTTCACTGTTTGTTTTTGTAGACAAACCCGCGTTGCGTAAAAAAATCGGCAAGCCACCGTTTCTCTGGATGTGCTGCAGCTGACATGCAGTTCACACGCTCCTGACTGCTACAGAAACGGTGAGTAATAATTGCGCAACACAGCAAATCAATAATTAATAACCAACACATTTAATAATCGATTCTAATCGATTTTATCCATTTGTTGTTGCAGCCCTTAACAAGAGTAACGTAGACGGTTTGGGTTTGTTTTACTGTGTTTCTGTCAAGTTTTAATAAAGTGTGTTTAATGATGATTTAACAAGGCAAGTGAGCTTTGTCAGTCTTCCGTGATCAAGATAGGTTAGGGCCATACACATATACCGTAATATACCCTGGTAAACATACAGGAAGGTGTAAAGGTATATAATATTACATAAGCCAAAGTCTAAGTCAGATGTCTTCAAAAAGTGCCGTTTCAACCCTCCCAAATTAACAGCTATAAGTGTGTTGGAAAGCTCTGTGTGAGAGCCCCAGTGAGGGGTTTGACCCATGGCTTGGAAGTAGGAAGGAGCAGTTCATTTTACTCTTCTGTAGATGGGAGTCATCATTCAGGTCACCATCCAGGGTCACTACTCAGGGTTCTTCAAGTCACAATCGGCACCACCACAGTTAAGTCAATGAACAGTCAGTAGACCTACCTAACAAGAGACTAGAGCCATGCAAGCATGTGGTGCTTGAGCTAAAAGCTAATGTCAGCATGCTAACATTCTCATAATAACAATACTGTGGTGGTTTTGATTTTTTGGGTGGCTTTTATTTTGGGTGGAATACCTGGGATTTTTGTGCGCTGTGGTGGTTCGCCCTTTTTTGGCTGTGTTGCAGGGGCTGGGCATGACTTCTGGGTGCTGGAGCTCACAGCGCACTTCCTCACCTGCATCTCATCAGTAATCAACCACGGCTTAAAGTCTGCAGCTTCGCAACATCGTCAACATGTGAGGCTGGTGATCAGAGGCTGATGGAGAACAAGCTCTACATTAAACCTGAGAAGTGTGAATTCCATTCTCCCTCCGTCAGTTTCCCTGGATACGTCATTGCCAAAGGACAGCTTCAGCCAGACCCCGCCAAGATCCAGGCTGTTACCGAGTGGCCCACTCCCACTTTTCGGAAGGAACTACAACGTTTCCTGGGATTTACCAATTTCTACTGCCGCTTCATCTGGGACTACAGTTAGGTAGCTGGCCCTCTCATCTGCTTCCCTTCCACCAGTACACCTTTCAGTTGGACAGGTGAAGCAGACCTCGCGATTGCTCACCTGAAAACATTGTTCACCAGTGCACCAGTGTTAGGTCACCCTGACCCTTCCCTGCAGTTCGTGGTGGAGGTTGATGCCTCTGACTTTGGTGTTGAGGGCCGTCTTATCTCAGAAGTCCAGAGACTCAAAATCTCCATCCCTATGCCTTTTTCTCCTGACGTCTGTCCTCAGCTGACGGAAAATACAATGTGGGAAATCATGACTTGCTGGCAGTGGTTCTGGTGCTGTAGGAATGGAGGCATTGGTTAGAAGGTACTGAGCTCAGCTTTCTCATTTGTACTGACCATAAGAATCTCGCCAATCTCTGCTAAACGCCTCAACCCCCAACAAGCCTGCTGGTTCCTGTTCCTCAGCAGATTCCATTTCACCCTCTCCTACTGTCCCGGCACCCGCAACCCTAAACCTGACTCTCTCTCTAGGCTTCATTCTCCTGCTTCCAGTTCCTGCCTCCTGCGTTTGAGTTTTTGGCAGCTTGCTCTGTCTGTGCCCGAGGAAAGGCATCTCACCAACGTCCTGCTGGCTTGCTGCGCCTCTTACCTGTTCCCAGTCGTCCTTCGTCACACATCGTTGTGAACTTTGTCACGGGCCTGCCCCCTTCGGACAGTAACACAGTTATTCTGATGATTGTTGATTGTTTTTCTAAATCTGTGCGCTATGTTCCCTTGCAGAAGATGCCCTCGGCCCTTAACATCGCGGGTCTGCTGATGGAACATATCTTCAGGCTACATGGCATTCCAGTAGACATTGTTTCTGACCGTGGTCCCCAGTTCACGTCCCAAGTATGGAAAGCTTTCTGCAAGGTGGTGGGCGCAGCAGCCAGTCTTTCCTCAGGTTACCACCCCCAGACCAGTGGCCAGACAGAGTGGGCCAACCAGGATCTGGAGGCGGCCTTGCATTGTGTTGCAGCGCACCACCCCGTTCCCTGCAGCACCTTCCTACCATGGATCGAATATGCCCACAACTCTCTTTCCTGCTCGGCCATGGGTATGTCTCCCTTTATGGCTTGTTTTGGTTACCAACCCCCTTTATTTCCCGACCAGGAGGAGGCTGTGGTGGTTCCGGCTGTGGGGGCTCACCTCCGTTGAATCTGGGGGTCTGGCGAACGATTCGGGCTGCCCTTAACCGCACCGCCGAAAGGAAAATATGACTGGCCGATCGCCATTGTACTCCAGCCCCTGACTACTGCGTGTGACAGCAGGTGTGGCTTTCCTCTCGTGACCTTCCCCTCCAGACGGAATCACGTAAGCTCACCCAGATCTTCAAGGTCATCAACCCTACCGTGGTCAAGTTAAAGTAGCTGGCTTCCATGAGCATCCACCCTGCCTTTCATGTATCTCTGCTCAAGCCTGTTTTCTCCAGTGACCTCAGCCCTCAACCCCCCTGGCTTGTTAACGGCCACCCAGTCTCCTCTGTGTTTTTGGGTGGCTTTTATTTTGGTCGGAATTCCTGGGATTGTGTATTTTGTGTGCTGTGGTGGTTCTCTCTCCTTAAAGTTTGCAGCTTCGCTTGACTCTGGTGCCAGATTTTTACCTTCTAGCATGTGGTTAGATTGGCCGCTTCACTTTTTGTGACTTGCATTACAACTAGTGTTAGTACTTAGCCTGAGAAGAATCTCTTGTGCTCATTGTTTTTTGTATTTTTTTCCAGTGCCTCTTCCTGTGAGCTCCAGCACCTCTTGACCCAGCCTCTCGCCTCTGTGTGCCGCCACTCGCTGTTCCCCTTCCACTCTGGACTCCACCATCTTCCAGCCTCACCAGCCCCGCCAGCTCTATCCACCTGCTCGGCTTCTGGGATTCCCCTTCTCAACATTCCCCATAATTTCTCCATTAACTACCATTAAACCCTTTATTCATTCATTCCCATTGTTTGTGTGTTTGCTCCTGGGTCCTTCCAAATACCACCATCCTTATTTGTTTTGAAAATATTTGGTCATAATCCAAAGTATTGGATAAGTAAATAGTTTGACCTAATGATGGTGCTAAAATCTGATAGATCTGATAGACAAATTTTGGATTAAGAATGAAAATGGGTAAAAAAAAAAACTGTCAAGAAGGGCATACAATTAACAAGAAAGGAAACTGAAAGGTTTCCACCCCTGCACAATGTTGCCACTTTCTTCAGCATTCTTCAACAAACTGTGTATTGATGACTGTTTCTCAGTGTTTTTTTTTCCCAGGAAGCAATGTGTTATGATATTTATGTAAAGAAGTGACATTTACTGTTAACATTATGCGGTGGAGAATGAGCAAACATGGCAACTTTAGCAATAGTTATGTTGGTCTATGTTGTAACTTTTGGCCCCTGTGTCACAATTCCTCCTCACCATGAAGCTTCCGCTCACATTGGGCTGGAAGACCCCATCAAAGGAGCACTTGGAGTAAGAGCAGTGGTCGAAGGGGAACATCTCTGTTATGTTGTTCAGGCAGTTCTGGTATTCTCCTGTGCCCACCACTGATACAGACATCTGGGGGTTAAACTTGGTCAGTCTGGAGCCATTAGTACAGGGAGAATGAAAGACATCCTCCCCCAGCTTAATAGATATGTTGAACTCTTTTGGATAACAGGGATGGAACACTTGGGGTTTTACACCTTGGGCCTGAAAGAGGCAGAAAAATTAAAAGTTAAACATTTTTCTAGTAAATATGAAAGAAAAGTGAAGCTGGTGACAAGTAACCCTTTAATTCCAAGTTAACTGGTAGAAAAAACAAATGTTCACATTTTACCAGCATCTTAAATTGTCTGATAGTATTTCCATATGTGCAATAATACATTATATATTTCAGTAGTGTTTACCTACAAATATTTTAGAATTTCTCATAAAACAGGGTCATATTTAGATTGACAACCAACCAATTCCAAATGATAGAGTGTACATGAGAAGCAGCACAGATCATTCCTAAACTTATCAGTCCCTCCAGGATTTTGCAATGTTGCAATCATAACAATTAACGCAATTACTGCCAGTCCCTGTGAACTCAGTGTGATCTTGCGATTTTGACCTATTACCACTACTTGCTGGCAAATTTGACTATTTAAAACAGGTAAAATCGTCTTTAATTGCACACTGCAAAATTCGATAAGCTGATCTTACTTTTTGTTCAATTTATGTTTACTTTATATCTAAGTGTTAAGTGTTAAGTGTTAAGTTTACTTAACAGTATTTAGCTGTATTTACTTCTTCTTTCAAAATGTTAGCAACTTCAGTCATCCAAATTAGTCTGACTTAACTTGATATAACAAAGAGGATTTTTGGAATTGCTGATGTTAGCAGATCTGAGATTTCTGTTTTCTTTTCTTTTTGAAAAATTATTTTTGGGGCTTTTCATGCCTTTAATTGATAGGACAGAGAAAGCGTGAAAGGGGGAGAGAGAGAGGGTGACATGCGGTAAAGGGCCGAGGCCAGAATCAACCCCATGGCTGCTGCAGAAAGGACACAGCCTTTGTACATGGGGCGCCTGCTCTATCCACTGAGCCACCAGGCACCCCCAACTTTTGTTTTCTTGACATTTAAGACTATACTAATACGACTGACCATTTTTCAACTGGCAGAACATAGATATTTAGCACTGTAAAATTAGTTTACTGAATTTGCTAAAACTGAATGATTAGTTGAATTAAACTTGTCATTTTTAAGTTGTCACAACTTCACAAAATTAAGTAAATGTCAATAAATGTTCAAGTAAACTTAACAATTAGATATATAGTAAACACAAACTAAGATTGATTGATTGATTCATTCATTGTCCATAACCACTTGTTTTCTCAAGGGTCGCAGGGAGGCTGGAGCCTATCCCAGCGGTCATTAGCATTAGGCGAGAGGTGGGGTACACCCTGGACAGGTCACCAGACTATCGTAGGGCTAATGAGTAGTTATATTTGCTAACATTTTTCAAGGCAATCAGGTTCCTAGATATTTTAAAGTAAAATCAACTTGCCAACTTTTACAGTGTAGAGCTGAATTCAGCATATTGATTCACCCAACCCCTCTGTCTCTCTCTGTTTGTCATGAGACTGCTGCTGTGCCTGTGACCAGCCTGTACTAATTCCAAACTTGTAAAATAGCGCTGCTTAGTCAGTGCTTTTGGCATAAGTGCGCAAGGCCATAACGCACCTATTGTGTGCATGTGAAACGCTGCTGGACAGCTTCAGCTGATAACATGGCCAGTCGCACATGGCTATTTGTATGAAATGTAATGTGCATGTGCAAAGTGCGGCCATGATGTTACCGTTTTTACAGGATCAGTGCATTGCCAGTTTACACGGTGACAGAAGGGGTAGTGTTTTCAAAAAATTACGCTGTGAATCCCGGCTTCAAAAGTTTACATTGTCAGGCCCCCAAAACACCATTGTCTTTGAGCAAAAGGCCAAACCAAAACAAAAGTTTAACTTTCCATACAAGAACTGTTGCCATGTAAACGGCCCCTAAAAGGACATATAACAAATTACTATAAAAGAATTGTATTAATCCTGTCATTCGACTGTATGCAGGCATTTTTAAAACACTGTCACACCAATTCTTTGAGAAGGTTTGGCACAGCAGTTTAGTTTAATCTATGTACACCCTTCACTCAGGGCACTCTGGTTCAGACATCCTTGTTAGCAAGTGTACTGCAGTAAGACAGTGAATTTCTGCAAGGACCAGGAGTGCTGTTATTGATCTGATCTCAATCTCATATTGCCAAGAAGAAAGAGGATCTTTAGGGCATAAATAATGAAAATCTTGCTGTTTCTCATCAACAGCCATATGTAACACTTGATTAACAGTACCGTGATAAGATGAGCCAGCAGTTTCCGCAGGAACTGGTCCTGACCATAGCACAGGAAGCTCTGGGTGTATAGCCTGTAGCTTCGTCCATAAAGCTCCAGCTCTATCACATTGTCCTTGTCTTCCACCTCTTCGGAGGTCTCAAAAGTTATCTGTGTGGAAGCTCCACCCAAATCCAAAGCTCCAATTGTCTCCCTGCCTGGATTCAGCCAGCGCCCGACAAAACCATACTGAATGACAAGAAAGGACATGTCAAGATATAATAATGTGAATTATGTAGGACAATTGAAACTGACCAGTTTACTCTGAGGAAAACTTCCAGCCAGAAACACTGAAACTTTCAAAGCCTCTTGTGTGGAATCTTTTAGCCATGCAACCAACATGAACTTAAGGATGAACTTAAGGTAATGTCAGTCGCTCACTGTCCGTCAGTTGGTCCATCATTGTGGTTCAGAGTGTCACAGCTCTATGGGTTACCATATTTTATAGCACCTATACAGGATGAGTCCTAATGACATTGTTAATCCTCTGACTCAACCTGTAATGTATCTTGACATGTACTTGATCGATTGGCACAAAGTTTGTTGCAGTAATTCATGTCTCTGGGATGTTGAATCCTTACCTTTGGTGCTCCAGTGATCTATTGGCATTACTGTGTAAAAATTACACCCTCAGCTCTACTTTGTGTTTAGTGCCATGTTACATATTGGTATGTTAGCACACTGAACTAACGGACTGTACCAATACCCAGGTAGTAGGTGAATGTTTCCTGTAGTGGAAACATTACAATACACTGTACAATTGATGCACACTTTCCCCATGTCTTTTCATAGTGGTATTCAGGAATAAGTTTATCCTGTCTGAGGATGTGCCTATGTGGTGGGCCTTGATTGAGCAGATGCCGTGATCCTGCTCGACGCAACATTCTACTGCCATCACTATGAGTCATGCCTCTACTATTATTATATGCTTGGGACTGTTATCAACGCTTACAATATTTGCATGTAACATCACATGCTATTATAAATAGCATTTATTCATTTTATGTCCACTATTGTTATATGATATGTTATTGTTACCATTATTGCTGTGCATCTCTCCCCCTTTCTTCCATTCTCTCTTTCTCTTTCCTTTTTGTCATAATTGTAATTCTATTGTTATTTACTATACTATACTATACTATATCTATTGCATGGCTGTCCGTCCTGGAAGAGGGATCCCTCACCATCCTCTGCCGCTCTTCCTGAGGTTTCTTCCTTTTTTTCCTCCGTTACAGGGGTTCTTTTTTGGGAGTTTTTCCTTAGGTGATGTGAGGGTCTAAGGGCAGAGGGATGTCGTATGCGGTAAAGCCCAAACTGTGTTTTGTGACAATGGGCTTTATAAATAAAACTGACTTGACTTGACTTGATTTGATATCTAGGGCATAATATGTAAACACAAAAGTCCACGAATAACACAGCGATATGTGATGACTTGGGATGAGAACATGTTGGTAGGACAAGTTATACACAGTTGTCCTACATTCCAGAAAAGCAGAAATGTTATCTTATCTAGTGTTTAAGCATTTTAGACTGGATTTTTTCCTCTGTGAAACATTCTCTGTGTGTTGAACAGAAACATCAGAACTCACCTTGACAAAGTTTTCAAGTAAGTAGTTGACTGTGACCCAACCATATGCCCCCTCCTCCTGTCCACTCAGGATGGCTGCCTCTTTGAATTTGAAAGGGTAAGAACGCAGTTTGTTCTCCACTTCCTTCAGTACTCGTCTGGACTCTGTAGCATTGACTTTGCTATTACAGAGTGGTGAGAGATACATGGGGAATACAACAATATCAAATCCCACTGAAACCCATTTTCATTCATTCGTGCATTATTGATAATGAATGTGGTAGATATATTCGTGTATTTTTTTATTTTTTTTTAAGAGGATTCTCTACTGACTTCAAGAGCCTCATGCCTGCAGTAGCTCCCAGATAGAGTGGAGCTTTCTGGTGCCTGGATTTGGGGATTTCCTTCATAGCATGGTTCAGACAGGCCTCCAGACTTTTTGCTGCACCACCGCGAACTCCTGCATAGCTGGATATTCCTCCACCTTGACAGAAAGGGAAAGCAGATCTGCTTACAAAGAACTCTGCCTGACCTTCTCAGAAATTGGACTTCCTTGTCTTAAAAAATGAATGATAAATGCTCTGGTTGGTGTTTCCAAAGAAACTCTAAAAACAAACCAGGAACAAAGGGCAATGACTAAGATGGCCCAAATGGTATGGTGAGGAAGTGGAGCACTCAGGAACAAAAGTCTTACAAAAGACATAGCATGTTGACCTTGTTTTTGTAATATTCATGGATATGTTTCTGTAAAATGACATTATAGAAGTGGAAGTGAGAATTTCTGTGCCACCAAGACAGTTTGGGGTTAAGGGTCAGGTCAGGCATACAAAAAAACTGTTCTTTTTCTCTGGTGGTAACTACACAGAGAGTTTTGTTTTACTTGTCCAGGATTGGAAAAATAGATCTGGTAGATCTCTTGAGATTTGTTATGGAAGTAAATGACATTTCTGAAAACTTCATTTGCAAATGTTTTTTTTTTCCATGCTGTAAGCATTGCAAGTTGAACTGCATTCTATTGTGATGAAATTTAAGCTTCAGAGATCAATGGGTTGATTTCAAAGTTTGGAAAGATAAAACCAAAACCATCTGCAAAGCAAGTTACCACAACAGAGAATTGAGAGTTAATATTTATATTTGTTATATTGATGGTTATGGTTGTACAGGGTTAGACTGGCATCAAACATCAAAAACCTCAAAGAAATTGATCAATGTATGTTTCAGCTGAGACTGTAGGTGACTGTAGGTGTCTCAGGCAGTGCTTCCTGCCAGGCCTAAATCTCACCACAACAGGAATGTGTTTAAGCTGCCCAAGGCCTCAGCCCATGTGCCCTCTGTTGTTGTTGCCGTGCCGACCATTGAGGGCTGCGGTGGGGTGAGTCTTTTCAAAGTTATGGAAATGGTTAATGGTGAATGGTTTAACCAATGGGATGGCCTGTGAATAAAAATCTCCACACATGCTTTTGAACATGAACATGTTTGCATCACATTGTACTGTATTGTGTTACATTACGCTGTCATGTGATCTTTGATATCAAGCTGGCTAACATACAGACAGCAAGCTCTATATGACATTGAGAGAGCAGAAAGAGAGAGTGCTGAGAGAGGTAGGAAACAGGAGCACAACTTTGCAGAGCTGGACACAGATGTCCAGCAGTTAAACAGAAATGTAAAGCAACCACTTCCTACAGAATTAATTTAATTGGAGAGACACCTATTTTCAATATTTAAAAATGATTATACATTAATGTTATTTTGTACTTTGATTGAGTTTTTTTTAACAACATCAGTCTTTATAATAAATATTAAATATTTGTTAATTATCAGAATTTTAACCCTTTAAATGTCAGTTTTTTGTCATGATGTCACTATGTTTTAGATTTAAAAAAAAGAGAGAATATTTTCAATATACGACATGCCAAGTGGATTTTTAGTCTTTTTTAAATTATTACAGCCTGGGATATATCAATGATTTGCAGCAACATTGATTGTGACAGTGCACCTTGTGGAAATAGCATATGTTTTCTCCATATGCCAAATATGGTAAAAATTACATCATCAGGTGGAATATACTAAAAATTTCAAATTCAGAGGCAAAAGCCCAGAATGACACCCAGTAATAATACAATGCATATTTTTATGCACTGATGGCTGTGGGATCAAAAATGACAGTTTGAATGGGTTCCAATGGAGCATTAATTGCACTTACCAGTGTGAATGTAACAATTTAGTTTCCACAGTGTATTTTAGACTTATTGTAGGAACTGAGCTAGAAATTCACTGATTTAACTTAAATACACAATCTTGCCAAAATTGCTACCATATACATGAACACAGCCAAAATTATCAAACATGTGAAGAATGGAACAGTCTGTAAGGATTAAACAACTCACCTATGTGTGTGTGTGTGTGTGTGTGTGTGTGTGTGTGTGACAGATCTACTTGTGCACGTCGTTTTTCAAAATGGTTTGCGTTTATTTTTTAAATAGCCCAGGTCTATTTAGGTGTACTTTAACAGTAGTTTTAGTTGGTACAATGGATATCGTTTTTATTGAGTTTAATGTTTTTCAAATATTTAGTCACTGCTGATTTTAGTATTATTTTCAGTTTTAGTTGAGGACACTAACTGTAAAGCAGTGATGCTGTGTCTGTTCTACCAGCCTCCTCTCACCCTCTGAAAGGAGCTCACCTGCTGCATGACACTCGCTGTGCTGCGTAACTATACCAGTGCCATTTTGCTTGTCAGCCAACCATTTGTAGACGTACATAGAGGTGTGGGATGAGCCTGCATCCAGAACAATCCCATACTGGAACACACAGAACATTAAATTTCAGAAACATATCATACAGCATGCATCAAGACCTCATTTAAGCTTTAGACAATGCTCCACAAAACATCATATAATGCTTTGCTGATGTTACATATTGCCCTAATCTGAAATCTGAGATGCTTCAGAGCACCTCTGATAACACAGGCTCACCTGTGAAATGTGATCTTCGTACATGTGTATTAGTATAAGCAGTAACCACTCTGTATTATGCAGCTTGTGTTCGATTCATCTGTGAGTTTGCACTTTGCTGTGGTAATGACAGGATGTGGCTGCAGCAGGCGACGTGTCAACTTTGCAACTTTTCTTTTAACTTATGACCTTTAATGGTTGATCTGAGTCTTTCTGCAAACAGTTTCCTGCTATGAGACTATTGCTCTGATAGCATGGGTTATGTTGTAATGTATTGTGGTGTCTTAACTCATTCAGCAGTACTGACTTTGTTTCTCTTTGTGTGCTCTTTTGCAATGACAACTTCAAAGCATCAACTTCTATTCAAGCATTATATCTGAGGCAAATGCTGCATACACGATCAATTTCTGTACCCTTTACAAAACTACTTCAATGTGTATACAACATTAACTAAAGGAACTGCACATGAATAACGGTCCCAAAAAGAATCTCAAATAAAGCACACAAACAGCTTCTTTCATCTCACGCTCTTTCTCTGTTCCTGTCTGGTCTTGGCTGTGCTCAGTTTTACTTCCCTCTACAGAACACCTTTTAACTGCTGAGGTTGGCATCCACTGCCTGTCAGGCAAAGTGCACAGCTGCATGTAAAAACATTCAAATCAGTTCATTCAATCAATTTTTTTTTAACCCTCCACTGGACTTTACTGAAAAGGGGCCTGCCCTCCCACAGCATGTTCAAATAGTATGATGGTATTAAATTAGAACAACTTTTCTGCAATTAAAAACTGTATCATCTGAATGGAATGCCTAATGTGCACAACCACACATACATTAACCCTTTGAGATAAAAATAACCATTAACCCTTCATTCTGAGGACTCTCTCTCTCTCTCTCTCTCTCTTCTTATCTCTTTTTTTTGGCTGAAAAACATGTTTTTTATTGGTATTATTAACATTTTTTATTTTGGCACTTTTTTCAGTTTCCATTTTTTTTATTGTTGCCAATTTCAGGTAATTTTCTTGTGATTTATATATTTCTTGCTAATTTCTGGGTAATTTCTCTTGAAGTTCCCGATTGCCTTTTTTCCCCACGTTTTTGAAAGAAATCAACTCAATTTGCTAAGGTGTCAAAGTTTTTAATTGTGAAAGGCGTCTGACTGCAACACAAAAAAACGGATGTTCCAGGTTTCAAAGGGTTAATTATCCCGACAGACCTGGTGTCCTCTGCATGTGGCAAAGCACACATAATGGGCCATAGTGCGAAGTTTAGTTGTGTGTATATTAGAAAGGAGGGCTGGGATAGAATATAAATCTGGCATTAGAGAGTGTAATTAAAGACCCCTTCAATGAAGCTACACCACCTCTAATACATTTCATACAGTTCCTAATAAATCAAACTGTACCTGTAACCTGACAGTTATGAGATGATGCAAACAATCATTCTTTTAGATTACCGTGTTCGCCGGTGGTTCCTCTATGTCTTTAGCCGGAAGGACCACCAGCAGGATCCCGATGATCGGCAGTATAAGCAGCACAGCCGCAGGGATGAGCTGGGAGGGTCGGAGAGCCATGGTGGACTAGAGACTGTGTGGGGGACTAGAGACTGTGTGGCGGACACCGCGCGCTCGGATGATCCAGGCTGCTCTGCGTAAAAGCGCACGAGAACTTACGCTCAGTAAGGAAACCCACAGATATAAAGGGCGTGCATTAAATGGTTGCCGACTGTGGGCGAGGTCTGAACTTTTGACGTAGAATTCTTCCTTTCACCCCTGCACGCGCTTACGGGCATACACGCACAACGTTTGATGGAGAAGTTAGCTGTTCAGTAGGAGCCCCAAAGTGTTCATTATTAAATAAGTGAACAAGTTATTATTATTCAATAAATAATCAGAATCACTTTTATTAGCTAAAGGTGTGTTCAAGGGCTTTGACTCAATTCTTAATTTTAATATTTATTTATTTATTCAATTACTTGTGTCATTGCTCTCAAAGTACTTACATATATAGACAGAACAGCGTTTGTCAATGACATTTACATTTTTCCCAATTACATTTAATTTCATGCCACTTTATAATGATACATTTTAGTTATTGCTTCTCAGTGGTGGTTGAAGCACTGGAGAGCCAGCCATACTTGAATAAAACTACAGATATCTTACCAGTGTATGACTTTGTTGAAGACACCTTAGAGTATACTTGTGTAAAAGTCTTAAAGTGTCTGGAATCAGGGGACTCAGGGGACCCCAGGATCTCTGAGGTCCTAGGTGATGATGGTCCCCAGGAGGTGGAAGGACTCCACAGTGGAAACAGGGGGGTCACAGAGTGATGGGGGCGGCAGCCATCTTTCTGAAATTCAAAACTATCTCCACTGTCTTCAGAGCATTAAGCTCTAGGTTGTTCTCTCCGCACCAGGTCACCAGATGGTCAACCGCCCACTTGTAGGCAGACTCATGCAGACATGCGAACTTGAGGTGCAGCTGTTGAGGTGCAGGGAGAAGAGGAGAGTAGAGGAGAAAGAATGCAGCCTTGAGGGGAGCCAGTACTGACGGTTCTACAGTCAGAAACATGCTTCCCCAGTTTCACCTGCTGCTTTCGGTCAGACAGGAAATCTGTGATCCACCTGCAGGTGGAATCAGGCACGTTCAGCTTGGAGAGCTTGTCCTGTAGCAAAACCAGGATTATTGCGTCAAAAGCAGAGCTGAAATCCATAAACAGGATCCTGGCATAGGTTCCTGCTTACTCCAGATGCTCGAGGATGAAGTGGAGAGCCAGGTTGACGATTTTTTTATTTTAATAAATTAAGTCCAAGTGCCAGTCTATTGACTGAGAATAGTAAGTGGAAAACGGACCTACACTTGTATAGCACTTGTCATACAACTGCTTAAAGCGTTTTCATGCTACGAGTCACATTCACCCACTCACACACATTCATACACTGTTGGTCAGGGCTACAGTACAAGGCGTCACCTGCTACTCAGTTTTTAACTATTAATACATATTTACACACCGATTAAACAGCCATCAGGAGTAATTTGGGGTTCAGCATCTTGACCAAGGATACCTCGCTATGTTGACTGGAGGACCAGAGGATCAAAATGCCATCCTTCCAATTAGAGGATGACCTGCTGTACCACCCCGAGCCACAGCAGCACAGTGTCTGACATTCTGAGGGAGGAGATGTAAAGTTTGATGGCCACAAGCAGGAATGACTTCCTGTGGTGCTCTGGGGCATCTCGAGGGAATGAGTCGAGCAGTGAATATGCTCCTGTGTTTAACCGGTGTGTCATGGAAAAACATATATCAAAGTACATATGAGTATATGTATGTATACAGTAGGTATGTGTAAGTATATATCAGTGTATTTATATGTATACCAGTATGTGTGTTTCTGTACATGTGTGTATGTAGACATGCATGTTCTGTAAATGCAGTATAGGGCAGAGGCTTAACCAGCAATTATTGTTATGATAAAATATTAGTCATTTTTGTAGCAAGGATACCAGAAACTCTTTGTGAGGATTTGCCCTATGTCATAAGAAAACAATGGTCTGTTAGTTTTGGATTGTTTGTCGAACCAGACAGGCAATTTGATGATGTCATCTTGAGCTTGGGAAGTTCTGAGAGGTATTTTTGCTGCTTTCTGGCATCCTGTGGACCAAATGATTAATAGCAATGATAATAATCAGCAGAGTTAGTCACGTTTATGTGTTACAGCCCTTGCATGTACCGTAGGCTTGGGGAGGAAAGGCATTATTATGGTATACCGATGTATTTAGAAGTCCCGTAGGTATTATTTTTAATACTATCAAAAGTACAGATGCTCCAAAACTGATACAGAGATGTGTTTTAAGGTAATGTAGTGCACAGCATGTACCACCAGAGGTCAGTCTCTACTGGTGGATCAGGCACCTGAGCTAAAAAAGATGGTGACTGTGAGTGGTGGGGAAAAATAACAGGAATAGTACAAATGTACAATGCCTCCACCCTTTGTTTTGAAGTATTGCCATATAAAACTGTATCCTAAGATGGATTCTTACAAATACAAAAGCGGCTGATAAGTCACATGATTTTATTCAACACATCATACCTGTTCAGCCCACTGATATGTTGGAATCCACTGCAACAACTGGTGTTGTAAGAAGGGCTGATGCAAATTAGAAACAAAGCAGTGCTGGCTTGAGAATTTGACATACAGCTACAATGACTTCTATCACCAGTAGCTTAGCTTTTACATATTTTTCATTTTCTTTTATCATTTGTTTTTACACAAATACTATTGTATACCATACAAATGGTGAAATGTCAGTTAAGAATGAACGTACATAAAAATAGATAGCCCAAGCCTAATATACTATATCTAACCAGCCTGATATACAGTATATACAAAGCAATTCTTTTGCAAATGAGTTACAGTTTGACCCTTAGGAACTGTTTGGTGCATTTTAAATGCTTTTCATTCCTCATTTTTTAATCATTCTGGCCGTGCTCAAGTATATGGCATACATTTTAGCAAGATTGTGTATTTTTGTTGAATCTGTGAATATCCAGCTCAGCTCCTACAAAAAGTCCAAGATATACTTTGGAAACTAAATTCATGCTATTACAAACAATGCTCTACTGAAACCCATTCAAACTGACATGACATATCCAAGGCTGCAATAATAATAATAATTATAATTATAATAATAATAATAATAATAATAAATAATAATAATAATAATAATAAAACAATCTATTTAGCATTTAGTATATTGAAATAAATCTTTGTGTATGTGTGTGTGTGTGTATGTGTGTGTTCCATCTAAAAACATAGTGACATTGTGACAAAATTTGACATTTAAAGGGTTAAAATTCTGAAAATTAATGAATATTTGATATTTATGATTAGGGCTGATGATGATTAAAAAATTAACTCAATGAAAGTAAAATATCCTATTAATGTATTATATGTTTTTAAAGCTTGATTTTGAAAGTACATTTTGTGTGGAGAGTGATGCGAGTGCGTAATATTAAAGCGGGCCCTAAGGGTTAATGACATTTTTGCCAAAGTTAAAAAATGTATTAGTGCTGGTGGAGGTTTATTTTAATAGGTGGTGTGTAAAACCCATCTGGCACCTTGTGGTCTTAACTCTTTACCTCCACAGGAGTGTGCTAAAGTGTCACTCCTGAAAGGCAGTTTTAGTAAGATATTTAGGACCGTTTCAGATTTTAGTATGATTTTCAATGACATGCAACTACATGGCTACATGAACTACAAAGAACAGCATGTCACAACTGTTCCTTTATTTGAGAAAAGAACACATTCATTCAAGTAAAGGACTGAAACTGTGAAATTAAACCAAGCTGTTATCTTACGGCATTTCATCCTGATTCATAGTAAATATGCAAGACTCTGTTCTTGTTAACTTGATAACTTGACATCATTCACTTTGACACATAAACATTTCTGTACTATGCAAACAGACAGTGTCAGACATTCTGTCCACAGCAGACTTTCATTATCACCAAACAGTGAGGACTTGATATTTTGTAGATGTGTTCTGTGATATAGTAGTGTAATAAAGTGTCATCAAAAATGTTTAAATACATAGCATAATAGAAAACAATAGAGAGGAAGTCCACCCCAAAGACTCGTTCTCCAGCAGGCTCAGATCTAAATCCAACTGACTAAGTGACTCGTATTAGTATAACTAGTACTTATTTTTGACCATGTGTGTATGTGTACCAAACTGTAGATGACACTGCAGCTTGCAGTGGGCGGTATTCTCTGTGGTTGGTAAGGTTTGGGGGGTGGGTGATTGCCTGAACAGAACTTGGGGGTGACACAAATGGCTGTGAGGTGAAGAGGTCGGCAACATAATTCTGAAATGCACAGATAAATCAGACATGTCAGGCCCAGTGGTCCAAGCAGCCACCTGATGTTTCCTCTCCAAACACTCGCTCCTCCCCCCGAGAGCTGCTACACTGTAAAAAATGTCAACCGCAACATGACACTCAAGTCCATTTCTGGCTACTGCTGTCAAAGCAACAAGACAAGTGAGTGTAACTTTAGAAAGGAAACACAACACATTTATTCCTCTTATAAATGAAAAACTTGACATAAAAAAATAGGATATTCAGGGGAATTGTTGCTTCCACCTTACTTTGTCCTGTATGACCAGGGGCTTACGGTGGCTAATGTTAGCTGATGTTAGCATACTTTAGAGAGACATCACTGTAAAGCCAGTGTTGAGGAATAACTAGTAACAAAATTACAAAATAAATGGAATTGTAATCAGTTATAGTTACTGAGAAATTAAATAAAATTACAGTTCCTAATCAAAATGTTGGTGATTACAAAAGGGTTACATATGCCACAAAACCTTTCAAGTAAAACGTTTGACTTTGACTTTATGACTCTTATTTACTGCTGTTACACTGTTTTATCATTTGTTATCTGTGCTGTTGACTTTATATATATATATATATATATATATATATATATATATATACACAACAGTGATAGGCGATGGCCAGCTTGGTGTGTCAGGGCCTTTAATCCATCAGTTTGGCCCACAACCTTGGTTGATTTTCATGGGCCCCAGAGGATGAATCCTAAGGACTTTGGTGAGCCTCTGACTTTTGCTCTGGTGCCACCATGAAGTTTACAGCTGTAGTCTGGGTGAAATATGTTGCTGTTGGATTAATTTGGCTCACATATTTATGGTCTGTTTGACCCCCTTGACTTTACAGCAGCAGCTCGGTGTTTTAATTGGTTAAACCTATCTTGGTTTGCTTTTCTGACCAATGAGCATTACAGCCTCACAGAGGTGCTAGGGGGAATGTAGCGGTCTACAGCAGCAGTGTTTTTCAAAATTAAGTTTCTTTTCAGGGCTGCAATCACCTTTTCATTCATTTTGCACTTGTTTAATGGAACTATTGGATGTAAAATCAAATCAGAAGGTGAACGCAGAAATGTGACTGACTACTGCCAGCTGATAACCAATAACAATTTAGGCATGGACAACTTTCCCTTGAGGATGAGAATCTCCACTGGATCATCCCTGGAAGGTAACAATGGACTTTGACCCATTCCACCTTAACATCCATTTAGCCAAGCTTTGAATATGCAAGACCCTCATCACAGCACATATCAGTTGATCAAGAGTTTGTCTTAATGTATGACAACTGTGTAAATTCAAATGTGAATTGATCTGCATCAGTGGCAGGCTATCTTCATATTAGTTAGGTGAACTCGCCCTGTGCGTTTTAATATCAGAGGAAGTTTATTCTGGCTGAAAACACAGTATCTGGTCAGAGTCCACATTTTTTGCAGTGTACTATGAGCCCTAAGAACTTCCACAGACTGCCTCTGCATACTGGACAGCCAGGGCACACAGAGGGCATCACACCTTGTTAAGTTTTACAACGGGTGCATTTGTCGGTCCCGGGCTTCTATTGCTCCTGTGACTCGGGCCCTGCTTTGAAGTGACCTTCTCTGTCGACATTTCTCTGTGAATGTGAATGCAGCACACCTTGGAGTGCATATGGGCTCCTGGAAAACACAGAGTGTAAACCTGAAGGAGATTATTTCAGAGATAATTAATGGTTAATGTGGCATTAAATCAATTACAGTCAATTTATAGGTCCAATAGTAAGTAAGAGCTTGTTTTGCGATTGTAAATAAAAGATTTATCACAACATGGGTCATATTGAGGAGTTTTAGTTATTCTCTCTATCAATAATAATAACACTGTATTCACATGGTGATGTCACTGCAACAAAGTCAGATGGGACAAGCAACATGAGCAGGCCGATGAGGTGGGAAAACCAGCGAAACCAGTAATAGTGACTGACGAAGTTTTTGAAACTATGGGACCAGATCAGAGGGATCCAGGTTTTTCTGTAACTGCATTGTAATATTTGCCTTGTGAATAAGGTTAACAGCTCAGCAGCCTGCTACTGACAGCAAGACCTACCTTTTTATTCTTGCTTTTAACTGAACTTTGCCTATTGATTTATCAAGTGTTTAATCATATATTTTAGTCTGTTTTACTCTTTTATTTGTAGTTTATTTTTATTATATTTATTTATTATCCTACTTTGTGCTGTTATCCTTCCATTTACCTCTGTCTGGTGTTTGGAGTATTTAACTCTATTATTATTATTATTCATTATTATTATTATCATTATTATTATTATTATTATTATTATTATTATTATTATTATTATATTTTAGCACTTTTTCAGGTAATTTCTTGTTTTTGTTCTTTTTTGCATTTGTTAATTTGAGGTATTTTTTTTGTAACTTTAAACTATTACTTACTTTCACCCATCCCACAACGATGGGTTTAATGCAGAGAACAATTTCTCTATACAAGGCAAAAAAATTGTTCTTCTTCTTCTAGTTGAGCTGAAACAATGTTTTTATGAGAAAGCCTCATTTTCTTTGTATCATGCACAGGTGAAGAGAAGCGGAGCTGTATGCTGCCAGACAAGGCAAGGAAGGAGAATATTTTCAGCAAGCAGACTTGGATGTAAAAAACACTTTAAAAAGTGTTCTCAAGGAAATGTTTCATGAAGAAGGACAGATGTTCAACATGTTTGTTAGATATCAAGAATACACACAGTGGCCCTCATTTATCAAATCTGAAGTACGAACCAGCATAAATATCACATAACTATAGGGCATGTGTGTGATTCATGAAACAGTTGTATCTCGTAGATCCCAGTGTACGACGGACTGGCTGTCGATAAATGTGATCACTGAAAACATTTGTTATTTACATATTCTGCCTTAAAATATTCTGGGTTTAGAGGCCTCATTTTGAGAGATTATGACATGGAGAGGAGTAATATGGCCAAGGGGAGAAACTTCTCTAAGCTAGAAATGGAAACGTGGAGGTCCCAGGTCCAATTTATAGCTACTAGTTCTGTTTGGTTTCATCAAAGGAAGTCAGAAAAATGCAGTATAAAAAGAAAACATGACTGCAGTCAATGGCGATGCTGACGTTAAATATTAGTACTGACCTATAACCTACATATATTAATATTATTCACCTATGCATTATAAGATATTGATATTGTTAAAATATTCACATAAAAGCTCACAGATGACCCAGGAGTGCGTGGCTAAGGGTATCAGTTTAGCTTCCACTTCGGGCACAACAGATGGTGGAGGAGACGTACCAACTGTGTCCAAGATGGACAACAGAATTTGTTTGTTTAGGCTAATAGTAATTAAATGATTACACCATTGCAGGGCTTATTTATTTATTTTTAATGATGACAATATAGATATGCTTTGGCTTGTCATGTATTTGTTTAAGTTTCAGATAAATTAGAGCTGTGAATGTGAATGTGTTTTCTAGCATTACAGAAATGCATTTTCTGCATATGGATATTCCAAAGATTCAGTCAGAATCTGATGTGACATATTTTGCCTCCTGACACGTCTCCTTCACGTAGAGTTGATCAGGTTGTCGATTGTCGGTCCACTCCTCTTAAATGGCTGTGTGAAGCTGCTGGATGTTGGCAGGAAGTGGAACACACTGTCGCACACACTGATCCAGAGCACCCCAAACATGCTCAGTGGGTGACATGTCTCGTGAGTGTGCAGGCTGTGTGAGAAGTGGGATGTTTTCCACTTCCAGGGATTGTGTTGAGATCATTGCAACATGGAGCCTTGTATTATCATGCTGCAATATGAGGCTCTCAGGATCTTCTCACAGTATCTCTGTGCGCTCAAACTGCCATCAGGAAAATGCACCAGTGTTTGTTCTCCGCAGCATATATCAGTCCATACCATATCCCCACCACCACCATGGAACACTCAGCTCACTATGTTGACATTAGTAAACCGCTTGCTGCATGCTGATGTCATACATGCTGTCTGCCCGGTACAGAATAAACAGGGATCCATCTGAGAGGAGAACACTTCTCCAAAAGGCCAGATGTCATCGATGGAAAGCAATTGCCAACTCAAGTCGGTTACGATGAACTGCTGTCAGGTCAGGACCCTGGTGAGGATGCAGAAATTTTTTGCCGAAATTCTTCAATTGTGCAAAATGACTGTTGCATGAGCTGTTCAGGTGGCTGCTCTCAGACGATCTCTTAGGTGAGGATGCTAGATGTGGAGGTCCTGAGTTGGTGTACAAGGTCTACAGTAATGAGGTTGGTTGGATGTACTGCCAGATTCATGGAAACAACATTGGAGACAGCTCAGGAGTGAAATGAACATTCAGCTCACGTGTAAACAGCTTTGGTAGACATTGCTGCAGTCAGTGTGCCAAAGCAATGCTTCCTCAAAATATCTGGTTATGATATCTGGCACTGAGTTGATTGCTCAAACTGCACATGTTGGAGTGGCCTTTGAATGTGACCATCCAAAACGTTCTCATATCAAGACGTATGTTGCCGCTATGCAGTGGACTGCTGCATGGAGTTATGCTTGGACAATAAAAGCACATGGCAACCGATGTATCAGAAAAGCACATGTTGGCACAGATGGTAAGAATGGAGGCACATGGTAAGGTGTAGAAAAAAACATCCCATGAATACGGAAAGTGAACACTGGACATCCATGTAAAACTATTGCTCATCATTAAATGAGGAAAATAAAAACAATCCCAGGTTTCTTTTCAACACTGTAGCCAGGCTGACTCAGAGTCACAGCTCCATATAGCCTTCGGCCATAAGCAGTGACGACTTTATGACTTTCTTTAATGATGAATCTACAACTATTCGAGATAGAATCCATCACCTCTTGCCCTTAACTGACCTGACCTCGGACACAGGTAGCTTAGATATGTCAGCAAGGCCTGGAATTTATTTGGACTGCTTTTCCCCCATTGACCTTCGCCGACTCTCTACTCTAATTTCTGCATCTAAGCCATCAACATGCCTGCTAGACCCCATCCCAACTAAGCTACTTAAGGAAGCTCTACCCTTAGACAATTCTTATTAGATATAATCAATGCATCTTTATTAACAGACTATGTACCACAGTCCTTTAAAGTAGCTGTCTTTAAACCTCTTCTAAAGAAGCCCACTCTCGATCCTGAGATTTTAGCTAACTATAGACTGATATCTAATCTCCCCTTTTATTTCTAAAATCCTTGAGAGAGTGGTTGCTCATCAACTCTGTGACTTTCTCCAAGATAAGAGTTTATTCAAGGACTTTCAGTCAGGCTTTAGACTTCATCATAGTACAGAGAGATGGCACGAGTAAAAATTAACAACGACTTATTGATTGCTTCTGATTCAGGTCTGGTCTCTTTTTTAATCCTTTTAGATCTCAGTGCTGCTTTTGACACCACTGACCATCAAATCTTGCTGCACAGAATGGAACAGTTAATTGGCCTTAAAGGAACAGCAATAACCTGGTTTAAATCTTACTTATCAGACCGTTCCCAATTTGTTCAAATCAGTGATCAATCCTTTGTGCATACTAAGGTCTGCTTTGGAGTGCCACAAGGTTCTGTGCTTGGACCAATCCTTTTTACTTTATATATGCTTCCTCTAGACAACATAATTAGAAAACACTCTATAAATTTTCATTGTTATGCTGACAATACGCAATTGTATCTATCTATGAAACCAAATGAAACTGATCAGCTATCTAGACTACAAACATGTCTTAAGGATGTAAAAGCCTGGATGAGCCATAATTTCTTGATGTTGAATTCAGACAAAACTGAAGTTACTGTTCTTGGCCCCAAACATCTCAGAAACTCCCTTTCTAACAATGTAATTTTTCTAGATGGCATTACCTTGGCCTCTAGGACTACTGTATGGAACCTTGGAGTTTTATTTGATCAAGATTTAGCTTTTGCCTCCTATATAAAACAAACTTTTTTCTACAAAACAAGGACTGCTTTCTTTCAGTTGCGTAACATCCCAAAAATTAGACATATCCTATCCCAGACAGATGCTGAAAAATTAGTACATGCATTTGTCACCTCTAGGCTGGATTATTGTAAATCCCTTTTATTCGGTTGCCCCAACAAATCACTTAGGTCTCTCCAACTGGTGCAGAACGCTGATGCTTGTGTTCTAACGGGAACCAAGAAAAGGGATCATATTTCTCCTGTTTTAGCTTCTCTGCACTGGCTCCCTGTGAAATCCAGGATTGAATTTAAAATCCTCCTCCTTACTTCCAAAAGCTCTAAATGATCAGGCTTCATCCTATGTCTCAGAGCTCATAGTTTCTTACCAACCCTCAAGATTACTGCGCTCTGAAAATGCAGGATTACTTGTGGTTCCCACAGTTTCCAAAATGTAGGATAGGAACCAGAGCCTTCAGCTACCACGCTCCTCTCTTATGGAACCATCATCTTCCTGTAACCCCCGCCCCAGGTAGCTAATCAGCAGTGATTGACAATCAATTGGGGTGTTGTAGTACACTGGAACGGGGCCTGAGTTCGTCTGGATTTGGCGCAATATGCCGGTAAGGACCTAAATAAGAATATGGAATAATTTGACGGTGCCTCCAATAATATCTAAGAAGTAGCACAAATCTAGGTACTTCCCCTTTAAAGTGTTCTGACTAACCTGTATTTTAAGTAACCACAAAGTATTAACCTTATAATTAAAACACAGAATTAGTTGAACAGTCACAGTAATTTATTGCACAGTTATGGAATGTTATTCAAATTAGTTAACTGGTTCACTGTTGACCTTTAAATGTGTACTGGGAACAATGTCCAAAACCCACACAAGGATCTCGCAGTTTGACCCACATTAGATCAGTGAAGGAAGGTGAAAATGAATGAAAATGACCATAAGCTAAAATGTCCATAGCCACACTCACACCGGGCTATTAAAGAAAATGAAAAATAAAATAAAACGTTGCAGGCCCGGTCGATGCTGGTGAGCGGTGAGGCCAAAAACGAAAGGCCATTTCACTGAGTTAACAGCGCAAACTAAAAGAGCACGTGCAAAAGTACTTACAAATCCAACAGTAAGAGATGTGGGGGATGGGGAAAAGGGCAGAGGGCATGATGTAGTTTCAGCGGTCAAGGTGAAGCGAGCAGCACCACGAGGCAGGAAACACGCTCTCCAGTACAGCAGCTACAGTCTCTCCCTCCCGGTCCAGGGCTCTCCCGGTCCTCACTCTCTCCCTTATGGCAAATGTCCAGTCCTGAATCAAATAACTCCTTTTAATATCAGCGCTACAGGCCAGCTCGTGGCGAAAACCCACAGTATATAAACGACACCATTAGCAATTGCTAGCCGCAATGCAAAATCAACAGTATGAACAGGCTATGAGCATGCTGAGCTAACGGCTAGCAGCGATTAGCATTTTAGCTCATTTTTACACATTTCAAATAACAGTAAGTACATAAGACACATCAATTTACCTCTGGCAGCTTCTCAGAGTACACACACTTCAACCATGTAACGACTCTTCATCAGTCTTGGGAGTTTAGAGTGTTTTTACTTTACAGCTTACAGCTCTCGTGCTCGACACCGATAAAACAGCTCTGCTGCTATCATCTTTGATGCGCCATAGTTGACGCTAAGCACCTCCTACCTGAACAAGGTGAGGACAGGATTGGCTCAGGACTGATGGTACAAAGATGAGAGAATGAGAGGATCTACACTGCACCAAAAATTAACACTGTCTCCTGCTCTTTGTGCCTATAACCCTATGAATTGTTTTCTAAAAACAATTGTTCAATTGTAAAAATTGTTTTCTAACACCACCCCTTAACCTCTGACTTTTTAACTGTACATAGAATGACTTTTTAACATGTTATAATACAACATTTTTAAAACATATTTACACCTTATGGACTATTATTTATTATCAACTTCAAACATTTTAATTTCTGTAAATAAAAGAATGAAATAGAGCCACAGGGCTACATTCCAGTTTCAGTTAGGGAGGCAGACACCGTTTCCATTCTTAAGGGTAGACTTAAGACTTTCCTCTTTGATAAAGTTTATAATTAGGGTTGGCTAAGGTTGCCTGGACCAGCCCATAGTTAGGCTGACATAGGTTTAACCTGCTGGGGGACTTTCTATAGGGGTCAGAGAGCAGTGGGACTAACACTACTCTCTGAGTTTTTATATTTAAGCCATAATAGCTGATAAGTGACCCTAATTTCATTAGTGTGTATATTCCTGGAGTGCAAGTTTCTTGTGCTCAGTTGAAATCCCTGTACGTGTGATGGGGAGGAGGAGGAGGTGGCAGAGCTTTCAGCCTGATCTGGCGGGGGTGGTTGGAGTCCATTCAGACCTGCCACTCTGGCTCTGCTTCCTCTCTTTCTTTCTTTTCTATTGACATTCTCTCTGACATTCATATTTAAGTCGTAATTGCTGATCAGTGACTCTAGGATCCTCATTGAGAGCTTATCCTTTTAACTGCTCACCACCTTGGGCCTGTTAAACTGCACTACGCTAACTCCGTCGCCTCTCCGGAGCATTCCTGCTCCCTTGTTTCATAGCTTTCCTGGATTCTGGCCGCAACCCTGGCTGTGCCTGATGGTGGTGATATCTGTGCTGGTGCTGTGACCCTGTCTTTGGTTGTGCTCGTGCTGTGGCTGCACTGATACTGTGCCCCCCGCTTGCCCTGATCGTGGTCTTGGTCCTGGTTGCGCCGTTACCGTAATCATGCCTTTGGACACCTCCGAATCAATATATGCATGAGACTCTTATCAAACACCACAATATCATCATAGAGTGCATTTGATCATTTCACACCTATCGTTATTATGATATGACATGTGTCTGTTTCCACTATTGCTGTGCCCCCCCCCCCCCTTTCTCTTTCCTTTTTTGCCACAGTTGTATTTCATTTGTTTTTTTAATAATGGGCTCTATAAATAAAATTGACTTGAAAGTCTAGGGTTTGTTGGATCCAAATGCCCTACAGGCACTCTTGTGCTTCATTTATTATGCTGTTACTGGTAGTGTTTTAACCTGATGAAGGTGACTTTTGGCTGCGATCTTACACTGAAAGCACTGCAAAAGCAGCAGCATTTGACAGCTTCAGAATGAGAACTGCTGGACCATCCAAAGGCACACCTGTGTAGTAATGATGCTGTTCAATCAGAGATGTGTTAGGTGGATGCATTACCTTGGAAAAGGAGAAGTGCTCTATAACACAGATTTAAAAAAAATTGCGAAGAAAATTTTCAAGGAAGTATATCTATTAAGTGCATGAAAAAAAAAAATTGGATCTCGACACTGATGAAACCCTAATTTTCCTTCATGCTAAATGGTGTGCATGAAAGTGGATGTGCACTGAAAATACAGGCATTTAATGTCAAACCTACACATCAGTGAATCAGTTTGGTTTCCAAACCTCATGACTTGAGTTTGCTAATGCATCTATTTCCTGCACATATTTAAAGTGAGGTTCTTCTTCTCGCGTAGTGCTCCTAAAGAGTGGTTGCAGTTACAGCTAGCATGGATTGCTGCACTTTTGTTTAGAAAGAATTTTCCCCCTTTTACCTGTGCATGACAGACTGCTGTAAACTGCATGAAGGAATGCCTCCTGAGATGAGTAAGGGAGCAGAAAGCAGGTGATATTTAAGAGTAGGGGGGGATTTGGTATGTGAGGATGGACTTCTTGAAACAGAAAGGATGGGGGTCGGGGGGTTGAAATCCCAGCCGTGTTAGGAGGTGAAAGTATGAGGCTCAAACCAGCGTGGATGGGGCTCCTGTAATCCTGTAGCACAGTGCCATCCTTTTACATGCATGGCCTACTGTTATTTGTGTCAGTCACTCATCACTCACAGATACTGCAGTCAGGAATGGTATCCTGGTCAATTTGGCCTCTGTTAAAAAGCAAGCCCATTGACAGGAGCACCAGTGAAGGATTTGGAGGTGATCCTGACAAGGATCAGGTTCCCCCTCTACCTTTTTCGTCTGTAGAAGAAAAAACTATAAAATACTGTACTGTAGTGAGATTTTTTCTTTCTTTTTTTTGTGGAGGGTGGGGGGTTAGGGTGGGAAGTTGACGGGAGGCACCTGAAACAGTGTTTTACCCACCTTTTCAATATGAATGACTTTTCTTGTCAGGGCTGAATGTGGGATTAAATCTTTTGAACACACCCACTTTGTAGAAGCTGAATGTAAAAAAAAAAGCTGCTATTGTGTGACAGCGGCTCTCCCCCAGGCCCTCACAGCTCCCCCGGCCTTCCCAGCCACCTTGGACACTCTCTCAACCCTGAACCGGCAATTAGATGGTCAAATCAAAACCCTGGCACTCAGGGCTAATTGTTTCTAACAGGCCTTTGTAAAGGGCCATGTTGTTTCCCATTCAGGCGGCTTCCCTGCCTCCTCGTGTGTCAGATAGGGGAAAGCATCGTTCCAGCCAGGAGATAAGCCACAGGATTTTTTTAATGCCCCAAAGTCGACTTAATTTTCACCTTCCTTTCATGGTTCAGGTGCACTTGTGTATTGAGGCGGTCAGAATATGCAGTGGGTGGGTTGGCCTGATGGATAGAGTACCTCACAGGATGTCATTCATCATCAGCATCCGGAATGTGTTAAAGAGGGTGTGGATGCATGTGTGGGGATTTTACCGCTGCCCTGCTTCCCTCCTCCCCTCTTCTACACCATTTTTGGGCTTAACAACCTTTAGCAAATGAAATGCATAACTTTTCTAAAGACAGAGTGCCTGTCAGATGAATGTAATGATGAAGAGGAAACATTTACTTTATTTTTAATCTGGCGAGTATTATGGTCTAGGGCTATATTAATAGTGTGCTGGTGTTTTGGGTAGTGTTAATTGTTTATTAAATGCTGGATAATGGCAAACTAGTCTATGTTATCACCTGCCAATATTATATATGATCCCTCCAGAATAAAAAACATTGACTTGTTTGGTCATGTTAACTACTTGTACAATTGTTTTGTGATATTTTCTTCCCTCAAAGACAATGGAAGACAGCCATTAAGTTTCATGTGCTGTTATTTAGCCTACCTTCAGTAGCCATTTTCACAGAGAGATTTCGCTATAGGGCTGCCATGAGGTCCATTTTTTACACCTCCTTTGCATTTCTACACAGAAGCAAACAACAGCGGCATCATGTCGCCACAGTGTGTGTTTTTAAACAAATAGCATGCCAGCATCTCTGGATCAAAAGAGCAGGGACTTTAAACACAACAGCGTCTGCCTTTACTGTGACACACAACATACATGACACCAGCTCTCTCTCAACAGCAACAATGACATGTCAATAACATCATTTACCATTTCTGTTATATGGCAGCAGATCTTGTCTTCTGCTTGGAGGGTATGGAGAACCTGGATCTCATTGTTTTCCCGATTTGCTGACAGTTTCAGTCAGTCACTGTTCTTTTTGAGCAAACTGCTAACTGCTGTTAGCTGCTTTTTAAATCTCCTGCAGTGGGTTGTATGTATAACACTCAAAATGTCATGCCTGTGCCACCCCATGATTCATCCTGTCGGCTTTTACATCAGTCTTGATTTTATTGTGGGAACTCAGGGTGAAGACCACAAGAAGGGAATATTTACAACAGCCTGTCCTCTCAGCCTTTGTGTCTCCATTACTGGGTAGCACCCACTGGACTCTGGGGTTGACATAATCATTTTTTGACAGTTATGATGGCGACATAATCATGCTCTTAGCATTAAAATGCAACCCATCTTTTTTGTAGCTTCCATGATGTTCCCATTCTACGGCTCACAGCACATGTGGAAGAACGACTTCCCAACTCTGAAACTCAGAGTTCTCAAAAACTGTCCTACAGGGGTGGGTTCTTGCGTTGGAGACACACACCAATGCCCTGTAAAACTACCCCCAAGTTCCTGCAGTTGAAGTGAGTCAAAAAATACAGACATAGTTTCAGTGCTTTTATTGCCTACCGTTATCGATTAAAGGCAAGGCTTTAAACTCTGTTCTCCCTGCCATGATCGTACCTTATATGCAGAACGGCGAGGCAGCATAATGTGATATTTCTGCCGGTGTATAAGGAGATATAATGCACTAGACAAAAAAATAATAGAGTTACTTGTCAGGAATTAGACA
Organism: Plectropomus leopardus; assembly: GCF_008729295.1. NCBI lineage: Eukaryota > Metazoa > Chordata > Actinopteri > Perciformes > Serranidae > Plectropomus > Plectropomus leopardus. The sequence goes on from NC_056468.1 coordinate 1,261,862, forward strand.
GCCCCACAAAAGATGCCTCAGTATGTTTATTACAATTCCTGCAACTACAAGGTGTTCTATAATCAGCCAGTGCAGCAAGTCTCAAGATGATGGATAATGCAGTGCCATAACTGACATAGCAACAGCCCTTCGTCATTTGTTAGAAAGACAATCGATTCGAATTGAGTCCTTGTCTCTCCTTGAAAAGTTTTTAGTTCTGAAAATATTTTTTTCGGATTTCAGTTGAGTGTTTGAGTGCAGTGGTTCTATTGCCCTGTCAGAGTTTATTACAGTGACATGTAAATCAATACTTCAGTGTCAATTATGATTATAAACTAAATATTAGTGCAAAATGTCGCCAGTACTCAAACATTAAAATTATCATTAATCCTGTTTTATTGCCAAAGATGCTGCTCAGCCATAAAGTCCCCATGCTGCCCTGTAGGATAAACTCACTGAACAGTCTGGACATGCTCATCACTCCTGTATCACAGAGGGAGGACCTATTTATTATTAGCATTATATATATATATATATATATATACATATATATATATATATATATATATATATATATTACATATATTACGTGTGTGTGTGTGTGTGTGTGTGTGCGTATGCGTGTGCTGGAGTAAACAACAGTCCTTATCTATCCTGACAGAACTGGCAATCTCTCTCCAGTTTATAGGATACCTTGTGTAGTGGAGATGTGGAGATGGTGCCATGGAGAGAAATAAATAATAAATTAGACCAAGTTTTACTAAATCAAGCACACAAGATGCTATTGTGTGGCCTCGACATACATTTTGTTCCCCTATTTTATTTAATTTGTTACCTCATTTTGGTAAATTTGTGCACTCAAGATAAGTGTAATGCTATATAATGTTACAGAGAACAGCACAACTGACCAGCCTTTCTCCTCGAAGCCTGAAGTACAGTACACCTGCTTCAAGTAAACCACACTGAAGTTAGCCTCTGATTCACAGCTTCAGCTTCAGCAGTTAAAGGGAAGTTAAGGGAAATGTAATTTGCAATGCTTAATGATTGATTCTTCTGCATCTCCTATTGTGGTAAAAGCATGTAAGATGTTTTCATTGAAGCGCAACGTTGTCTGAGGATCATTTTCAAATTTGTGTACCCTTTATTCTATTTGTGAAAATGCTAAAAAAGGGGAGATTTCACTGTGTTTTTCACATGTAGACCATATTTGACCAGGTCCAGATCAAAAACCACAACATTATGATGGGTCAAATCTGGACTAGACTAGACCAGAGAGGCTAAAGATTATTTTAAACACAATTTCAAGGGGTGCCTGGTGGCTCTGTGGATAAAGCGGGCACCCCGTGTATAGAGGCTGTGTCCTCATTGCAGCAACTCCGTTTGGCTCTGTCCTCGGCCCTTTGCTACATGTCATCTCCTCTTTCTCTCCCCCTTTCACATGTGTTGTCCTATCAATTAAAGACAAAACGCCCCCAAAAAATATATTTTCTTTTCTTCCACTAACTTTACACAGGTCAAATCTGGACTAGATTATCCCAGAGACTAAAAATTATTTAAAACACAATTTCAGATTTTTAAAACCTCAAGTACAATGTGGCCTTGACCTATTTCTTTTTCCTCCATGGCTCCTCCCAGACCCTGTGTATGGATATGATCTGTGATCATTATTCCAGGGAGAGCCATCTCTCCTGAGACACACAGTTTTCTGTATTTCTGTACTCACATGATAAAACAAAGTCAAACTCTTTGATTTAAAAAAAGGGTTAGGCCCCAGCAAGCTATTATCAATTTGAAAATTTCTCAACCAAAATCCCAAAGCAGCCATGATGGATTAGAGGCTCTCTTAGTACTTCTTCTTCTTCTATGGTGTAAACGACAAACGGTGTCAGGAGTAGACGTCTCAAACAGGCCCCAGGAAGTGCGCCACCCCGAAGCAATATTTACATAGTGGCCAAAAGTGGAACTACAGCGTCAAGTGATGCACACTGGCCCAGAAAGACTTTTCTCCATTTGTTAACATTGGGAAAGAGACCTCCTTAAATCACTGGATAATTTTTTTTAGACATGCTGACTTCTCAGAACGCATTTCTTAATAGCCATTATTAAAAACATTAAGTCCTAAAGATGTAAAATGTGCCATTTTCCAAATATAGAGGTATTTCTCCAGACATAAAATTAACGTGCACAGGACCCGCTGGACTCTACCGAGTGAACGCCCACGCAACTCTTAGAGTCCCTGACACAACACAGGCTTCGTGCCGGCCGTAGTAATGGATATTTTTGCTGTAATTCATCATTTTTTAATCATAATTCATCATTTTTACCATTTTACAACACATCCATACGCTGTTGGCTATAAAGCTGGTAATATGGACGTCTTACCGTGTCTGTATCAGAGACCGTATATACAGTCTGCCGTCTGTATTCCAACAACCGGTTATCAGTGAGCAGCGCGGAGCACTAGTGACAGTTACTAAACGGTATTGAACGTAGTATTTACTAAAGTTGAGCTGTGTAATAATAGACGGAGCAATATTACAAGGCACCACCTTTTGTTATATTTTTGTGGGCACAACACATTTTGATTCTGTTAATTTAATTTCTCCGATCTTGATTACAATATGATTCCCTGATAAGTTGTGTATGTGTGTGTGTGTAGAGAGAGGTAAATATAGCATTATCTGATTATCACGTAAATATTAAAACCGACAGCACTGCTGTCATTATACCAACGATTAGCTGCTGATACTAATAAGCTAAGCTACAACGAGAGGAATGCTCGTGAATGAGCGCTGTTTGCTTCGAGCGCTCGACTCGGGTAACTTGTGTTAGCGAGCCAGTGAGTTGGAGTCAGTGCTCGGGTACACTCTGCACTCGGCCACATTCGGCTGTAGTTAATCAGTTCTACGCATGCTCTATGGGCCAGTAGATCCAGGTATTTTACACTTTTCTAAACCCGAAAAAAGAGTTTTCTCTGCTTCATGCACCACTGAGCAGCTCTCATAGGAATGAACGAGGCCCCGCCCCCATCCAGATTTATGATAGATCCATGGTCTCAAACCTGTTACTGAGCTGCTGTCTGCACCCAGCAGCCCTGAGTGTGCGAGCTGCTTCTGTTTCAACTGGAGTGTGACTGGAGCTATATTGGGAGCTGTGGGGGGGGTGCAAGTATTCATACACACACACCCTGCTGAGGACCCCTGTGTCTGCAGCTCAGCCTGTCAACCTGAGGGGGGGGGGGGGTGAAGTGAGGAAAAGGCAGACATTTTCTCAGGAATGCTGGGACCTATCAGAAGTGACATGTAACCGTATCCGCTGTCAGATCTCCGGCTTTATCTCTGCTCCTCTGTTGACTGCTCTTTCAGTCTGCTGATGCCTCCTGTCTGAACCTGAGAGCCTCGCTGGGAGCTGAACCTCTCGCCTGCATCTCTGCAGGAACATTTTCATCATTCATTAGAATGGACTGCTCCAGAGGCTCTGAGATTTCTGGGGATATTCAGGGGCACTTTGGACGATTCTTGAACTATTTGTAAACCAATATTAATTACCAATGATGCCACATCTGGTATTATCTTCACCTCAAGAGTCTTTGTGTGTGTGTGTCATCATGGCAAAATGTGGTCCTGGTGACACCAGGTCGTTCTTACTCCGAATTTGTCAAATATGTCCGTTTTGTCAGTGCTGTGGCTGCTATGAGCGTGAAAAGTTTTTTATGAAAGAACTGTCTTTTGACATGTTTTTCAGTAGTGTAAACAACTTTTTACGTTACCGCTTTTCCTTGCAGGGGTGGGGGGGGGGGGGGCAATTGCAGCTATCATCGGGCGGAAGGCGGGGTACACCTTGGACAGGTCACCAGACTATTGCAGGGCCGACACATATAGACAGACAACCTTTCATGCTCACAGTCACACCTAAGGGCAATTTAGAGTCTCCAATCAACCTGAGCTGCATGTCTTTGGACTGTGGGATGAAGCCGGAGACCCCGAACCCCGTTCCAACCTGGGTTCGAATCAGGGACCCTCTTGCTGTGACGTAACAGTGCTAACCACGACGCCACCGTGCCGCCCAATAGTATTATTATTCTTTTGAATAAAAATAAAACAAAACAAATCTTATTAAAGATCTTTTTTTTAGACCATACCAGTCTTTTAGACACGTGGGTTCCAAATCATTCTTGCCTTGATACAAAAGTTACTATCATTTTTTTTCCATAATCTTTTACCATTAGTGAAATATGTGGTAGTTATTCTTTGCCGAATCACCACTGCCATTGGCTTCACATATATCTAAAATTGTGTAGAGCAACTTTTTAGGTGAAAAACAAATGAAACTTTAGGAAAATAGATGCACCTCAGATGGGTAAACTTGACTTTCAAAGGTTTATGTGACACATTTTCAGACACAACGGAAGCCAATGGCAGTGGTGAATTGGCAGAAAATATCTATCACATTTTTCACTAATAGTAAAGGATTATAATAAAAGAATGACACAGTGACTTTTGTATCTAGGCAAGAATTATTTCTCCTTGATCAATGAGAAGCACATTCCAGCCAGAAATAGTAAAAATGTCACGTCACGGACAATCCTGTGAAAAAGTGTTTTTGTGATTACTTGACTGTATAAAACTTTTTGGTGCAGTTAAAAAGTCTCTTGCTGTCACAGAAATGAGGAAATACAAATATGTCTGTTTTACTCCAACTTCCCTGCTTCCCTTTCAAAACAAAAGCCCTCTCACAACATCTCTGTGGACAGAATCCCATCAGTTGCTGACACAAAGCAAATTTTATTTTTAAACATTTACAGGACTGTGTTGTTGGCAATGCAGGGGCTTGTACGACATAAATGAGTAGAATTTGTGCTCATAATTGTGGAAATACAGTACTCATAGCAGCGGGCAGTGACACAGTAGCGACGTTGCAACAAACATGCTGCAGTTCCACAAGGTTGCAGTCACGCACTGCATGCATGCTGTGTGAAATGGGCCAGAGAGAGAGAGAGAGAGAGAGACTGTATCAGCAGCAGCAGTCATATGCAAAGCTGCACTGTTTCATTCTAATAGAAATCAAATAATTGATTTTCCAAAAGTGTGTTCTGTATCAGTTCAATACCGGACACGTCTCCTACGTTCCAAATACGCGACGATTCTGTATTTTAAAGGACAGTTGGCAACTCTGTCCAACATTGATTTATAACCAAATTGCTCTATTTTAAACTTGGCGCAGACTAATTTGGGTCGATGTTAGAATTCTGCTTTGGCAGAGACTGACTATTTTTGCAGTGCTGCGTCATTGTATCTTGCCGGTTTACCCAGATGTAGAAACCAATAAATACCCATGACTAACGCAGAGTCATATGACTCAGAGGCTCAGAGTCATATCACTTTTTCTGTACAGTGGAAAAGGGGCTTCAGTTTTGTAGCTTATCAAACTATATGAATGCTTAGTTCATTATTAAAACATTGCATTAATTTTCTGTCAAACTGTTTTGGCACAAAAAAATATCTAATATGAAACCCTATGGGAATCCCTGATGAATCCCTGACCAGAGTGAGAGTGAAGGACCACAGAGCAAACACACAGACGTGGGGTGAACAATTAACAAAGTCTTCTAATGATAATGATGCGGAGGGTTAAGGGACTGGGAAAATGGGAAACTGGGGAGCCTAAAGGTGGGGGAAGCAGGTGAGGCTGTAGGGAATGGAGGCTGTAGGGTGGCGAGGCAGAGCGTGTGGCTGGTGGTGGCAGAGAATGAGGATTGTCCGTGTGGAAGAGGGATGAGTGTGGCTGAGTCCGAAGGCGAGAGGCTGGGCGTCGAGGCACTGGAGCTCAGTGAGGAGAAGCACTGGAGGAAGCACAGAGACAACACGAGTAAGCGCATAATCCAAAAGTCACAAGAAGCATGAGATGCGAGCAAAAAGTCTCAGAGAGATGGCTGATCTGCCACTGGTAAGGTGGGAAACAATCTGGCGCCCAAGAAGAGTGAAGCAGGCATCTTTGTGTGAAAAAGTGTAAAATACCCAGATCTACTGGCCCATAGAGCATATGTAGTAGTGATTAACAACAGCCGAATGCAGCCAAGTGCGGGCGAGTGTACCCAAGCACTGACTCCGACTCACTGGCTCACTCACACAAATGACCCACGTGCTTGAAGCGAACAGCGCTCGTTCATGAGCATTCCTATTGTAGTAGCTTAGCTTGTTAGCAACAGCCGCTAATCGATGGTATAACAACAGCGGTGCTGTTGGTTTTAATATTTACGTGATAATCAGATAATGGTATATTTATCTCTCTCTACATACACACACATACACAAATATACATACAGCTTATCACTGAATCACATCGTAATCACGACCGGAGAAATGAAATTAACAGAATCAAAAAGAGTTGTGCCCACACAAAAATATAATAAACGGTGGTGCCTTGTAATATTGCCCCGTGTATTATTACACAGCTCAAATTTAAGTAAATACTACGTTCAGTACTGTTTAGTAACTGTCAGTAGTGCTCCGCGCTGCTCACTGATAACCGGTTGTTGGAATACATACGGCAGACTGTATATACGGTCTCTGACACAGACACGGTAAGACGTCCATATTACAGGTTTTACAGCCAACAGCGTATGGATGTGTTGTAAGATGGTAAAAATGATGAATTATGATCCAAAAATATCCATTACTATGGCTGGCACAAAGCCTATGTTGTGTCAGGGACTCCAAGACTTACATGCGTGTGCATGCAGTGGAGTCCCGCGGGTCCGATGCACATTCATTTTATGTCTAGAGAAATACCTCTATATTCTGAAAATGCCGCAGTTTACGTCTTTAGGTCTTAATGTTAATAATGGCTATTAAAAAATTGTTCTGAAAAGTCAATATGCCTCAAAAAAAATTATCCAGTGATGTAAGGACGTCTTTTTCCTAATGTTAAGCAAATGGGGAAAAGTCTCTCTGGGCCAGTGTGCATCACGTGATGGTGTAATTCCACTTTCGTCCACTACGTAAATTTTGCATCAGAGGGTGGCGCACTTCCTGGGGGTTTGAGATTATTAACGCTGTCGGTTCTTGTGCATGTGTTCGCCATCCTGTTTTTCTTGTTTGTTTATAGGTTACTCACTGCTCTGCATAAAAATGCCTTAATGCGCAGACGCATGTTCTTCTATGGTGTGTCATTACAAAGTTACACCACCAGCTACTGGCCTGGCATGCACACTACAGTGTTTTTGTATGTTTTTGCCGTTCCATGTACACGCGGATCATTTTCATAATGTAATCATATGAATCACATAAACATGGATTTAAAAAAAACCACTATGATACACTAAGATATTTTTTTCTGTTTTTATTAGAGCCATTATTGCCGGAATATGGCCTTTCTGTTCTATTCTGGCACAGCATGCCACCCTACTTCTTTTCTTTTGACACAGATGGTGCTTAATCTTCCCCCAGTGGGTGACACGTTTATCATGAAAAACAACTTCACTCAATTACAGAGGCGTTAAAAAGCAAAATAGTGTGCTAACGCCTGTTTGATGCTCGACTGCCATCACCCCATTAGTTCATGCTCTTGTGACCCAGCTGAATGGGCTAATGGCATCACTGCAAACATCTTTGACCCCACCAGTGTTTGCTTTCTACTCAACTAAATAAGATCAAACGCTGTTATCAGAGCGCCCTCAGATAGAGGCCACCTGACCACCTGACACTCAAGAAGTGAGATCCAGCCTTCTGAGAGCTCTAAAGACGTCCTATTAAGACTAAATTGAGACAATTCAGAGATGATATGGGAGGGCAGCTTTCTCACTAACCATCACATCCTCACTGTGTTAAAGCCTCCTCTGTGCTTGCAGCCACAGTGGTTGGCCCTGTAGTGACTTGCTTGGGGCTTCGCAGGTGAGCAGAAACAAGAGACGCACTTGTGTTTTTCTTCAAGTGTTTAAGTGCTGTCTTTGAAAGTGTCCTGTTACGCTGCTCCCTCCGTGACCACCTGACCCCACCCCCTCCTCCACACAGGTATCACACATATTCCCAGTCTCAGAGTTGTCTGGTTGGCTCTGCAGTACCTCAGTAACATTTAAACACACATCATAGAGAAGATCTTTAGATGTTTTAACTTGTAAAAGTGAAATCTATCATGCATTCCTTGTTGCTCTGAATTCAGCTTTTCTGCTGCAGGCTGCAGACAGACAGGGAGTAGAATAAAAATGGACATTTGCTTGTCTGGATCCCCACCTCAGAACTATACTAACATGTGATGGCAGTTTGTCCCTCCTCTTTGTTTAAGTAACACCAGGCCTTGTTTGTTTATGTCATGATGTCTGTGGAACATGTGACTGATGGCTTTCTGAGTGACTCTGTGCATTTGCCACAGCACAGAGTTAGCTGGGCCCCTGAGCCTGGGCCCTCATTGTCTGTGAAAGGGGCCTTTGAGAGGAACAAGGGGCCAGATGAGGCGAGCAGCGAGGAGTGATTGACAGGTCGATGGTAGCACTCATGGAGGTCACAGCCAGGTAAAGAGGGCAGTGATGTGTTCATCCACAAAACTTGACTTTACTGTATTAGCTTACAATAATAAGTATTATAATAATTCTAAACAAAATGCAACGTCATCTTGCAAGGCATAAATACATGTGTTCAGTAAATAGCCTGTTCCCACATGTTTTTACAATGTATAGCCTGTTTTACTAAATATAAAAACTTTACTTCCTGTAAATGTCATATTGTGAAAGGTGACCCCTCCCTCGGGTTTCCCCCCAGCCTGTGTCTTGCACTCTCATTGGCTGTAGTTTACTGACAGATCTAGATACTTAGCTAGATATCTGGGATGGATGTGCCTCTCAGCTTATGTTTCTGAACAGTTCACAACGCTGATTTTCCTCTGATCTGGGGATTTTGTCAATCCAAAAACTGGAGAGTGGAAAATCAGGGCTTATGTGGTGTAGTGTGAATTAATGTCCCAACCACCCAATATCATGCTGCATTCAGCTGTATTTTAAACAAAGGGCTGTCTATCTAACACGTTCTCATCTCAAGTCGTCACATATTGCCACTTTGTAGTGGACTTCTGCAGCTGCAGTTTAAGTTCCGGCATGGTGTTACCGTGATGTCAACAAAAGCACATGGTGGTATTATGCTGCATGTGGTTAAGTTTAGGCAACAAAGGCACATTTTTAGGATTATGCAACAAGGGCATAGATGGTAAGAATTAGGCAAAAGACGCACATGGTTAGGTGTAGGAAAAAAAAACATCAAATTCAGATGGCAAATATTGGGATCTTAGGCCAAAATCACAGCCAAAGTGATGGGATTTGATGACTTGGAAATGAGAACTGACTGATCATTTAGAAGTAACAATCACCAGAGGCCCCACGATACGACATTATGACGAAACTTCAGTCAAAATACAATATTATTGCAATTTTAAGTATTGCTATAACATATATTGCAATATACTGTAATGTGTAACCTTTTTCAACTGCAAATTATCTTTGCAAATGAAAACTTTGTCAACATCTGATTTATCCAACAAAGTTTTCAGTCTGTTCATTTGTCTTCAATACACACACACACACACACACACACACACACACATATATGCAGCAAGATGTATTAAAATGCATTTAATGTACTAAAAAAACAATCATTTACATAGGCAAGTAAAAAATGATGGTGTCTGTATATTGATACAACATTGGAATGTAACATGTGTTTAGGCTACTTATCAGGAAAACATCAACACAGGTTATTTTAAACATTCAAACACATGACGAAAGCTGTTGTTTTCTGGTGAGGACAATCTCAAAACAGTAAATTGCAGAAGCAAAAAAACACCAAAAAGCCTTTTCCTTCCAAATTTACCTTTAAATGTTAGACTGCCAGTGGTAATTCTAAAATCTGCGCATTTTTAAAAAAAAAGTCATTTGTAGAGTATTTTGTAAATAAGAACGATAAAATCTTATGGCAGCCCTTGGCAGGTAATAATCCCATTGATCACTGAAACTGTACTGTGAAATTGAATGTTTGTAGTTTCCAGTAGATTTTCTGTCTGATCTATCAAAGACATAAACCATGTCAAATTCAGGATATAGGTCCAAACTGACCAATTACATTCTCAGTTATGTGTGTATTAGTTATGTGTGTATTAGTTTAGGACCGCAGACTCATGGGTGTCTTTACTTAACCACAGAGGTCCAGTAACTGTCTGCTCCCTCAACACCAACTGAGTCATGGAAGCGAGCCTGAAATACCAGGCGTGCTGTTGTGTCACCAGCTGGGGTGGGTGTCGCTGTTGCCACCAAGTTGTAGGGCACCTCTTGTCTCTCTGTTCGTCTGGGGACTGTTGTGTGTGTGTGGGGGGGGTTAGGGTTAGGAGTAGTTAACAAATATAAAATGGAAAATTCCTGTGTGAAGTGCAGTCATTGTTGATCAGGTGTGAACTGCAGAGCAGAGATCAGAGCAGGAAGAGGAGGGGGAGCAGACAGCTGCTGCAGCCCCACATTAAGCCCCTCCACTGCAGCACACCAGCTGGGACAGGGGCCCTAAGAGGAGGGATGCTGAGTGAAAGACGAATGCAGAGTAGTTCGACAACTCACCTCCATTTGGACATACATTTCATACATGTTGCAATTTGGGAATGCTGACCTATATTTAATAAGTTTCCTTTTAGTTTAGTCACATATACATTTAATGACCAGCTCATGGACACACAATGTACACAAAATCAAAAGAATTGTATGCAGTCATATCATAATTTTAGTGGGAATTACACATGCATGCAGTAGTTTGTGTTCTTGAATGTTTATATTTGTGTTCTATTTTTTTTTTCTGTTTTCCCCTTTGTGTTGCTTGCTGCAACAGACTTCAGATCCATCTGATCTTATTGTCATTAGAGCTGAACTAATAGCCCATTAATCCATTAGTTGATTTGCTGAAAATTAATGTGCAGCTTTTTTGATAATTGATATTAATTCAAGCTTCTCTGCTGCAAGAATGTATTTATTTTGGCTTATTTTGACCGCACAAAACTTTTACCATATCTGGCAGATCAAACAAGCAGTCGATGCATGGATAAAAGATTCTGCAGATTCTTTGTAAAAATAATTGAAAAATAAATGTTAGCTGCACCATAATATACTTTTCACTAGTAGAAGGATATAGGATAGAGGATGTCAAAATCACTCAGCAGCAGAAAGGCAAAACTAGCTTACAAACCCAGACTTTTCAGGGTTTGATTTTTGATGTTGGATTAGGGGAGAAACACATCTCCTTCCAACCTCTTCAGGTAACAAATATGATTATCACTGCGCCCCAGGCACAACGTTTAGCTCCACATCCACAAAACCAGCCTAAAAATGAAGAAAATCTTAATGATTGCATGAGATGCAATAGAGCACAGCTGTGTAGCTGTCAGAGCTGTTGGCTGTATTTGCGTTGCAATCCTCAATGAGGACAAGAAATACTAATGTTACAGAAGCTCTTAGGCTGAGGGGATTGATAAATTAACAGAATGTAGACATGTAACACTTTTAAACACGGTGATCCTGTGATGGGGTATATGTAGAATGAAAGCATGTGTTTGTTTTGTGCAGTAAGTTTGATAAGACCTTTCACAAGCAGCCAGAAAAGATGAGTGACAGTGTGTTAATCTGCACCCAGCAGAGGAATATCAGATGGACAAGATGCAGTTTACATAATGTGTATGTTTGTTGTATGAGTGAGAAAAATAACGCTACAAAAGTCCTCAACCTATATTGAATTAAATGAGACGTTTTGAGTGGTTATTTCTTAAGTATTAGGATTAGCGAGCTTTTTACACAATGACAAGAATAATATTCAGCAATAAAATGTTATCCCCACAAAACAAAAAGATTTTGTTATGGTCACTTCAATCCCAAAGTATTGATATTGGTGTAAGGCGGGAATACTTAATTTGCTTTGCTTGGGACCACTTTTGCAAAATGACAGGAGGCCAGGGATCAGTCGCAGCAGCCCCATACATGTCTCTATATCTAAGAATGTTTATAGGATTTTAGGACATTTCTAAGAATTTAGGACTTTTCTAGAATTTTGAAACTTCTAGGATTTTAAGACATTTTTTAAGATTTTAGGACATTTCTAGGATTTTATGACATTTGTAGTATTTTTGGACCTTTCTAGGATTTAAGGAAGTTTTTCAGGTTTTAGGACATTATGGACTTAGCAAGGACCTTTGTCAAGGGGTGTGGGGGATCCTCCACTGGCACGTTTTTGATAAACAAGCTCCATATTGATTCAGTTTTTGCACTCTGGCACCTTATGTGCTAAAAGTGCAAAAACAGTTCCCAGTGTGAATCATTTTATTTTTATTGTAAATTAAGTGTGTTGGAGGGCCACCTGGCACCCTATCAGGGGCCAGATTTGGCCTTAAATTGGGTTTCACTGGTCTCAGGGAAAGGTTAAGCTAATAAACCATTGACAACAGAAAGTTTCATCTTCAGTTTTGCACATGACATTGGAATCTTTCATAACATTACAAATTTGGCCAGCTCTTATGTCTCAGAGGATTATCATAACCACTTTGCTGTTGTCTACTTCTACTGGGTAAAGTAAACTTTTGCCCTACCTCAAGTTATATAAACCTAGTTTTTCTTATTTTGAAAGGATTTCTGTGAAGAATTTCTTTGAGGAATGAGATGTGTTTTGACTGCAGGGCCCAGTGACATCAGCTGCATATGTCTGTGGTCCTGCTGTCAACTGATGACAGAATAGATCTTGAAAATGGCTATCAACGAGTGCCTGAAATCCCAAACCAGTCAAATATAATGGCCTGATGTGTCCTCTGGGAGCAGGAGGTCACATGTTTTTCCATCCATAACTAATTTCTAATAAATGGCCACTTTCCCAAAGCTAGTGTTCAGAGGTCAAATTGTTTGCATGCTTTTTTCCCTCGCCACAGATTCTCAAGAGATTTTCTTTTTGTGAGGATGTTGTAGGTTGCAACTAAAGTGGCATATTCAACACATTTAACGGCATTCAAAGTTACATATACCATTCAAATATTTTTATATTTTATCTCTTTCAGGACAGTACACAGTCGGCTTGCTATTATAAACATATCTGATCAGTTTTAGATGTAAACTGAGTGTATTTACTTTACTTTTACTTTATTTACTCTTCCTGAGATGATTCATAGCATATCTATATTTTCAATATTTTCTGTGTATTCAATAGGGAGAGAGGTCCAGGTAATGTTTCTTCTATCATAGAACAAAAACTAAATGGGAATAACCTGATAGCTGCATCCTACAAAAGAGGAAAAATGCACCTCATAACAATGCCATAACTGTGTGACTCACATGGTGTGTCACAAACTCACAGGCAGGCCGACACACTAATGCAGCAGTACTCAGAGGATTATGCAGAAACCTGGTCTTTATTGCAGTCCAAAGTCCGTACACAGGAATCAAAAACTCACAGCAACAATACAGAGGGATCAGGCAAAGCTCACAGGTCTGGAAATTGGTCACGTAGGTCAAACACGAGGATTCAGTGTTCAAAAATGCTGGGACGTTTGCTCACAGGGAAGACAACACGAACTGGCACAGAGGGAAGGGAGAGCTTGGCTTATGTACACATGAGAGAGGGGCAGAGCGAGACACAGGTGAGGCAAATGAGGGTGATCACCAGTGGCGGGAAGGCAAACAAAGGGAGGAAGTAAATTGAGAGACAACACAGGGGAAGAGGAGAATAGAAAATAAAACAGGAAGTGATGGACAGAACCCCCCCCCGACACCCGGTGGCACAGGACCCTGAGGGTTCCGACGCTGGAAGTCTTTGACAAGTTGTGGGCCCAAGATGTCATGGGAGGGGACCACGACCACTCCTCAGGTCCGTACCCCTCCCAGTCCACGAGGTATTGGACCCCACAACCTTGACGTCGAACAGCCAACAGTCTCCTAACGGTGTAGACCGTCTCCCCATCGAGGAAGCGAGGGGGAGGTGGAGGTTTGGCAGCGGGGATGAGTGGGCTCTCCCTGACTGGCTTGATGAGGCTGACATGGAAGGCGGGATGAATCCTAGATGACCTGGGGAGCTGCAGCTTCACAGCAGATTGATTAATAATTTTCTTGATTGGAAATGGACCAATGAATCTAGGAGCTAACTTACATGAGGGATGGTGTAGGGGGAGGTTCTAAGTAGAGAGCCACACTTGTTGTCCAGGACAATACAGAGGTGGACGGCGACAACGGTGCCCTCTTGTAGGTCGAGGACGTCTTGAGGAGGGATAGGCATGCTCGGACCCACATCCCCCAGCGACGAACCATGGAGGCTGCCGCAGGGACGCTCACCTCTTTTTCCAGGGCCGAGAAGAGAGGAGGCTGGTATCCAAACACCACCTTGAAGGGGGTGAGTCAGGTGGAGGCAGAGGGGAGCGGTTGTGGGTGTATTCTACCCACGGCAGCATTTTGGACCAGGAGGAAGGGTTCTGGGAGGAGAGACAACGGAGGCCGGTTTCCAGGTGCTGATTGAGCCTCTCTGTCTGGCCTTTAGTCTGGGGGCGATAACCAGAAGAGAGGCTCACCGTGGCCCCCACCAGCTGGCAGAAGGCCTCCCAGAACTGTGCCACAAAGTGAGGCCCCCGGTCAGACAGGATGTTTGTGGAAAAGCCAAATGTCCTGAAAATGTGTGTTAGCATGGTCTTGGCAGTATGCTTAGCAGAGGGTAACTTGGTCATAGGAATGTATTTAACCATCTTAGAGAATCGGTCAACCACTGTGAGAATAGTAGTGTTACCCTCTGACGGGGAAAGTCCAATGACGAAGTCCAGTGAGATCTCTGACCAGGAGGACCAGGAGACCAATCAATGTCACAGGGGAGAAAATCAAAATGTCATTAAGATAGACGAAGACAAAGGGCATCACCAAGTACCAAGTAGTGGCCTAAGGGAGTGTTGAAGGCCGTCTTCCACTCATCCCCCTCTCGAATGCTGGTAAGAGTTCCTCAGATCTAATTTGGTGAACACTGAGGCCCCTTTAAGTAGATCAAAGGCGGTGGAGATGAGTGGAAGGGGGTAATGATTCTTGATCGTGATATTGTTCAGTCTGGTGTAGTCGATGCAGGGTCTCAGAGTTTTGTCCTTCTTTTCAACAAAGAAGAAGAGGAGGATGGGCTTATCTCTGCCTGAAGCAATGACTGTATGTAGTATTCCATGGCTTCGTGTTCAGGGGCGGAAAGAGAGTAAAGGCACCCCTTAGGAATGGGGGCACCTGGCAACAGATCTATGACACAGTCATAGTCGTGGTGAGGAGGCAGAGATAGGGCCTTGGTTTCACTAAAAACGTCTCTTAAGTTGTAATAACACTCTGGAACCTTGTTGAGGTCGGGGTGTGAATAGTCAGTTTCATCAGTGACGGGAGCAGTGTTATACTCAGGAACATTTATCACTACAACTATTCCCCCACCCACTTACTTGACCGGTGGCCCAGTTAATATGAGGGTTGTGCTGGATTAGCTACGGGTAACCCAAAATTAAAGGGTGGTTAGCGGAGTGATACAGATGGAAGGAGAGCAGTTCTGTGTGGCCCCCCAGGAAGCTAAGCTTCAGTGGGGAGATCTGGTGTGTGACGGAGCACAGGAGTCGGCCATCCAAGGCCGTGGCTGACATGGACTCAGGCAGAGGGTCCATCTTTGCGCCTAACCGCTTGGCTAGGCCGTAATCGATGAGGTTAGTGTCTGCGCCTGAATCAGTTAAGGCTGGGCAGGCAGAACAAGAGGATGATGAGGACAGGTTCACCTTAGTTAATTGTGTGTGGTTTGGTGTTCTGCAGCCAGTCACACTGGCTGATAGGGTCTTCTGTGTGGGTGGGGGTGCCCTTAAGAGGGAATTAGGCGAGGAAATGACCCAGCTAGGCACAGTAGATGCACCGGCCCTCTACCAGTCGACGATGGCACTGTGAGGGCATCAGCTTGGTGTGTCCAATCTGCGTGGGCTCGGGGGTGTCGATCTGGGACCTCTTCAAGGAGGATGGCTCTGGGGGAACCGCTTGTGGTCGGTGAGTAGTAGGTAGCGGATGGTCGACTGTCTTGTTGCGCTGGCATCCCCTTTGTCGCTCCATTAGTCACTTGACTATCTGTGCCGTTAGGGAGACAAAGGCGTCTAGCTCAGCGGGGAGATCTAGAGGGGCCAGGTGGTCCTTTAAAATGTCTGACAGCCCATTGTAGAAAGTGTCTACAAGAGCGGGCTGATTCCAACCGCTGTCTGCAGCCAGGGTGCGAAATTCAGTCCATAACTGACCATCTGCCCTGCTTCAGTGCATGCAGGTCTTTAGCAGCTTCTCTACCTGGCATCACAGAATGGAAGATCTGCTTGAAAGTGTCTATGAACAGGGGTAGAGAGTTACATACCGCCGACCTGCGGCTCCATTCTGCAGTTGCCCAGGCTCTGGCTCGTCCAGACACTTTGCCTTTTTCTGGAACACTTCAACCTAAAATCGTCAGACTAAATGCTGAATTAGTATTCTGCTCTCCAGATAATCATCATGGCATGGCAATTTATTTGGAATTCTTTTTTAATATTTTATTCTTGTTTTGGCATGTTTCAGCACAGCAGCTTACAGTTCACAAGTTGTTGTAAAATAACCTTAGTCAGATAGCTGCCTCTCCACAGGTCTCTGTTAAGCATCATCATCTGTTGTGCACAACATGCAGGCTATAATGTGTTCTCGTGTGTTCTCGTCTATTATGTGTTTGTGTTATATCCCCAACAGCATATTAGTCATGGACCACCTTGAATATGCTCTTTAGCATCTAACTTCATTTGAACACCCTTTCTGTATTTCTGTCCCACTACAGTAGTGCTGCAAAAGAGGTTTGACGTGTAACACAACAGCATTGGTATCTAGTGTGTGTGTCTGTGTGTGTGTGTGTGTGTGTGTGTGTGTGTGTGTGTACATGCAGTCCACCATGATGCTGTCCCCTTTACACAGACAATGTTATTTGGCTCTGTTTCTACCTCCACTGGCAGCTTAATGGCAGAACAGCTCTGACTTGGCATTCTGTGTTTGTACCTTTTATCAACACGTTCTCATCCCAAGTCAACACATGTTGCCGGTTTAATGTGGACTTCTGTGTCTACGTGTGACACTCTAGGTGTCCTTCTGCATCTGCTGTTGACATTATGGGATGCTGCTACTGTGATGTTAACAAAGGCACATGGTGGGATGCTTCTGCTTGTGTTTATGTTTAGTCAACAAAAGGACATGGCAACCAACGTTGGGACGTCAACAAACGTACATGCTGGCATAGAGGGTAGGATTAGCCAAAAGAGGTACATGGTAAGGTGTAGAAAAAAAAATTATAAAGCCCACTATAACAAATCACAGTTTGCCTCAGAGGGCTTTACAGCAGACGAGATCCCTCTGTCCTTAGACCCTCACCATGACTAAAGAAGACCCCCCCCCCCCCCCCCCCCACAAAAAAAAACCCTGTAACGGGGGAAAAAATGGTAGAAACCTCAGGAAGTGCGACTGAGAGGGGTCCCTCTTCAAGACGGACAGACGTGCAATAGATGTCGTAAATAACAATTAAATAATGACATAAAGGAAAGAGAAAGACAAAGAGAAAGAGAGAAAGGGAGAGGGGGGTAGAGATGCACAGCAATAATGGTAACAATAACATATCATATAACAAAAGTGAAAGACATAAATTGAATAAATGCAATTTATAGGCATTTTTAATAGCATTTGATGTTACATGCAAATATCATAAGCATTGCTAACAGTCCCAAGCATATAATAATAGTGGAGGCATGACTCATAATGATGGCAGTAGAATGTTGCGTTGAGCAGGACCACAGCAACAGCACAACCAAGACCACGATCCAGGCGAGCCTACTAATATTACATCATTACCGGCAGCATTTCAACCTGATGCAGTTATGTGGCATTTCATGCGCACACGAAAGGTTCCATCCAGCCACATTCTCAAGTGACAATGCCTGTCTGCGTGTGATGCTGATACGGCAGGTGCCATATGGTGGTAAGTAACAACACGACTGGTTTTGTTTGGCCATGCTTTCAGCTTGACGCCATCCAGAAGTGTATCATGTGCACACAAAAGTTGCCTTTTGGGGTCTGGATCATAAACCAAAAGCACTGTCAAAGTGGTGAAATTTACTGACTTCAGAATGATAACAGACTGTCCCTTTCTCTCACTTGGAAAGGAAGCAGAAAAAAGAGAGAGTAAAGAGGCTGCTCAAAATTCAGTTTTCGTAAAGAGGCACTTTTTATTTCTTCAGAGGGTTTTGTCGTATTTTTTATTTACTAAATGTATCCTTAAGTTCACTGGGCTAGGAATAATTTCATTTATGGTAAATACATTTGTTTCATATCAAAGAGCCAGCCAACTTCAGTGTGACTGTACGTTAAAAGTTATACTCTAAAATGTATAAAATATTGTTTAAATGAAATTAATATGTATGTTGTTGATTTTATTAGATAAACCTAGTATGGGCTAATATACATTATGAGGTTTCTTAGATTTAGAAAATATAATCACAATTAAAAAAAAAGTTTATGAGAATAAAGTCATGGCAATGCAAAATTAAACTTGTATATTTACAAGAAAAAGTCAGAATATTATGAGATTAAACTAATAATTTGATAAGAAATAAAGTCACAGATTAAAACTGGTGTCTGGTTGATATCATAAATAGTGACAAATTATGAAAAAGTGACCAGAAGTGATGAATGGCCAAAATTCTGAGATAAATTGTTGGTAATGGACAGGGGATCTTACCCTGTTACTCAACTGTGCTGTCTTAATATGTGACGCTATTTCTCCTAATATTGAAGGTATAGTCTCATAATATGACAACTTTTTTCTCATAAATGTACAAACTAACTTTCATTAAAAAAATAATAATAGTAAGTTCTTTGCAGTTTTTTTTTTTTAAAGCTGTAGGAGGTTTGAGACCTTTTTCCAGAGTCCCAGTTCCCCAAATCTACAACAGAGGTCATGAGTAACATGTTAAGAGCAATAAATAATAAATACCAGAATTAAGCATTAAGTAAAGACAACATTTCTTGAGGTAAAGGGGTCTTTAAATGTCTGAGTATCCGTGAATAAACAAGATGATAGAAATAGTTTCATGTTTTTTGCAAACAACTGAGGAAGAGCACATGTGCACATTCCAGCACAATTAATTAAAGGCTAACAATGAATTTCTCAGGATCTTCGGTTACGACTTCAAAGCAGGAGCATGTGTGTCACTACCATTTACAACAGCGTCTGTCTTCAGAAAGCGATCTTGCTTTGGCTTGCATCTAACCCTGTTAGATATGCGCCTTGAGCATGTTCATTGCTCAGTGACATTTTGCTCCTTAAAAATAACACAGATGCTGGGCCATGTCTGACTCTGTAGCCTCAGCATAGCTGGATGTCCAGCTATTTTCATTACCGTTACCCCTCGTAACCCCTAACAGCCGACCCTCTCTCTCTCCGTATCTGTGGCTCTCAGAAGAACAGTTGTATGAGTCACTTAATTAGTTTTGAAGTCTGACATGTTCCCAACTTCTTGGCATGTAGAAGAAACAGTCAGAGCCTGTCTGCAACTGGCAAGTGTAAATCACGGATCAGCAACTTGGGTTTCACCTGTTGGAGATCGCAGCGCTCCGGGACTCGGGGATTTACACAGTCTGGTCACCCTGACAATGTTGTCTGTTATCCATAAGGTCTTTCATATCCTCTTCAGTTCTTCACATTAATCTCACCTGCAATGTCAAACTTCTAGACTTTACTACCCATTTTCACACTTCTGCAGATCATGATTTTGCAGATTGTGTGTCTTCAATTATTTAACACAACTTTATCCCATGATTATCACATTAGGTTTGCTTATGTGTGTGCATGAGTGTGTGTCTGTTCAAAGGCTTTCCAAGGCACCACTCATTATGGATAAAGGGGGTGGGGAAACTTGCTCAAATTTATTGCCTGCGTCAGCTGTGTCAAATTTGGCAAGCTCAAATGGTCAGCTTGCAAATGGCAGGGCGATAGCTAGGGGTCAGCAGCCTTTGTAGTAAGCACAGAGTTGTACATTTTCCCCTCTTGGTGTATAAGTTCAGTGTTCATCTTTATGTACATTCACAGATTTCTGTTATGTTCACATATTGAGTGTAACGTTCCAAGGCTGCTGAATCAGTCAACTGAGAGCAGTAAAGACGGACCTGATTTTGGGTTCGGGTGGCATGAAGGACAAGAAGAGCCCCGCTGCTGCTGATGAAGAGAAAGCTGCTCGTCCAAGTGAATCCTTCAGCCTTTTTTTTCCCTTTTTTAAAACTTTTCGCTTCTTTTGATCATTCATAAAAGGGACCACCCACTTTCTGAACCCTTGCCTCTATTTTTGCAGGGTCAGAAAGAGTAGCCAGTTGCTCTTTATGGCGGAGATTTTTACGATGTGGTCAAAGCTGTTAGGAGACCACCAGTTCTCCTTTCACTTGTCACTGGAGCTACAGTAGCCCCGAGGAAGGCCCGAGCTCTATGGGAAATGAATTTCACTGTTTTCAATGTTGGGAACTGCTCAGAAGTCTGCAAGGCAGTTTTTTCTTCACTGTATTAACAAGACAACAAAATGTATTTGTATCCCTCATATAATTTAACTTCATAAACATATTTATTGTGATTATTAGTTTGACATTGTTGTGCTGTAATATTTATTTCCACTATAGCACCCAATATGACAAAATAAAAAATAAATTGCATTGTCATATAAATTTCATACTTATTGTAAATGTAAACTAAGAAATGACTTAAAAAAATGTTAGGTGCCTCACATCTTTGAAATGAAGATGAAGTTATGTAAATGTAAGTAAAAACAAAATGCAATAACTTGCAAATCCATTTTATCCAATATTCAATTTAATACAGTACAAAGACAAGAAATTTGAAATTCAAACTGATAAATGTCATTGTTTTTTGTAAACATCCACTCATTCTGAATGTGATGCCTGCAACAAGTTTTTAAAAAGTTGTGACAGTATCATAATTGGGTATGAAAGGGGAATCATCAAGAGGTTAATGATTTCACAATCTATAATCCATAATATCATCAAAAGATTCAGAGAATCCAGAAAAACCTCTGCATGTAAGGGGTATGGCTAAAAACAAACAATGAATGCCCATGACCTCTGACCCCTCAGGCTGCCCTGCATTAAAAACCAACATGATTGTATAAAGGAGATTACTCCTTCGGTTCAGGAGCTCTTTGGAAAACCATTGTCAGTAAACACAGTTCATCACTGCATCTGCAAATGCAAGTTCAGTCCCAACCATACAGTGTGAAAGCCAGATTTTCATCCAGAAACACGGCCGACTTAACAGCTGGACCCAAGCTCTGAGACAGACTGATACATAGTGTAAAAGTGTGCTGTGGTGTGACGAGTCCACATTTCAAAATGTTGTTGGGACTCATGGACGTTGTGTCCTCCTGGCTGGGGAGGAAAAGGACCATCCAGATTGTTACTTGCTCAAAGTTCAAAACCAGCAGCTGTGACGGTATGGGGGGTGTTAGTGCCCATGGCATCAGCTTCATCTTTGAAAGCATCATGAATGCTGAAAGGTACATACTGGTTTTGGAGCGAACATATGCTGCCATCCTGACAATGTCTTTTTCAGGGACGTCCCTGCTTATTCCAGTGAGACAATGAGACACATTCTGCATGTGTTCCAACAGTATGGCTTCGTAGTAAAAGAGTGCAGAAACTAGACTGACCTGCTGCAGTCCAGACCTGTCTCCCATTATGAAGCAAAAAATACAGACATGGAGGCCCTGGACTGTTGAGCAACTGAAACTGTACATCAAGCAAGAATGGGAAAGAATTTCAACAATTAGTATCCCCAGGTCACAACACTTACTGAGAGTTGTGAAAAGAAAACGTGATGTCACACAGAACTAAACATGTTTCTGTCCCAGCTTTACTGAAATGAGTTGCAGGCATCAAATCCAGAATGAGAGAATTATTACAGAAAACAATTAAGTCTTAAATTTGAACATCAAATGTCTTTTCTTCTCATTAAATTCAATTGAACATAGGTCAAAACAGATTTGCAACTCATTGAAAATAAGTTCTTATTTACATTTTGCAGTCTATTCCAAATTTTATGGTTATACATAATATCAATATCTATAATCACTTGAAACTAAAAATGATTGTATTTCCATTAACTTAAAATGCCCCATTTGTGTTTTGATAGTAAGCGGGTTTTGGGAGTCCCCATGCTGTTCTACACAGGGTTTCCCACGCATTCATTTATTTGTGGTCTGCCACAACAAAAAGATTTTTTGGAGCTGGGCTGTTAATTAGCAGTGCTATTATAATATATAAAGCACTGAGCTATTTATAGCGCAGAGATGAGCAGCAGAACATCAGGCTCACCAAAAGATAAACTTCACTGGATATTTTGTTTATTTAGAAAACACTGGTACATTAACCACAGCGATGCAAAGAAACAAATCAGCCTACATGCTGCTGATACTCCATATTTTCTCGGGGGGAAGTTGCAGTTTAACAAACAGGAAATGGTATCAGTTCTTTTTGTCTTCTTTCTGGTTCTTCTTGTCCATAAACACCACCTTACCTAACATCACTGCTGGACTGAGAAGGAGCCAACCAGTTGTCTGTTCTGGTGTCAGGGTTGATTGCATTCTCACTGCACATGAACTGCACCAGGGTTCGATTGGATGCGAGCCGAGACCACCCCTTCTAAGCGATCTCAGCTCGCTCGTTCTGTTCCGCATCAGAGAGCAGTTGCTGTGTTCACATATGCCCAAACGAAATGGATCAAGGGGGGAAACGATAACTGTTTCAGAGCAACTGCTCCAAATGGCCCCTGTATGAAAGCACCCTTAACTGTTCATTCAGCGGGGTCTAATACTTCAGTTCATCTCATCCATCGATGATCTGATTTGCTGTCAGGATACGAACCCTGGAACCCAGCGAGGAAGATAAATGTAGAACAATATTGCTGAAAAACACTTCTAAACAGAATTTCTTGGACACGGCTGCTGGATCTTTGCTCATGATCTGTCAGTATGAATGACATCAGGGACACCACAATACAAGTGGCTGACATGAACTATCCTCAGATCTGACATTGAGGAAACATCTGATCAGGATGCTCCCTGAACGCCTGGATGTAGAGATATTTCAGACACATCCAGCTTGAAGGAAAACCCGAGGGAAAACTCAGACAGACAAACAGGAGGGATTACATATCTCAGGAACTGGAGGACATCTGGGCATCCTTGCTGTCTCTGAATAAGTAGTGGAAAAGAGATGGAAGGATGAATGGATGCAAAACAGCAGAGGGGCAATTTAGAATTTCCAGTTCACCTGAGTCTGTGGAGTGTCGATCAAAAGAGCAGCACACAGAGAAAACCCTCAGTAAGCAACCCAGTGAAACCTCTTCATTTTCCTACTGTTGGCTTGAACTGAAAGAAGAGCCTGCAGGTCTGTTGGAAGCCTGTTCTCCTGCTCCACCTCTGAAACTATACTGTGTGTTGGGTAGCTTCTCCACACAGAAGTCTCAACTCAGTTTTCAGTATCAGGACTTTAAAAATAGCTGTGTTTTGCGATTGCTGCACAGAAGAAATAAAGCTTACCACGGTGTCTCCCAACCACTCTTCTGCCATGTCAGCTATAAGCCAAAACATGATAGCAAGGTGTACATACCTTCTGTGATTTCATTTTTCTGTGTAGAGAGTCCTTTCCCAGTTCCATGGCTTCCTGATGCAGTTGATAATGCACGTGGTGCCACTCAATATTTGCTTCAGTAACTCCCAACCTAAGTTTTCCACCACGTTGGCTACCTCTTACTCATGTTACTTTCAGTAACATCTCGTTGCTGGTCCACACAGAGAAATCTCTGGTTTTATTTTTTTACCATTGCTGTACTTTTTCTGTAGTATTCTCTGCAAACAAGCAACTAGTCGTGTACACGCTCTGCTTCCTCTTAACACCCATATCAACATGACCAGCGTACATGAATGGTCACTTGATTTTGGGTGTGTGTTAATATGGTCACAGAAGCAATACCAAAATGCTTGTGTGGACAGAGAGCGTATTAGTTTGGATTGAGCCTTAAAGTAACAAGTGATATCAACAAGTGGACTCAATTGCTGCTGGCTCCTCCTCAGCAAGTCAAAAGTAGATCAACATGTCAGAAATGCCTTACTGCTGCTTTTTACCACTTTATTGCCCTGGACAGAGCCGATGGTGGCGGTAAGGTCAAAAGAACGTGAGAAGGGTAAGATGTGAAGGCACTTAAAGCTTCAGATTACACTGTTGTTCATGGACATAAACTCCGCCTCATTTGGACTCAGCAGCTACCAAAATATAGAAGAATTCTTGTAATAATATCTTTTATTGCTCATCTCTACTTCATATCTCTCTTTTCTTCTCTTCTCTTGTCTTCTCTTCTCTTCTCTTCTCTTCTCTTCTCTTCTCTTCTCTTCTCTTCTCCTCTCCTCTCTGCTCTCTGGCCATTTTCACACAGAATTCTGATAGTACTTCTGCAATTGAGATCCTTACACTGGCTTTGCTTTTTTAGATTGAACCAAATAATGGCAGCATAATGTTGCCCCCATGTGCAATTTTAGAAAGGATGTCAATGTTCCAGAAGTACAAACGGTGTGATGAATGTTAAGTGGAACACAACAGCATCGGCATCTAGCGGTCCACAGCACTTTCTAAAAAGTGATGGCATAACATGAAATAACAATAATTTACCATTCCTGTTATATGAGGTTTGATCTTGTCCTCTGCTTGGAGGGTAAGGACCTTCTGGATGTCAGTTTTCGTTTCCTAGGATGGTGAAGGCATGATATATCCTCTCACTCTGATGGACTGGTACTTGTTGCCTTTATTTGTTTGGTTTTTGTAAGGTTTAAGGCCCAGACCGACATCAGAGACCTAGCAGTGATGAAAGCAACCTGCTGTGTTGTCTCACATTACCATGTCTCATCCAAAAAGTTGCATATGAACACACCAAACGGACAGCCAATCAGCACATATGTTCTACACCAGCATGAGAGGAAATACCCCTCCATACCTGCAGACTGTGGTTGTCTGTTGTCATCATTTGAAAAAGGGAAACTGGACAACTATCTTGACAGTAGTTAGCCAGATAGCACATTAACACAATCCAATATTGAAAGAACAAAGCACATTTAGAAACAATGCAAACCATCAGGAAACATTTCTGCTAATGAGCTTAATGGCTAAAGAAAAAATGTTTTTAAACAAGTTTGTTTTGACCTCACTCCCTCCTGCCCTCAGCCCTTTGTTTACTCTCTTCACTTCTGTTTCTCTTCTCATGTGCTGAGCTAAACTGTCAATCAGAGTGATTTCATTTGCCAACGGACTCTGCCGCTGCCCAAAAGATTCAACATGATAAATTGGGCAAAAAATAAGGCAAACTATCATCAGCAAGGGCCAACAATGTAGGAATCACTGCAGCAAGAAGGGCCATGGACACTCACTGATGCCCAAAAAAGCTGACAGCCCACCATCAAGCAAGGTGTATCGGGCCAACAGTGCAGGAAACACTGCAGCAAGAAGGGCCATGGACACTCACTGATGCCCAAAAAGGCTGACTGCCCACCATCAGCAAGGTGTATCAGGGCCTTTAGGAATCTTACGGATTTGTTAGTGTTAGGGTAAGAACACCGTGGTAAGACAGTCAAAAGCAGTGTAAGATAGATGGTGCCTTCGCCATCCTTGGAAAAAAAGAAATAGCCTCATGGAAATTACTATCTCCCCAATTTGTGGACATTTTTTGGTTTCTGCATTTCTTCTTTTAGTTAGCTGCTAACTGCTGGTAGCTGCTTTTCAAATCTCCCAATGGTAGGTCACACACGTGACACGTTGTCAAAACATCACACCTGTCCCATCTTGACAGCTCAAACTTTTTACACAGACATCGATTCAGCTCTGTAACTACCTCTGCTGCAGGCTTAAACCATCTATTTCCGGCTGATATAAATTACTGCATAATTATGAACCTTGAATGCACCTATGTGACACTCCTTTGCACAATGTTTCAATCGGCAATCAGCCCTCATCCATTTATAATGCTCCTTTCCTGCTGGACAAAGAGCCTACTTACACCCACTAACATCTAGCATTTTTATTTAGTGGGAAGGTTATAACTGGCATTCACTCCAGGACAAATGGCTCTGCAATAGTCCCAGGTATTCATCAGCTCCAGCTCTGATCAGCTCCAGTCAGCAGTAATGGAAGCATGACACGGGTGGACTCGCTAACTTCTGTACTTTTACCCTAAAGTATTAACAATGGCACAGGCATATAGCACAAATGACTTGAATCAGTTCATACTGATAGCTGTATTTTGTTGTTTATTCTTTAATGATTTATTGGGAGAATATATTCATTTGATCACAAGTTGTGTTGGTTGATGAAAATATTTGCAGTACTTGAATGTTTTTAATGTTTTTGGGTTCAGTGTACATGTGGAGTTGAGGAGCCAGGAATTTAGTTTCCAACCTTCAGATAAGTGGATGACCCATTCTCACTCCGCACCCATCAAATAACTGTGCTCTGTCTGTGCTTTTGGTGTAAAGGTGTAACACCAAAAGCCTCATTCTGCTTCCAACCGAAATGCGGCTGGATGGCGTCAGATGAGAATGTGCTAGGCAAAGAACCAGTGGTGTTATTATTCGTTTGTACTTATATATGAGAACTCTGCCAGATGGTACTGGTCACATGCGCATGAAATGCTGCTTGTGATGACGTAATATAATGAGTGCAACTGAATTTCATGTGGGAGTCCCGAGTTTGCTTCCTGTGTGGATGTCGGGGTTGTTTTTTTCCCTACGCCTTACCATGTGCCTTGTTTGCCTAAACCTAACCTTGTGTGACTTTATTGTCTAATCCTAACATTTATGACAGTCCATGTTGGTTGCATGTGCTCATGTTGTGTAAACTTAAGGACCATGCTGCTTCATCCCACCATGTGCATTTGTTGACATCATGGTAATGACATCATGGTAATGGCATCCTGGAGCGTAAACAACTGACACAGAAGGATACCTAAAACCTCATAAGTAGATGCTAAAGGTCACTGACAGAGCACTGCCTCTGGCCTCTGGCACACATTTTACTTTTGGAGACTTTAGGAACCACAATGAACCCTGCATCCTCAGGACACAGTGCTCTGGTAGGATTATATGGTTCTGTTAGTTCTCTTAGATATAACAAAGCCTGACCAATTAGAGCTTTGTAAGTGGGGAGATGGATTTCAGGTGGTAATTTTAAAAAAAGAAGTGCAGGTGCAGAGTGCAGCAGGGTTTGCTATCTCCTGAAAAATCATCAACAAGTACATCATCTTTGGACAAAATTATCAATAAATGGCACAGGCATATACCACAAATTAAGGTTTAATATTGGTCGTTATATTTTGTATTTTTTTGTCTCTTGTCTAGTGACTGATTTTAAAAAATATATTAATTTGACCACAAGTTGACGGAAATATTTGCTTATGTTGCATGTTTTTATTGTTTTGTGTAGGATCATATTGAAACCAAATGTCTTTTTGTCGAAAGACTTTCAGTTTCAACCATTACTTTTTAATGGTAAAATGTGTTGAAGCAATTGAGAAAGGTGGAATTGCTTCAGGAGGAAGACAGTATCCTGCTCATCTTGGGATGCTGATTGCATATTATGTAAAGCTGAAACAGGCCTTTTGTCCGCATGATTTGTTCTGGCTTCCTTTGACATGAGCTGGAAGTGTGACCACTTACTGTAACATAAGATAAAAGGAAAGTGTGGTGGGGGTGGGGCAATGGTCTCTTTAACACGTAATAAATACAGCTAGAAGGTGCCATTAGGCTCCTCACTTTTAAATACAATGCTACAGTAACGATCTACATTAAAGGCACACAGGGGTGTGTTTGAATTAGTCACAAATCTCAGAGTTTCTGTTGCAGCTTAACTTTATATATTTGGATGTGGGATTCAACATTTTGCTTTTTCTTTTGCTAATCCGATTGATATTTGTTTACATATATTTTTTCTGCACATCTACGTCTCCCGTTTAAATCATCAGTAGGAGTGCTGCTGCTGCCGTGCCCACCCACAGGGGACAGATTTCAGGGAGGGACTCTGCCTTTCAACATTTAACCAGTGAGCAGCCTGAACCTGATGACACAGAGGGCTTTTCAAAACCTGGAATTAACCGAGGCAGAGCTGCAAGCCAAGGGGCCCTTTCATCTTACCCCGCTGATGTTCCCTGATGAGCTCACGCGCCTGCTAGAATGGATGGATCCGCTTTGGATGTGTTGCGCGCGACTTTCGGACAGCTCTCAAGCACTCAGGCAGCTGTATCAGGTTTTTGACGACTGTGAGGTGAATTAAGGTGTTCGATCAGAGCAGTGTGGATGGACAGGTCAGAAGTACATATGTTACACTGTGGATTCATTGACCGCATCCTCCCGGGACTTCTCTGCCGCAAGAATCCGTTTCTTGATCGGATGAAATAAAAAGGAGAATGTATGGAATAAACCAGCGCTGTATTTGCATGTAAGACGACAGATAGGACTGTAGCTGTGACTCAGGCTGTATGATGCTACATGATGACGTCTTTATAGTAACAGCTCTTTATTTATATTGTTACTTCTGCAGATCATTTCATTTTTTCGTGCTGTGGTGCCAAGCTCAGGTAAGAGCACTGCAAACACACTGTTAACTTTACCACTTCCCCACATTAATAACTGGTAAAGGAGGAATCGTAAAAACAACAAAAGCTGTAATAATTCATTTGTAAATATGGACTATGACTATAATTAACTTTTAACTTTTTCTCTGTGTATTTGCCTAATAATAGGGGAAATATCGGTTTTGGTCATTTCTTTCTCCCACATTACCAGATTAGACAGAAAAAAATTATATATTTCATTTTTCCCTTTGCATAAAAAAGGGGGAGAATCACCCGTCTCCTAATTTTAAGCAGTATGTGAGGGCGCAGGGCGCAGTGACGGACCAGCTGAGCCGCAGACAGGTCAGGGTTTACCAGCTCTACAGCCGCACCAGCGGGAAACATGTCCAGATCCATGGCAAGCGGGTCACCGCCACGGCGGACGACGGAAACGTGTACGGTAAGAGCTGAGCCAGGCCTCATGGTGACCCAGGAGCACATCTGACTGCTTTTTTTTCTGAAGTTGTAGATCCAGCGAGGATTTCCTGCTGAAAGTCTGCACATCTGCATCATTACAACTAAAGTAACTTATTGATAACAATAGAGGGTTTTTTTTTTGTATTACCATCAAGCCTTTGAAACGAAGACAGATATCCATTTACTTGTGCTGCTTCAAGGTGCTTTTCACAAGTATTTAACCCTTTGAACTCTGAGCACATTGTTTCAACTTCTTTCAAAAACATTAAAAAAGGCTTTGAGCAACTCGTTGAAAACATAGTTTTTTTTGTTGTTGGTATTATTATTATTATTATTATTTTAACATGGAGAATAAACAACAAACACATTAATACACAACAATACCTCCCACCCCTGGGCATTATAATAGGCCTTAGAGAATATACTGAAGAAGAAAATGAAGTCATTATTAGGGAAAAAAGAGACAAGAAAAAAGTTAGAATATCAAGCTTAATGATAGTGAAATAACAGTAAAAAATTATGATAGGAAACTAAGTTATATTAGACGTACAGGGTCTATGGCTGTGCACATATAATATTTCACTTTGTTGATAAGGGAGGCCCAGGCACAGATGGCTAATTGTTTGGCATCATGCATTTTTGGTAAAGACATTTCCATATATGCTATGTTATGATATGTTATGTTATTTTTATTTATGTTATGTTATGTTATGTTATGATATGTTATGTTTATCCATTAAGGATTAAAGCCAGTGATTCAGAGAGAGAGAGAAAGAGGAGGCTGCCAGCAGAGTGCTAACCATTTTTTTTTTTTTTTTTTTTACTCCTGTGGGGCCTGTTTTTGTTTTTCAAAGATTATTGGATAACCATGTTTCAGAACATCAAATGCTTCACTCAGTGACTTGTATTTACTTCATAAACTGGGTCTTGTTTGGACTGATATTGACATTATTTTTAAAAAGCTGCCAGTCATCACACAGAATGACAAAGCTCACAATCCTGCAGTCTCAAACTGTGTTATAGAAAGTCTGCAGGGAAACCTCCTGTTTTGGCTGTGTATATGAATGTGGTTTTGGACAGATACTAACTCTTGGTTATAAAAGATTGGCTTGCTATAAATGACAATATGGTAAGAGATTTTTCAGAGGAATAAAGTGAAGATGGTCCATGACAGTCCAGCCTTGGAGCCCCTGCTGGGGAGACATGTCCTCAGGCACAACCAGCCTACGTGTCCCTCCCTCTGTGAGATGTTTTCAGGCCTATATGTTAATTCAGCCTCCCTGTTGGATCCATGAAGCCATCGTCTGGCGAATTAACGGCTGATTAGGACAAGTCCTTTGTCTCTAAAGCCCCAATACACAAGGCTGTTGTAATGCCCAATGGCCATAATTGACTGCAGACAAATTGAATTGAAAATGTATATTCTGCTTCCAATACAACATTTTAATGTTCACTGATAACTTCTGTTTATCATTTGGTTAATGGTGTAACTACATGTGGCTTACAAGGACTTTCACAGACTCAACAGTTTATACCAGTGATACTCAACTTATGGCCCACAGGCCAAATCTGGCCCCTGATGAGGTGCTGGGTGGTCCCCAACCATTTTCTTATTCCCAATAAAAAATAAAGTCATCCACACTGGGAACTGTTTTTGTACTTTCAGTATGAATAAGCTGCCAGATTGCATAAAACCGCATGAAAATAAAGCCTGTTGATCAAAAAGTGTCAGTGGAGGATCCCACAAATTTCTAGAAAATTCTAGAAATGTCCTAAAATCCTAGAAATAACCTCAAATACTAGAAAAGTCCTAAAATTGTAGAAATGTGATAAAAACATAGAAATTTCCTAAAATAATAGAAGTATCCTAAAATCTTTGAAATTTCCTAAAATCCTCTAAACATGTATGGAGCTGCGGCCATTGGCCGCTGGCTCCCAAGCAAAGCAAGTTGAGTATACCTGGTTTGTACTGACAGACAGTTTCAGCTCAACACAGATACTATCTACTGATAAAGAAAAAAGCTTCTTGCGACTAGAAAATAAAAGCAATTTTATGTGTAACGCTGTGACAATATGAGCAAAAATGTGAAATCTTTACAGACTGCGTAATATCTTTATTTTAGATATTGATCGGATATTTAATTAAATGATTGTATAAGTTGTAATGGACAAATAACAGACTTTAAATGCTCTTTTTTATGTCTGACATTGTGCAGTAACGAAAAAATGTATTGTTTTTAAAAAAAATATTTATGCATCAGCATCGATGTAAAAACATTTATCGAGGGAACTGCATGTTGGATGTTTGGATGTTACACAGACTTCTTAAAGATGAAAAACATATCTGAAAAGACAGACAGAAGATGAGTCAGCAGTTGGTGGTTTTACTGTTTTTTTCTTGTTTGTCTTCACAATGTATCCCTTCAGTTCCCTGACTATCTTATTTCTCTTTCTGGCAGCTCGTCTTTTTGTTGAGACAGATACCTTCGGCAGTCGAGTAAGAATCAGAGGTGCAGAAAGTGGACACTACCTGTGCATGAACCGAAAGGGAAAACTTGTTGGAAAGGTACAGTCAACATTTCTGTATATAATTCTTTAAAAAAGCAGGTTGACTATTGTCTATAGACATTGACACCTTTTTGCTTTATTTAAATTTTGGATAGAATGGAAAAGTTTTGAGTCAGTCATAAGACAATATTAAGTAGTAAATTGAAGTGACAGTATAGTACCATTAAGCAGCCAATGTCTATAGTTTGAAGCAGGAATTGTATAAGGTCATCTTTGCATATTGAGGCAAAATTTAAATTCACAAGACTTTAAAAAAAACACTCTTTGCCAAACATACAGATAAAATCAAATTTGAGGGTGTAAAAATCAGCACTGCCAGTCAGTTTGTTTACGCTGAGGTTATAGCTCCATTAGGCCATTTAATGTGACTACTGTCCTTGTTTCAGTATACAAGCAAAGGAAAAGAATCCATTTATTGATGGAATTATGTCCGACTCCTCCACACCAGGTGACAAGATGCCCCCTTTCAGCTAGTTGCTATTGGTCCTTCTTCCTGTTAACCTGTTATGTCACATACCAAACAAGTTAGCAAGTAGCAAACAGGTTGTGTGTTGAGTGGTGAAAACATGGATAACTTTTCGGTGATGTACATTTCATACATACTCTATGCTTTACTTAGTACTTTTGTTTTTTTTCTCTTTCATTCTTCTTCCTCTTTAGTTTTTTTCTGGCTTTCTTCCATGAACTTATGCTGTTCTACTTCTGGGTTTAAGCCCAGTATGGAGTCTATGAAGCATGCGTAGAATGCCTGCAGCTCAGGATCAGTTGAGGTGTATACATGAAAGAGTCAATTGACTGACAACTGCATTATCTAGCTGTGTCAGTTCGACTAACACGTATTTCAAAAGTCCACTTTTAGACGGACTAATTCAGCTTTTTCTAACATCCAAAGTACGAGTGTTGCTCTCAGTCCCAACCAGTCAGAGTTAGTTCCACAAGGTGGATGTTTAGAACCATATGAGCTCTATGATTGGGCGAACATACAGTCAACAACTCAGGAAAATAACACACAGAACTTAAAGATTTGTGGGAAAAAAAAACCCCAACCTAAATCCATAGATGAGCTTTGTCTCCTTCAGAGGGCGTTCAGTCTGTCGGCCTCACCTTGTCACATCTCTCATCTAGTGAAACACACAGTGCAGCTCCTTTGCCAAAACTTCACTCTATTGTCATTGAGGTCTCTTCACTTGTCCATCACCCCAGGACATGATGTGCTGGAAAACAGGACTCCTCAGAGGACTGAGTGATAGTTGATCTGCCTTATTGGCCATGGCTGACTGCGATGAGAGGAAAATACCCTCCCATCATGCACTGCCTCTATGTTTGGTCATAAGTCAACTCTCCACTTCCTGTATGGAAATGGAAAAGATGACTTCACATATCTGACTGACATGACAAGTTATAATATTTCTCCTCATGGTTCAGAGGTGGAGAAACTGTGGCTGCTGTAATATCTGTTTATAGATTGACACTGTAAATCTGAGGCAGTGCATGAGTCAGGATGAAATGACTCCTTTTAACACTTCTTTACAATAAGAACTGACAAGGTCATTAAAGTTCATCACTTTAAACTACTAAAAGGCCCCTTTACACATCCTGTTCAAGGTGGGAATGTTGCACCATATTTCCAACTGATAGTTCTGTATAATGTACTCACAGACATGCTGTAGTGGAGGAAGTATTTGAATCTTCTTCCTCAGTAAGAGTATCAATACAACACTGCAATAATACTCTATAAACAGTAAAAGTTCTGCATGTAAAATGATACTGAGGTAAAGGTAAATACAGTGAGAAAAATATTAAGTATAAGTATATTTAAGTATACCTCATGAAATGTTTTTGCATGAAAAATGCCCCAAATGATTATGAAAGTGGTTGCCAATTAATTTTCTTATCAATCAACTGCACTTGGATATTTTCATTTATCTCGTGCGCAAAAAAATTTACTTAGTAAAGTAACTAGTAACTAGTTAACAAATAACAGTAGTGAGGTAAAAAGTACAACATTTCCCTCTTAAGTGTAGCGTAGTGGAGCAGAAGTAGAAAGTGGCATAGGATTAAAATCTCAGGTAAAGTAAAAGCACCTCATATTTGTAATTCCACCAGTGCAAACACAGAATGGGGGGGGGCATTTTGTTCTGCTGTTAAGCAGGCAGCGGAGGTAGCGACACAATTAATTGGATTTCTGTGGAGTCTCTTTACTCCTGCCACTTTTATTTAGAGTAAAAGGTTACAATCAGCTTTCACATCTTGGTCAAATGACTCAGCAGAAGCCACAGGTATTTATCAGCTCTGGCAGTAATGGAAACACCACACCTGGAGTCCCTGCCCTAGTTTTATGGCCCCTTTACTGGTGAGATGCAATGTCATGCCACCACAAAATACCGCCTGTCTTCGCCCAAGCCGCAGTCAAACATTGTTCCAAATTAAGCTGCACTGAGTTTGAGAGAGTAAATAAGTATGAAATATTTAAAAAGAAGTAGTTACCGACAGACAAAGATTCACTGGGCCATTCAAAGGTTACTGGCAAATTTTAAGGTTGAATGTTTTCTTGCATACAGTCTATTCAATGCATGAAATGTTGTCAGGAATCAATCAACACAACCTTAATGTCAATATGACAACTTTGATGACTGCATTTGTTTTAATTGGCTCTCTTACATGACTCGCCCACACTTTGTTGTTGATTGGATCTGTAAGCACCTCAAAATTATAAATAATTTTAAATGAAGGCCTTTACTTTGTTGTTGTTATTTTCAACCTACTTCAGATGAAACCACACCCACTTTCAGCCTTGATGTGGGACCCATTAAATATGACAGCCACAGTAGCTTGGTAAATAGCCACATTAGGTACTGAATTTGACGAATTTACTGTTAATCAGACTACATCTAAGACAAGAATCAGCTTGCTGATGCTCCCAGTGATCCCTATACTTCGCTCCTTGCTGCTATGAGGCTACTTCACTGGGAGAACAGAGGGCAGCAGCTCCAGAGACAGATATTCAATTAGTAACTGCAGCAATTTAAATTCAGCCAGTGCAAACCTCAGTGATAGGGTCTAATCCCGCATCACCCCAACTTCTCACCAGATCATCAAACTTTGTGTTGCTGCTGTTACACAGCTTAGTCCCAGCAGCCACCAGCCTGTGCAGCCTGGTATGGGGGTTGTGCCATCTGAATTTGCTTAATATGACTTCAAAAAGCACAAATAAAACAAACAAACAAACAAAAGTTTGTGGACAGTGAGATGTGTATGGTGCACACCTGTGGATCTTCTGTGAGTAACCATAGACTGTAAGATGGATGATGTGTCTCCACACTGATGGACACACAGCAATAAATAACATATTAAAAACAAACTTATCAGAAAAATGAACTCTTGAACATAAATGAGTGCGATAAGAACTACCTAAAATGATAGAAACCATCTTTGGGAAAAATTTATTTGACATGTAGACCTACTAGTATCTTTAAGTTTGACAAATGTCTCATCCACTAACATTGAGGGTACAGAGATGTCACCTTTACTGCTGCCAGCCACCGGGGGGTGATCCAGATGATTTGGCTTCAATTTTGGGGAGCTGCTCAGGCCCCTTGGTAGAGCCTCAGTCTTTGAAGCCAATTTTTCTGTAGTGCTCACACACTGGTACTGTAATTTCCAGGGTCTGTCATGTGATAGCACTGGGCCCAAAAAGACTTTTCCTATAGACTCTCATTAGGAAAGACATGTCTGTAAATCCTGGTCTCATTCCAAAATTTTCTCTGTCAGCATGTGCTTTTGTTGACGTTCCAGCGTTGGTTGCCATGGGCTTGTGTTGTCCAAGTATAATTTGCAGTGTAATCTCACCATGTGCATTTATTGACAACATGGTAGCAGCATTCCAATCGTAGACAACAGATACCGAAAGCTACCTAGAGTGTAATATGTTGATACGAAAGTCCACTGCAAAGCAGCAACGTGTGTTGATTTGAGATGAAAATGTGTTGTTAGGCCAGTGGATATATATTTTTTTGTGTGTCAAACCCCCTGTCATCTGATCCATTTGGTCCGATAACATTTGGAAAGTCTATTAAGAGCCGCATGATTCAATCATTTTATCCCCAATAAAGTTAGTGGAGCCAAAACCCACGGATGTGGACTGAAGTCTCTAGTGTGCATGCTTTCAATGTCTCTTCATACATCCACAGAGCTGCTATGTCATCCATCTTTAAGTTATTGCCTGAAACTATTTAAGTCCAATGAAAACTTCCATAAAGGGTCCATTATACTGCAGTGTCTATCTAACATCAGCCACCATAAGCAAGATATATTATCTCCTCTTAACAAGGAAACAGATTTTCACTTAAAGAAAGCTTTGATAGAAACAAATAATGTCAGTTGTCTTATTTTAGATCATACGACTTATTGGTAATATAGCTGTTTGATGCAGCAGTTTTTGTGCTTGACGTGTATATGAATGAATCTGTGTAAATGAAACTTTGTTTTTTGTCACGCAGCCCAATGGCCGGAGCAGGGATTGTATCTTTACAGAGATCGTACTGGAGAACAATTACACAGCCTTCCAGAATGCCAAGTATGAGGGCTGGTATGTGGCTTTTACCAGGAAAGGGAGGCCCATCAAAGCCTCCAGGACAAGGGAGAACCAGAGGGAGGTCCATTTCATCAAGAGGCTTCACACGGGCCCGCCTCCTTTCCCCAACACGGACCAAAGCAAACACTTTGAGTTCATCCGATTTCCGGCCACACGTCGAGCAAAACGGAACAGGAAATCACGTACCTCTTCCTAACATGCAACCAAAAACATGGACTGATGACAGCTGTGATATAGGAAGAAAGAGATGCAGTTTTATTTTTGTATATTTTTGATAGATAGTCAAAATGCCATAAATTTAAAGAAATATTGTTGTTAAATGATCATGTGTAAATACTGAAAGAGAGTAAAGAAGATGGATTATATTTAACTGTCCTGTGTCTCTGTGTTGACTGGTGGGGCGCTTCAAGGGATGGATGGACATTGTGACTGGGGCATTTAGCAACAAACTGCACCATGACTTCACTACCTATCGATATATGTGTCTGTTTAAAAACTGCTCAAAGGATTTGACATGCAGCATGAACAGTGCACCAAAATACACTGATAACAATTAAAACTAGAAAATGCATTTCCTGTGGAACATGCGTTTGGATGCTAATAACTAAAAACCAGTCTGAGAGCATGTTTGAAAATGCGGAAATATATTGCTGAAAATGCAGAGACCCATTACAAATTGATGGAAATATCTGAAAAACTGGCAGAAATGAAATTGAACTGCTTTAAAGTGAAGAAGCTACAAGTTGAAATGCAAGAGTGTGTCATAGGAAGAAGTTGATGTGAACTGAAAAGATTGAAATAATGAATGTTTAATATTTTAGGCATAAAATGTGAAAATAAAATGAGCGGCATAAATGTCCTTGAAGAGCACAACATTTTGACATTAAAATGGTTTCCGTAGCTTTAAGTTGGCAGAGGTAGCAGTTGACCAGAAAGTACATGAGAAATAGTACTAGCTGTATTGGTAGCATGAGTGTTAGCTGTAGTAGTAGTAGTTGTTATTGTGGAAGTAGAGAAGCTAGCAGTACTTCTATCACTACAAGGAGCAGTACTTGAGACAGACAAAGAAACAGACAAAGGCAAAAACACCTAAGAGGCCACAAGGGCCAATTAAGGGCCCCGTCCACCTGAGGGGCCACAAGGGCCCCCAAGTGGACCATTCATTTCTAACTGGCAACTTTAATTGGCGACAAGGGCCAAATAAGGGCACTCTCCACCTGAGGGGCCACAAGGGCCAACGATGGCAATATAAAGGGTCAGTTAACCATTAGTTACAAGTGGACAAGTGGGCCAGGCATCACTAACTGGCATCTTTGTATTGGAGAGAGAACACACCAGGATGGCACTCTGTGTGTGTAAGTGCCCGTTGCCATGGTAATTAATGGCCCAGGTGCACCCCTCCTCTCCCCTCTCCTCTCAGGTCAGCTCAAAGGAGGCAGTTGGATTTGATGGAAATGTCCCTGTTAAACTCTTCCATTTTACAGCCATCCCTTTCACCAAAAAAGTCAAAATATTACAACGGAAGTGAAAGGAGGTCATAACGAACGCAGAAATACCAAATTTGAAAAAATATCTGCTACATATCCCAAATCCTTGCATAAGAAAAAGCTTGCGGCAGCAAATTTCCAGAAATTTCTCATCTCAGTTTGTATTGCAGTAAATGGGAAATTTGTTGAGTCTCCCATCCTATGGAAGAGAACTGAGCCAGCTGTGTTGGGTTGTCAGCTTTCAAACCTACTTTTCTCCGACCGCCACAAGTTTTCCTATGACGTGATGTGCAAATTGTGTATGAAGACCTCATACTGTGGAGCGGCTGTGGCTCAGAGGTAGAGTGGGTTGTCCTCTAATCAGAAGGTCAGCGGTACGATCCCCAGCTCCTCTGGACAACATGTCGAAGTATCCTTGGGCAAGATACTGATCTCCAAATTGCTCCTGATGCTGCGTCATCAGTGCGTGTGTGAATAATTACTGAGTAGCAGGTGGCATGGTAGCCTTGGCCACCAGTGTGTGAATGTGTGTGTGAATGGGTGAATGTGAAATGTAGTGTTAAAGCGGTTTGAGTGGTCAATAAGACTAGAAAAGCGCTATACAAGTATAGTCCATTTACTGTGGGCAGGAGAAGACTTTGTTTGAGAAACTTTTGTGAAAGAGCAGAGACAGAGATATCCAGAGTGCGGGAGCTCGTTAGTGATGTCACCTGCTCTGACCTCCAACATTCCGTCTTGACTCCATTATAAACGCAGAAATCGTCTGGAAAGAGCATAAAACTTAAATCGCCAAAACTCAAAAACTGTAAAAGATACAAAAGAGCTGAATCATACCAGAAGAGTTAAAGGCCTTGTGACCTGTTAAAAAGTTTAAATTGTGTGTCTAGCTGAAAGTATGTGGAAGCAGTAGGCTTTCAAAGTGGAGTGGGTTAAAGAGAATTTGAAAAATTTCCCCATTCATTTCAATGGGAAAAAAAGAAAGAAAAAAAATTATATATATTATATATATAAATATTTGATATTTTAAAAAGTATAAAGAGTCGAAATGAGAAAAATCATAGCAATAATGTCTGAACGAGCTGAACATTTTGATAGTTGAATGGTTTAAATAGCACAAAGTATGCAGAACTAGTTAGCGGACGAAAAACTTACGGAATTGAAATAATAAGAATAAAGAAAAGAAGAACAATAGTGTGGATGCTTCAGCAGCCACACTAAATGTGTCCTTTTTTACCCAGTTGCGCATTATTTACTGCTGTGGGTGGACAAAATAATGCTGAAATCTGAAGTGACTTAAAAGCTGTTGCAATGTTTGTTTGTAGTAATTTGTAATAAATGTGTGATTTTTCAATGCAACAACTGACAGAGCTCCAGGGAGGCCAAAACATGTGAGCTAAAACTGCAGGAGAATCAGTCAGAGAACTGACATTAGTGAATTTGTGTAATTATACAATGTTAAACATATACAATGTGTACAGTGTCAGTTGATACAGTTGAGAGGGAACCTGTAGCGTAATGGAATCA
The DNA here is from genome assembly GCF_008729295.1 of Plectropomus leopardus. Lineage (NCBI taxonomy): Eukaryota > Metazoa > Chordata > Actinopteri > Perciformes > Serranidae > Plectropomus > Plectropomus leopardus. The sequence goes on from NC_056468.1 coordinate 1,301,176, forward strand.
GGTTGAAATGCTCCCGGCAATGAGGTGAGGAGCATGATGGTCCATAGGGCGGGTGACAGGAACATTGGATTGGTCTGGCAAACCCTGGACTTACACCTAGGAGGTCGGTGTTTGCATCCTGTCTGAGTGTGAAGTTGTGCTAAAGGGCTAAAAATGAAACAATGGTACATGTGAACCATGGACTGTTGGAAAAGAATGAACTGTAGTAAGTGTCGTCAGTTGGACACAATGTAATTACAACTGCTAATAAACAAATGAGGCCAACAGTCGCAGCACCAACAGCTGTAATATTTCTGTAAAATGCCGAACAGATTCATAAAGACAAGGACAAGAACATATTAAAATCAAATAGATGATGGTGTTTTGTACCTTAAAGGTGAACTATCAACTGTCAACAACTAAGGATGGACTGAGAGAGATGAGGACAGGAGGGGATGAGTCCAAGTGGCACACCAGTGCTCATGACATACATCAAATAACAGACTGACACAATGTTATGACAGATCAAATGCTATTTGGAGTTCAGCCAAACAATGTAGCTCTTATAATGAACTTGGCAAAGAAGGAAAGCGTGAGCCTTAGACTGAATTAACATTGGTTGTAGGAAATATGGCCCTGTTTATGTAATTGTAATGAGATCTATTTTTGCACTGGGGATAGGAAAACATTTGATAACAGGATGGTAGGAGATGTTCTGTGCCACAGCATTCACAGTCTGACATGCCACAGACTGAGAAATACTCTCATCTGGTGAATTCTGTGTCTTGGTTTGGACTCCACTGCACGTTTTTGAAGACACCCATGACCAAAATAATCTCATTAAAGCGGAACGAAGAAACTTAATTATCCCCTTGAAACTTAGATCAACAGCAGTTTTCTTGTGCTGCCTTCAGACGCCTTTCACAAGCATTTAAACCTTTAACACATGACCAAACTGGTTTGACTTCTTTCAAAAACATTAAAAAAGGCAATTGGCAACTTGACATGACATGTTCTGCAACTTGCAAATAATAAGTAAAAAGTGACATGGAAATGACCTAAAAATTAGCGCTAGATTGATAGATAGATAGATAGATAGGTAGGTAAATACATACTTACATACATACATAGATACATAGAGAGAGAGAGACATAGGGCCAATAGAGGATCAAATACCTATAGGAAAAAATATATATGTACAGGAAATGCCCTGAAAAAGCTGCTAATATATATATATGCATCTTTTTCAGGGGATTTCCTTGGTTCTTTTACAGTTTTTTTGTTGCTAATTTCAGGTAATTTTCTTGTATCTTTTAAATGATTTCTTTTTGTTTTGTTTGTTTCTTGATAAGCTGCTCATTGCCTTCTTTCAATGTTTTTGAAAGAAATCAAGCCAATTTGTTTTGGTTGTAACAGATTAAATAACTTGCACATATCACCTGGTAAAAACCAAGTGCACAAGAAAAAAAATGAGAGTGCTAATGACATTTTTTTAACACTTTAGTATTAAAGTATATATAAAATGCAGTGCAATAATAGATATATTCAATAAAGTATTAAAATAAGTAAAAAGGTACTCAGACCCAAAACAGTACTAACATTCTTCAATACATATTGTGTGTGAGTATTATATAGTGTCATTATAAACATGAGGATTATTCAACTAAAATCTAAAACTGAAATAAATGATGTTTTATCAGGTGTTATGAGGCAAAGTCCACGCTTTTTTCCCGAATGTCGTATTTCCAAATTTAACTTTGAATAGTATTTTCTTAGTTATTCATTTAGTTAATATTTATTTGATGTTTTTGTTTATGCCAATTATGGCACATTTACAAGGTAATTCTATATTAAGAATTGACCTCCACTTCCTTCAAAACCCTTCATGAGGTCAAAGGTCAGGGACTACTGCAGGGCAGCATCTCTTGAAAGTCAAGAAAGACAGTCTTTGGCGCCCTCTGGTGGCTGCTGGACTCACTGAACCCAGATCAGGTGGAAAGTCAGCTGATTCCACCACAAACAGGAAGGGGAAGTCACTTTTTAACAAACTAGTCATGTAAAAGCACAGAAGTCATTTGTCACTTGTTGTATAAACAAAAAAAAAAGGCTTCAGACAGACAGAAGATGTTCGGCGGAGACGATGAAGACGGAGACTTTCTGTCCCCTACAGGAGGGTGAGTTTAATGTTCTTAGCCTGTCAGCTAACTAGCTTAGCAGCATTTAGCCAGGGGGAGCTGGTAGCTGCTCTCGTCTATGAGCCAAATGTTATCACAAATCTGGGAATTTATTGCGGCTTTGTCAGTAGTGCATAATGTTTTTAAGACTAATTTGCAGCCGAGGCGATTCTTTTTAGCCTGTTCTTTTATTCGGCTTACATTTGACGACGCCATTTCAATAAATGTTAAAATAATGTTTCGTTGTTTCCACAATTATTCTTCCACCGAAATTCCAGAAGTACGGTGAACCACTTCAAGAAAGATGAAATTTTACATGAACTGAGTTATTTAGAAGAGCATGTGTGTGCCGAATTAGAAAATAACCTCTGATAGTTAAAGTCATTTCAGTTACACTGCATCAGACATTTAATGGGACCTTTTAATCTCTTAATTAGACAACGGATCACTGCAGGACAGAGTTAGTTGAGAGTTAGTTTATATCATGACTATTTTTTTTTTACCATGCTAAAGTTAGCAGGTAAAAAGTATTTTCGTCTTATATTAAGATTAATGTCAGGCTACATGTGTATTAAGCAATGCCTGTAGTCTTGACGTATTATAGAGGTTATATTGATTACAGTTACACATGTTTCATATCAAATGCTTCTCTGCTGCTGCTTTGATGATTTATTATCACATGCCTCCATATCTCCACCGCCTGGGTAGTCTGTTTGTGCTTCCGCACCGGTGACATCATGGGGGAGTCATCATGTGTGCCAGATGTCCACCAGTCCCATTGGCGTGATATCAATATCTCAAGATCGTCTTGATTGAATTGACTTACATTTTTCACAAACCTTCACTTAGAATCAACACTGAACTGATGGGAATTTGGTGCTCATTGTGGCTTCACAAAAACGTTTTGGGCCATAATTTAAGTATTCATATGCTCATTATGACATAATTTCACACAAATGTCTAAAAGAATAAAATGATGAGATGACAACATTTTTTATCCAAAATGTCAAAGGTCAACGTCCCCGTGGCATCATAATGTTCTGCAGAAACATGTCTCTGGCCATTACCTAATGCCATAAATCTGATTGTTTAAATCATCTGTGCGGCTGGGTTGAAGATGTGTGTGAGGCATTCGTTTTTTAGAATTGGTAATTTCTTTGCAGAAATACGCACATTTGAAACAGTAGCGTTTCTGTTACATGGCAGTTTATCTTGTCCTCTGCTTGGAGGATAAGGAGCTCCTGAATCTCAGTTTCCCAGTTTGTTTACAGCTGTTGTTCCTCTTTTCTGTGTTAGCAGCTAACAGCTGCTTTTTAAATGTCCCGTGGTGGTCGCACACATAACACCTCGTCAAATGTCTCACTTGCCAGCTAATGGTCTAAATTAATGGTCACGTCTTTTCAGCTTTACATTTTACACATTATCATTATCACAATTGTTACTACCTCCGATGCTGGCTGAAAGGAAAGACCATTCTGAACCCTCCTATCCATGATTGTTCCTTATATACAGAATGGTGAGGCAACATAACAGTGCATTATCTCTGCCTTGAACAGGCAGTGCAAAAGTGGCTAATGTGACCTGTCATGGCTACATATGAGTTTGGACAGAGATGGATAACTGTAACCTGACTGACTGGCGAGGTGGTAAATCTAGTAATTTCATGTGATGAAATTTTATTTTACATTTATGTTAAGCCAGTTAGCAAACTTGTTCCTGTTATGCACACAATGACTTACCAAAAGTCACTTTATAACCTTAAAACTGTCTTCTGAGTTTTATAATTACTGTGTGATAAACCAGACTCCAAGCCTGTTATCAAAAGCAGGGTTTGAGATCAAACTCAAGGAGCTCGAGCGCTAGGCAGATTTCCACAGATTTGCACAAACTGAGATAACTGTGTTTCCACTGAGTGATGTTCTGTGACTTCTCCTCTTGCAGTAACATTGCAATAAACATGGTGATGGATGTTCAAAACATTAGCAGGTTTATTTCTATTGCAGTCACCACACAAGCCATCATTATTTCTAATCCAAGGCCCCGCTGGAACAATAATAGAAAGGCAAGCCCCCTTACACGTGGGAGCGGCCACGTATGAGAGATATCTGGGAGGTGATAGTCCATGATTTCACAGAGGAATTGTGGATTCAAAACTTCCAGATGATCTGCTCAACTTTTGAGGGGTTGTGTGATGCAATAACACCTCTTGTAGTGCCTGCTGCATCATGAGGGAGCCAGTTCCTACTGACAAGCACATAGCCATAGCATCATGTGACCTAGAAAAGACAGAAAAGTGTTTCCATTGCAGTTTTGCCAAATTTGGCAAATACCACGTCATGCAAGCGTAAAAACTTTTTTTGGTGATAAATGGGAGCTTTTTGAAGTTGACACGTTTCTATCAGACATATTTTAAATTCACAATTTCAGTTTGGGCACTTTTAGCGTTTATGGAAACCTGCCTATAGTCGGTTTCGGTTATATACAGAATGAGGAGTTAAGTTTTTACATGTGTTGGCTGTATATTTTCTATGTCTGTATCCATTTTGTAACACTTAGTGTAAGCTGTGATGTTGACAAACACATGAGATGTTTCTGGACTCCATACTGTGAGCCTCTTGTTTGCGACAGACTCACTTTTTATTAATATTCCTTCCCTCTCAATTATGAGCCATTCAGTTACAGCTTTGCCACATTCTCAGACTGATAACCGTGTTGTGCTCTCTGGGCCTGCTTGACTCATTGTGTGATAGCAGCACAGTGTGTGGTGTGTATGAGCTGGTGGAATAAGCAGCCAGGGCATGTTCAGGAGGGAGGAGTGTTATGGCGGCTAATTCCTATCACATGCTGCCTGTTAGAGGAGTAAGGTGAAGTCTTTTGCACCAACCCATTCTCGCTCAGAGCAGAGCCAGCACTAAGTCGGAGCTCCTCAGTTTCTTCCTCTGTTATGTTGTTGAATCTACCACAGTTGTGTGACTGCAGCTGGGATCAGGGGCAGCCCGGGACTGAAGTGTTGGAATGTGCACTAGGAGTTTGACTTCCACATGCAAAGAGGCTGCCCCCTCTCATCCCAGTTCCTTACTATTGGAGATGAGGGCCTCAAGGCTTTCAACATGTCCATTCTGGGAGATTCCAGTGATTACCAGTGGAAGGAGTTCCAGGGGTCAGTACCAGTTAGCTCTGCAATTTTCCAATCCTCATCCAATTTTGGAACCACAGAAACTTTGCAGAAATGTTGTGGAGCCTTGAAGGTTTGATCCTGACTGTTGCAAAAATGAGATTTAATGATGTTTTTATCAGTATCTAATGATATAGTAATGGTCTCATTTCAGCACACCAGTTGTTTATTTGTTGATCATCAGAAAATAAGATGTTTGATTAACTCAGTAATTTGTCAAGGAAAATTGTCAAATATTTGCTATTAACATAAGAGTGTATGCTTCAGTCTTTCCTTTATATATCAGTGCAAATGACACAAAAATTGAGATGACTCAGGAATCAGCAGCAATCTTAATCTGCTGAGAAAGAAAAACTAGCATGTGGAAATTTGGAAAACAACTGTTATAAACAATTTTTCTTATCCATCCTCCTGAGCAGATGGAGTTTGTTCAGTTGTGATGGAGCTATGGCAGCCTTAATGGCAACTGAGCAAACTTCATCCACTGAAAAGACCATGAGATGCTGTTGAAAGCTCCTTAAATTAGACAGTTATGGATGTCATCTTAATGTCAGGCTGGAGAACAGTTAATCAGTAGAAAGCAGCATGGATGGAGGCCTGTAAAAACTTAATGGTGATTACTTCTTTTTATGTATAGGATTGGGCAGTATCACAGTATTACAGTATACCAGGGTATTAAGAAATCCCAAGGGTATATTTTTCAATACTGTCGTGAATACAGGCGCTCCCCCTTTCTGTTAAACTCATTTTATGTAGTGCACAGCACACACCACCAGAGCTCCGGTCTCTACTAGCAGAGCTGGCAGCAGAGCTGAAAGACACAGAGATGTCTAGTGGTGGAGGGAGAAGCTAAAGGACTGTAAACAGCTGGCGGCCAGCAGGCAAAGAGAGGGCTTGGAGAGTAACAGCATGTTTTTACATCTAACTTTGTGAATTAAGGATTTATTTCCACCAAACTGGAGCTGTTGATTGTTCGAACAGTGGACTTACTAACTAGATTACAAACAAGAGTAACCAAGATGGTTTGGATGAGTTTTATTTTGTTTCTGTCAAGTTGGAATGAACTTCTTCGAAGCCGGTTTGGTGACCTCAAGATTGGGTTGCTACTTTTTGCAGATGATGTGGTCCTGTTGGCTTCCTCAGGCCGTGACCTCCAGCTCTCACTGGATTGGTTCGCAGTCGAGTGTGAAGCAGCTGGGATAAGTATCAGCACCTCCAAATCCGAGGCCATGGTTCTCAGCCGGAAAAGGGTGGAGTGCCCTCTCCAGATCAGGGATTAGATCCTGCCCCAAGTGGAGGAGTTTAAGTACCTCGGGGTCTTGTTCACGAGTGAGAGAAGGATGGAGCGGGAGATCGACAGGCGGATTGGTGCAGCGTCCGCAGTAATGTGGACTCTGCACCGATCTGTCGTGGTGAAGAGGGAGCTGAGCCGAAAGGCAAAGCTCTCAATTTACCGGTCGATCTTCGTTCCTACCCTCACCTATGGTCACGAGCTTTGGGTAGTGACCAAAAGAACAAGATCGTGGGTACAAGCGGCCGAAATGAGCTTCCTCCGTAGGGTGGCTGGGCTCTCCCTCGAGATAGGATGAGAAGCTCGGTCATCTGGGAGGAGCTCGAAGTACAGCCGCTGCTCCTCCGCGTTGAGTAAAGCCAGATGAGGTGGCTCGGGCATGTAATTAGGATGCCTCCTGGACGCCTCCCTGCTGAGGTGTTGAGGGCACGTCCCACCGGTAGAAGGCCCCGGGGAAGACCCAGGTCATGCTGGAGAGACTATGTCTCTCAGCTGGCCTGGGAACGCCTCAGGATTCCCCAGGAAGAGCTGGACGAAGTGGCCGGGGAGAGGGAAGTCTGGGCTTCCCTTGTTAGGCTGCTGCCCCCGTGACCCAACTCCGGCTGAGCGGAAGAAAATGGATGGATGGATGGATGGATGGAGTTGGAATGACGTGTGTTTTATGATAAATTAATGAGACAAGTAAGCCACGTCAGTCTTTTGTGACAGAGAAAGTTGTATTCAAAAGCAATATATATCTCACTACTTATTCAGTCTCTCTTTCAAAGCTAGTGCTGACTTATTGTGGAGCAGCTGTGGCTCAGAGGTAGAGTGGGTCATCCTCTAATCAGACGTTTGGTGGTTCAATCCCTGGCTCCTCCAGTCAACATGTCAAAGTATCCCTGGGCAATATGCCAATATCCCAAATTGCACCTGATGCTGCACCATCGGTGTGTGACTGCATGTGAATGGTTACTGAGTAGCAGGTGGCACCATGTACTGTAGCCTTGGTCACCGGTGTGTGAATGTGTGTGTGAGTGGGTGAATGTGACATGTAGTGTGAAAGCAAAAGATTAGAAACGGACTATACAAGTGCAGTCCATTTACCATTTAATTTAGATCGATGTTTGAACGCTGCTTGTGTGAAGACAGACAATATTTTGTGTTGGGGTGTCATTACATCTTGCCGGTGAAGGGGCTAAAATTAGTACGTTCACGACTATAATACATCCATGGTTGTGATTCCATCAGTGCTGATCAGAGCTGAAGCTGATAAATGCCACAACTGGAGAGTCATTTGACCCAGGTTTTAATTCTGACTTTAACCGTTCCTATTACGATTAAAAAGACAGATGTTAGCAGCTGTTAGTGTTTTTTTGTGCAGTGGAAAATAAGCTTTAGTTGATTTGAAAAGATTTTTTGTAAACGACAGCTTCCAAGGTCTATAATAAACTTTTAAGCTGTTTAAGGACAGAAAAAATGTATAAAGCTCCACATTGGGGTTTGGGGTAAGATGTTTTTTCTTACAAATCACATTTTGTGAATCTTTGGGTTTGAAAAAAAAGACAAATAATTGGTACAGCCCGTAGTTTTTAGCAAGTTTGTGTAGACAGAATGCACATAATGTAGTCCATTGTGTACTTGACTTTGGAACCTTGATGTGGATTAAAATGTTAAGAGCTGCTGAAGTATGGCAGACAGCTAAAGTAACCCCTGAAATCAAGATGAAAGGCTTACTTGAGCAGCTTTACTCATGTGCGAAGGAGCGAGCCAGACGGCACAGTCAGTGGTCAAAGGCCAGATCTGAGATTTGAGATCAGCATATGAGTGTAACCTTTAAGTGGATCATACATGTCATTTCACGCCACACAACCATGTCAAGATGATCTTTCCACTTGTTCTCTTCGCAGGGCCAAGTTAGCCTCCCTGTTTGGACTGGACCAGGAGGGCAGTCAGGGGAACGAGTCCTTCCAGTACACAGCACCCAAACAGCCGAGAAAGAGCTCCAATTCAGGTGAGACAGTCAGAACAGAGACAGGAATGACTTCACATGCAGCCATCATGTAGAGGCTGAACTCTCTTCTGTCTGTTTACAGCACCAGCCTCTCAGAAACCAGCTCCACCTCCTGGAGCTCCTGCAGTGTTATTCGCCACAGCGGTTCAAGCGTTCAGATAGTGAGCTCCCAGTTTTTCATATTTTAAAATCAGTTGATTGTAGCATGAAGTGCTGCTTGGAATATTTCAGCTTTTTTCGTGTATTTCGGAAGAGTAAAAGTCTGTGGGCAGCAGCTAATCTCTCCAAGAATATGTTTTTGCAAAACTTTAAAACTGTAACCTAAAAATGATTTTCATAATAAACAGTAAAAATTAAGTCGCGACTTCCCAAATCGTCTTATGCCAAGTCAAGTGAAAATCTTTTCTGCAATTTTTCTCCAATGTGCAGTATTAATGGACAGTATGTGAAGCAGGGAAAGCTTGGAGCAGCTGTACTGGGCAACCACACAGCTAAAGAGGTTGGTGGTTTGCTAATTGGTCACTTGTTTGAGATTATTGGTGTGACTTTTGATTTTTATGAATAATGCCCCTCTTCTTCTCTGCAGTACAAGCTGCTTCTGTACTTGAGCCAACAGAAACAAGTGACCGCTGCCAAGATTCATGTGGGCTTTGTTTTCACGGTGAGTGGAGACCTGAAGGGTGTTGAATCCATGTGGACGGATGATGTGATGCATTAGAGGAATATCACACTTCACAGTGAGGGACTTGGTGGGGGAGTCTTTGAAACTTATTTTTCTGGACATGTTTTGGATAATAACATAAAAGTTACACAAATGGCAAAGCTCAAAACTTGACCCAAGCACAAGGGGTCTCACACGCACGCACACATGCACACACACAGAGAAAGAAATACAAGTAACCAGGAGACGCTCACCTCAACCACCCAACCTCGTTTCAAGGACACAAAAGCACACACACCACTTGGACTTGAGTCAGATTAAAGTTTGAAGAATTTAGACTTGACAAAATCTAAAAAGACTTGTAACTCAACTTGGACTGAAACACCAATAACTTGTGATTTCACTTAGACTTCAGCCTTTTGACCTAAAAGCACTTGATACATTTCCCCAAGTCCAAAGATTAAAAAGTATGTTAAGGTCAGTAATGCTGTATACCACATTGAAGTACTTTAATTACCAGTTTACAACATATACATTATACAACATGACAGGACAGACAAATTCACATTTAATTCTGTTATGCTGCTGGTTAGGAGTGCTAAATGATATGAAAGTGAAATGTCAGCACTATTTTAAGCTCAGTTTCCCCGAGCTGTTTTCACCTGCCAGTGACATTGTTTTAAAGTGTAGCCAGGTTACTTGCTGAAAAAAACCCTTTATAACAAAAATGATATCACCAGAGCAAAAGTAAGCATAACAGGTTACACATAAAACCATGCAACCTAGCTGAAGTTACATTTTTAACTTGGTGTAGTTTGTGTGTGCAGTCTCATGCCTTTTTATGGAGATTGGCGAGATGTTTAACTGTGGTATATAGGCTCAGTTTGCATTGGTTAATGAATACACAGTACAGTTGGACAACTGATATTTGGGGCATATTTTTGAATGCATTTGCACCCCCTTCTCCCAGTCAAATTGCCTTATAGCCATATTCCTCAATTTAGCTGTTCTCCAACACAGTTTTATCATTTAAATGGTTCTCATTATGACAAGTTGTCACCTTTTTATGTAATAACATGAGAAATGATTATCAAGTATTTAGGTGACAATTAAGAGATAAGTGATCACAGTTTTTTTTTTCTTTTTTCAATTTTACAAGAATAGTTTCTTGTTACAACATATTATTACTGTGGCAGTTTTTTGTTATAACATGAACATATCTTGTAAAATGTGAAGAAAAACATCTTGTTATAACAAACTTTTCATGTTATTATGCGATGATGATCTTTTTTTCTGTTCTGGCCTGGCAGCTCTATGCTGCCCTTAATGAAAAGTGGGTGCAATGAGCCAGACAGTCCTTAAGGATTAAGTACAATTTTTGAGTATCTGTACTTTACTTTTTTTTTAAATTGTATTACTTTGACTCCACTACATTTGAAAGACAAATATTGTACTGTTGACTCCACTACATTTCTATGAAAGCTCTCATTACTGGTTGCATTTGTATTTAAGTCAGTGGATAATTTTTTTTTTCTTTTCTGAAATGCAAAAATCCCTAAACTGTTGATTGTCTGTGTGTGGATTGTTTGTTGATGTGGTGCTATACTCTTCATCAGATCAGCCATGGACATACCTCAGGTCCATGTTTTTGAGATAAAGAACAATTTGTTCATTTGTAAATGTTTGCTCTGTTTACCACACACAAACTTCATCACAACTTCAAATTTTCTAAAGCAAATACTCAATTTCTTTCATTCAAGTGAAAGCAACTTCCACTTGTATTGGAGTGATATTTGACTAGGAGTAAATATACTTTGACTCAAGTAAGAGAGTTGTGTACTTTGTCCACCACTGATCACAGTGCAGATAAACAATTAGAAACAAAAAGCACTGTATCAGAGTTCATGACTCCACAGGCTCCACAGCAGTGTATAACTTGTACACTGTGACGTAAATTGCTGCTCAGATCGACAGATTGCTGGTGAAAACGATGCACAATGAGTTGAAGTGTTTCCCGTCCTCTCCCTGAACACGTGTTCTCTGTTTCCTGCAGGTACAGCCAAACAATTATTGCACTTTTTATGATGACCAGAGGCAGAACTGGTCCCTGATGTTCGAATCAGAGAAAGCTTCATCGGACTTCTGTAAAGAGGTGAATGACACCAGATTGTGATGATAGTTTGACTAACAGAGTGAGTAACTCAGCAAACATGCTGTCTGTAATAACAGCAGGTATCTGAGCCCTTGTCAAATTGCATAAGTTAACCTGTTTTCTAGATGAAGCCGTCTTTGCATTTTTGTGCAACAGGTGTGTTTGGTGAAAGCGAACAGCACAGTCTCCTTAGATGCTGTGGTGGTTCAGGATCTGAGTCTGGGTGAAGGTCAGGCGGTGGAGAATGGAGACTCTTTGGAGGTGGTGTACACAGGCTGGCTCCTGCAGAACCATGCCATCGGACAGGTCAGACACCTCCACCATTTCATCATTTTATCTCCAGTGCCTGTGGATTCTTCTGTGTTGGTCGGGTTTTCTCACTCATTGAATCTTAAATGTCATTTCAGATGTTTGACTCCAACCAGAACAAGGACAAGTTGCTACGACTGAAACTTGGAGCTGGAAAAGTGATCAAAGTGAGTCAGAACATACTGCACTAAATAAGGAGCAGAATGCTGCGACAGCAATACAATTGAATTTACACTTATTTACCAAATGTCAATTATGAACACATACCCAAAGCCAAAGAAAACATTAACAAACAACAAATACATAGATGTCAGTCAGAGTATGGTCTAATAACGATTCTCCAACTCAGCCAGAGTTCCTCTGCTGTACTGCACCTCCACGCTGACTCAAACTTTTGTACATGAGCTGAGACCTGATGTGAAATTTGATTGTAGCCTCCGCTCACCTCCACACTGATGAATGAGGAGCTTTGAGTGAAAATGACTGTACACTCAGTTTTCTGTTGTAATTTTCATTTCTTAAATGAGGGCCAATGGCTCTCATGCATTTGCTCATAGCTGATCTAATGTGGAAACACAGTTTTAAAATAAACTAGCTTACCTTTAAACTACCACCCTACACTGTGACTGTGCAGTGTTCCTCTTCGTGTTATGTTTTATTACATACATTTATTACATTATTATTACTGTGTATTATTGTCTTCTCTGTATGAGCAGGGCTGGGAGGAAGGAATGCTCGGGATGAAGAAGGCAGGCCGTCGCCTCATTGTCATCCCACCTCACCAAGCTTACGGATCCAAGGGAGTCCCCAACCGTGTCCCGGCTAACAGCACTCTTATTTTTGAAGCAGAGCTTCGACGGGTAACACCCACTGAACACTTTTCAATATCCATCTGCTCTTGTATTTGACCTTTTCTAACATACCTGATTATTCTAGTGTCACATGAATAGTTCAGTTATGTCTGTGTCTAACCTTTAGAAACATGGTTTGACATCAGTTTTCTTCTGCTGCGTTGAGATGCCTCTCATAAGCTCTTTAACCCTTTTAAACTTGAGCAAATTTACCTGATTTCTTTCAAAAACTTTATTGGAAAGAAATGTTCCACAACTTGCAAGAAATTAGCAAGAGGTGACGAAAATGCATTTAAAATTATTATTGTTATATATTCAAAATTATGTATATGAGGATCAATGGTCCTACAACACCTCCAGGAGGCTAGGCAGTGAACTCTGGCGTCCCAAAGCCACTCCCCTAGTGCCAGTCCTCACTGCTCCTATGCAGCCCAAACAGCCCTGCCACCTTCAACAGACTCAGGCTCCGTTTATGTGAGCTCCAGGTAGTGGCAGTACCACCTGGCTATCACAGATACAAGGCTAAGCTAAACTACTACAAAGCTCTCACAGATGCAAGCTAAACTACTATAAAGCTATCACAGTTACAAGTCTAAGCTACACTATAACATGGCTATCACAGAAGCTCTATTTATGCAGACTCCAGGTAGTGACTGTGCTGATGCTACCTTCCCTAGCACATGAATCACAATTGCCAATATACTACAACTCAAATACAAGACTCAAGCTAAGGGAAATAAGGGTGAATTGGATCAACCAACACACTTACTAGAGCCCATTATCACAAAACATAGTTTGCCTCAGAGGCTTTACAGTGTACGACATCCCTCTGCCCTTATACCCTCATATCACCCAAGGAAAAACTCCCGAAAAAGAACCCCTGTAACAGGGAAAAAAAAGGAAGAAACCTCAGGAAGAGCGTTAGAGGATGATGAGGGATCCCTCTTCCAGGATGGAAAGACGTGCAATAGATGTCGTAAATAACAAATCAAATACAATCATGGCAAAAAGGAAAGAGAAAGAGAGAGGGGAGGAGAGGGGGAGGAGAGGGGGAGAGAGGGGGAGAGAGGCACAGCAATAATAGAAACAGATGCATGTCATATTACAATAACGATAGGTGTGAAATTATCAAATGCACTGTATGATGATGTTGAGGGTGATGATAAGAGTCTCATGCACACGTTGATAGGCAGGTGTCCAAAGGCAAGATCACAGCATCGGCGCAACCAGGACCAGACCACGATCAGGGCGAGCGAGGGGCACAGAATCAGTACAGCCACAGCACGAGCACAACCAAAGGCAGGGTCGCAGCATCAGCACAGATATCACCACGGTCAGGCACAGTCTAGGTTACGGCCAGGATCCAGGAAAACTAGGAAACAAGGGAGCAGGAATGCTCCGGAGAGGCGACAGGATTAGCGTAGTGCAGTTCAACAGACCCAGGCTCCGTAATCGCGAGCCCCAGGTAGTGAGAGTACCACATGGCTATCACAGATGTAAGGCTAAGCTAAACTACTGAGGCTAAGCTAAGCTTGCAAATGGCAATGCAGTAAACAGACATGCATGATTTCCGATGGCGGCATTGAGAGAAGGAAAGGAGCTCAGGGTATCATAGAAAGTCCCCTGGCAGGTTAAACCTATGTCAGCCTAACTATGGGCTGGTCCAGGCAACCTGAGCCAGCCCTAATTATAAACTTTATCAAAGAGGAAGGTCTTAAGTCTACCCTTAAAAGTTGAAACGGTGTGTGCCTCCCTGACCGAAACTGGAAGCTGGTTCCATAAGAGAGGAGCGTGGTAGCTGAAGGCTCTGGTTCCTATCCTACTTTTGGAAACTTTGGGAACCACAAGTAATCCTGCATTTTCAGAGCGCAGTGATCTTGAGGGTTGGTAAGGAACTATGAGCTGTGACAGATAGGATGAAGCCTGATCATTTAGAGCTTTGTAAGTAAGGAGGAGGAGTTCAAATTCAATCCTGGATTTCACAGGGAGCCAGTGCAAAGAAGCTAAAACAGGAGAAATATGATCCCTTTTCTTGCTTCCCGTTAAAACACGAGCAGCAGCGTTCTGCACCAGTTGGAGAGACCTAAGAGATTTGTTGGGGCAACCAAATAATAGGGAGTTACAGTAATCCAGCCTAGAGGTGACAAATGCATGTACTAATTGTTCAGCATCTGTTTGGGAGAGGATATGTCTAATTTTTGCGATGTTACGCAAGTGAAAGAAAGCCGTCCTTGAAGTTTGTTTTTTATGGGAGGCAAAAGATAAATCTTGATCAAATAAAACTCCGAGGTTCCATACAGAAGTGCTAGAGGCCAAGATAATGCCATCTAGAGAAATTACATTGTTGGAAAAGGAGTTTCTGAGGTGTTTGGGGCCAAGAACAATAACTTCAGTTTTGTCTGAATTCAACATCAGGAAATTACGGCTCATCCAGGCTTTTACATCCTTAAGACAAGTTTGAAGTCTAGATAGCTGATCAGTTTCATCTGGTTTCATAGATAGATATAATTGCTTATCATCAGCATAAAAATGGAAATTTTTAGAGTGTTTTCTAATTATGTTGCCTAGAAGAAGCATATATAAAGTAAAAAGGATTGGTCCAAGCACCGAACCCTGTGGCACTCCAAAGCAGACCTTAGTATAGTAGACCTAGTAGACCTTAGTCAATGGTGTCAAATGCGGCACTGAGATCTGATTAGGATTAAAACAGAGACCAGATCTGTGTCAGAAGCGATAAATAAATCGTTATTAATTTTTGCAAGTGCCATCTCTGTACTATGATAAACTCTGAAGCCTGACTGAAAGTCCTCGAATAAACTATTATGTTGGAGAAAGTCACAGACTTGATGAGCAACCTCAAGGATTTTAGAAATAAAGGGGAGATTAGATATCGGTCCATAGTTAGCTAAAATCTCAGGATCGAGAGTGGGCTTCTTTCGAAGAGGTTTAATGACAGCTGAGAGAGATAGCTGATCCAGCTACAAACCCCCTACATCCCCCTTCAACTGGGCGGACCCTAGCTTTCCATCCTTTCTGCTCAGCTTCTGCCTGTAAGTCTGTGTACATCAGTTTCTTCCTTTCATAGGCTTCTTCCACTGAAGCTTCCCAAGGGACTGTAAGCTCAATGAAATAAACGATCCGTTGACTCACCGACCACAGCTATCTACCTATGCCAGGCCTCAAATTAGTACAAACTATTTCCTGGGGAACAACAAGCTTTCCTCCTAAATCTACCTGCATTTCCCAATCACAAGCTCCCTCCAGGCAACCACATCCCTGCCTCCTCCCAAACTTACTGCCTCTATGTTTCTCCCCCTCATGTACAAACTGGATATCTAGACTCTCTTTTTTAAAACCTCCTGAATTCACGTGTCGTCTTCTCCCCGCAATACCTGCAGCTAAGCTTCTCAACACCTGATTATGTCGCCACGTATACCGGCCTTGTGATAAACTAATTTTGCAGCTTGACAAAATATGTCTTAACGTTGCTGTACCTGAACACAGTGGGCATGATGGGTCGCCATTTACCCAGAGCTTCAGGTTCTGGGGGGTTGGCAACACATCATATGTAGTCCCGATCAGAAATCTAATGCAGCTGTCCTCCATACTCTACAGGTCCCTTCAGCTAAGCTTCCTCCTCTACGCTTTCCCAATTCAACCACTGACCCTGCTTAGCCTGAGCCACTGCCTTAGCCCCCCTTCCAGTCTCCTCCTGCCTACGTACCTGTTCCACTATCAGTTTTCTTCTATCCTTGGGGCCTACTGTATTCCACACCAGTTTGCCGAGCCCCAAGCCTCCCTGGCCAAACTGAACATTACCTACTATCTCTGCATGCCTAAGAGCAGCCTCTGTGTCCTGAACTGCTACTCTTGGGTTCCATTTTCTCCCCTTGGAAGGATTTGGAACCACACTCCTTACTATTACATCCTTACTCCCGGCTAACAACAACTCTGCCCTGACCTTCATGCACCTAAACTCCTCTGTTGAGCTAGATACTGGCAGCTGAAGTATCCCTTTCCCATACAATGCCACACTGCTTAGACACCTTGGAGCGCCTAACAACTTCCTAATATATGAGCTAACCAACCTTTCCATTCTCTCCACAACAGATACTGGGACTTCATAGATTGACAGTGGCCATATTAACTTAGGAAATAACCCAAACTGCAAACACCACAACTTTAACTTTCCTGGGAGCCCTGACTCATCTATTCTATCCAGTCCTTCAGCAACATCTTTTCTAAATTGCACAACTTGCTCAACATCATTCAAATCCACATTGTACCACCTACCTAGGCTATTCATTGACTTTTCCCTAATTGTTGGAATTTCCTCATCATCTAAGATAAATTTTCTATCATTTGACTGTACACTCAGTTTTCTGTTGTTACTTAATGGTTTTTGGGCCCTGTGTTGTCAAGTTGCTCATCGCCCTATCCTCATAATTTCAGAAGACATTAAACCCATTTGTGCAAGTTTTGCAAGGTTAACAACCTGCAACTCTTTACTCACTGTTGCCTATAATGTTGGTGAAGTGAACTAACGTTTTTTTTGTTTTTTTTGTGCTTTAGGTGAAGTTTTCCAAGGACAATGGGTCTATGAGTGCCAGCAGCAGCTCCAGAGACTCTGCTGCCCCCTCCCCTGTTCCTTCCCCAGCCCCCAGTGTGGAGAATCTGGCCCCAGAGCCCCCAGTGCAGATGACTGCCTCCGGTCCAGGCAGACCAGGGTTAGTTATCAGGAGATAGTTAACGGCATTATCCTTAACTCTGTGGACACTCAAGATGACCTGTCTTTTTTTGTTTTTGCAGGGAGCCACCACTTCGTGCAAAGTCAAACTCACTCAGTGAACAGTTAGCAGTAAGCTCCTTGACTGATTTTTCTTACCAGTGCACTACGATATCCATAGCATTCAGTTATTTTGCAGCTGTATTGATAGAAGCTTTCTTTTTTTCCAAATTTCAGAATCCAGATGCCACAAAAGCCAAGCTGATTTCCCGCATGGCAAAGATGGGCCAGCCCATGTTGCCCTTTCTGACAGGAGCAGCCAGCCAGCCTGAATCCAGTGACTCTGGGCAGCAGTGATTAACAATTACAGTCTGGACTTCTACTACTTCTGCTTGTAATGCAATGACAAATATTTAAGACAAGTTTAAAAAAAATCTGCAGAGATGCTGTCAGTATTCTGTGGGAGAAGATTTAATGTGGCCCTGCAAGAAGCATTTGTAAAAGCTTCAGAAGATGCAGCCCTGTACAATCACCAAACCCTGCACAGGATTCCTACAGCTTGAGGCAAGTTTATATATATATATATATATATATATATATATATATATATATACATATATATATATATATATATGCATGTATATATGTGTGTGTGTATATACTTACTATTTAATACATAATATATAGATAGAGTTTTTAAAAACTAATTTTTTGTTTGTCACCCTTTATCCCCAATCAAATCAAACCAGTGTGCTGAGGTTTCAAAGGGTTAAAGTTCTCCTCCACTCCATATCTATGTGTAAAAAAAATATTAGAACAAGAAAGATAAAAGCCAATAGCTCCAATCTGCACAAAAGCTCAAAGATACACTATTTACTGTATGCATACATTTGGTATCAAGTGAATCTTCTCAAAGGGGCACTCCACTGATTTCACAGGTGTACAGGTCATAGCAGTATTAGAGTATAGTAGTATGATACACTATATACAGTTGTATAAAGTGTCCTGTTGCTGTGAGGGAGTTTCATTAAGTCTGAGAAAACTGCTTGTGACATCACTTATCCCCATCAAATTATTATCTGAAATGGGTGTCATGACTGACTTTCTGTCATTATTGTGTTTATCTCCAGGACACCAGTGGCAGCAGAGCGAAGGATCGGCCTGTGGCTCCATCTCCAGTGCAGATCTCCACTGCAGCTCCAGCTTCAGCATATGGTAAGCTTCTTTCACCTGTTCATACTGTATATACATTGCTCCTGCAGCCTAGCATTAACAAAGGTTACATCATTTTCATATGATGCTGTACAGCATGTTTGATAATATTTGTTAATTCCCTGAATTTAATCTTTTTTTTCCTGCAGTACATCCTCATCCTCACACTGCTCCACCTTCTGCCTTACTGCCTGTGATGACCAGCGTTGCCCCACAGCCTGGGCTGTCAGGCAGCAGCAATGCCTTTCAGGTGAGGTTTTAACATATTTTCTGCTGACTTAACATCAGAATGTACATCACAGAAAAAACAGCATTTCTTTATATCAGTGCATTGTTTTGTTTCATAGCCTTACTCCTACACACAGACCTCTGTGGCTCCATCTCAGCTGCAGCCTGTTGGCCAGGTCTTCCCTACACACACTGTCCCATACATGGGTAAGATGTTGGTGTCAGTCATTAAAGCCACGGTAATTCTAGGTGCTAAATGATAGGCAGCTGGACTTGCTTAAATTTTTTGAAGACGTTTCACCTCTCATGTAAGAAACTTCTTCAGTTCTGACTGGTGCGGAGTCGTAGGCTTTAAACCACGTGTGGGTATGAACCCTAAGGCCTCATTCCAACTGCACAAAAACCTTTTATTTTAATCCACATTTCAGTCCACATGAAGGTTCCAAAGTCAAGTACACAATGCACTACATTATGCACATTCTGTCTGTACAAACTTGCTGAAAAACTGCAGAGCTGTATCAATTATTTGTCTTTTTTAAAAAACCCAAAGATTCACAAAATCTGATTTGTCAGAAAAAAAAACATTTTGCCACCAAACCAGTTTTATCTGGAGCTCCTAAAAAATAGCTTAAAAGTTCATTAGACCATGGAGGCAGTTGTTTACAAGGAATCTATTCAACTCAACTAAAGCCTCTTTTTACACTGCACAAAAACCTGCCAACATTTGGCTTTTTTATGCAATGTGTAAGTGTACAGTCGGCTTTAACACTCGGGTCAAATGACTAAAAAGGTACAGGTATTTATCACCTCAGGCACTGATGGCATTGATGGAAACAAAACCCTGCGGGTGAACACACTATTTCAGCTCCTTAACCAGCAAGATGCAGTGACCGGCCATCTACTACTAAGCAGCACTAAAACATTTATCCATATTAGTCTGCACTGAGTTTGAGAGACTGAATAAGTCAGAGATGTATAAAGATAAGTAAACACCGTAAAGTTTTCATAGGCCTCAATCTCTGCAGCTCTTTACTATTTACCTATTCTCCGGCCTGTTTGTGACGTCACACAGACTCACCCAGACAACCTCCACACACACACACACACACACACACACACACACACTCACACAGGAAGGCACACTCATCTTCTGCAGAGATATGTACACAGCTCTGCTCTGCTGGCAATGGGAAATGTGTCTATATCATATTTTTAGTAGGTTTATCTGTGTTTGAAAAACCTGTGTGCACATGCTAATTTTGGCAGAAAAGGGGTAATACAGAGTCATTGAGGTCAAATGTTAGCTGAGTTTCAGAAGTGTTAGAATCACATGAGTCGTTTGAAGCCCACATTTTCACACCATTCAGTTACAACTAAAAAGGCCTCTTGGATGAGAAGTAAAACTTCTTAAAGAAATTCAAGCAAGCCCAGTTGCCTCAGATTTAGTGCCTTAATTTAAATGTATACCTTAAACTCCTGATACTTGTACCTTGAACTTTAGGGTCCATTTTTTCATTCCATGATGCAGTTCTTCTGTTTTGTGTTTGATCTAAATGGGTTAACTCTTTGATCATGTTGTTTTGGCTAGGTTCCAGTGATGTGACTTCCTTCTTGATGACTGAAGCCCGACAACACAACACGGAGATCCGCTTATCTGTCGGAAAAGTAGCAGATAAAGTGGATCAGCTGGCCTCCAAGGTATATACTCTATATACAAGAATATCTTCATTAAGAGACTGTAACAGAAATGAGACACGTGTGGCTCATGTCTTTTCTGACTTCAACAGATAGATGACCTTCAAAGGCAGGGAAGTCTCTCCATGGCTGTTCCCAGTATGTCAATGGAAACCTCCATGATCATACACAACATCCAAAGAATTGTCCAGGTACACCTGCTTGCTTCAGTGCTGTGTGGGTTTGGAGGCTCTAATGCTGTTTTTTTTCTCAGCTGTTGATTCTCTTATGTCATCTTTCAGTTTGTTGGAACTTGTCATCAGAAATCAAACCAAGGTCTGAATACTCTTGTTTTATTTTCAGGAAAATGAATGTTTAAAAAAGGAAGTGTTTGAGAAGAGCTCTCGCATTGAGGAGCAAAACCGAAAGATCGGGGAGCTAATCAACCAGAATCAGAGGTGAGTGACTTATGTTTAGTGTTGGAGTTGCTACTCAAAAAAGGTAATTTATTACACATAACTCGTTACTTTTGAAAAGCGTAATTCATTACTGTACTTAATTACTCTCTGTTGAATGTAATTCGTAGCACTATCCGTTACTTAATTTGGATCAAATTCCAAAAATCTTTTTATTTAATCCACTGGATTGTCTTAGTGGTGTGATCCTGCTGCAGTGTGAAATGGAAATTAACAGATTTTTAAGAAATTATAATAATAATTAAGTGGTAAGAATGATGAGAACAATAAAAATGTCATTATTTTAACCACAATTGAATTGTACACATTACTGTTTCTAAAATGATTGAAAAGAAGGGGGATGTGTTACACATGTCTGAAAAGACTGGACATGTTATAGTTGTCAAAATCACCTCCTCACTGTCACACTTTGATCTCATCTGGTTTGACAAACAGACTGCAGACCAAAGTGACTCATGTAACTCTAAGTATCAGGAGAGATTTCAGTCTAAATGTATGTTTGTGTTGTGGCTGTCTAGGTACATGGAGCAGAGTCACCTGCTGCTGGAGCAAAGGAACAACTCCCTCAAGTCAACCAGTGAACAGAACCAGGCCAGACTACTGCAGGCTGAGCAGGACAAGGTGAGAGTTTCTCTTTACTGTTGAGACTGTAGATTGTGCCTTCACACTGTAACTAGCAATGCTAACAGATTACAGCGTCTACACTGCACAGTTTGTCCACCAGAGAGTACTGACATGCTTTTTTTAACTATAAAATGTCCTGCTTAGTACATATCTTGGTCTTTAATAAACACATTTAAAAGGATCTTTCTCAAAAAAATGGTTTCATATTTCTGGGAAAAATATTAATGTTATTATTATTGGTCAGTATAATAGATTTCCTTAATTTTGAATATTAGTTGTTATCAACCTTAAAATCCCAAGCAGGTCACTGAACGGGGCTTAGACGCAAGAAGTACCGAAAGACTGAATACATATGAATTGTTGTTAAAGAGGAAAATTTAGATTATTTTTGGATCCACACTAAACATTTAAAACAACAAAGTCACACAATAAGCTGGCAATGATAAAATGACTGTCAGCGTCACTGTCACTTTTACCAGCACACACTAGCTTGCTCTATCTTTGTCACTCGCTAGCTCTCTGTCTTGGTACTTAAACAATCTGGCACCGATATGAGGAACAAAAATCTGTATTATGATTCATTCTGGCAGGTATCGGTCATATAGGAACTGGTGCCAACATGGAGCTGGGTTTTAGTACCTATCCCTAATCACAAGTGGACAGCCCTTTTTCTTAATGTTCATTCTTGGCATTACAGTGCTTCTTTACATGCATCTAGAGTGACCACTTGTTATCAGATCTTACTTCCATACTGTAATTGTAAATAAACTTGTACATATTTTTCATTTGCGAAGAACAAATGTGTGGCTATTTTTCAAGAGTGGGAGGTTTATTGTACTATAAGCACACTCAGAGCTGTTAATATTTAAGTAATGTCTGTGTGAGTTTGTGGGAACCGTTCAATAGCTGCTGCTGTGTTAGCTCATGCTAACCAGGCAGAATTAACCATTGTCCATCAGAGGAGAGCAGCTCTGGTGATGGTCCTTCAGCGCTGCGTCTAACCTGTATAACGGCAAAAACACAAACAGTTTTGAGTCAGATAAGCAAGAATGTCAAATGAATAGGCGGTCCATCAATGTGGCCTAGGACACATCAGTGAACACACTACTGAAACAGTGTGGCTGCATGCGGTCCAAACCACCTCTGAATGTGGTCTGAGAGCTCAGATCTCAAGAAGCATTTGGTGCGTTCACACCTGTACCTAGAGCTGTCCAGTCAAGATCTGATCACCCTGGATGCATATTAATACTGGGTGTAAATAGGGCCATACTGTCACACTTCTTGCTGGAGAATCCACATTAATTATTTACATAAAAAACACAAGATTGTGCCAGCACCTTGATGATGTCAGATTTCATTTAATATTCTGAAGTTTTTATATTCTCAAGTTTCAATAGAAGGAGTTTTTCTCTCGATTGCTGCAAATAGAAAAAAACTCTCACCCTCACAGGGTGAGCGCTATGTTCAGAATTCTTAAAAGCAACTCAATAATCAGCAAATGAGTGAATGTCCACACAGAATTTAGAATTATAAGTTCAAACCTTTTAGTGAATCTTTTCAAGCAAGCGGTAAGCAGTTGCAGAGCTCTGGATCAGAAATGCCTCTCCCTAGCCGACAACATCAGTGAGTCAGCCTGCATTCTGACAACCTGTCCAGTCTTTTATACTATTACAATAACAAAAAATGTGAATGTAGGTAGAGTCATCTTCTGGTTGGCTCCCCTCGTTATCTGGCTCCCCTTCCGGCATGGTATCATCTTTGGATTGGCCAACCCTTTTCCCTGCTGGGTGTCCTGTTGAACAACATTATAGATACCACACACCCACGCCCTTTTGACCCACATCCATTCCGCACATCTCCTCTTCATATCTCCAAGTATCAAGTTCTTCTCACGTCATGCTTTCACTCACACCACTGGCACCAAAGGTTTAGATTATCATACAGAACGTTAAACTGTCATCCAGAACATTGAGTTATTGCGATACTATATCTTGTCTTCTTGTATAAGGAATAAATCATGACCATATAAGGAATAAACAGATATATAAGGAATGAACATGAACATGAACATTGCATCATATACTTACATACTCCAACCCATTCCACATATTCCAATTGTCATTCCGTGTATTCAAACTTTATTTCTTTATAATCAAGTTTCATTCCACCTACTCTTGTTATTCCATATATTCATACTGTCACTCCACATATTCAACTGTTGTAATCCAGGTTCATTCCATATATTTAAACTTTCATTTCATGTATTCAAGTTTGATTCCATATATATTTAAACTTATATTTCTTATATTCAAGTTCTATTCTGCATATTCAAGGTTCACTCCATGTATTCAAAGGTCCATTCAATACATTCAAACTTTCATTCCAATATTCAAAGTTGATTCAGTATATTCAGACTTTCATTCTATATATAGTCAAATTTCCTTCCTTTTCTTTCTAAATTAACCTTTAAAAACCCATTGTATTATCAGAATAACGCATGGTCACAAGTTTGTTTTAGTGTTATTTAGTTTTCTTGGGACAATGAGAAATTTACTTTGCAAACTAACTGAACACCAATGTTCTGTGCTGCTGAAAACTGGCACACTTGGAATAGTAACTTAGGAGTGCATTCATTATTATCATCTAATCTATGCAATGTGAATTTCACATGAAGATTTTCTCTTTAGTAATACACTTAAAATGTACTGCTGCCAGTGGAGATTGGGTTAATATTTATTGAATCATTTCCTGTCTGTTTTCTGTTACAAGTCTAATGCTTATGATAAGTGCTTCACTCTTTGCCAGCTGCTCTCTGCTTGGTTATTTGCGCTGCAGTGCTGCTCTGAGAAAAATATAGCATTTACTGCTCTCTCTTCTCAGCATGCACTGCATCAGGACCTGGGCTGCGGCCAGGTGAGCCTGTTTTCTCTGTGTACCACCACTAGACAAGGGTCAGATAGTGTCTGCAAAATAAGATAATGCATGAATTTGCAATAGCTGTGACCACGTACACGCATGCATCCATGTGTTCATGCACTCACACACACAACCTCACAAACACCTGTGTCTCTCATACAATGATGCCTCTCCATGACCACCAGTTCATTTCTATGAAAGGCAACGTGGCAAAATGTTTGTCTGTGTGTGTGTGTGTGTGTGTATGCGTGTGTGTGTGTGTGTGTGTTTCTGTTAGGTTTGGTTATTGTCCATGAATCTGTTTAGAAGCTATGTGTCTCCCCTCCTATTAGCCAAGTGGCATGATAACAATTACATACCTTTACACACACATACTTGACTTTCATGCCATAATTCAGCTTTTAAGGACAAAAAGTGTGACCAGCAGAGGGTGGGGAAATTTCTGTTACTGACCACCAAAGTGACCTTTAGAGCTGCTGGTGGCAGCTAAGAAGTACAAAGTGAAATTGTGTGTGTGCTCCAAAAGTTTCAGCTGTTTTGAACAAACAAAGCAAAGACAGCTCCTCACTGAGTCTGACATTCAGACTGGGTTACACCAACAAGGATTCATTTAATCTAATGTTAGCTTTAATCAGAGTTCAGTAAAACTAGGTTTAAAGATAAATAGATCCATATTTATTAAGTTAAGTTATTAAATGTATTAAATTAAGCAGGGCTCTGTCACACCATTAGAAAATAATCTCAGTTTAATCAATAGGAACAAGGAAATATGGACATAAAATAAATAAATAAATAAACAAATAAATGCATACAGAATCAGCATAGGGGCTTTAAAGTCAACCTTGGATCATAGTTTAAAGTTCATAGTTTTGGTGCAACAGAATTAAATTCAATCTAGGTTTAGATTAAAAACTAAACTGAGAGGTTTAAAGAAAGGTTAAAGGCAGGTTTAAATGTAATCTTTCTTAATGTTAAGCTAGATCTAAAGTTTGTGCAACAGAATTTAAACTTAAGCCATAATTTAATCTGATTTAAAGGTTAATCCTTGTTGGTGCAATCCAGCCTTACAGTTTGAACTCAGGAAGGAAAACATCTTTCTGTCAAAACATTTTCTGTCATGATATCCATTTAGGAAGCACAGCAGATCAGTCCCTCACTCAGGAATGGTCAATTCCCCCAAACAAGTCACAGGACAGTAAGTCTAGACAAACTCTGCAAGTGATCTAAAATTGACTTTGAATGAAATTCTTAGACTTAACAGCTGATCTGAGGATCAGGTTTGTCCTGATCAAGCCCCGTCTCCAGACATGCTGCATAAAATATTGTGGAAATCCTGTTTGACCCACATTTGTCCGCTGCCTCTGAAATCATTCTCTTATCTCTTACTACACTGATATTTGAACTAACTTTTCTTTCTTATTTTTCCCCTCTGTCTTGTTTTCCATCAGCCATCACTTAACATTTTTCTCTTGCAGGCTCATGCTGCTCACACCACTAGCACCAGTAGACCCCTATCTAGTCTGTAAATATGTCGTTACACTGCTTGTTTTGTGGCCTGGTTTTCATGGGTACATCCCCTCCTCTCACCTCTCCTTGTGTCTGTCTGCCTCTCCATCAGGTTCGTCTGACAGAGGATCTGGCATTGTCCACAGCACAGCTGTCGGAGCTGCAGCTAAAAGCTACAGCTCAGCAGCAGAAGGCCATGGAGCTGCAGGGGAAACTGAGCTCAGCGTTGCAGGACAGTGAGAGGCACTGCCAGCGCATCGCCGCCCTGGAGCCACAGCTGGAAGGTTGGTGTTGTGGGTTACATAAATATTACCTTCATCACAGTTTAGGAACTGAATTAATATCTCTTTAAAAGAGCTTCAGCAAACAAGCATAATAAACTGACTGAGTGTATGTGGTAGAGTTGGGTAAGTTTATGGTTTTGTCAGTCCAGTCCAGTGTATGAGCCTAAACCAGCTTGATTTATGCAAACCAGCTGGACCAGCATTTGTCATTATGTCACGTTCTGGCAGTTTTAAATGTAGCCTAAGTCACAGCGCTAAATCCAACATTGCATTAGTAAGAAGAAATATGATAATATAATGTCATATTTGTAAACTTATTAATGAAGCAGCCAGTGTCATACAGGTGGTTTGTTATTAACTGCTTAGCCGAGGTGGCCAGTGTTTGTAACATGACTGAGATCAAACTTCAGCAGAGGGGCTAGAGGGACAAGCAGTGCAGGCTGTGTTTATTTACTTTACTTTTTGGGGTGATGAGAGGAGACATGACAGAGTTAGTCTATTAAAAGACTAACAATACACCAATATGGCAACATTTTGGATTTAAAGCTGACAAAAGAGCTGTCCTCACTGGCTGCAGGTATGTGAGCTGAACTTGTCGGATGCTGTGCTTCTATTTATTCCTGTTGCTCGCTTTGAAATTGCAGCAGTGTGCCATGACTGGCCGATTCATGACGTTGAAATGAAGAATTATTTATACACAAACCTCCTTTTTTCACTACAAAAAGCTAAACACTGTCTCAGCTGGCTGGAGGGAGATCACCAGAAAGCTGATACATATACATATACATACATATGATATAATGAAACATTTCTGCTTAGGGAAATAAAACAAGCTAGGCTAATGTTAATTGCTGGATATCTTGTATGTAATTTCCAGTAAATATCACAATATTAAATTTGTGTTTTCTGATATAAAAAGTACCTTAAGAAACGCAGGAAGATAGCAAGTCGGCTACTTGCCATCTCTGAGTGTTTATGTCTTCCATCTGATCTTGACAGCACAGCTGATGTTGCTACATGGTTTGTTCACATGAAGTAACATGTTTATGTGGCTATGAGCTGTGCCACGAGATGCCACATGATAGTTAGACACTTTCTTTCTGTTGGGACACGGTGTCATGATGTTACACTCAGAATTGACTGCTGGATCATGTGGGACACCTGGTACAACTCAGTAAAACGGTCCGGTCTGGTGTTTGGCTTAATCTCAATGTTCACATCGGCTTAACCCCAGTACGTGGTTACACTAACTCAGCCAGTCCTTTAACCATGTTTTACATTAATGATTTAACTAGTCCTGATTTAATATGTTTGCCAGCTACATTAACTTAGCCTCAAGAATGAACTTATAAGAATTTGGTGGTTGAAGGTCAAGGGTCACATGGATCTCATGAAACATATTTTCAGCTGTAACTCAAGAAATCATAAGCTAAGATTTCCCAAAGATGTCTAAATTCTAATTTTCCTTGTATGTGATACCAAGAAGTTTACAACACTGTAGTACAACATAAGTGTCATAAGACAAGACAAAAACATTAAAGGCTCAAACACTAATCAAACAAAGATTAAACAAAAATAGTCCAAAAAAAAAGACAGTGAATCTGGGGGTTTGCCTTCACTTTGGTTGGTGATACTGTTTACAAACAGTAAGTGACAGTTCCTGCAGGGTCTAGCTTTAAAATGTGTTTCAGAGCTGAAGGAGGCAGCCGAGCAGGCCCAGGCTCATTACCGTGCAGAGAAGCAAAGACGCAAAGAGATGGAACTGAGAGTCAACAACATGGAGGAGGAAGTGCAGGACCTCAAGACTGATAAAGAGAGCCTGGAACGAGTAAGTGTATTTTATTTCATGATTTTGCTCTTCTGTCAGTAAAAGGGGACAGACTTTGGTTCTGCGCAGAGGCTGTGAACTTAATACTAGTTTTCTATGCGCAGAAGTCCCTGTGCAAACAAGGATAACATGTTAAGGAAATGAAGAATTCAGACAGGAGTTTTTCATATGGGAAAAAGTTGTATTGTAAATGTTGCCCCTCTCTTTTAGACCCTTTCGGACAGGAAGAAGAAGTGGCAGGCAGAGCGTCAGCGTCGGGATGAGGAGGTGGAGGAGCTCCGTAAGAGCAGCCAGCAGGAACTAGATAATGTCAGAGCTCAACTTCGTAAGGCCAGGACCAGCACTGACAACGCTGCGTCTGATCAGGTTAGATCCTATCAGAGGGCTAAGCAGCAAATCATGTCCTGTAGAGATCTGAAGGATAATGTAATGGTTCAGTAACCTGCAGTTGGTCATCTTTCTGAATTCCCTTTGATACATCCTGGATCGATTAACCCTTTGTGCCCTTTAAATGCCTGTTTTTTGTCATGATGCTACCATGTTTTTAGATGAGAAAAAAACAACACAAAAAATTAGTAATTGTTCAACATACTAAATGTAAAGTAGTTTTTTTATGATGGGTTATATCAATTATTTGCAGCAACACTGATTGTGACAGTGCTTCTAGTGGAAATAGCATGTATATTCTCCATATGCCAAATTTGTATGGTAAAAATGATACCATCAGGTGGAAAAAAGTAAAAATGACAAACACCAAGGCAGAAGCCCAAAATGACACCCAGAAATAATACTATGCTTTGATGGCTGTGGAATCAAAAATGTCAGTTTGAATGGGTTTCAATGGAGCATTTTTTAACAATTTAGTTTCCACATTGTTTTTTACGACTTATTGTAGGAGCAGAGCTGGAAATTCCAAGATCAATCAAAAATAAACAATCTTGGCAAAATGTATGCAATACTCATAAATACAGCCAAATCGATCAATGACGAGGAAAGCGCGTAAAACGCGCAAAACAGTCCGTAAGGGTTAATAAAAGATGTTGTTTGGCAGTGCTTACCTGCAGTGGCTACATTGTCAACACTGCTTTCCATAAGAGTACTTATTACATGTACCGTGTGTGTTGCAGTTGTCTCAGCTGCAGGCGGAGCTGGAGGACGAGTGGAAGGGGAAGTGTGAGCAGATGTTGGCCTCTGTTAAAGAGCAGCACAGCAGAGAGCTGGCTGAGCTAACGGAGCAGAGAGATGCTCTGCTGGACAAGCTAACCCAGCTACAGGAGAAGGTAGACCAGCCAGCCATGATCAAACACAAACAAACACATATCATTTAATCACTTAGTTTTCTCATTGGTTGTTGACTTAATGAGGAACTTCAGTTTTGCACATTATGGTCACTTTAACAGTGACACTGGTGAGTAACACTATGGGAAACATAGGTTTGTTTAGAACTTGACGCATGCTAGGAACTCGAGGTCAGTGATGTATGGAATATACTTGATGTGTTGCAGTTTTTCTGCATGGGATGTATAAAACATAGAGTATAAGTTGTCGTGTAACATGATACATCACACGCAATCATCTGCTCATCTGCCCATCCAGACCGCTTTATCCTGAGCAATAGTGTGGAGGCAGGTGAGGCTTTTGATTTTTTATCTTGCAAGGCTCCAGACTGTCCATTGTGCACCACTGCAACTTGCAGATATTATTGATATGTGAACTGGAGAGCTGTTTCCAGCTCACAGTTAATCAATCCTCACAGTTAACAGCACTGCAGTAACAATTTAACTAATTTATTTTATTACAACACTTATTCAACTTGATTATAACAGTACAAAATGTAACTTTAGTATAACAGTACTTTATTTAACTGCAGTTCATTTAATAATTTTGTATTTTAGAGGTCTACAATAGTTTAGAGGAGATTTCAAAATATATTGCAATCTTGTCTAAAAATTGTAAAATAATGTATTATTTTTAAGCCATATTGCCCAGCCCTACTAAGAGCTAAAAATTATGATATCTTGGCCTCTGTTACATTCATTTCGGAATTCTATTTATAATCTGAGTCTGAGTAATGATGCTTGGGAAACCGTATTAATGATTATGTAATTTCTCTTCTCTAGTTTTACAGTAGTGTTTTGTTTTTGTTTCCTCTTTTCATGCAGGTCAAGGTGATAATTCAGAATCTGTAAAAACATTTAACATATTTAATAAGCATTGTTAGCTGACATGCCAACCATAGAACAACCAGCTGCCAATAAATGTTCCAGAAACTCAAAGGCTCAAATAGCTGATGCCTGAGAAACCAGATTTGCAAGTACCTTGAAATTTTGTAGGCTAGCTAGTTTGCTAAAAAAAAATAACTCACAAGCGTCTTTTTTGCAAATACACTGTGATTTATTTATTTATTTGTATCTACTGTTATTGTTTAGAAAATGAATCCACAAGAGGTAGAAAAGAACCATTAGATATGTTCAATTCTCAAAGTATAAAAAACAGAGCCTGAATACTTACATGTATGAGGTATGACCACCTAGTTTTCTTCTGTAATGCACACTTTTCAAAATGAGGTGTGTTTAGTCAGAAACTCAGTGGTTTAGGCAGCTTTTTTTGATGTATTGCATCTTTTTTTATTTGATCAGCAACAATCAAAGGGTTTTGAAAAGACTCCAGTTTCATTTGTATGTGTTTAAACTTGAGCCATCATAATTGGAAATAAGAAAAAGTAGTTTATATGGTATGATTTAAACGAATATATGATTTTTGATTGTCTCACTCTCAACAGTTTGCGGTTCTGAAGCAATCGAGAGAATCAGAGGAGCAGACTTTGCTACAACACCAGGGGCAGACTGAAGAGCTGCAGACCCTTCAGGAAAAAGTAAGCTGGATGACGAGTTGTCACTCATCCTGTGCTTCTAATCATTGATTGCTGCTTCCTATGCTTCTGTTTACACCCCTACCACACACACACACACACACACACACACACAGTGTCTGTGTATTATTGTCTTGAAGTATACAGTGCTGGAGCAGCAGGAGGTAGCTGTGAGGGAGAAGCTGGAGAGGAGAGTGGCTGAACTGGAGAGGAAACTGGCAGAGCAAGAGAGTTCAGGAGACACTTCAGCTGAGGTGAGGAGTCATCTATGAACACACACACACACACACACACACACACACACACACACACATACACACTCCTCTGACTCCTCTGCACTTGCGCCATCATAAGTGGTGTTCCAATTGTCTGAAAAACTCAGGTGAGCGAGTGAACAATGATGGTCACTTCAGAGGTCTATATGCCCCACAATGCAGTGCAGTTCTGCAGTTAATGCAAGAAAATCAATCCATGGTTAAGTGGCAGTAATATATGTGAAACTCTGTTTGCACCACAAAGGACAGAGAAGATGAATAAATTGGTAAAAAAAGGGGGAAAAATAAATAAATACATTCACTATCTGACACATTTAAGTCTCAGTTTTTCTTACACATCTTACAGGTGTGTATAAGTAGGCTTACATATCTATAGACTGACTCATCTATCAGCAGATAGTTGCTTAAGAAAATTTTATTGATAGCTGATATTTTATTCTATCCATCCATCCATGCATCCATCCATTTTCATCCACTTACCAGGGGTGGGGTCACAAGGGCAGCAGGCTGAGCAAAGTAGTCCAGATGTCCCTCTCCCCAGCAGAGCTTTCCAGCTCCTCCTGGAGGAGTGTGTTCTGTGTTGGCCCTGGGGCCTCCAAAATTAGTTGGACATGTCAAAAAAATAATGTTAAATAAATAATTTGAGTTAATATTTATGTGTATTGATGTGATTTGTGTGGTTTCTGTATTCCCAACATTATCTTTAAATGCACGGGAAAATAGCTGCTTTGCAAGATATCATTAACCCATAAAAATAATAGTTATGATAATCATGATACAGATCTCAAGTAGAACTTTCTTCATCAGAAACTGATGCAGCTAATTACCAAGTGCCTGTCTGAGTTTTACAATCATCCACAGAAGACACCTTCGCCACACTGAAATGAGTCTGCAGGTTTTTCTGATGGTTTGTAAAAAGCAGCATAGTGCTCCCCCTGTTGGTTAATCTGTGATAGTTGGGCTGAATGTGAAGAAGGGCAGGCGTGTTTCAATCAAATTGCCTACCTGCTTTCCCTTGACTCTTAATGTGGCCTCCGTGAGACGTCAGCTGTGGTAATACCAAGGGCCGAGGGGACTGAATGAGGGGAGGTAAAACTACTGCAACATAGCATATAACTTTGTTATTTTGGAAGTCACTGAGTAAAAATCCCAAATGATCAAAAATAACTTGTGACCACCAGCAGATGTCAGTAAAGGATGGCTGAGCTTTCAGTATTGCCCACTCTTAGTTCCCAGCTTGCTTTTCACCACACATAAGCAGGAAATACAAGCTGCAAGGGAAACAAAAGGCCTTTCTCAAAATCAAGGCTATGTTCGAAACGGTGTACTGCATACTACAGTTGAACTCAGTATATAGTATGCACTACATACTACATACTGCATTTGACAGTAGTATGCAGTATAGGTTTTCAGTTCAGTCCGTTTGGCAGTATGCAGAGCCAGGCATGGCTGGTTTCTGTTTTTTGAAAGCGGAAGCAAACAATAGCAAAACCACTCACGAGTAGCATCCATCTACGGTCTGAAATAGAGTAAACAAGTTATATACGATATATATACGATAGTGATGAAGGCTTACCAGTGAGATGAATAACGCCTTTGTAATGACTGGAACTGACCAGATGTACCGCCGTTATGTTCGCATTACTGTTGAGTTCCCCCTGTATTCTCATTTTTATTCTGCTTCAATCATACCGAGTGCCTTTTTCAACCTTCTGATTGTATCTTGTTCATGTGAAAGCCCAAGTTGGTTTGGTTGTATCATGAACCATAGCCCCTTTACAGTAGCCGAATATTTTTAATTAAATACGTTAAAATGTGCTCATGTCTCCTATATAATTGCACTCTTATTAGCATACATTGGTATGTGGTTTACCTGATAAAAGTAATGTAAATGACCTTAAAAGATAAAAAAATATGATTTTGGCAAGGCCTAATTAATAAAGTGTAACACTAGGGCAAATCAGTAAGACATTCGGGTATTTCTGGCATACTGTGGATTTTGTTTTTCGCTTTTGTTTGCATACTGCATACTGCATACTACATTTTGACCAAATCAGTACGTACTGCTAGTGTAGTAGGCGGTTTCAAACACAGCCCAGGTTCGGCCAAGTTCAGACATGCAAACTGAATGGAAGTCCAAACTCAGCAAAGTAGACTCAGGAGTACAAACTCCAGAGGACAGGAGGACACAGTACATTCTGCAATTGGAACAGCAGCGTGCTTGATGATGTCATCAACAGGCAACAGCCTTTGTGTCTACACCAGATATCTTCACTGTAGTGTTTGCAATATAACAAAATATGAAATAAACACAACCCTGCCTCCTTTTGTTTTCATTCATTTATCCTTTCATTTATTCATTCATAAATAAATGCTATCTTTTCTGTGTTTCCTATTGATCATTACTATAAATAATTTGTATGTATTTATATATATTTCAAGTGTTTCTGGATTAATAGCCCTCATCTAAAAAGCCATTTTCAGGAAAAGGCTTATTGTTGTGGATGTTGGTTAACAAAATTTCAGATATCAGATATTGAAAAAATTGAAGAAAGCAAAAAATAGCAAGAAATTAGTGAAAAATACAAGAAAAAAAATCCCCAGAAATGACCAGGAATAAGTGCATAAAAGGCGTTATAATTTTGGAACAAAATTTAAAAGTATGCAGTTATGATCCATATAAATACAGTTTTTATGGCTTTTTTTCCATAGACTTTTGAAAGAATTTGCATCAATGTGCTCAGTGTTGAAAGGTTTAAATAGTTGTGAAAGGCATCTGAAAACAGCACAAAGAAAGTGATGCTGCTCCAGGTATCAAGGGGTTAGTGCCTGTGCATGCATGTGACATGACTCATTATTTGTGATGTGTGTTCGTGCAGGTAAAGCGTGTGATGAACGGAGTGTTTCATTCTCTGCGGGGAGAGTTTGACCTCAGTGAGTCTTACAGTGGCCAGGCAGTGCTGGGAGTCATTGTCACCACCATTAAGGTAAGCAGACTGTCAGTGGCAGGCTGGCATGTCACGCACAGAGCACACACAGATTAATAACACATTTTGCACAAGAACAAAAATATGAAAATGTTTGGATGTAAAACCTAACATACTGTAACTAGCAGTATATACTGTGATACATTATGTAGCTGGAAACCCAGTGTTGGTCAGCTATAAATGTTTGCCTAGATTATTAATAATAATAATAATAATAATAATTATAATAATAATAATGATAATAATATCAATAATAATCTATTCAAGATGCACCTTTCAAACTTAAATTACAAAGAGCTTTACAATAACACAAATCATCAAATTAAACAAAATCCAGGCACAAGATATATTGTAAAAGATTAAATGATCACAACAAATCAGACCTTTCAAACAATTTGTTTTTTGATCGTGATTAATTGCTAGATTTCAAAAGTTAATCGTGATTATTTAACTTTTTCTTTATTGCATGATTACAATTCCATTCTCATGCATTGCGAAACACTTTTAAGTCCATATTGATAAAGTAAAGCAATTCTTACCAGATTGTCTTGATTGGGAATCAGATGGCAGCTTTTGTTGACTGATGCTGGTCAGTTTCCGTCCCTTCAGCAGCGCTGTGGTCAACATCTTTCATTTAGTTTCATCCACAGATCTGTGGAGATTCACACACTCCAAAACAGTGCTTTGCTGCCTTTGGCTATGTGGTTACCTGCTGACATCAGTGTGATTAGCTACAGCTGTGTGTTCAGCTTGTACGTGGCAGCAAATTCAAGACTGTTTAGGGGGCCGAAAATGCAGTAGGTTAAAATAACACATTTATAGTGCATACAAAAAACTAAATGTTTTTTGCTCCAAACTGCATGGGACTGTCATAGAGTGGGTATGTCTGTAAAGGGGGGACTCCTGGGTACCCACAGAACCCGCTTTATATTCAGATATCTTGAGGTCAGAGGTCAAGGGACACCTGTGAAATGGTAATGGCATTTTTTTCTTGCCAAAATTTAGCTTAAATGGAGCATTATTTAACCCCCTTACTTAGAGGCTAGCATGACAACCCTAACCCTAACCCTCACCCTCAGTTCTTCTAGTTTCACGAGTCCAGTATTATCACTCTGGCTTTTAAAACTCATCCGGTACAGCCTTGTAAAAGCAGGAATGCTGGCTGGGATCACATGCAGTCATGCAATTTAAAAAAATTAATGAATTATGTACAAACTTTAATTGCATCACGATTGACGGCTTAACACTGACAGCCCTACACTAAATACCATCACTTAAGAAAATGCTGTAAGGTACCGTAAAACTTCAATGAAAAGCAGAGACCCTTTTACCAGCCGGTTTGGTGACACAGTTTGACAAATAAAGGCAGGCCTTAATTGGACACTAGGTCTGGTTATAAAAATAAGACACGTGGTGCTCACTCATGATTAAACTTTTTGAGTCTGGGTGGATATCAGTGCAGTAAAGATGAGGACAGCACTCCAATTCAAACTTTTTTATTGACACACAAACATTTTGGGCCAGACATTGAATTTGTCAGTTCAAAGAAATAAATAATATGTATACCGGATGAATAAAAAATACAATTTATAAGAATCAAGCACATGCAATCTCCTCATTCACCCCATTAGGAATGAAGGTGCCAAGGTCATGTATCTAATATGTCTCCCTTTGGAAGAGGATTTAGTCTCTGTTGGCTCCTCTCTGTGGCATCTCACTGTCTCTATGCCTCATGTACTGCAGTTCACTCAAGCTGCTTCTTACATTAATAAAGTGTCCAGCCACAGATGATTTCTCATCGTGATTACCATTCGAACATTTATGTTCACAGATCCTTGTTTTTAACTCTCTTTTGTTTTACCAATATATAATAGATTACACAGACAATTTAACAAATCAGCAACAAATTTCATGTGACGTGATTCTGCCTCTAATTGCAACGTCAACACCAGACTTCATGCGGCATATTTCCATTCAGAGTCAATGCAAAGACCCAGATAGATGCTAATTTGGCCCAGGTGACGCAATGGACGCAAAAACGCCTATTTCGCCAGAAACAGAGCAAATAAGGATCTGAACGGCCAGAGATCTGTGAGCAAAATATAAAGTTACGTGTTCAGCTCTAAAAATACACCTGTGTCTGTGTAAACTAGTTTTTATTTGAGTTTCCTCT
This sequence comes from Plectropomus leopardus, assembly GCF_008729295.1. Classification (NCBI taxonomy): domain Eukaryota; kingdom Metazoa; phylum Chordata; class Actinopteri; order Perciformes; family Serranidae; genus Plectropomus; species Plectropomus leopardus. Next base: position 1,337,542 of record NC_056468.1, read on the forward strand.
TAGAAAAATGGTCGAAGTAATTAAATTTGGTCTTATATTGTGGAAAGTAAACAACAGAGGGCCTTTTTTAATTCACATTTATTTTCCAGAATGTAACCTTGCAGCTGCTCAGTGGAGCAGACAGATCTGCACTGAGAGCAAGGAAGAAGGAAGAGGAGGCAGAGGAAGAGGAGGAAGAAGAAAGTAATGATGTGAGACAGCAACAGGAGACTGTACAGAATGTCCATGTGAATGGTGACAGAGAAGTCAAAGAGGAAGAAAAAGAGGAAGAAGAACATAAAGCTGAGTCTCACCAAGTCAGTGAGACGGAGATGGAAGAGGAAGTAGCAGGAGAGAAGGAGACAGAGTCAGTAACAGAGACACAAAGCCAGGAGGAGTTATCAGAGGACACTGATCTCAGTCCTGTCTCTCCATCTGAGCTCAAAGTGCAGAAGACAGCAGAGTGTGAAGGACAGCAGGAGCAGGCAGGACACTCTGCTCTTGAAAACTCTCCCGAGGAAACAAAGATCAGCAAGTGTGCAGATTCAGATGATGAACCTGATGAGAGTTCACCGCCTGAAGATGGACAGGACACTGTTTCAGAGAGGAAAGATGCAGTGAGCGGCGAGGTGGACGATGGAGAGCTTGGAGGAGAACAGCACGCTGCTTCACAGGGAGCTTTCGGACCCCCGGCCAACCCACCTCCACCACCGCATGCACCACCCAGCAGCTCAGGAGAGGACACCAGGTGAGTCCTGGCATGACTGGTCACTACATCACATTAATCTGGCTGACTGGAAACACCAGAACTACAGCTTAGGGCCTGGGCGGTGTTAAGCTGTTGTAAAAACAGCCTTTTACCCTGCGTTCCAATACCCATACTACCATACTATTTAGTATGGCAGAAAAAGATTTAGTATGTCCCAATACGAAGTATGTGAAATGCAGTATGCCAAAAATACCAGGATGTCCTGCTACATCCGGCCGCATTTTGCAGTATGCAAGCCATCATGCTTTTCTGACTATTCTTACCCACAATCCGCTGCTGCAGCTTTGTTACATATTGACAGCAGGGTGACAGCTGACAGAGGCCGCAATGATGAATGCCAGTGCAATCAAGGGACTGATGACCAATCACATGTTAATAATCGCAATATATATTGTTCAACTAAACAAAATAAATCATACAGATAACCACCAACAAAAATAAATGAAAATAACAATGACAGAGAAATGCATATATAGGCTAATAAAATGTATATATAATGTTAGAATCCACAATGTATGCAGTTATAACTTAAAGGTTAAACGTTGTTAAGTAACAATAGCAGAGCTGTCTAGGTTAACCTCCGTCTCTGTTGAGTTTGGCCAATGGCGATTTGTTTTATCTCCATGTAACAGTTATATGAGAAAGAGGGTCAAAGTTCAGGGTGCAGTATTATGAAGAAGTTGTATGTCCTGATTGTGTACATACTGCATGCAACAGTGCATTCTTTGCAAGGGCAGCCATAGTACCTTCTTAAAGTAAAAAGAAACAGTATGCAATTCGGAATGCACCCTTAATGTTCTCACTAAACCTCATCTGCCACCACATCAGCCAGTAGAAAAGGCCAGTTGCAATAGTAGGTTTCTACCAGTAGAGGGCAGTAACCATATATGTTTTTAACACTGTTTGTAGAATTCATGCAGTCAAATGTCAAGAGCTGGAGCTGAATCTAATAATAACTCATACTTAGCAGGCTTATATTTGGGACAGGCGTCTATGTGGGATGGGCTTTTAATGTCTTTCACACAAAACTGTTTCTCAGAAAAGATGGAAATATAATCAAATTATTATAAAACTTTGAAACCAAAGCAAACTGGCTTTTATTTATTTACTTTCAAAATCATGGGAGGAAGGTAATGAGCAACAAAAGAAGAAATGACCCAGAAGTTAGCAAGAAATCTGTGAAAAATACAAAAACATTTCCTGAAAATTTGCTCAACAAACAAGGAAACAAAACAAAACAAATGACAAAGTAAAACAAAACAAAACAAAAACACAGTTCACAGGGCATTTTTCCTTCGCCTTTTTAAAAATAGTTTTCTAGATCTACTAATCTCTTTTTTTGCATCTCCTATGTTTATCATGCCAGTAATGCTGTCTTCTTTGGTACAAATGGTTTCAGTAAAATGAACTGGATTACTGAATTGTAAGAATCTTATCAAGCTAACATTGTGTGTAGCATGTCCATGTTAACAAAAGCTTAAACATAGACATATATTATATATGTGATCTAAGCAGCTAGCTAACATTAACTCCAGCAGGTACCAACAACCAGGTCTTATACATCCAAAGGACTATAAAAATGAACTACATGGTAACCAGGCTTCTAATTGAGACAGGCCTGTATTTGTCTTTCCACCCTGGGCTGGTAAAAGGGAGTGGGCGTTTAATAAGAACGAGGCTTTTATTTGAAGTTTCATTGTTCCTTGACTCCAGTTGTAACATATGTATATATGTATGTGCATGTGTACACACTCATACACTCTTGTTGTACTCTGCTCTCAGTGTGACTGGGGAAACAGGTGGGGGAATAGGTGAGGAAAACGGAGAGGAGCCATTTTTCCAGATCACAACTCCTGCCAAACTCCCAGTCGCAGCCAGCGAGGAGGAAGAGGAGGAAGAGATGGTGAGGAAGGATCTGTAGCTCTCCTCGCTGACCCTGGCCCTTTTTTTTGTTTTGTTTCAATGTGAAGTCATTCAGTGATGTTTTATGATGACATTAGGTATTGTTTTAAAAAGATCAAATTCTCTTAAGTTTGATTATCAATACAGCACTGATGGATGTCTTTATGTTGTAATCTCTCTCTTTGTGTCCAGAGCTTGAAGGGCCGCCCCCCCCCTGCCCCTCTCTTTGGGGATGATGAGGATGATAATGATCTGGACTGGCTGAACTGAGATGGAACCAGAATAATAAAAAAAAGGTGTGCTTCTTCATTTCAACAGTAACGGCAGGCACAAGGTGCTTCAGCAGCTGCGTCTGGCTGCAGGAGTCAGAGCAGTTAGCGTGGCCACAGAGGCCTCGGCTGGTGACCCCGGCGGGACGGAGAGGCTCCTCACCTCTGTGCTGTCCCGCTGACTCTCAGCTGCTGTTCCAGCATCTTATTCAGTTTGAAATAGCAAGTCTTTCATTCACAGAAGAATCCACACAAATACTCTTCATTCATGATGTAACATCTGTTGGTGATGTAATTTAATCTTAAATTTTTACTTGGCACTGTAGCACATCAGGTTGTTGGATCAGTAATTCTCTTTGTTTTAATTATTAGCTCGCTGCTTTAAGAATAGAACTTTTACACAATTTTGCTAACCTGAAAATAAATGATATGAAAATTATATGTGGCCTTTTCTCGACATATTAGTTTGATTGTGTTGGGGATGACTGCCAGAGACCAGCAGGGGGGGCTCTAGAGAAGCTACAGTGTTTTGAGGCAACAGAGGCCTGTGTCATTAACTGTATCAGATAGCATGACAAGCTGTGAAAGGTCAGCTAAAAGAGTTTATGTAAAGTTAGTGGATGCAGCTTACATTAAACCAAAAAATAAAAAAATTTAAAAAGTGAAAACTACGTGAGCAGATGATAAACCAAACTGTTTTCATAAATCTGCCTGTTTTAATGTCGAACTGCCTTTCCAGAAAAAAAGCAAAAAAAACGGATCGGTATCAGGCAAAAATATGAGAAGTTTCTTGTTATGACAAGTTTTTACCTTTTTTATTTATTTATGTATTCATTAATTTATTTATTATGTTTTTACAAGCTATTTTCATGTTGTAACAAGATGTTTTCATGTTCAAACAAGAAACTTTTCTTGTTATAACAACAAACTTATTTATGTTATAACGTGAAACATGTCATGTCATTACATAAAGATATATAAGTATATTATTATGATAAAAGTTTTTTGTCATAACATGAAAACAAGAAAGGTGTCTTGTTTTAACATGGAAACATCTTGTTACAGCATTGTTATAACAATATACTTTAAGATGTTTAACTAGCTGTGTGATCACTATATCATCAACAAACTCGGTAAGAAAAGCTTTGACGTCAGTTCAATGAGGACAAATCAGTTCTAAAGACTCAGATCCAGTTTACTGACCGTGCTCAGCTCCAACAGTGTCACGTTTCAGTGAATGTAGAAAATGTTCACTTCCAGTCATATATCACTGCTGCTCATCTTGCAATGACTACAGTCAGTGGTGAGAATTGTTAACCCTTTGAAACCTGAGCAGATTGATTCAATTCTTTCAAACACATGGGAAGAAGGCAATAAGCAACAAAAGAAGAAATGACCCAAAATTAGCAAGAAAATGATTAAATGTACAAGAAAACTATGTGAAAATTAGTTTACAAAAAAAAACACAGGGAGAAGGGAAACAAAGGAAATACCCTGGAACAGGTGTTTTTTTAAAGAATTTTAAATATGTTATCATAATAATTATGAATATATATTTTCCCCTGCTTTTTTCTTTTTCTTCACAAGTCATTGTTCCATATCTTTTTAAAAATTATTTCCTAAATCTACTAATTTCTTGTGGAATATTTATTACTGAATTTCTCATTGCCTTTTTCTGATGGTTTTGAAAGAAATCAAACAGTTTTCGTAGGGCTCAAAGGTCAAGATAAAGGCATCGAAAAGCAGCCCAAGTAAAGTGATGTTGCACCAGGTTTCAAAGGGTTAATATGGCTCACAGGTTTCATGTCTCATTCTGTGTCCCTGTATGTGTGAATGAGGAGCATGGCATGGGAAAAAACAAAACTTCAACAGGATAAGTCAAAGAGGAGGGCTGTGCTGAAGCAAACTCCCCTGACAGTGGAACCTGGAGGGAAGGGCTCCCCCAGAGGGGAAGAGGGCTTCTGCCACCCCCCCCCCCCCCCCCCCCCCTCTCTCATGTTATAACCCACCGTCTTGTTCCTGTGGGACAAACTGACTGATGCCCCTGAGGCCAAAGATGAGCAGCAGTCACCCAGGTCAGCCCGGACCCTCCACCCCAGGAACAATCCGAGGGTCTTTGAGTCTGTCTGCAGAGGATACAGACGAAGCACAACCAGCAAGAGCACCAGACCTCCAAACATACACTGGACCAGGAGGTCCAGGACACTAACAGTCTCCTTCTGGTTGTGTTTTTTTGTACTTCACACACTGCAGCTCTTCAGATCATGGGGCCCACTTAGATATGACACACACTCATACCACTCTGAGCACAAGATGCACATTTCAAAACAAAGGTTCTAAAAAACATTATACATTAATATGATTTTCTGTTTTCATTGAGTTTTTATTGAGTTCATTTTTTTAACCTTAACATCAGACCTAATCATAAATATCAAGTATTCATTTATTTTCAGAATTTTAATCCTTTAAATGCCAGATTTTTGTCATGATGCCACTGTTTTTATAGAACACACACCCACACACACTGAATTATTTTCAATACACCACATGCAAAGTAGATTATTTTATTTTATTTTTTATTTTGATGATCACAGTCTGGAATATATCAATGATTAGCAGTAACATTGATTGTGACAGTGCACCTAGTGGAAATAGCATGTATTTTCTCCATATGCCAAATATGGTCAAAATGACATCATCAGGTGGAAAATAGTCAAAATGACAAATTCCAAGTAAAAAGCTCAGAATGACACCCAGAGATACTACAGTGCATGTTTTTATGCTTTGATGGTTGTGGGATCAAAATTTTCAGTTTGAATGAGTTTCAATGGAGCATTTTTTTTTACCTTAACAGTCTGAATGTAATAATTTAGTTTCCACAGTGTATTTTAGACTTATTGTAGGAGCTGAGCTGGAAATTCCAAGATTAAAAACAAATATACAATCTTGCCAAAATGTATGCCATATGCATGAACACAGCCAAAATGATCAAAAAATGAAGAATGAAAAGCACAAAAAAAATGCACCAAATTCCCTAAGGGTTAAAAAGAAACAGACTAAGTAAAAAATACTCAAGTAGCTGATTATCACAAATGGAGAAAGACCCTTTGTGGTGTTTTTGTGTCTCTTTGCAGTTGTGATGCATGTTGTGATGTTGTGTCTTCTTGTGGTAGTCTTGTGTCCTTAGTCATGTTTCCACTGTGGGATCTCTGGGTAGAACCAGGAGGCGGGAACATTTACAGGACCGCCCTGGTAGCCCTGTCCTCTCAGCCTTTGTGTAGCCTATCTATTGCAGTTTAGGTCCAAGGTAGGACTCACTGGACTTAGGAGTTGGCGTTTTCATCCTTTTTCTTGTTCTTTTTTTGTCTGCTGGGTTTTATGCTGCGTTCATGTGATGTAGGAAGGTCAGTGTTTCTGAGTTGAGAAGTCGTTCTTCGGACTTGGTTGTGTTCATGAGCTTTGAGGTGGTAAAGTGGGAACAACATGGAAGCTACAAAGAAGATGGGTTGTATCTTAATGCTAAGAGCATTAAAATAAGGTTGATAGCTGGTTCCATACATGCAATAATAAAAAAAAAGGTTCCTTATTACTGACCAAATATTGACTTTTGCCCGCCAAGTTTATGCATTCATGACGTCAAGTCAACAACTTGTGTTATAAAATTATCTCTTGAGTTAATGAGTTGTTTTCTCAAGATTCTCAAATAGTTGTCCTACAGAGGCGCCTTCTGCAGTGGGGACATGTACCAACAGGTGAGATCTTGTAAAACTAAGAATTGGCTGAAAGCATTCCTGCTCAGCTGCTCACAAACATATGAATTAGAGAATTAAAAACTTGTATGACGTCATGCTAAATGTGTGAGGATGTGCACAGATTGTAAAGGGCTATCACTGAAAATCTAATGTTCCGTCAATGAATGAAACCTTTTATCTCAATCTCCCTCACTTTTGAAACTCACATGGCGCTGACATTTTTACACTTGATCTTTTTTTGTGACAAAACTGCAGCTGCTTGAAATATAGTGAGTATGTTGTTTAACCCTTTAATGCCTGGATCAAGATTATATTGAAAAAATGTCCAGAAAACTATATTTATATAGATTTTTAAAAAATAATATTATTTTTCTTTCTTTCATTCTGTTTTTGGCTTATTTTTAGGTAATTTTTCTAACTTTTTACTAACTTCTTGCAATTTTTTTTGGCCATTTCTTTTCAAGTAGCTCATTACCTTCTCACCATGTTTTTGAAATAAAGCAAGCTAATAGTTGTCAAAGGGTTAATATATTGTTTTTTTTCCCCCTAACCTTTAAAATCCACAATTCTAAACTGAAACCAGCCTCGGCCATCAGTGTGTGAGTGACTTTTAAATATTTTAGCAGTTTTTAATGTTAATTTTTTTTAATCATGTAGCACTTTGAGATTTGTTTCAAATGTTAAGTGCATTATAAATAAAATACAAACATTATTAATAATATGTGTACTATGTATCCTTTTTGAGTTCGTGCATCTGAATCAGTCCTGGCTCACAGCAGAAGCAAAAAGTCAGAAGAGTTTCATGCACTCCCCAGCTGGGCCATGAATGCAGATGCCAAAAGTGACGTAGCCGCATGGTCATCATGTAATGTGGAACTAACCAGATAAGCTGCTTATCTCCATCAACACAATCGTGTCTTAGAATATTCTTTCAAATAGCCTGTTTAACCCATCCTGTTTGCTCTCTCAAAGATGCAGAGTCTGAACTTCAGCAGTCAACCTTCAGTGCACGGCCCCCTCCCCTCAGTCTCACCACTAATGTCTCTGAGGACAGTGGTACCAATAGTGTGGTTGGGTCTGTGTCTCTGTGCACCAGTGGGTGTCACCACAGAGTCACTCAGGCTGATGTGAACAGAAAAACTGAACCACTGTGCAAGACAGACATCTACACACACTGGAAATACCATTTCATTGACATCTGAATAATGTCAAATGATTCCTTTTGAAATAAAATCATTTAGTCATTGTTTTGGTCCAGACAGCATTTACCTTCTTTGGTTTAAACAAATTTCTTTTATTGAGACATTAGATGATGTTTACACAGCATCTTGAAGTTTAAATCAGTTGTGTATTTGTTAATGGAGAAACACACATATACATACAGATGTTTAAAAGAAGAAAAAAGTTGGGTTATCTAGTCCAATGTAATCAGCAATCACTTTACTCAGGTTATCTGTTTTTGGTGCAATAAAAATAAATATAATAAAAATACCTCATTCAACCTCCCACTTATGTTTGATTTTGGCAAGTGAAGGGGGTCAAAACTAAGGATATGGTTGTGTAGGTTAGATGTCAACCTTGTCAGGTGGCATTTACATTATATTCAGTGATTTTAGATATTTAACACTGGAGGTTTGGCATCATGTTAGTTAGATTTCTTCAGTGATCCTTGTGGGGAAACAGGATCATCGAAGGGTCAGAGAACAAACTGGTGAAAATGGGAACAGAGTAAAATCATTCAAGTTAAACAATTAAACAGTCAGTAAATGTGGATAAGACATCTTCTCTGGTGGATTTGGACTAAACAAACTCTGGATTAGATTTAGCACCCTATTTATCAGCATGTTTGTTTGACCTTAAGAGAGACGGATGAGTCTGAGATATCTCACTATAAACAGTTTGTATCAGCATTAATGCTTACATGCTTAAGACAGTTTCCACCTAATGGGAAGAATAAGGCTCTAAAATGGTGTCAGAAACTGAAGGAGTGGTGTTGAGAAAGGAGTTGAGAGGTTTTCACATTTTGACTAACTGTCTGGCAGCATAATGCATGAGTGTGTGTTGTGTTGCTGTGGCTGTGGCTGTGGCTGGCAGCATGATGTCACCAAACCGTCATCTGCTCTGGTTGTTTGAGCTTTGCTGCAGACCTTTGCCAGATGATGTATTCATGTGCGATGTGTAGTCAAACACTGTATGTGACAGCAACTCTGCTTTACTAACCCTGAAGTATCCTGCAATTTACTGATCACTAAAGGCTCTGTAGCTCTTGTTGCCTTGACGACCTGGTAAATCTAAAAGAAAGCTGGTGTTATGTAGAGCTTCACTGTCCTGTGGTAGTAAAATGATTGTTTTAGTATCCGTGCTCTGTTGTCAGCATAAAGCACTGAAATCCATCCCAGGTTAGAACCACATAGCATAATTGGAATCTATAATAAACCAGGCCTATGTTGTCTTTATAATGCTTGTATAATATTTCTATGAATGCACCAATGCTGTTTTTCATTCAAAATAATGACAGTAACAGAACTGTGCTTGTCATGCTCGGGCATCAAGCTCAAAAGTTAAGCAGATCATCCAGAAGTTTTGCATCCACAATTCCTCTGTGAAATTGTGGACTATCACCTCCGAGAAATCCACAAACGTGGCTGCTCCCACGTATAAGGGGCTCGCCTTTCCATTATGGCTTCATAACATGCCTACATGGCCTTGGATTGGAAATAATGACGGCTAGTGAGGTAACTGCAATAGAAATAAAGCTGCTAATGTTTAGAACATCCGTCGTTATGTTTCTCTGAATGTTATAACTAGAGGGGTAACATAACATCACTCAGTGGAAACACAGTCATCTCGTAATTGTGTTTTTTTGTTCAACATTTCGAAAATATCGTTTAATTTTTTTGCAAATCAGTAACAGAAACTTGCCTACTGTTGCATATGAGTCTCCTCAGCTGGGGGGAGAGCAGACTGTAGCAGTAGAGACGTTCCTTCAGTCAGCAGCAGCTCAAATACAGTCAAAAGACAGGGATTTTTCAGCAGCAGCTTTGATGCATATTGTCTGTCCAGGTTAGATCGCTTCCTTCACTTTGAAATGATTCGAGACCCTCCAAGAATTTTCACACCCCAAACCTGGAAGAGGTTTCAAAGAGCCCTTTGAATAAATGACCCCAATCCAGTTGAATATCAGTGCAAACACTCCCACCTAATTTTAGATGCCAGTAACACAAAATATTTGTCATGGCGTATTAGTGCATACTCTGAGCTGTTGAGCAAACAAACCATCTCGCTACTTTGCTGAAGGAAGCAAATATTGCAGTGAGCTACATCACGGTTAACTGTTCCTCACTCATACTTACAATAACTTGTGTGCTGTCATTCCGTGATCAGAAGGGACTTGTTTTCCAGTTACTGTATGTTGGTTTTCCAGCAGCCTCAGACTCAGTGAGCTTTATGTGTTTGTGTCCCAGTTCCCGTAGGGGAGCCCTGGAACATTTTCTGTTTACGGCTTTACTGTGATAACATTTTCCCCTCTGAATCACAGGCAGCGCTGTGTAGTGGTGCCACCTTTCCCCTGCCCACTAACAGGACACACTCTGTCAGCTGGCTGCACTGCAAACTCCCACACTAAAGTCTCTTTGAAATACCAGTTTGTTTATTCTTGTGTACTGAATATGCAGTGTGCAGCTTAAGAAAGCTCAGATTGACCGAAGGGAGAGGCAGCTTCTGTTTAAGTGGCTCTGGCCACTGTAATTTTTAGCTAATTCATCTTTCTTCAATTGTACTCAGTGTGTTTGCATACAAACTGTGATGGCACAGTTAGTTCTACGACTGACCATGACATTTTTTTTGCATGAAAAATCACCTAAACTTTTATGAAAAAAAGTTGACAGTGTTAAATCAATTACCTTATTGTTTTAACTGCACTTGTAAACTTCCACATCATATGTGCAAAAGTCTTAATTTATGAAGTAATTATCTAATAATAATGAGTAAAAAGTACCATATTTCTCTCTGAGGTGTAGTGGTGTAAATTGAAAGTGGCATGAGATTAAAATACTCAAGTAATGTAAAAGGTCCTTGGACTTGTACTTAAGTCCAGTACTTGAGTAAATGTATTTAGTTACATCCCAGCTCTGGTCAGCAGAGGGGACACATAGTAATTGAAAGTACAGTAATAAGAATCAGTGCATCAAGTACAGTAGTATTTCTTTAGCCCTGAAATGTAATAATCTAGTCATTGTTATTACTCTGAAACATGATAATCTAAATATGATTAAATGGTATTCATGCATTTTTTAAATGTTCTTCAAATATCAAACTTATTTTTCTGTGTGTTGGATAAAATTTTGTGGACTGTGAAAGTGAGATGTTTTCTCTTATCCTGGTACAAGTGCTCTGGACCACTCATAAAGTTTTCTCTTACCTAAGAGAAGAGCAAAAAAAAAAAACAAACAAAAAAAAAACATTGGTGAATTAGAACCAATTGTGGATAGATGCAAAAATAAGAGAAAATCTGTTTGTATATAGTTTCTTGCATGAGGCTCAAGGTGGTGTGTTTTGACGAATAATGCTGAACGTTATATAATTTTGATTCACTTACAATAAAAGTCCAGCGGGCACCTTTAACTCCTTCACAGCTCAGGGTGTGTGTGGTGTGGATGTGTCCATCAGTAGCTGCCTCACACCTATTCAGGTCACACACACAACCGCCAGGTTATTGCTAGTATTGCTAGCACTGTGGCTAGTTATTGTTGCTCCATGCTCCCTGCTGTCATCACTCCTGTACGGGAATGTGCAGGCCACAGCTTCCCTCGGCCCTGTGCTGGGCATCTGCCAGCCCACATCATGCCTCCCTGCAGTATGTGGCTGCAGGAGAGTCACACGTGCAGCCAGCACATGCAGGACCTGCACACTTTATCTCTGACTTTCATTCATCCCAAGAGTTAAGAATTGGCTTGATTTCTTTCAAAAACAAAGGAGGAAGGCAATGAGCAACTTAAGAAATCACCCAAAACATTGCCCCCCCAAAAAAGAAAATTGTAAAAAAGTACAAGGAAATTACCAGGTTTAAAAGGGTTAAAGGAAATGACAGCAAATTCTTCCAAATGGGTGCTTTTTATACACAGTGCTTTGTAGTTCTTATTTTATAGAGTGTGTATTTTTCATCTTTCTCATACACACATTTGATTGTTGTTCATGAAAGAAATCAACTGAGTGGAGACAATGTGATCTACTGTGCTGTGTAAAAAGGACAATTGTTTAAAACAAAACAAGCAAAAAATCAGTGTTCAGTTGTTTATTCAGTTTTTTTCTGTTGTTAGCGGCCTTTAACAAACTGTTTTTCAGTGAGGCCTTCACAGACTATATGTTGCAACTTGATGGAAAAAGCGAGTCCATGAGTCAATACAGGAAATTAAATCTTGAGATTTAGTCTGAAACTGTCATGTGAAAAAAAATACAGAAATGAATAGCAATGTGTAGAATATCGCTGGAGATCTGTGAGTGATCAAGACCTTTGACAACCATATAACCAACAGGTTTTATGGTGATCACAGTGCTCATTCATTTACATCCAAATCTCTACCGAGCCACACTCTTCTCTGCCAACACTGTCATTTCCTATTGGTCATATGATGAAACATTTTGTGGAAAGGCCTCAATGGCTTAGTTAGAAATATCCTCTGAGTTCAGTAATGACTTATTCATTGACTTATGGCCAAATTTTGTGAAAAGCCAATTCCCTTCTTTGGAACTGATGAAGCCCCCTATTGAACAATTTCCAAATATTTGCACACACGTGGTTCAACATTATTATTTAACCTATGCTGCAACTTTTGTGATGATTAAATAAACAATTACTGATTTAAAGTCTGAGCACATTTTTTTTTATATTTGTGGCGTCCCCTAGTGGTCAATCTGAATGAAAAGTTCAGGTTATGTTGCTAGCACCAATGTGGAAATTTCCCTGAAGTTTCATGATGATTGACCTGGTGTGATGGAGTTTGGTTTATTTATGTAGTGAGCCACGCCCCCTCTAAAATTCATTGGTCAATTTTGTTAAAATGTTTTTGATAGCTTTTAATAAGCTCTGCCAGTCGTGATCCACAGAAAATTTGGTACAAATTGGCCCTATGGTTTAGGAGGTTTAGGAATCAAAAAGGAAATTAAAAATGGTGGAAAATCTTCATAGGCAGACCTTAACAGTTCCTCAGGCATTTTGTAAAAGCACACTGAGCTGCCCTGACTGTCAAATTTAAAATCAAACTTAAAAAATTATAAATAAATCTACCTTGTACCTTAAGCTGTGAGGGGTGTGGCCTCTCCAAAACTGAATTTTTGGGCCTTAACCCTTTAACATCTGTTTTCTTGTGCTGCAATAAGATGCCTTTTAATCAGCACTAAAACCTCTGAAACCTCAGAAAATTGGTTTTATTTCTTTCAAAAACACAATGAGCAACTTGGCAAAGAATGTTCTGCAAATTACAAAAAAAAAATAGTAACAGGTGACAAACAAATGATCTGAAAAAGAGGGGATTGTTTGATATTGTCAATAAACTGGGGAAAATGTCCAGAAAACTATTTATAATTCTCTTGATTGTATATTCAAAATGTATTACAAAAAAAAATTAAGCACTTTCTTAAGTCATGTTCTTGTTTTTTTTTTTTGTTTTTGTTTTTGTTTTTTTTCTTTTTCCCCTGTTACTTAAAGAGTCAAGCCATTTTCCCTGGTTTCAAAGGGTTAAACATGGCAGCCCCATCTGGCCAATTAGCATCATATTTCTTGAGCAGCATTTCTCGCACAACTTCTTATTATTAGTAAAAAAAAAATATTTAACTTCTCTATGATTTGACATGTCACTAGAATTTGCAAAAAAAATTACTTAAGGAAAAAAATCACACGGAAACAACAGTGTTTCAGCCCTCTGGCTGTTGAAAATGACCAGCTTGAAGAAAAGCTGTAGATGTACAGGCATCAAAGGGCTGATGTGCCTGCTGCCAGTCATGGGCATCCAAACGCAACACAGCTCAAGACATAATCTGCTCACACTTAGCTCTGAATTCTGATACTCGGCTGGTGATTGGTGTGTGCAGTGTGGAAAGGATGTGTTTGGAAGAAAATGGAACTCATTTAGGGGAAGTGGGATGAGTGCAGACTGCAGTGTAGCAGCAGCTTTTTAAGGACGCCAGTATGTTTGGTGTCCTTAAAAAGTTCTGTCTGGTATGTTAGTGTTAGAGGGGCTAAAAACATAAAATCTCTCCATGCGGGAGGTCACGGTTCATCTCTTGGAGAGCATCTCAGTAAATCTAATGGCAACTTGACTATCAGACTATGGGATATATTTAAGAAGTCTCTGGCAAATTAGTGTCAAAAGGGCAAATTTAGGGGTTGCTCAATTTTTCATTTTAATGGCATAACTGACAAATCTGAAGATATAAAATAGCCCAGTCATTAGGTTGGTTTCCATTAGCCCTCAAGTTATGCAATTTTAAATAGTGAACATAAAACACACCTAAGGCTGTGAATTTCCAAAAAGCTCCAATTTATTGCAAAAAAGTTTTTACGCTCGCATGAGGTGGTGTTTCAGACAATTCAAAAACGGCATATTTTGCAAGACTGCAATGGAAACACTTTTTTGGCTTTTCTAGGTCACATGATGCTATTTCTATGTGCTTGTCAGTAGGAACTGGCTCCATCATGATGAAGCAGGCACTACAAGAGGTGTTATTGCATCACCTCCCAGAAATCCCTCATACGTGGCAGCTCTCACATATAAGGATTTTGCCTTTCCATTATAACCCCATAACACGCCTATGTGGCCTTGGATTGGAGATAATGACGGCTAATGACGGCAGAACATCATGCAATGGAAACGCAGTCATCTAGCAATTGTGTTTTATCGACATTTCGAAAATATCGCTTAAATTTTGTGCAGATCTGTAATGGAAACCCGCCCTAGTGTTCACGCCTTGACACAGCAAACCAATGTTCTGCTGTTGGTCAAAGTCGGACTGTCGGTGAGCGTCCGTAGCCCTGTGGTGTCTTGTACCGTTGGCCCTTGTCGGCACTATTCGGCGCCATTTGGCAGCAGATCCTGTCAGCGAATGAAATCACTCTGTTTACATTCTCGTCTTGTTTGCTGAGCAGAACTATCAAAGAGCTTAAGCGCAGAATGGGTGAGCTGGACACAAACCTGTTGCCTTAGGTGAGATACATTTCTTTGGCCATTGAATTCTTTAGCAGAAAGGTTGTGTTGCTGGTAAATCTGCTTTATTCCTTCAGCATTGGCATGATGCACAATGCACTTTACTGAACTCGCAATTAGACATTTCTTTCATGTGATCATGCGATGCTTTAATTCTATTTGTTTTATGTTATTATGCGCTGTTCAGTATGGATGTTAATGGCTTTTTTCATTTATATTTTTATGCTCTCAGTGCATGACAAATTCCCTTAGGGGCAAGGTTTCATTAATTTATTTATTAATTAATTCATTGTGTTGTTGGTGTGCTAACTGGCTAACTAGCATAGTCTTCTAGCTACTGAACATGCAATAATAAGAAAAATGTTTATGTAACTGCTTTAGGTAAAGTAGGCCTATTGGTAAATGCCCCAGCTGTCAGCTCATAAAAAATATGAGTTATTTAATTTTTTTTTTGTCTTATTTTCTAATGTCAACTTGAACTGAACTACAAAAATAATACTGAAAGTGTAGTTGAACTTTAGAGTGAAACATTCTCCAAAATGTCAGGAAGCACCACAGCCTTAAGAAAAGTCAACGGCTTTGTTGCACATTCTGCATATTTACATATTGTTCTGCACATTGGGAGATGGAAGGAATCAAACATCAGATATCGATTTATTCTTTCAACCAAATTGAGCTAGAAACTCACTGCAACTAAAGTCACACTGCAACCAGCGTCTCCTCTCATCCTGCCTGCCACCCTGTCACACACACACAGAGCAGGAGGAGAAGGGGTGGGGTGCTGACCTGATGGTTAACAGCGGTGTTTTGCGGTTACTGTGAGCAGTGAGCATGGGGATAAATGAAAGTGTATTTCTCTCTTGTTCCTTGATTATCTGAATAACTCGCTAAGTTAGTAGTCCTCTCTTCCTGTTACCATGGGACCGTCTTGTTCGTTTGTTTTTGGACATGAAAAATGTTGTTCTATTGCACAACATTCATAACAGCACCCCCTGCAGTATAACGACGACTGACGGAGTATCTTGTCAGTGGCAGGGGAAGCTGGTTGCAATTTGCAATCCTCACCACTAGATGTCACTAAATCCCTCCAAATCTTAAACACTGGACCTTTAAACTGGCTACTAACTGATGACACAGAGGACCAGACCTCAGTCTGCGGTTGTGGCCAGTTGTCTGTGGGTGGTTCAGGTATTACATCATTTGCCTGCTGCATACACTTCTTGTCCATTATTTGAATTGCTGTAAAAGGGTGATTCAGAGTTGCTCAGTAGGATTTACCATTTTCCCTATTACATTTCACAATGAAAAGAGTCTAATCAAAATTAAAGCAGAGTGAAGAAAATTCTACATACTAGGTGGTTTGCATTTGAAACATCGGTTTTCACAAAGTTACTGTTTTGGAAGTTTGTATGAAGAATGTTAAAAACACTTGCTGAGTGACCCTTCAGGCTGGTGGACGGTGTCAGATATCGAGCTGAGAAAACAAACTGGGAGCCACAGCGTGATGAATCACTGCCGACTCCTGACCTCCATGTGTTTTGGAAATGTTTTCCTGGCTGACAAACAATGGTTGGCACACAGCCAGGCAGGAGGCTGCCAAACTGGCAACCCCTCCTCCGCTCCGTCTCCCCCCCGCTCCTCTATCAGTGTCTGACGCAGCATGGCCAGCACACACATCCTGCCTTTGTGGGCCAGGAATTTGAAGAATCCAGACTGCCCCCCCTCAACCCCGCTGCCCAACAAGGTTCTCTCACCCCGCTTCCCTCTCATCCCCCATCTCAGCCTACGTCCTGCGGTTTACAGCCCAGCCAGCTGGGTGTCTGTGTGTGGTTTGATGTTGTGCTCTCTGCACATGCTAACATCACCACTTCAGTGCGGAGCACTACAACACCTGCTGTCAGGAAGGGAGCTGTGTGCAGTGGGACCAACATTCAAGCTGAAGGCCTCAGCTTTGATGAGGTTTTCAGGGTGGGCTGTGGGGGCTCAACTTCGGCCTATTTCATCCTAAAATGTGACTTCTTTCATGGCAGAAAGCGTGGAAATGCTTCTGAAATATCATTAAAAGTCTTTATTGAAATCCTGCAACAAATATTGATGGCAGTAACAGTTCTCAGTGTGAATGCTTGTCTGTCTCTGTGCCTGGGAAAGTAAACAGTGATATAACTAGTAAATACATCTGTTTTTGATTCAGTCATTCGAAATCTTTACCGTGGATGATAATAAGACAACGGACCCCTGGGCACAGATATGCAAAGGGCCCCACCAAGTCTCCTGAAAAAGGAGCATGGCAGAGACTTTTCTGTGGTTTTGCATACCTTTTTTTACTTGTGGTTGTTTTGTGTCTTTTTGTGGCTGTTAGGGTCTCTTTGAACAACTTTTGTGTCTCACTGAGGTTCTCGTTTTCTGACTGCGTTTGTAGTTATTTTGTGTCTCTTTGCAGTGAGTTTCATCTCACTTCAGTTGTTTTTATTGCAGCAAAATGCGTCTAGTGGACTGAAAAGCAGTTTAATATGCATTTGTAATAGTAATAATTTACATTTAAAAAACTGGTACCTGGTGCCAAAGTACTGATACACTATTGTCACAAAAATATACTGCAATACCTGTATCAATTTCTCCCATCCCTAGTAACTATGATATTGACAGTATATGAACATAAAGTTCTCTAGTGAGATTGTTTTGGGCAGGCATACAGACATAATAAACATTTGTTGTGTTCACGGTCTCAGTAGTTTCTGTTATGTAGGAGACCAGGGGAAACCTTTAGCAGCCTATCAATGTGCCAAATTACATTTCCCATGTTTCACGACAGCCTGAGCCAATGCTTAATGTGAGGACCTTCCTGCTCTCCAACAAAACACTTTTTACATGCCCCTGGGATGACAATGGGAATGCAGCTTTTTTCCTACCAATCATGGGAAACTGAGGACAGGCCTGTATTTCCTGGAATGTGGCCCATTCGGAAAGAGATGGAGGGAACACAGGATGTCCTGAGCACAGTGTCCCACACGGCACTGCAGTAAAGGACGGAGTAGGCTGCTGGGACAGAGCTGCTAAAACGTTACCACCTCCCTGTGATGGAGCGGGATTCCCCACTCAGGTTTTCCATTACACCTGTCCGACCATTGTTTTTTTTTTTTTTTTCAGTCTGACATCTGTTAAATCTGACATCTGTCAAATCTGACCAGACCTGGGAATGTGTTGTATATTTTAATCACTATTTTCTTCCTTGCCAGTTATTAGTCACCCTTTGAAACCTGAGCAGAGTGACTTTATTTATTTATTTAAAAAACATGGGATGACAACAAGCAACTTAAGAAAAAACGACACAAAATTTTGCAAAAAGTACAAAAAGTTGCAAGAAAATTACTTGAAAATTAGCAACAAAAAAGAAGAAGAAAACTAAAACAAACAAACAAAAAACAACAACAAGAAAACAACTTCAAGCAAGTGCTGGAAAAATAAATTATTATTTTTTCTTTACTATTGTAAAATGATGATTACTACGTAATCAGGAGAATTTTAAATATGATTTTTTTTGGGACATTTTTCACTTTTTTTTTTTTTTTTAAAATCAAATAACCATCCCAGATTATTTCATTGTCACATTTTACTTTTTTTCTTTTTTAATTGCAGTTTATGGGACATTTCTTGCCAAGTTGTTTATTATGTTTTCTTCCAAGTTTTTGAAACTTATTTTCTCAGGTTTTAGAGGTTTAAATGCTTTGGAAAGGTGTTTGGCTGCAGCACAAGCAAACTGATGTTGATCCAGATGTTAAAGGGTTAATTATGAAAGATGTGTTTCTTGCATACATTTTCACACTCTGACATGTCTCCTCGAGGTCACGTGTCTACAATAACACAGTGATTCGGACATGTTTCTGTCAGTAACACACCAACATACCCACCGCCCTCTGGACACCCCTGTCTTGAGAGGAGAGTGGATGATATCACAGCAGGGGCGGGGGCACGTGTGTCTATAAGTACAGGCCCCACACAGGGAACCCTCTCTATGAGGCAGAGCTGTGCTGATGTGTGCTAACAGCAACATACTGTAGGAGACCAGGAGCAGACGGGTGGACCTTCTGGGTGCACACACTCACAACTGTGGATACATTTAATCCTGGAGCTGACAAACAACACAACATCATCTAGGAGCTCTGGACGGCTAATCTGAACTACTTCTTCCTCCTACAGTTTGGAAGTTTTAGCAGTTCTTTGGGTTTTTTTTTGTTTTTTTTTTCATCATCTGCTGTATTCAGGATGCTCAGCCCTGTCGCTCTGCAGCAGATCATTTCCACCTTGTGTGTGCTCTGCAGTGTTGCAGTCATGGTGAGTTGCTGTGACTTGTGGCACTTTGTTTTTAAACCTTCTGTGTATTTATTTCTGTTTGTGAAATTTCACATTGATTGGATATTTTTTTTTAAATCACACACACCCACTGTTACACATCCTGCCTTGACCTCTGACCCTGTTTCTCAGGCAGGGACCGAGTGCCCAGCTGAGTGCTCCTGCAGCCCCTCACCCCAGCCGTGCCCGCAGGGTGTCAGCTGGGTGAGCGACCACTGTGGCTGCTGTAAAGTTTGTGCTCGGCAGTTTAATGAGGACTGCAGCGCCACCGAACCTTGTGATCACATCAAGGGGCTGCGCTGCCATCTGGGGGCCGGAGGAGACCCTGAGAGAGGACTGTGTCGAGGTGAGGGCCACAGCTGGGCTGAGTGATGGCACATTGTTAAATAAAAACAAACAAAAATCAATTTCATGCCCATATGTCATTACAACACTGCAGACATTTGATCTTATTTTGACTTGTCTTGACTTTTGTCTTGTGAAATTTTGCATAATTCCTTCACAGTGCTCAAAATCTCTCAAATGAAACAATCAGAGATAAAAATCCTTCCTCGATTGAACAGCTTACATCTCATGTCATGAGGAGTCAAATAGACATTCATTCATTCATTTTAAAGGTCTTTGAGGTTCAGAACCACAGGACCAAATAATGCTACTCCCTTCTTTTTTTTAAAAAGGATTATTTTTCCCTTTATTGATAGGACAGCTGTAGATTGACAGGAAATATGGGAGAGAGAGGGGGAATGACATGCAGCAAAGGGCCACAGGCTGGATATGAATCCCTGCTGCTGCAACGGCCTCAGCATATGGGGCGCACACTCTAGCAGGTGAGCTAGAGGCTGCTCCTGCTGCTCCCTTCTTAAAGGAGGAAAAACAGTGGCCAGAAGTGCAAATCACAAGGCTATTAATAAGTGTTAACATAGAGTGACTCTTTAGGATATAATGAATGAAAATCAGTTTACTTGTAGTAGGGGAGAGTGAAGTAAAATGAGCCAATTTTTACCTTTGTTGTCCTTTCAGCAAGGAATAATGTGACAGAAGTATGATTAAAAAAACAACCCTTATTTCAAGATGTCTCCTATTAACTGAAATTTAAAAAATCCATCTATGTCAAATGTCCCAGAAAATATGATTTATTAAAAAAAAAGTGTGGCTCAACTTGCCCCAGGGTAGGGTATATGAAGGTAAATTCAACATGTAAAATACACAGTTTTTTAAAACCTGGATAAGTTTTTCTTTTAAATAGCAGTCGTTATACATGCTGAAATTTACCTTTACAAGGAACAACTACTTTTTATGTTTGAATATACACTTATAATAATCCCACATGCTTCTCGTCATCACAGCCTGATAAAAATCCTGGGTGCATCCTGCATTTATGGTCACATGACAACCAATATGCACAGCTCCATACTACTGGGAAGTAGAACTCAACTGTCTGAGAAAAAAACCTCAGGGATGTCATCAGGGTTATTTTGCAGAAAACAAAGCTAAACAAGAAAATCAGGGTGATACACTTTAGGTGTAAAATTTAAACAGGGCTGAGGTCCATTTAAAGTCTTACCATGGGCCACAATTGGTCAAGGTCAGACTTTGGACATGCCTGCTCAGTAAAGTTCTGTGTGTGTGTGTGTGTGTGTGTGTGTGTGTGTGTGTGTGCGTGTGCGTGTGTGTGTGTGTGTGTGTGTGTGTGTGCGCGCACGTGTGTGTGTGATGACAGCTGAGGCCCAGGGTTTGCCCTGCGAGTTTAACGGGCGAGTGTATCAGCATGGTGAGGACTTCCAGCCCAACTGCCAGCATCAGTGCACCTGTATGGACAGGGTGGTGGGCTGCATGCCTCTCTGTCCTCACCAAGTGCCCCTGCCTGACTGGCGCTGCTCGCGTCCACGTCTAGCCAGGCCTGAGGGCGGCTGCTGCGAGGAGTGGGTGTGTGACGACAATAACCACATCAGTGAGGAGCCCGACAAGCCGACACACACCTCCCTGCCTAACAGACAACCCCTTCCCAACCACATCAGTGTCCTGCTGCAGGCCCAGCTGCAGCCTCGGCACCCGGCCGCCACTGGAGGGGCCATGTTCAGAGGTAAATATCACAGTGTATCCCATCTTCTCCTAATGCCCAACACCAACACTAAATATGGCCGTACTGTGATGTTCCATGTTGATGTGCAGGAGATGGGTCAGACTATAGGCTATCACTGGGCACAACTTTTCCTCAATATTACAATATTAAATGGTTTAACAAATCCTAATAAAACTGCTTATGAATCCATCTTGAACTGGTTTCAGAGACATTTAACGTCTGATATCACAAAACAATAACTTGCATTTGATTGTAATTCTGTTCATAATACCAAGCTAACACGATAGGTTGGAAATGTGCAGCAACATTTTTTGCCCTCACTAGATATCAAACCCGCATTAGAGATTGTGTCATATTAAGTTACTGTGAGCTGTAAATTCACCACTTCTAGGTAGAAGAGAGGAGATAATGTTATCTCAGAATCTTACGGTGCAGCCTCTCCCCCTCCATGCCGCTACATCGTGTCCACAGCTGTCTCTACCAGAGTATGGTTAAAGTCAAGAGCGCCCACTGTGCAATCTGAGGACCAAACTTCCAAACCAAACATCCCCACAACAATGTTGCACTGCACACTGACCTGAAAAAAAACTGCTTGACTGAGGGATCTCAGCCTGATGATTTGAATCTTTTAGTTTCAGGAGCTAGCCCTAAAATACACCATAATACACATAAGTTTGCTGGAATCCATTATTTGAGGGTAAGTCATAACCTTTGTTTTTTGTCTCTCCCACAGAGATGGTGTCCTTCCCCATGTCTGAGGTGCTGCTCAAACCTAACTGTTTCCCACAAACCACAGAGTGGACCGACTGCTCCACCACATGTGGAATGGGTATTTCAAGTCGAGTGACCAATAACAACCCAGACTGTCGGCTGGTCAGAGAAACCAGACTGTGCCAGATCCGTCAGTGTGAGCTGCAGCTTCCTGTAGTGAGCAAGGTACACTAAAAAACCCCACAGCCGATTGGAAATTAAAGAATATTGGAGGTAAACATAAAATATCAGGAATGTAAGGGATATTTTACCACTTGTCTGAGTAGTCTAATAGTGGTAGTGAGTCAGCCTTGAGATGATGACACGATATTTTTCAGTTAAATTTGTCTGAAATCAATAAATACTGCATTATTCCTTGATGAAAATTCAACAGGAGTTTCATGATGTCCTTTATAATGATGGCTGTTTCTGTCATCCAGAAAGGGAAGAGGTGCCAGCGAACTGTTCGCCCCCAGGTACCAGTGAGAATCTCCTTCGCTGGATGCGCGACGGCACAGCGGTACCGCCCTCGCATCTGTGGGACTTGCACTGATGACCGCTGCTGCACACCATCCCTGTCTCGCACCGTGGTGCTCCGTTTCCACTGCCCTGATGGAGAGGGCTTCTACAGAAACATGATGTGGATCCAGCGCTGCAGCTGCAATACAAGCTGTCGCACACACAGTGGGCCCTCCAGTCCGTTAGTCACCCTCTACAATGACATCCACACTTTCAGGCACTGAGGCTGACTCTGCATGCCCCACCCTGGGCTGTCACCAAGCCATAAGGAGCACTGCTCAGCCTTGCTTCTAATGTTTCCCAATGGCAATTGCAGCAAAAAAACCCAACAAAAAAACACCAAAAACATTTGCAGCCCACAAAGAATTTTCCCATAGACCACCATTAAAAGGGACTTGTGTAAAACTCTTGTCAGAACACCTCGGACTGCTAACAAGATCAATTATGAATTTTTCTGCAATAACTTTTAGATCCAAGGAGGTTTTATATTTGCAACTTTCCTTGAGCCAGAAAAAACGGTTTAAAAATCTGTGATCATCACAATGTACAGTCTATGACTCGAGTAGGAACTCGTAGGCAGGGCCAGTTGAGAAACACCACTGTGTATACTCAGTTGGCCACATATCTTGGAAATAAACCCGAAAGCTAGAAACTTTTTCAATCTGCACCCGGCGAGCAACTCCACTGGACTAAATAGGCGCCATCTTGGGGTCCAGTATCCAGATCTAATAATACATCCATGCCGGGCACACTGTGCAAAGACTCTGCACCTCTCCCTCCTTGAACTTGCAACATGTTCTCATCCCAAGTTGTCACATATTGGACTTTTACAATTACACTCTACACCATTCTGCATAGCCTTTGATATTTTGTGACACCACCGTGATGTCAACACAAGAACATGGTGGGATTATGCCGGGACATCAGTGAAAGCACATGATTAGGCAACAAGGGCATAGATGCTTTGGGCACATGGTAAGATGTGTAGAAAAAAGCTTCACATTGAGGTGGGAAGTGAATGTCAGACTCCCACATGAAAGTCTGGGGTTTGTTCGATCCATCTACCGCCCCTCATGCCGCCCCATAAGGACATTTGTCCTCCATACATCGTTGCTGACAGTCTTTCAACTGTCTAGTCTGGTCAGTTTATCAACTGGCGCAGCCCGTAAGCATATCATACTGCCTCAGTAGGTGCCATCTTGCAGCGTATCATAACACCAGGAATGGTTCTGTTCACAGCTATGCCTTGCAACGGTATATCATAAAGCCATGAAAAGTGGCTTTTGGCGTTGAAATGTTAGACCAAAATCTCTGCAAAAGTAGCAGTATTTGACGACTTTGGAATGAGAATGGGCTGGAACCTTGTTACCCCTCCCTTTCCTCAAATAGGCAATTCACTTGCTTGCACTTTAAACAGCATCAGTTTGTCCACACGAGAGAAGTGTTACATCTCTTGTAGTAGGGCAGCACTGAGGATACACACTGCAGTCTGCTGCTGTGTTTGAGAGCTTTTATTGAAATTTTATTTAATAGTAATGTCGTGTCCTCTCCTCAAAGGGCGATGTGACAGTTTGTCATAGACAAAAAAGACTTTTTAAATCAGTAACAGAACTTTTATGAGAAGAAATGGAAACTATGGACATGCATTTTGAAAAATGAGGAAGAAAGATGACTGAAGACAAAGTCATTTCTAATGACTATAAGGGCTATGTGTTCTTTACTGCCCGTCCTTTGTGATGCAGTCGACAGATGATTGTGGCATAGATTGTGTGTGTGTGTGTGTGTGTGTGCGTGCATGTGTGAATTGGTATGTTTGAAGAATGAGAAACTTTCAGTGAGAGTTGACAGAGAATGTGCTCATTATGCTACTACAGTATAAAGATGAAAGCATACAGTGAATATAGACTTCACTCTTAGCTGTGGAGTGGTCATTTCTAGGATCACCTAATTTTTTCAGGTGTGATTATATTTTGTAGTGTGTCTGTAAACTCCTGCATATTAAAAAAAACATATCAACCTGTAATATGTCTTATTGTTTCCTAATAGTTTAGAGCCATGCTAGGCTAGACTTTTTACCAAGATCACCATCTGAATTTGAGGCTAGTTTTATCTCTAAAACTTGGTAAATTAGGAAAATTGACTGAGTGACACTGCAACTATGAGGGCATGTTCTGTTCTGTTCTTCTGTACTCATGTATCATGTATCATTAGTGGCTACATTTGGTCTCAAACCTATGTATTTGGAACCTGACAGTCCGCCTTGTTAGCCTGATACTACCAGATACTACATTGATGCCAGAATACAGACCCCTTCATCTGAGTAGATTTTTATTGTTGGACATTATAGAGTGGTTCAGGAGGGAGCGCTAAAACCTGAAAATGAGTTAGCATTTCAGCACCTCCGGTTCCTTCGTCTCCAAGTTAGTGGGTTTGTTGAATGGGTTTTGGTTGGATGCCTGATATAAGGTCTGTGGTTAACACAAGCTGAAGAGCCTTTAACATTTTCTTCTACAACATTAAATGTGAGTAAATACCCCACTGTGAACTTTGAAGCCTATAGGTGTCTTTAAAAAGGTGGTTGCTAACAAATGGCTTTGTACAACACAGCTTTGTAGCCTTGCAGCAGTAGGGATGTTAAGTCATGTGACTGTAGTATAGTTCATTATAGCCTATGCTTTTTACTTTTGGCAATTGCATTTAAGCTTCAAAAATAAAAGTGGTGTTCATTTGTGAAGATTACCGTGCTAGACGAAACATGTAAGTATTATAAACATTTGTTTGTAGCAAATTATTTTCTGCTATAATCCAAAAGCCAATGGATAAATCCCATAGGCTTTTTGATCAGGGAACCAGGGAGATGCTAACTTCCATGCAGCCTACAGAAAAACATCCCTGGGGCTTTCTATTCAGTCCATCTAAATGTCAATATGTTTTATATTTAATTGTTCATGTATCCAGTATAACATCATGAGGGTTAGCAGTCAGTTGAACATCTGCAAAGAAGTCCTAGCTGCAATCATGCAGTTGTACAAGGAGCAAAAATCTGATGATGATAACGATAAAAAATTAAAATATCATGTCTACAGTTTGGGTGGGAGTTATCCTGTAGATTTAACCTTGGGGTTAAGATAAAAATTTAGGTCAATAAACAACTTTTTAGCTCACAGTTTTCCCAGTTTATCCAAAAAGTGTTCATAGGAATTGTATTTATTTTATTTAACCTTTGTTTATACAGGTAATCTCATTGAGACACAGGGATTATTTCTCAAGAGACCTGTTTCAATGTAAATAAAAAAAAAGGAATTATTCCAAAAAGGGATCAAGTAACCATCGCCGTCACACTTTTTACAGCTCTTTGTTATAACAGTGGAACACTAAAACCTGTGTCGTTAGTGTCTTACTCTTATAATCACATAACTTCTCAGACATTCACACAGCCAGAGCTGTGCATTCATGATGCCTTGTGGCCTTACACAATGTGCCGGCTGGCTCTGAAGCACAAACATTACGGTGGACCACTAAATTCCTCACCCTGGCCTCTGCCTTTTTCTGAAAGGAGGGAGAAACAGTCTTGACTGCCACAGTCAGAACTATTGGTGTGGGCCTCACCTCCACCAACTCTACAGTCTCCACTTACTACTAGACTAGAGGTGTTTAGTGGGGGGGAATTATACTTTGGCCAGTCTGTTCAGTGCTTGTTGGGTACAACCCATGGAAGGGTTCAATCTTCTGGGAGAAGTGAATGTATTCAATAAATCTAAAGTAAGTGTGCCCATTAGACTTTGTTACTCCAAAGTGTAAAATTGGTGGCACAAAGGAAAGGTTAATATAGGTGAAAAAAACCATTAGGATTCATTGTCAGAGAACCATGGATATCTGCGGCTAATTTCATGGTGATCTGGTAATCCAACATGATGCTGTTCTAAACTATTACGTTGGGGCAGATGGACAGTCCAATGAGTCAGGACATTTACATGCACAGTTAAATCGAGCTATGGTTATAGCTCGATTAGGCCATTTAGTTGGACAACTGTCCTTGATCCAGTGTACAAGCACCGGAGGAGAATCCATATATTGTCGGAAGTATGTCCAACGCTGCCACAGCAGGAAGAGATATGCCCCCTTTCAGCTTGTTGCTATTGGACCTTCTTCTGGTTGACCTATTATGTCACATACCACACGAATTAACAAGCGGCGGTGACAACATGGATAACTTTTTTGGCATTGTACATTTCATACATACTCTGCCCTTTACTTTTTACCTTTGTCTTGTTTTGTTTTTTTCCATTCTTCATCTTCTTCTGTTTTTCCAAGCTTTCTTCTATGAATTTATGCGGTTTAACTCCCAGGTCAAAGCCCAACGTGGGACTATGGAGCATGTGCAGAACACCAAGACCAGTTCAGGTCCAGTTGAGGCGTATACATGAAAGAGTAAATTTACCACCAACTAAATTATTTAGGTGTGTAAGCCTGACTTCAAGAAATTCAGTATAGTATGATTTTATGTGTTTTGCCTGTCTGTTGGTAATAAAGTCATTTTACAATCAAATCATGTCACACTTATTAAGTGATGCAGAAGTCATCACTCCATCTTCCCTGAAACGTCCTGATCTTTAATTAATTTTTGGTCATACTATACACTGTAGTAGTGATAGAAAAGTTGGAATTTTAATGTTACACTTTTTCCAGGTCATTTACTTACTTGTTTTTTTTTGTTTGTTTTGATTTTTCTGTTCTTTAAAAAAAAAATCTGATTATTTTCTTGCATTTTTTACAAATTTTTTGTAAATGTTGGGGTAATTTTTTCTTTCTCTGCTTATTGCCTTCTTCCCATGTTTAGGACAGAAACCAAGCCAATTTATTCAAGTTTCAAAAAAGTTTTATGCTGTGGAGCCATATATAATAATGACTTTATAACTTCAAAATATATTTAGTACCCCACTCTCTGAGACAGCATGTTCGTCTGAATATCGTGTCTCAGAATACATAAATAAAAGTCATGACCCTGTCCACAGAACATAGTTGTGGACCAGTCTGAAGACAAAAACCTACCTCTAACATGAGAGGATTTTTTGAATCGGTTTATGCTAAGGCTTTTGTCCATACCATCTCCTACACATCCAGGGTTTTAAATACTTCTTATCATGGGTGTTCTATCCTGGATAAAATTATTTGGCACATTTTCTAATTGGGGTTTTCTTTATCATAGATTCAACTGACAAAAATTCAAATATTAGTATCCCTCTCTGCATCCTCCTTCAGATGTGGCTGAATTCTTTTAGAGTCAAACAGACAGGCAGAAACCAAAAAGTACACATGGCAAACCTTCTCACCATGGAGACCTCACCTTGTCATCTGCTTCCGTCACTAATGGCGCCATTGTGCTTCCCATTGGACTCGGAGCATTCAATGTTACCCTTGATGACGATGTTTGTCTGCTTGGGCTGTTTAGTTTGTGTAAATTCAGGGAAATGATCTTCTGCCAGAGTTGTTGTACACAGAAGCTGGTGTCCCATGACAATGTTTGAATGCTCATTCGTGTAAGAGTCATCCTGGCATTTCATGGCACTATGAGAATATATATATATATATATGAGATATTAGGAAACTATTTCTGTAGCTTCTCAAACAGTTCAATGCTAATCTATCTATCTATCTAGTCCCCAGATTTAGCATTTAAGCAGAGTGGTATACAAAATGGTTTATACTGGGCGACATTGGCAGCTGCCTGGGGGGATGTTTTGTTTACTTGACATTCAAAACAATTAAATGTAAGGGAAATGGTGAACTGCACTACGCTAATCCTGTTGCCTCTCCGGAGCATTACTGCTCCCTTGTTTCCTAGCTTTCCCGGATTCTGGCCGCAACCCTGGCTGTGTCTGATTGTGGTGGTATCTGTGCTGGTGCTGTGACCCTGCCTTGGTTGTGCTCGTGCTGTGGCTGCACTGATACTGTACCCCCTGCTCGCCCTGATCGTGGTCTTGCTCCTGGTTGCGCCAATGCTGTAATCATGCCTTTGGACACCTCCCTATCAATATACGCATGAGACTCTTATCAGCACCCCCAATATATTCATAGAGTGCATTTGATAATTTCACACCTATCGTTTCTGTAATATGACATGTGTTTACGTTATTGCTGTGCCCCCCCCCCCTTTCCTTTTTGCCACAATTGTATTTCATTTGTTTTTTTCGACATCTATTGCACGTCTGTCCATCCTGAAAGAGGGATCCGTCATCATCCTCTGCTGCTCTTCCTGAGGTTTCTTCCTTTTTTTTTCTCCCTTGTTACAGGGGTTCTTTTCCTTGGTTTTTCCTTGGGTGAGGTGAGGGTATAAGGGCAGAGGGATGTCGTACACTGTAAAGCCCTCTGAGGCAAACCATGTTCTGTGATAATGGGCTCTATAAATAAAATTGACTTGACTTGAATTGACTTGAGGGGGGTGGGGGTACAGTATTTCTTGGTCACAGAGCATACAGTCATTGTTTCAGCAGATAAAATGACATAAAGAAGGTAGACGAGACCTTAAGCAATTAAGCAATGAGGGTGAGACAGACTTCATATTTGTTTGTTGGTTTGATACATAATTTGTCCATCTTGCAGTGTACAATTCTTTTCTCAGTCTCAAAAGGTCAGCCTCTCCATCTCATGAATTTCTTTGAAGATTGCGAGCAAGATGTCTTCTGTAGGTGGGTCGGTCTGTAACCATTTATGCAATTGCTTTTTTTGCTGCTATTATAAATAATTTTAGCAGGTATCTGTCACTTCCTGTTATCTCTTCTGGTAGAAGTAGTAGTTATGCATGTATGTGGGATTTGTAGCCAAAGAATCTGCTGCATGATTCCCTGAATATTTACCCAAAGCAATTAAACCTTTGGGCAGGTCCAAAAAATGTGGTGGTTTGCCTCATCGTCTCCACAGTTTCTCCAGCATTTATGGTCTGTAGATCTTAAATATGTTTTCAACTTGGGAGTAGTGGTTTCCCACATGTTTTCCCAATGTTGACTGGTTATTTTTTCCTGTAATTCTTTTCCCCATCTCTCCTTTAAATAATTTGTAGAGGTTCCTCTACTCTTTGCAATTCCCTGATAAAGTTTTGAGATGATAGATTTGATACAATCACTGAGTGCCTGCTTGACTAATTGTATTGGTTCATTAGGTTCTGTGTTTGGTTCACTTCTCACAATTTTTAAGGAAGTATTGACGCAGCTGTAAATATCTAAAAAAGTCATATTTTTCCAAATTATATTTTCCCCTCAATGTCTGAAAACTTAGCAATGTATTTTTCTCCATTATTTTGCAATATGCAGTGATACCCCTATCCATCCAGTGCTTGAATCTAGAGTCTATAATAATCTCTAATTTGGTTTAAACCCTGTATCATATGCCATCCATCTGGATTTTTTTAATTGTGTCCACAAATTGAATTGTTTTATTACAGAAAACCAGATTTGTAAATTAAATGATGTGAAGGCATTGAGGTGTTCATGGAATGTCATCATTAGTTTGTAGTCTCCAATCATTGCCTGTATTGGAATACCTTTGCATACACTCTCCATCTCTTTCCAATTTGCCTCATAATTACTGTCAGACCAGATGATTATCATTTTTAATTGTACCCCTTGGTAGTAGTCCTTCAGATTAGGTAGGGCCATACCATCCCCTTCCTTGCTGATGGTTAGTGTACTGTATTTAATCCTTGGTTTCCAACCATTCCAAATAAATCTGGAAATTTGTTTGTCCCAAATATGAAATTGAATCGGCGGGATTCTGACAGGCAGTGACATGAATAAATATAACAGTCTAGGTAGAACCGACAGTCATATAATTTCAATTCTTGCGTTTAAATTCAGTAGGGATGTTGACCAGTTACCTTAGTCATCTTTAATTTTTTGTTTACTCTTTCATAATTTTTTTGTATAAGTCATTAGGGCAATGTGTTAACCAAATTCCCAGGTATTTAATTGCATTTTGCGACCTGTCAGTGGGGAGTCTTTGCCTTACGTCAGGCGATGGATTGCAGTTGAAATTTAATATTTGTGTTTTTGTATATTGAATTTTTAGCCTGAGTATATTTCAGATGATTCGAGTAGATCTAAGAGGTTTCGGAGGCAGATGTTTGGATTATGAACATAAAGTAAAATGTCAAATGTCATTGACCTCAATTCCTTGTATATTACCGTCTTGTTTTATTACTTGTGCGAATGGTTCTATATATAGTGCAAAAAGAGTTGGGGAGAGGGGGCACCCTTGACGTGTAGATCTCTCTAATTTTATGCGGTCTGTGAGACATCCGTTTATCTTGATCCTAGCTGTTGGAGCTGAGTATAGAATTATTATACTGTTAATTGATTTGTTATTAAAGCCGAATCGTTCCATGACTAAAAACTGATATTTCCAACTGACGCAATCAAAAGCTTTTTCAGCGTCTAGGCTGATTAACACAGCATTTGTTTAAGTTTCTCTGATATTTTGAATTATATGAAGTGAGCGTCTAATATTATCCTGTGTTTGATGGCCCCGGACAAAACCTGTTTGGTCATTGTCAATTAGATTGGGAGCAAAGGAGTCCAGTCTCTTGGACATGATGGAGGCATACAGTTTGTAGTCCTAATTTAAAATTGAAATTGGTCTATATGAACTACATAATGTTGTATCCTTGCCCTCTTTTGGGATAACAGAAATGACGGCTCCACTCCAAGAAGGTGGAGTTGACATTTTTTCTAGCGTCCAGTTAAAGGATCTTAACAGTATTGGCAACAGATCATCCGTAAAAATCTTAGACCATTCGGCTGGTAAGCCATCACTTCCTGGAGTCTTATTATTTTTTAGTTTATTTAATCTTTCTTCTAGTTCTTTTTCTGTAATCTGTGACGTTAGGTACTCATTTTGTTGTTTTCCAATGGAGGGGAAGTCTAATGAATTTAAGAATGATTTTATGCTTTGCTTGTTTTCTTGTTTTGGTTCTGAGTAGAGGGTCTTATAACAGGATTGGAATGCGTGATCTATCTCATCTAAATTATGGTACGTTTCTCCTGTCTTTGGATCGGCTATTTTATATATTGAATGTGAGATCTGTTTTGTTTGTATTTTCTTTGCTAATAACTTTATAGCTTTAGGGTCTACTTCATAATATGATTGTTTTAGAAATGTATATTTTTCCTTTAATTCTTTGTTGTAAATGCCCAAGATCTGTTCCTGGTTTTCTTTTATTTTAATGAGAATTTAGGGATCCTGATTTTCATAGTGTTGTCGCTCCAAGTCCTTTAAATTATGTTCAAGTTGAAGAAATTTCTCTGCCTTTATTTTCTTAATTGCCGTACTAATAGATATTAATTTTCCTCTGACAACCGCTATTAAAGTGTCCCATAATATATTTGGGGTCACTTCCCCATTGTCATTGTGGTTGAGAAAGGTCTTAATTTCCGATTGTATTTGTTGTATGGCTGTTTTGATGTTTAGTAGGCTTGTATTCAGTCTCCAAATAGTTTTCCTTGGTCTATTATCTAGATGTAATTTCAGGTAAATTGGTGAATGATCCGAGATGTCTCTAGTTCCAATGTTACTTTTCTGAATCCTGTGATGGTCATTTTGGAACATACAAAAAGTCTGTTCTAGAAAAAATTGTGTGGGAAGCAGAGTAAAATGTATAGTTTTTATCTATTGGGTGTAGGTCTCTCCACACATCAATCAGGCCAAGTTCATCCAGACCTTTTCTCAGTAATTTAGTCTGAGGGGTTAAATTTCTTTTACTGTTAATTGTGTCCAGTTTACCTTGTATTACTGTATCAAACTCACCTCCACAGATTAGTGTGCCTTGTGATTCTGAAGCAATCAGTTTAAAGATTTTCTTTATATCTGTTCGATCACTTTGTGGTGGTAGGTATACACAAAAAAGGGTTGTTAATTTATTTTCTATTTTCCGTTGGATTAGGATATAGTTGCCTTCATCATCTCTGATCTCCCTAACTAATACAAAATTAATAGAGTTATGTGTTAATATTGCTACTCCTCATTTATATTGAGTTATTTAAGCCATTCACATTCCAAGAAATTACTCTAAAGTTACTATACCCCATAACAATAGTTCAGTCTGCATGTGCCGGCAAGATAAACAAACTAAAGAAGAAAAACTAAACAATAACAGATTATATGAACAAGAACAGATGAGAACAATACAACCTTGACTTCCTCATACTGCCCTGCCTTCTTCATATACCCATTCATTTGCTGGTGGAGAAACATGCCTACATTGAGTAGGGGCTCCCTCTTTGCTAAAAGCAAAGTTTCCTTCTTCTCTTGAGCCAGTCTCTTAGTCCCTTCTCTCTCAGACAAACAAAAATGACTCTGAGGTGTTTGTGGGAGTCATGGTTTTTCTTTGTGGAGTTTTCATACTTGTTGTCTTTGGAAAACTCTAAGCCTCTCACAGGCCCATCTGGCGTGGTCTGCTGTTCTGGTCCAGTGTGTGTCCTGAGCGAGTCTCTCTTCCCAGTCCACATCAGCTGTTTTCGGTGGGTCCACAGTGTAGCCTCTCTTTCTCATGTCCTGAGCTGCTTCCGCAGTGCTGTTGTAGAGGCGTGGTCCATTTTCCAGTGAATCCTCATCTTTGCCGGGTAAGGTGTTTGGAAGCGGATCTGCTTTTTCACTGAGGAGTTTTTTAATGTCTCTGTACTCTTTTAGTTTGTTATTCACCTCAGTAGGAAGGTCATGTGCGAATGTAACTCAATGCGAGTGTAAGATACTCAGTGCCTTAAG
This sequence comes from Plectropomus leopardus, assembly GCF_008729295.1. Lineage (NCBI taxonomy): Eukaryota > Metazoa > Chordata > Actinopteri > Perciformes > Serranidae > Plectropomus > Plectropomus leopardus. The sequence goes on from NC_056468.1 coordinate 1,370,871, forward strand.
TATCTTATCCTTTGCATTAAATCCCTGAAAATTAACCAGAATGGATCTGGCAATGGTATCATCTTGAGGTTTTGGGCTAATTGACCGGTGGGCTCGTTGGATCTGTAAGTCAGCGTTACTGTCGAGCAGCAACTCCGCTTTCAAAAAGCGGTCAATGAACGCTGGCACTGAGCTTCCCTCTGTGCCTTCGCTAATACCGTATATTCGTATGTTATTACAGCAGGACCTTCCTTCTAGGTTGGTGACTTTAGTCTGGAGGATTTTCCGTTGTTTGAGAGAGTAAAGCAGAGCATCTCGTAACTCTGGTTTAACCGACTCTATTTCGTCTATTTTGGATAGTGGGCAAGTCCTCCTCACCGCTGCCAGCCTCCATCTTGTCTCTATTGATTTTGTTGTCGTTCATCGATTTTCCTTCTGAATATCCTTCTTGAGTTTAAGTGTTCGCAGAAGTTTTCCTGCCTTTAAGCCCCATTCATTATGAATATTTTTTTTCATTTGTTGAAGCGAGAATTCGTGTTTTGGTGGGTTTTTCTTTCTATATTGACTGGGAGAGTTTTCAGTTTAGGTCGCCGCCCTGGTATGCTCACCGTAAATCCCTAATAATATCTTTTTATTTGTTGGTTGTTATTATTGTTTGTTGGATAAGCTGTTTATTAGTGTTGATTTCTCATTAGCTCTTTTTCTTGTGAGGGGTTGCAGTTGTTAGCAAAAATAATAACATCATGTTAAAGCATGCATTAATGTACAATAATTTTCAAAAAGTTCTCCTCTGAGGATACATTTTGTATTATAACAACCATGTTTTATTATACTGTCATTCATTCTCTGTTAACCCAGTTATGTTCCAAATACACACAATAAAATATTGTAATAGTGGATATTTGCTCTACATGCACTGAAATCACAAGCATTTAAAAAAAAAAGAAAATTCTGTGTATTATTATATATTTTATATATTGTATTGTATTGTATTATGTGGGTCCTTTTCTGTCCATTCCAATGGAAAGAGAATCTGAAGACAGAGATTACCTAGAGGTAACTCTTAGCAATTTGGTAGTGCCATGTTCAGCTTGTTTTTTTTTGTTGTAATGAACGGCTGTCTTGGAGATCTTCAGTTTTTTCGCTACCTGTCTCTCACTCATGCCAATTTCCAGCAGTGCCAAGATGGCTGCCTTTGTGGCTTCACATAATTCTTTTGTTTTAGGCATTATGTGAGAGCTGACAACTTCTGAGTTGTGCTACGGCTTGAATGTAAGCAGGAAACCACTCTAGGCCTTTGCATGTGCAGTGCTGCTTGTGACATGAAATGGCCTCTTATATACCCTGGGAATCAATTAAGCTTAAGAATGTCAAATAGGACATAAAGTATTATGTGACCAGCTGCATTTTTTGTTGTGTTCATTGTATTATACGTTTAGTGGTACCAGATATTAGAATGAACAAGAAATTGAAGAAAACAAGGGTGGTCTAATAATTTTTTCCATGACTGTATACATATATTTAATATATAATTTGTCATCATGAGTCAAAATATCCTTAATTTCTGAAAAAAAGTGGACAACCTCCATAGATGATTATTCTGTCAACATGATGTTAACAGAATATTAACACAACATATTAACATACATTTTTAGGTGACTGCATCATTAGAAAATCAAACCAGAAGAGTATTTTTCTGTTAAACTTTATTTCCTCTCATAATTTTCTGGTGACACTGTCCATTCCAATGGCATGAATTTTTTTTTTTTAAATCCCAAGTAAACGCTTTAAATCTTTTGTGTACGTTTTTTGACATTTACAAGTAATATAACATGTTTGCTTTACAAACAGTTCAAATGTGATTAATAGACTGCACTGTGCCCTGTGCTTCCTTCTTGCTTCAAAGTCAGCCATTATTAAGAAAGCTTGTTTGCTTGTATACAGCAGTCCACTTATGATGATGTGAAACACTGTGATTGGCTTACAGACATCCCATCAAATAAGTCTATGGATATGGGTTGAGTCCTGAAGTCTAAAGAGGTATTTCACCAATTTAAATCGTGGACTATCACCTCCCAGAAATCCCTCATACGTGGCCGTTCCCACGTATAAGGAGCTTGCTTTTCCATTATCATGACACATCTTGGTGGCGTTGGATTGGAAATAATGACAGCTTGTGCGGTGGCTGCAACAGAAATAGAGCTGCTAATATTTTGAACATCCATCACCGTGCTTCTTAGAATGTTATCGCCAGAGGAGAAGTCATGTAACATCACTCAGTGAAAATGCAGTCATCTCACATCTCAATTGTGTTTTATGGACATTTAGAAAATATTGCTTAAGTTTTGCACAAATCTGTGATAGAAACCCACCCAGTGTGGACCCAGGTCATAATTCAACACAAATGGTCTGATTCCTTTGTTTCATTTCACTAAGGAAAAAACCTTTTGGAATGTTAGGTTATTTGCTTTCTTGTAGAGGGTTTGATAAGAAAACTCTCTTGTCTATCCACTAAATATACTGTAGAGCTATTATTTTTACGTCCACATGTAAATATGTCTTTTCAATAAACTCTGTGAATTTACTGTCAGCCAAACAAGTTTTAAAAAAGACGGCAAGCAAGCTTGTGAGCACAATGGTGTATAAGCTAGCAAGGAGGAAGGAAACAGAACACTACAGAGAAAATGGAGAAAAGTTCCAGGAGTTATTGTGAGTGACTGGTCCCAGTGAGCTCAGCATCAGCAGTTTACCAACCAGCCCTGCAAGCAGACACTATGCTTATGTCACCCAGCTTGTGGCCACACCTATTGCATGTGAATGTCCATTTGTGGTGTGACCGCAGATTTAGACTTACCTGTTGACAATTCTTGACCCTAAACTAACATTTCTGACTTGTCCAACTCTCCATAACTTGATCATCTACAAGACTGCAGAAAAAAGAGTGATCAAGAAATGATTGATAATGAATGAAAATTTGCAGAATTTTCCTTTCTTTGGAACACCTCTCCAAACTCAGTGACAATCCATTACCTGTGGACTTGGGCGTAACCAAGCCTTTGGGATGACCCAGTTCTAAACCGATACCACAAAACTCAGACGACACTGAGATGCTTTCCCTCAAGATGGAGAAAATCGAGCCTCAGATGGAAGGATGTCTCCACATCACATGAGGGAGGCATCATAAATGCGATAGATTTGGCAGCCTGTTGTGCTGTGATGCTCCACAGCGGTTTATATTGGCTCAGAACCCAGACTGGAAGTTACAGTTGTTGTCCATCCTAACAGAGAGCTGTGACTTTCAGCATGGACTTCACAGAGGAACAGGAAATATGTCGGAAATCAGAGAGCTGTGGAAGTCGGCCCGGGCAGCCACAGCAACCATAGCACCATGCCTTCTGATAAAGCATGTGTCCAAGTGGTTCCTTCTCAACATAACATGGGATAATAACACATGTCCATATAAATTGTTATTGGCTTGTTGTGCTTGAATGTGTGGAACATGACTCATCCTCTTTAAAGAGTGTCACAGCTAACAGCTTTTATGGAACAGAAGTCAACATTTCCACAAAGGATCCTGCTTAGGCTGAGGATTCACAGTTGAGTAAACACTGTGATGTCAAAGGACTATCACTACTAAAAGTACTCTGAGTATGCTGATAGTACTGCTGTTGGCTGCTTGGTTCAATTCTTGGTTGAATCTCTTTCCTCCCCTGCCCTGCACTCATTTTAGAAAACTAGAGATCTAATCTCTACTCTAATGTCAAAACTGCTTGATGTCTATAGCGATGCTTGCAGCTCAGTGACAATGCTGATATGCAAGTGTTTAACAGGTCATGGAATAAGTAAGATTAATGTAGAATGGAGAACAGACTGTGTCACTAGAATAGGTGTCCATTAAAAGTTTTTTACATACACCCTGCAGCAAATAAGAATTGAATATTCACCCAGACTATGGTACAATAAAGCAGAATTCAGTATGTTAGCAAAATATATTTGCTTAATTAACACAAATACAGATAAGACTGATAGTAATGTTGTTAGTTTTGCAGATATTTGGTCATAAACCATAAGTATTGGACACATTGAGGTGTTGACCTGATGGTGGTGCTACATGCTCCATGAATGATGGCACCAATTTATAAGCTAGGCCTACTCTAACCAATAGTTGTGGAGACATTTCATCCAAAACCACAAATGAAATATCGTTAAAAGTTTGACCATGGCATGAATTACTTGGGCACTGATTTGTCAGTGGGAATCCAGCCAAAGTTCTTAACCTTGTCACTGACTTCCACAGGTTAGTCTATAGACACTGGCATGGTGTTGATGCCTGCCAATGCAGGGTTCATAATCAGCACAAACCTCCTGTGCATTAACAGAGTTCAGACTGAAAATATCACAAGGTAAAAGACAGAAAGTAAACCATAGCTGCTATTGAATCTATAAAATCCGTAACAAGGCCCAGTGTATCAGACATAGAAGGTAGATTTATTGGTCATTTTTTAAACAAAGAATTTAAATTTATCCATGATCCTGCTACATCTTTGGAGCCAAAGGATGAGTCGACCAAAATCAGCAGCTACTATGAAGATTCCATCCGGTTGCTTGGGTATGTTGCTGCTGGTGGCATCGTTCAATTCCTGAAGTGCATTTTTTGAACTTGCATCAAAGTCTTGAGTCCTTATGGCACCCAACAAGGTCAGCCCATCCAGCGCAACAGCTTGATCTGGGATGTTAGGGGTTAACCATGTCTCTGTGAAGATGTATGCAGAACAATCCCAGATTGGTGACTCCCAGTGGTGGTGGTAGAGACACAGGAGCAGTATCTTAGTGTCTTTGGGTCCAATTTGTGTAAAACTGCTTAAATGAAAGAGCAGAAATTAGCATTTAAGGAGCACAATAGATTAAACTATGTTTTCATAGGACTGTTTTCTACTCTGGACATTAAAATACCATTTAAAAAAAAGTTTAAGAATCAAAAATCACATTGCATGTTTGATCTCAACAGTTTACAGTGTAAATGTAAGGAGTTTTGCCCTGATGCTGGGTTGATAGTTAACATGGGTGTATTTGGAGTCAAGGTGTTCACTGCCCTCCAGTGGTCATTGCAACACAGAGAAACTGAGAGATGCAGCTAAGTGTTTCTATCAGGTGCATGAATGACATCCTCTGACAGTCTATCCTGTCAGTTCATATCAAACCGATAAGTAACTGATTATTATTGGATTATTGGCAACTTCAGGGGCAAGTCTCTAGTAAAGGTCTTTTGTCTGTTCCAGAGTCCAGGCTGAAGACTAGAGGGGACATAACTTTTGCAATCAAGACTCAGAGCCTGCCTGAGTGACTGTTTTTGTTTAAGTCTCTCCTAAAAATGTACTTCTATCAGAAAGCGTATCCTGATTTTATCTGAGCTGTTTGACAATTTTATTGCTATCTTACTGATTTTAAGTCTCATTCATTATCTTGATTTTAGTTCAGCCCTTCTTGTATTCTTTAATTTTTTTTATGTCATTTTATTAGTTTGTTTTATTCTTCTCGTGTTAGTTTTATTGTAAAGCACTGTTGTGACAGGTTATATGTAATTAAAGTTTATTATCATTGCTATTATTATAAATAGATTGATTTATTAAAACTTTTTCCACAGAAATGTTTTAATAATTGTTTTGTAACAATTTTAAGAGGTTAATTTAAATATGAAACACAGTTGGACAGTAGAAAAATAAAGCTTATTGCCAATCCCTTGAGGAATGAGAATCAGAATCAAAAAATAATCTATTGATTCCCATGGTTTGTTACAGCTGCTCAGATGCCAAGGATAGAAAATTACTAGGAAGTAGAAACACACACAAAGTCTTTAAAATTATAAAATAGCAATAATAAAAACAAACTACTACTTTACATACTAGTGTATATAAATATTTAAAATTCTAAATATGTATAATGTGCTGAGTGTGTAAAAATACAAAACTATATGCCTCATGCCACAATACAAAGTGTAAAACTAGTATCTAAAGTTACAAAAAGAAACATGTGTATGGTGCAACAATGTGCAATACAATATTTACATAAGTAAGAGAACAATATGAATATATACAGTACAATATGTTGTCAAATAAAGCCTACATTTAAAAAAGCTAATTTCATCATGTGACTTCATATATAATCTCCTACAGCCTATCAAGACATACAGGACATAGTTGCCCACACAACATTATAAGATGCTGTCCTCTACTGGAACTCAGCTAGAAGTACAGCAAAACCCCCAGACCTCATGTGCCCTGCTTTGTCCAAATTCAATCCCATAAACGTTAGCGGTGATGTTTAAACCTTTCTGTGAAGTGGGTGGAGGGGTTCAAAAAAAACAACCACCTCAAAGTGACCTCTTCATGTCCCATATATTATGCCTTTATGAATATATGCAGGTATCATTGTAGGCTTTTTCTCTTTATTTGGCCATATAATACCTAAGATTTGACTGTATAAATGGATGGATGTAAGGATGAGATACTGACTAACACACACACACACACACACACACACACACACACACACACATTTCTGATTACCACAGGAACGTTACACAGTTTTGAAAATGTTTTTGAACACATTTTCTCCTTCAGGTATCCACAGTATAGTATCAAAGAGAAGGTGTGAGCTACAGCCATGTAAACTATAACATATACACACACCATAATTTGTTTGATAGCTGTTTCCCATGTCAGTACCGCATATACACACACACGCACGCACACACACATACTGACACCCAATGTGAGCTTAGTGGATGTGAATGTGCATATTAAGAAGCCACTACAAACTCATAAATCATTTTGACTTTGGACACGCCCCCTCCTCTCCTATTGGCTGCTGCGCGCTTCATGTCGGTTACGTCCCCTCTCGGTAATTTAAATAGCCCCTTGCGCAATTTGATGAATAGTGTCCCTGTCAAAAGCGTTGGAGACAGATGAAGGAATGTGGACGGAGAGACAGCTGTAACAGAGAGGAGAGGGCGAACAGCTGCGTCATGTCTCCTCCTCGCGCTTTCATGTGGTAGTTTCTCTCCGGAGCTGGAGGTCGGGGGAGAGTTTGCTCAACTATTCCCGTCACCGTGCTGCCGTCCCGGGCTTTCTCTGTTGCTTTGCGTTGTTTCTAGGAAGCTATGGAGAACACAAGATGTAAAGTCCCAGTGTTATAAGCGAGTCGAGGTTGTTGTGAATAATTTATCCGGCTTGTCAAACTTCACTGCGGAAAGGGAAAGCTTCGGCACGGCTGAGGAAGGTAACGTCTCTGTTTTTACTCTTTTTTTTTTTTTTTTTTTTTTTTTTAAATATGCGCGCGCGTTACTGAGGCATTACAGGTTTCTTTTAAGCTAGCCCCTCCTGCCTGTAAACAGCGTGTCTGTTAAGATATATCATTAAGTTACTCAATTTAATGAGACGTAGTTTATGCATAAGAAAACATTTTATAACGTTTCTCGTGTTACAGTTACTGTTACAGCTGGAACTCTTCCAGAACTCGCTTGGTGACCCCCCCCCCCGCCACCAAAACACACCAAAACACACCATAGACTGCATGCCTGTAACATTAACCCTCTGGAACCTGGATCCAGCTATATTGTGCTGTTTTCAGACGCCTTTTACCATTATTTAAATCTTTGACATGTGAGCACATTGGTTTGAAGTTGGCATAAAATAACCTGCAAATTGCAAAAAAATGAATACAAACAGGTGACTACCAAATAACCTGAAAATTAGCTATATATTATATATATATATATATATATATATATATATATATATATATATATATATATATATATAGTTCAGTTTATTATTATAGATATCATAAACTATTATAGTGTTTCTGTTTTATTTTAACACTTTTTCAGGTCATTTTCTGTTTTATTCTGTTACTTTTCTTTCCTTTTTTGATAATTTTCGGTAACATTATTACAGCTATTTACTATTTCTTGCTTATTTCATGTTAATTCTTCCATGTTTTCCATGTTTGCCATCTTTTCATGTTTTTGAAAGAAATCAAGCCAGTTTTCCCATCGGTCTACCTGCCAAATCTAAAATAAGATTACTTGTGATTTATTCATGTTAAAGCTTTAGTGAACACAATTTTTAATCTATGTTCGATTTTATGTGCTACTTACTGTATACAGACTATTTTGTTTATCAGTATGTTGGTGTCTGGGTCAACCTGTTAGAGCTTTTCAAGGGACCATGTTAACAATCAGATGCTGAATGATCTCTCTCATGCTGAAGCCTTGTCAAGGTTTGTCAGCAAGTTAAAATGACTCTTGTGTAGTAGGATTTATTACAAGCTCATGTTTGTAATTATTGCAAAGACAATATCCATAGCCAAATGTATACATTTTATACAAAAGTACTGTCATCGTTGATATTAGACAAGTATTACTGCAAGAGCCAATGTTATCCTTAAAAGGTGGAGGAGTGAACATAGCAGCTCTTCTACCTGTCTCACTTGTCAAACTATTGTGTGTCTAGGAGCCTCTGAGGGCTCACATCAGCATGGTGAACAGCCAAGCGTCAGGCGTACTGCCGGCCCCCAGGTCATGTGCAGGATGTGGGGGGAAGATTGCAGACCGCTTCCTGCTCTTCTCCATGGAGCGCTACTGGCACACTCGCTGCCTCAAGTGCTCTTGCTGCCAGGCCCAGCTGGGGGACATTGGCACCACCTGCTACAGCAAAGGGGGCATGATTCTGTGTCGGAGTGACTACATCAGGTGAGAGGAAGAAATAGGTGGCAGAGGAAGAGGGAGGAGGGAGGAGAGGAAGCTGCTGATTTTAGAATTTGGAGGCTGCACAGACTGAGCAATCTGTGTTTTTGTGTTTGCAGACTGTTCGGGCACAGCGGGGCTTGCAGCGCCTGCGGCCAATCGATCCCAGCCAACGAAATGGTGATGAGGGCGCAGGGAAATGTTTACCACCTCAAGGTAAATCCCCAGCTCTCACATCAGTGTGCTTTGTCTCCCGCTGCTTGTTTGACAGGAACATCTGGGACTTGGTGGGCAGAGACAGTGAGGCGGGAACAAGTGTCCCCTAAGTATCAGGAGAGAAATGATTTTGCCCTCCGTCTTTTACCTACTCACTGTTAAACTTTGATTGAGACATATTTTTGAATCTTTCAAGATGTGTTTCAACAGATTTTATGGTTTCATAAACATTTATCATCCAGTTTCAGGATGACAAAATTCTGTTTCAACTCTTGATGTGATGCTCTTAGTATATTGTGCTGTAATGGCTAGAATTCGATCCATTTCCATTTCTGACCCTTTGTTTTTATTTCTGCTCATCTGTAGTGTTTCAGCTGTGCCACCTGTAGAAACAGACTGATGCCTGGAGATCGTTTCCATTACATCAACGGTACAATCTTCTGTGAGCACGACAGACCCGGCGCCGTCTTGCTCAACAGCCACCTGCCTCCACTTCAGAGCAACTCTGTGCTGACGGACCAGAAGGTGAATAAAGACACCACAGAATCAGTCTCCTTACATGAATATCACTGTGCTTTAATGTTAACGAGGTTATATTTACATTCCTCCTGGGGCACCAGCTGGGCGCGTCATTAATATGAAGAAAATTAATCAGCATAGTGGGTAAAATACTAAAAATATCATAGATGCTATTTCAAAATGCAGTGAACAGTCTTTACTTACAATACGTCACAGCAGGAACTGAAAAATTGAAACAGTGTAAAAAAGGTGAAAAACACTTAAGACTTAAGAGTCAGGTTGCAAGGGTCTCAGAAAATATTGCGGTTTCGCAGTATCACAATATTACACAATCATTATTATTATTATTATCAGAATGACCCTTGAAAAAAGAGAGGTTAATTTTGGTCGAATAAACATTTTATTTATGCTTTACTTTTTACTGTAATTGAAACTTGAAGCCATTTTCAATGTGTAAAAAGTCTCCATTTCGAAAATAAGAAAAAAAAGGTAAGATTCTTTAACCAGTCATGTTATTTTTCATCATCATAGATAAGCACATGTACACTATATGATGACCTATATGATGATAAAAGTTAGGGAATTCACAATGACATTTTCGAGGCCTGGAAAAGTCATGAAATTAAAAAGAATAATGGAAAGTTTCGGAACAGTCATTTGTTGTGTGTAATTAAAATTGTTCCAGTTATCTTTCGTGGATAACATCCACACAAAGGCATAATTATTTTCTGTAGCTGTGGACCTAATGCCACGATGTGTGACAGCGTTTTGTTTAACATCCTTTCCTCTTTCTCTCTGTGCTTTGTCTCTCCCGTCATGTATTCCAGCTCAAATTATTTTTGAATAGAGTTTGAATCTTATATGTTAAACAAAAAAAAAACAACGGGCAAATTTTGCAAGAATTTAAAAAATCAATAAATAAAATTTGAGTTTTAAAATTTTCTCCATGAAAAAGTGTGGGGCCCTTGTGTACTTTATATTTCCACTCATTTTCAAGTGAAATATTGTACTTTATACTGTGCTATGTTTATCTGAAAGCCTTGTTGTTAATTATATGGGAAATAAATATTTTACATATATACCATATTGTCAGCATATAAAATTCAATGTTTCAGATTAATATTAAAAATCATTTTTTCATTTAAGATCAGCTCCACCTTGACCAGCTAAAACATTAAAATACTGCTTACCTGTATCAGTAATTGTAATCTCATTATGATAATAAAATGACAGTGACAGGATTGTTCTGCCAAGTAACACTAATAAGCACTATCGTTTTTGATACTTGGTACATTTTGCTGTTAATACTTATTTACTTTCAAAGGCATTACATAGTAATGCATAAATTATAGTGGGGTATATATAGTTTATAGTTTAAATTTATTGTATTTGATGTTGATATGGACATCACAGTAGCATTAGAAATGCACATTTATGCACAAGCACTAGATGCCCTGATGTTAGTGTTTGTAGTGGAATGCTAATTTGCAACACCTGTCACAGGAGGCTTTAGAAAAAAAAAAGATTATTGAAAAGAAAAGAAAAAAATGCATCCATAAGCACACAAGGAAATCAAAAAAGGAAATGTACATAAACAAAATACACCCACACAAAGTTCAAAATGCAAGTGTGTGTGTAAAGAGTCAGAACAATGACACTGCCGTCATTTAATACAGGGATACTAAACGTGTGAGTGACAAGTCGCAACAGCACTGTACACTTTTCTAGGATTTTAGCACGTTTTTAAGATTTTAGGATGTTTTTCAGATTTTAGAACATTTTAAGACATATCTAGGATCAGGGGGTGTGCGGGATCCTCCACTGCCACTTGTTTTGATAAACAAGTTCTTTATTGATGCTGTTTATGCACTCTGGCACCTTATTTAAAAGTACAAAAATGATTTTCAGTGTGAATCACTTTAAAGTGAATCAGAAAATGGTTTTGGGAGGCCACCCAGCACCTTTTGGGGGCCAGATTCAGGCTTTGGGCTGCAAGTCACTAAAAAACACATTGATTAAAAAAATAGAATGATACTTTAAAATCAGAATACTTCTTTTACTCCTGAAAGATCAGATGTGACTGTAGGACAGCGGTGTTATCTGATATCTCTTTTTGCTATATATCATTTTGTCATCTACAGTAATTTAACTGTTATTTACGACATATATAGTATGTCTGTCTGTCCTGGAAGAGGGATCCCTCCTCAGTTGCTTTTCCTGAGGTTTCTACCATTTTTTTTTCCTGTTAAAGGTTTTTTTAGGGGAGTTTTCCTTAGATGATGTGAGGGTCTAAGGGCAGAGGGATGTCGCATGCTGTAAAGCCCTCTGAGGCAAAATTGTGATTTGTGATAATGTGCTTTATAAATGAAATTGTACTGAATTCATAACTGAACTGAAAAAATCCTCAACTTTACATCCCTAAGATACTGATTTTCTAATGGTCTGTACAAGTAGCACATTATTATTATAATCTATTAAATGAATTCATATCATGTTGCATGTCAAATTTATTTATTCACAAGTAGGCATACAACAGATGTAGTTTTGTTTATGTGTGTGTATGTGTATATGATAACAGAAGAACAGCTGTGGGGCTCTGTGTGTTGTTGCAGTGACCCTGACCCTTGTCCCACTCTCTGGTCTTGTGTGCAGGTATGCTGAGTGGCAGGAGTGCTGCATGTTTTCCTCCCCCTCCCTCCCGAGCTTCACTTTTCTTTGGTGCACTATTCCTCTCCTGCTACTGTTGTTGTTGTGGACTCTCATCTCTGCCTCACCTCTCTTCCTCGGGGAGGATGCAGTTTCTCACCAAGATCTTCGTCCATCACCGTACCAGAGACTCTATATACCGCATTCAGAGTCTCATTTATGTTGTGTTCAATGTTAACGTGGTCTGTGCATCATGCAAAGACTTGAGATTATGTGGACTGCACTGGCAGAAGGCTTCTTCAGGACTAAGAGAAAGCAAAACAATGACGATGAAAACCTGCGCCAACTGGCAGATGGAATAAAAGATGTCTGAATGAACATTTGATGGATTGCTGTAAAGTGACTGTCAAAGCTTTGCTTACGGCGTGTGGCATCATGTCCCCTCAACCTCAGTGTTTCTAATGAACTCTTGATCTCTCTTGTATTTCTTCATCTGAGATCTCACACACTGAGTTTGGAATATGACATTGATGGGTGTCAGGCACAAATCCAGAAAATCTGAACATGTTCAGTCATGGGAGACCTTTAAATGAGTTTTAAAAATAGTCAGAAGTGAGATTCAAACCCACAACAGAAACTTTTTTAACCCTTTGAAACCTGGAGTGACATCATTTCCCTTGCTTTTAGACGCCTTTCAAAAGTATTTAAATCTTTGAACGTGGAGTAAATTGGTGCAATTTCTCTCAAAAACATGGGAAAAAGGCAATAAGCAACTTGGTAGGAAATGTTTCACAATCTGCAAGAAATTAGTAGATGCAGATTTTTTTTAAAAGAAAAAAACTAGGGAAAGTATATTAATATATATCATAATTACATTTTATAATTATGTTACAAATGCATTCATATTTCAGGCACTTCCAGATCATTTCCATTATTGTTTCTAAACTTTGTTTTCTTTTTTCTGTTGTTTCTAACACATTTCCAGGTCATTTTCTTCTACTTTTTACTAATTTCTTGCTAATTTGGGGGTAATTTCCTCTTTCATTGCTCATTGTCTTCTTCCCAATATTTCTGAAAGAAATAAAGCAAATTTGCTCATGGTTTCAGAGAGTCAAAGTTAAAAACAATTGTTTGTCAGAAGTAAGATTAAGGAAACAAAAATCTAAAGTTGCTGTATCTTCAGGCCCTGCACAAGGCACCGAAATCATCCAGTGAAGGTTTCATTTTCTTCCGAGTTTTACTTCTCTATCAGATGCCTGTTCAGTGTGTGGAAAAGAAATTGTGGAGCTGAAAAGAAAAATCCTATTAAAATAATTTTCCTGTATCACGAATGGCGTCATTTTGAAGCCCCTTTACGGCATTACAGTGGCATTATCTTGCATGGCACCCAGCATGGTGGATGTGACTGTCTCTCTCACTGTCTTTAGCCCTGTATGGTGAAAACATGCCTGATTACCCCGAGGAATGGAATTAAGGGGCTTGAGCTCTGACCATTTACAGAAGCAATTAAACATGAGCCCTGTATCTGTGCTGCTGGAGCTCTTGGGAGGCTGAACTTGGGGCATATCCTGTGGCTGACTGGCTCGGTGGCTGCCTGCCGCTAATAAAGCCTAATCTGAAAGCAGGCTAATTAAAGGGGAGTGGCCCCCTCTCCATCCAGGGCATTTGAAACAATCTGATGTATTTACTGTTTACCATGTTCCAATTAAAGCTCCAACACAGACCGGTTTGTTTCCCACTGCAGCTCTTTGTTCTCTGCCACTCCGCATGGCTGCTGAAAATTATTTTCCAGAGCTGCATCTAATTCGCTCCAACTCTGTGTGCCTTCTTAATGTAAAAACTCAAGTCTCAGCATAGCGTCGAAGGTTGGGAGTTAATCTTAGTGTGATAGCAGAAAGCAGACGATAGGATCTGCTCTACTTTCACACCTTGCCTTGGAGCATGGCAGCCATCAAACTCACACCTTAATGCGCTTAGCTATTTCAAAACGTCCCACTTGTCATGGTAGGTGCTGATACTGCATCAATTATTTATTCCACGTCTGATCAAGAAGCGTCACGCAAATTCATTAACGTATGCAAATGATCACAATTACAATTATCTTTGTATCATGATGGTGAAGAAATAAAACCTCGGCACATTCCCGAGTCCCACCGCACCACAAGTTACACTTTGCATTCAAACTAATCAAGCCTCATCTGCCTTTTCCTAATTAGCCGGAACGTTTTCAGATGCCAATTAGCAGGTCTCATGAAAAGACTCTTTGCCATGAGGCATTGTCTTTTATCAGAGCTTCTGCAGGTGTGTGGCTCACCATGTAGCCTGTGTCATAGGAAAGTGTTTATTCCTGCTAATTAATCATATTAACACATGCAGATGAGTGTAATTGCCTGAGCTCCGCCACCTCACACTGTGTGAAGACACAAGATGATGCCAGGATATTTTTACATGCTCATGATGAAGAGGAAGAGGACCGGAGAAGCCTCCCTCTTGCCCAGATTCTTCTGTGATATAGATCCAAGATGGATGCCCTCCTTCAGCCCAGTTCTCTTGTGATGCTGATCCGCTGCTCTGTTAGCCAGAAGATCTTCGCAACGACTTGCCAGACGGAGTGTTTGGACTCGAATGCTGTGCTGGCGCTTACACATCTCTGTGACGGTCCAGTCTGCTTGTGTCGCCAGATGTAGTGTAAAATGTGAACAGCAGGAGAACACAGGGGCTCAGCTCCCATCTAATAACTGCTGTTAGTAGTTTTTTCCTATTTTCACTTTCATTTGTCTCCGCTTTAAAGCTGAATGCTCATTACTGTGGTGTCTTTGAGCTGCATGTCCATGACGGTACTTATCAACTGCGTTTAGCGATACCACATCATAGCTTGTACAGACGCCATGTTAATGGGATATTAGTAGTCATTAAACTGTACCAGAGTGGTTATTCCTCTTTTCTATATCATGTGGGATTCATTAAACCATTCATAGCTCACATTTTTAATGTGTCAACTCTCCAAACCAGGGATACTCAACTTGCTTTGCTTGGGGGCCCCTTTTGCAAAATGAAATGGCCAGAATTTAGGATGTTTGACAGATTTTGGGACATTTGTAGAATTTTAGGACATTTATCAGATTTTAGGATATTTCTAGAGATTTTAGGACATTTCTAGAAATTTTAGGACATTTCCAGAATTTTAGGATGTTTCCATGATTTTAGGACATTTCTATGATTTTAGGACATTAGCAGGATTTCAGGACAATTCTATGATTTTATATTGCTTCTAGGATTTTAGAACATTTCTACGATTTTATGACATTTCTGGTTTTTTAGGACAACTCTGGGACATTAGGACATTTTTAGGATTTAAGGACATTAGGATCTTAGCTAGGGCCTCTGTTAGGGGTGTGAGGGATGCTCTACTGGTGCTTTTTTTTAAAAATAAACAAGCTCTGTTTTGATGTTGTTTCATGCGCTCTGGCACCTTATGTATACTAAAAGTAGAAAAACAATTCTCAGTGTGAATCAATTTATTTATTTTTTTTGACACCTAGCACCCATAGGCCTTAAGTTGAGTATTACTGCTTTAAACTGGTCACTGCCACCACAAACCACCACAGAATTAGCAAGCAATGACCTAACAGTTGACAGAAATGTCACAGTTTCTAGCTCCTTTGTTTAATTTCCTTCATACTTTGGTGGTACATTAACTAATCATGGCACAGAAGGAAGTATTTTGGAGGGCTAGAAGAAGTGACATTTCTTACTGAAATTGTGTTGTTGAGGGCATTTGGCAAAGTCTAATGCCTTCTTAATTTGTGGCAGATTGTGGTGGCTGTGTACAATTTGGAGAGTTGAAACTTTACACATCACAAGACAAGAGGAAACGAAAAAAGCAACCATGAACACATCTGCATAGCCAAATTTCAAAGAGAAAAAGAGGAATATCTTTGAAAATTGTCTACAGTGAATTGTAGCTTCTAATTTTGTAAAAATATATGGTATTTTTTTTTTTATCTATGACCACCACAATCAAATTTCCATCAGCTTAGAATGAATTTAGGTGAAGCTAAAGACTTTCTAAATAATGGACCTGGCTACTATGACATCATCCATCGGTTTGTGATGTGCACTTTGGAAGCTTCACGTTCAGTATTTCAGCCGTCGCCATCTTGGGTTTTTTTTTTTTGAGACAGAAGTAAGCATATTTAGACAAGAGTGTGGAACTGTGGAAGAGGGAGGGGTGGATCTGACTGAGAAGCCGAAGGGACATATAACCAACACACTGTCATTCCAAGTCTTCACATGTTGCCACTTTGCAGTGGACTTACGTGTCTACATATTATGCCCTAGGTGTCCTTCTGTGTCTTCTGATGACGTTCCGGGATGCCGAGTTATCAACTGTCGCTGCCTAGCTGTCGTCGCCTGTCTGCGTATCATGCTGCCAAGGCAAGTGCCATCTGGTCTTCTGGCAGTGCATTGTGCAGCCACGCAAGGCATCTTTTGGTGTTGGAATCTTACACCAAAATCACTGTGAAAATGGCGGTATTTGTCTACATATTACACTCTAGGTATCCGTCTGGAATATGGATATAAATAATAGTACATAAGTAATTGTACATTGTACATAACTGAAAACGTAGGCAGATGAGCTGGCAATGAAGGATGCCAGAGACGTGGTGTGTGTGGAGTTTGCGCTGTAGATGAATGCTGATAGACAGGTCTTGTCCACCCTGAGGCATTGAGCTCAACCTAAGTATGTTTGCTGTAAAACCGCCATCTGGTTGTCACCATTTTCAAAATTCAAGCATGTAAATGCAATGGTAGTGTGTTGAAAGATATGGCATTAAGCTGTGTTGACAATCCTTCTGAAAGCTGCTCAGGCTGCCAAAGCTATTTATGGTAACTCCGATCACTAAGCACCAGATGACTGTTGAGAAGTAGCTACAACAACCACCAACACACACCTCATTTATCTGAACCGTAGTGTGTTAGATGATTTCTGAATGCTCTTTGAATTTGCCAAGGTCTCGGCTGCTGCTCTGCATACCCCACATTGTATGGGAGTGAAACATGAGACACTGCTGGAACATGCAGAAAATGAGGCATGTTGCAGCCATAACTCACTGCCTTCAGCATGGGAGCAGAGGTGCATGATGACAAAGAGAGCGACTTTACAACTCTGAACCTCATACAGGAATGTCAGGGAGGGGAGAGGGAGAAAAGTTCTCCTGGCCAATCGGAACGCTTTGAATAATTAAAGTGATCGGCTTAATTAGCTCAATTACGTTAATTTGACCACGGAACACGGCCATATGGTGAAAGGAAACAAAAGAGGGGGGAACTAATTAAAAGTAAAATAATGAGGATTTTAATTAACTGGCTCCCCAGACAGTGGAGCGCAGGGATCAGGAGCCTGCTACCATAATTAAAGTGCTGTAACGCTGGCAACATCTCTCCTCTCTTTCTTATATCTGTGAGGGCTCTATCCATCTAATTAAATCTGTAAATAAATTAGCAACATTGAGGGTTCCTGCTTGACTTAACACCGCCTGCAATCCACCCCCCACCTTCCCAATAACACGCTCACCTTACTTTGAGCACACTGCGCCACCCATATGTAGGCAAAGGTTGAGCTGAGGTCTGTCATTAACAGAGAGATGTGGGTATAGAGGATTGTGT
The DNA here is from genome assembly GCF_008729295.1 of Plectropomus leopardus. Classification (NCBI taxonomy): domain Eukaryota; kingdom Metazoa; phylum Chordata; class Actinopteri; order Perciformes; family Serranidae; genus Plectropomus; species Plectropomus leopardus. The sequence continues at coordinate 1,388,647 of NC_056468.1, forward strand.
GTGTGTTTCACTCTATCATGTTTGTGCAGGCTGATGCTTGTGTTTGCTCCCTTTCATAACCCCATGCTCTGTTTTGAAGCTCTATCTGCTGGGAACACTGGCTTACGCGGATCAGAGGAGGCCAAAGTTGAGGTGACAGCGGCATCAGCTCTATGTGTTACACATGTTCAGGCTGCAACCAACCGCCATTCATGTTCAATACATGCCATCTGGGCTTCCATTCTCTGAACCTTGGTGTCTTGCTGCTATCCTTCAGCCACACCTCTGTTGTGCTCTCTGTTCAGCCTGCCCCTGGCCTTTCTCTCTCTCTCTCCTGCACACACAAACACAGTGAACCTGCAGGAGCCTCAGCCCGTGGAAGCAGCAGCTTTTTCATTAAAATGCATTCAGATTGACAAGAGACTTATTTGCATATTAAATTAACAAGCACTTAAGAGTTCTGAGCGAACTGTTACACTGCCAGCTCCGAGTAAATGAGGAGCGAGCGAGCGTTCGACTGTCATTACCCACGGCTGTCACCATTGGACACGGTTGAGGAATGGTGTATTCAGAGATAGAGAGACACACAGAGACAGATAAATGTGACAGAGTCAACAAATGCATCGCCTCCTCCACCTCCACAGTCCCAACTGTGGTTCCAATGATGCATCGGTTTGATGTTAATAAGGCTGATAGGTTTTTTTTTTTCAATAAAATCAATTAGCGTGGTCCATATGATGGACTTATTGCAGAGCTGATCAGTGCTGCACTGGTAGTCCAAACACTCAGCTTGATAATAATGAGCCAGTAGATCAAACTCCACCCATGTAGGTAGTAGTATTACTTTTCAGTAAAATCATTCACTCACAAAATCTTCGATGTTGCTGTTTTAAACACCTGAGCCCTGATCTCAATCTAAGAAATGTGCAATTAAATCAGAATATAGCTTCAAGCATAGTTTTAAATTACCTGCCTTGACAACAGCACACCAAATTTCGTATATACAAAGAAAGTACCTTGAATATCCACCAATGGCTGCCAACTTTCCCTTTAAAGCTGCTCTCTGGTTTGATTTCCACTAACTCCAGAGCAGTTAACCATTCATACATTTTCCTACAGAAAGTAATGCACCGAAATGTTTTTTTTTTTTTTAACCTGTTCCAGGGGTTCTTTTTTGGGAGTTTTTCCTTATATATCTTTACAAGTCCCACCTAAGGTAAGGCAAGGTAAGGTAAGGTAGATTTATTGGTCATTTTTTAAACAAAGTTTAAAAAAAGAAATTTCATTGGTCCTTGATCCTGCTACATCTTTGAGTTGAAAGTTGAGTTGATTAGAATCAGCAGCTACTATGACGATTCCATCCGGTTGCCTGATGATGTTGCTGCTGATGGCATCGTTCAATTCCTGCAGTGCATTTTTTGAACTTGCATCCTCCTTATGGCACCCAACAATGTTTGCCCATCCAGTTTAACAGCTTGATCTGGGATGTAAGGGGTTAATCATGTCTCTGTAAAGTGTGGTAGAAAAGTCATGCTTCAGCGAGGGGGCCATGGTGTTGAAAAAAGTTGCTGCATGAGCCTTAGTCGCATCTCATCCACTTTTCTCTCTCTGTTGACATCCGGTATTGTTTGCCATGTGCTTTTGTTGCCTTGATATAACTCCGTGCAGTGTAATCTTTCCATGTGCTTGTGTGACATCACGGTAGTGGCATAACCAGCAGACTCAGAAAGATACATAGAGCGTCATGTGGATGCAGAAGTCCACTGCACAGCAGCAACATGTGACAACTTGAGAACATGCTGGATCACATGACCAATTCACTCACAGGAGTAAACAAGGAAGTAGTCCCAAGCAGTCTGGTGGTCAGGTGGCAGGTTAGGCTCAGAGAATGAGACACTAACATTTTTCCTTCCCCTGGTGACTTGCGTTTGGAACTTGTGATTTCTTTACCTACACCAGACCACAGTGACTTTCATTGCGTAAACCTAACCTCCCTAACTTTATGTTGATTTCATAACTGTATGTTAAGGATGTAATGTCATTCATGGGGCGCTAATTCATAGGATATCATTTGATATTGTTGTGTGTGCATTTTCTAGGAAATCATACATACTGTAATTTAAAGTGCACTCTAAGTTTACCTTTATAGTACATATTTTACTTGACTGTGTTACTTTAGTAATACCACCTGTTATATATACATCTCTGTGTATATATATTTATATATGTGTGTGTGTGTGTGTGTGTGTGTGTGTGTGTATACATGGTGCTGTCCTGGCTGTAGGCGGTGGTGGTCACTCACTGCCAGACCAGCAAACTGCTGTCAGAATTGAGGGACTGAGGCACAGACATTTCCAGTCTCCTTCTCTGTCAGCTGAATTCATGCTTTTATGTATATTTTGCAAGTGTTGATGCTTTTTGCCTTTGGCTTTCAGTGATGGTGTTTGGCTGCGAATAACTCATCTGGTTGATGAGAAGAACCAGAAACTCACCAGACTGTAAACTACCCCACTGTGACTCTGCTTACTAGCCAGGTTAAGGTTTTCAATTGTAACCATCTGTTAACATTGAGGGAAAGTTAGTGAAAATGGACACCAGCTAGCTGAACAAGCAGCATGCTTGTCATTGTGCAAGCGTTGGAAAATAAACTGGAAGATCTCTGTGCTGCAACAGTTTCCAACGGGAAATCAAGAACTAGTAGAGGACTCTGGCTAAAGAAGGGGAGGAGGTGTATACTTCATGGTGAATAAGGACTGGTCTGACAGTGGGAATGTGAGCTCCTGTCATGTTACTGCTCTGGATCACTCCTATACACCATGCAGAATAATAGATAATGGAATTAAACAAAAAGGACTAAGAGCCTTGAGGGCAGTTCTGGTGATTGCGAGTTGTCTTTCTTTGGATAAGACAGTAATGACCACAAAGCAACAATCTCAAGAATGACCTCTTTGAAGGTACTGAGTATTGCCTCTGGAAACATGGCTTTAAATAGTAAGAAAGCACATATTATTCAAAGTTGAGTGTTTCATTAAGTATCTACAAAAATCTTAGTGAAAACAAATGTTTCCAACTTTTAGCAAAGCAGAGTCGGCGTGGTACAGCTATCTGTTCCAGTGCTCTGGCTGCCTTCCTAAATCCAATCTGACGCTTTGCACTAAAATCAGAGAGCTGCTGTGCGAAGACACGGAGTGTTCTGTTTCTCCATGAATTAACCAACAGTTATGTTACACATTTACTCTGTTTGGCACTTTGCTGTTCCATCTCCCCAGACAGACTGCCCAGAGTTGCTCTGACACTCCCAGAGTGCACTGCTCTAGATAACTGAACGGTACATTCCAACAGCTCTCCCAATTCACCGACGCTCCAGAGCAGCCTTTTGAAAGAAGCATTGGGGGATTTCAGCTGGGCATGTTAAATTAGTATCAACTGACAGGTGACTTTGAATTTTTTCTTTGTCTTTATCCATATTAGGTGATGCAGAGCCAGAATAACCACAGCCAAATCAACCCAGCTTCAGGAAACTGAATGAACTAAAATGACAATATTTCAAATTTGGATTGAGGCTTATGTCTGATCATTTTTGATGCTTTTCACAATGCATGTAAGACCCTAAATTACACATTAAGAAAGTTTCTGGTGATTTGGGTTCCCAGAGGCTTTAAAAAAGGTTCCTCCTCCACTCTGTGTGACTGTGGTGATGATGTTCCTAGCAATACCTTATTAGGTGAGCACACAGGGGTGTTGTATCGATACCAATCTAAACAGGCTGTGGGAGAGACCTGAGGGAGGGCTCGCAAATGGCAGAAGGCTGTTTGCAAAGTGGTTGAAGCACCAGTTTTCACTCTTTTTCCCTCAAGTACTCCGCTGACAGAAAAAAAACCAACACAACATCAGCTCTGTATCTAGATGGCAAAGCATGGAGGATTCACTTTGTTCTGCTGTAATTTTACAACAATGATAACAGTTTGGACACAAGTTGAGTCATGATTTTCATTGTAGCGTTTGTCTTTTTTTAAAACATTTTTTCCACCTTTATTAGATAGGACAGGTAAAGGGGGGCTTCATGCTGCAAAGGGCCCTTAGTTGGATTAAAACCTACAGCCCTGCTAAGGACTCTCCTTTGACTCTCCTCTTCCGCATGAGCTACTACGGTGACCTCAATGTATTCTATTTTATTTTATTTTTTTAAATCATAAAAATATATTTAAATACAGCAAACCACCATTACTTAATAAGGAAAAAAATCTTGCAACAACTCACTTTACGATGGAAGCTAGTGCTGTGGAGAGCAGGCCTCATCAGCAGAGCATCACTTCTGTTCCACAAGCTGCCAAACTTTTTCAATCACTTCCTGGAAAACTTTTACAAACTTGTCTCTACTTTGTTTTTGTGTTTGATTGATTGCCATCTTCTTTCTGATTGTCATACTATTATGTGTTCATTTTATTACTGTTCTCTGTGATTTATAATCTGTTCATTTTATCATTGCTGTTGTATCACTTTTTCATTTTGGCTTATTGCTTTTGCTCTTATTGCACTTTATAACTTTGTCTTAAAAAGTGCTTTATGTATGCAGCTATTTTTCAATCTGATGTGGTGCAGACCAAGTGGAGCTATCTGAACCCACACAACATATTTCTCCCGTAATGTATAATATTTTGCTGCATCGTGATGGTTTGAATGGTATTCGTTGCAGTAATGAAAGTTACTTTTTTTCATAAACTGTAATCTCATAAGGAAAACACATGTTAGCTCAAATTACCAGGAAATAGAAAAGAGAAGAAATTAATGTAGACTTCAAGTTTAAATTACTCTTTGACCCATTATTCTTCAGGAGGAAAGAGACAGGAAGTGGACAGATTTGCCAACCCAACTCATCACATGGTGCTTCTCTGTCAGTGACCTTCCGGGTTATAAGCCTATTTACGTTGTCTTCTGCATCAGCTGTTTATGTTCTGGGATGCTGTTACAGTAATGTCAACTATAACACTTTTCAAATGTCAAATGCACACTTTGGGATGATATCATGGTGGGATGACACAGCCTATTATGGTGAAGTTAACGAATGTACATTGTGGGATGAAACCTCATGGTCCTTATGTTAACACAACAGTGTGGTTAGAATTAGGCAACAAAGTCACAGATAGTTAGGTTTAGGCAAAAGAGGTAAGGTGTAGAAGGTGTAGAAGAAAAGAACACACACATTCACACAGGGAGCGAACGCAGTACTCCGGCATAAAAGTCCATTGTTTACCTCCCCACCCACCTGCCTGCCTTATAAGCATACTTGCGTTCCTTATATTATGTGGTTACTGGTATTGTTAGATGGTATCCATCAGCATTTCATTTGCACACAACCAGTTCTGTCCAGCAGGGTTCTCAAGTGATGACGTCTATACACGTTGCATGTGGACACCCCCGGTGTCATCCAGCCATCCACCAACATATCACAACAATGCCACCGGCTCAGTCTGAATGCGTTCTCATCTGATGTCATCCAGCCACGTTCTGGTTGGACCCTGAAGGTTCCTTTTGGCGTCAAGCTTGAACGCTGAAAGCACTGACAGAGTGGCTCTTTTTTAAAAGTTTCGAATGAGAATGTGCTGGATAGACTGACAGTTTCCTGGACTGATACTTAGTGTGGGAGCCAAGCTAAGTTCATGTTGCGTCTACGTCAATAAATAAGCACAGTTTTTATCTTTAGTAGTTAATAAATAAGTCATTTCATTGAATAAGTTAAGTCATTAAATGTGTTAAACTAACTAAAAAGCTTTTGATGTAATAGATGACATTGTCGTAGCTTTCTGTTAGAGCAGTGAGGTCGGTAACAGTCACTTTAAGGGAGAGAGTCTTTTTGCTTGAGAGCAACATGGTTTTCTTCCTGTAGTATAGTTTATTGATTAAGACAACTTGATTTGATTGTGTGTGACTTTAGCCCCTTCTGCTAAAGTCACCTTGAAAGTCTTCTGTTTAAGGTGGAAATAAAGCTGTTATGCAGCCTCGCTGTTCAGTATACAAGGTATGAAAGTGGAATGAGGGGACAGTGTTGTTCCAACTTGGAGCCAGTAACAGAAGTAGAAAAAGCACTGTATTGATATCTGTTTAAAAAGGGACAGGGTGGGTGTGACGTTTTGAAAATGATTTACAGTGCTACCCACCACAGGAGATTTTAAAAGCAGCTGTTAGCGGATAATTCAAAAAGAAAGAACAGAGAAAAGAATAAGATTCGGGAGCTCCTTAGGAGTGGCTATATAATGGACGGTAAATAATGTTATTGACATGTTTTGCCATAGAGTGCCCCATGGAGGACGTTTTTGTGTAGGCTAGCTGGAAGCTAACATCACCCTGGTTTGCTTATCAAAAAGTCAGTGGGATTTTTCCATTGGATTTTGTATTTTTGCAGAAAATAAGATAACAAACGTTTAGGATGCTTACATTTTATGGTCATGAAGGTAATCTTCAGAAACACCACTTTGAGGACTTTTGGAGACTAAATGCAATCACCATAAGTGAAATGCTAATGTTAGGCTACAAACGAATTATACCACAGTCGCATTATTTACACCACCAGTAGCCAACATTAAAACTGTAAAGTTGTGTTCAGCATGGTTCAGCTTGACGACTTTCTGTCATCTCATTTAACCACTTGTTAGCAAGTACCCTTTTTAAAAAAAACATACAGGCGTCAAAGTTCACAGTGGGGTATTTACTGACATATTTTATGTCGTAGAACAAAATGTAAAAGTCTACTTCAGCTTGTGTTAACCACAGACTTTATTTCAGCCTTCTAACCAAAAACACATTCAACAAACCCACTGGCTTTGAGACGAGGGACGAGGAAGTGTTGAAATGCTAACTCGTTTCTGGGTTTAAGGACTCCTGAGGTGTCCTATTGTTGCTATTTAGAAAGTGCTGCTGACACATATATTACATGTCACACGACATTGTTGTGTTAAATGTAACGCCTTTCAAGAATCAATCTCTGTGTAACTACCAATAAGGAATTGGAAATTACTAAAACTTTGTTGTACACAAATATGAACATTTGCCCTCAGTTTTACCATAAAGTACATAAAAGACATCCCTAGAAACATAAAAAAAAAAAAAGCAACAATATGTAAAAAGTATAAAAAGAGCACGAGACTGCAGTTTGTTTCCCACTTCCTATCCACAGTCAGTTTATGTTAACTGTGACCACGCTTGCCTCCTTTTCCCAACTAAATTTCATTCACCTTCATTGTTTTAGTGAGGAGCCAGATACCTCAAGGACAAGTATCACAAAATCTAGAAATCATGATTTACCCTTTAAAAGTTTGTTAATTCAATAATGTGTGAAAAGGGTTCATATCCTGAACACATATTTACTGGCATTACCCCCATTGACCTTCAGTAACTCTCTAATTTGATTTCCACATCTAAACCATCAACATGCCTGTTAGACCCCATCCCAACTAGGCTACTTAAGGAAGCCTTACCCTTATTAGATTCTTTATTAGATATAATCAATGTGTCTTCATTAATGGGCTATGTACCACAGTCCTTTAAAGTAGCTGTCATTAAACCTCTTCTAAAGAAGCCCACTCTCGATGCAGAGGTTTTAGCTAACTATAGACCGATATCTAATCTCCCCTTTACTTCTAAAATCCTTTAGAAAGTGGTTGCTCATCAACTTTGTGACTTTCTCCAAGATAATAGTTTATTCAAGGACTTTCAGTCAGTTTCAGAGTTCATCATAGTACAGAGACAGCACTAGTAAAAATTACTAACGACTTATTGATTGCCTCTGAAAATTGTCTGGTCTCTGTTTTAATGCTATTAGATGTCAGCGCTACATTTGACACCATTGACCATCAAATCTTACTGCACAGACAGGAACACTTAATTGGCCTTAAAGGAACAGCAGTAAGCTGGTTTAAATAATACTTACCAGATTGTTCCCAGTTTGTTCACATCAATGATCAATCCTTTGTGCATACTAAGGTCTGCTTCGGAGTGCCACAAGGTTCCGTGCTTGGACCAATCCTTTTTACTTTATATATGCTTCCCCTAGGCAACATAATTAGAAATCACACTATAAATTTCCATTGTTATGCTGATGATACACAACTGTATCTATCTATGAGACCAGATGATCTGCAGATCTTGATGTTGAATTCAGACAAAACTGAAGTTATTGTTCTTGGCCCCAAACAACTCAGAAACTCCTTTTCTAAGGATGTAATTTCTCTAGATGGCATTACCTCGGCCTCTAGCACAACTGTAAGGAGCCTCAGAGTTTTATTTGATCAAGATCTATCTTTTGCCTCCCATATAAAACAAACTTCTAGGACTGGTTTCTTTCACTTGTGTAACATCACAAAAATTTGACATATCCTGTCCCAAACAGATGCTGAAAAATTAGTACACACATTTGTTTCTTCTAGGCTGGATTACTGTAACTTGCTATTATTCGGTTGCCCCGACAAATCTCTTAGGTCTCTCCAACTGGTGCAGAACGCTGCTGCAAATGTTCTAAAGGGAACCAAGAAAAGGGACGATATTTCTCCTGTTTTAGCTTCTTTGCACTGGCTCCCTATAAAATCTAGGATTTAATTTAAAATCCTCCTCCTTACATATAAAGCTCTAAATGGTCAGGCTCCATCCTATCTGTCGCAGCTCAAAGTTCCTTATCAACCCTCAAGATCACTTCGCTCTGAAAATGCAGGGTTACTTGTGATTCCCAGTCTCCAAAAGGAGGATGGGAGCCAGAGCCTTCAGCAACCATCTTCCAGTTTCAGTCAGTGAGGCAGACACCCTTTCCACTTCAAGGGTAGACTTAAGACCTTCCTCTTTGATAAAGCTTATAATTAGGGCTGGCTCAGGTTGCCTGGACCAGCCCCTAGTTAGGCTGATATAGGTTAATCTGCCGGGGGACTTTCTATGGTACACTGGGCTCCTTTTTCCTTCTCTCCCCTCAATCTGAAAATGCTCATGTGTGTTTACTGCATTGCGCTAACTCCGTCGCCTCTCCGGAGCATTCCTGCTCCCTTGTTTCCTAGTTTTCCCGGATCCTGGCTGCAATCTTGGCTGCACCTGATCGTGGTGATAGCTGTGCTGGTGCTGTGACCCTGCCTTTGGTCATGCTCATGCTGTGGCTGCACTGATACTGTATCCCTGGTTCGCTCCGATTGTGGTCTTGGTTTTGTCATTGCTGTGGTCCTGCCTGAAGCTACGCCTGTGTTCGTGCTTGATGTAACCTTCTACTGCCATTATTATGAGCCACGCCTCTGCAATCAATATATGTATGGCACTCTTATCAACACCCTCAATATTATCATAGATTGAGTTTAGTAATTTTACACCTATTGTTAATGTAATATGACATGCGTCTGTTTCCATTATTGCTGTGCATCTCTCCCCCTCTCTCCCCCTCTCTTCCCCTCTCTCTTTCTCTTTCTTTTTTGTCATAATTGTAATTCAGTTGACATCTATTGCACGTCTGTCCATCCAGGAAGAGGTATCCCTCATCATCCTCTGCGGCTCTTCCTGAGGTTTCTCCCTTTTTCCCCCCCCGTTACAGGGGTTCTTTTTCAGGAGTTTTTCCTAAGTGATGTGAGGGTCTAAGGGCAAAGCGATGTCATATGCTGTAAAGCCCTTTTGTGATAATGGGCTTTATAAATAAAATTGACTTGATTTGACTTCACAAACATTAATATTCATGTTCAAAAGCTCAAAAACCAGAAGAGGCCTGAAAGAAACAACAAGTGTAATTCTTGCTGATATCTCCCCGGCTCTTCTCAGGTGCGCCTCTGTAATGGGAATCTGACTTTTCCCCAGGTAGAATCACAGTCCTGCCTGGCAGGACCGCTGCCGAGCATCGCCTTCATCATTAGAGGAGGAACTGCCAAACTGTTGTCAGATGAGCGTCTGGGGATTGAGCTCTCCTGTTTGCCTTGAGACAGTTTTTATGATGGGAGAGCTGGGAAAGGCCAGGCCCTCATCAACCCCCCACTCCACCGAACCAGGTGGAACACACGTGCGTTCATTAGCGCCCTTAATGAGGAGCAGATGCAACAATGCCGCCTCTCACTCTCTCACTCTCACATACAAAGAGCTGTGCAGAGACACACACACACGGATACAGTACTGCTGCTAATGCTATGGAAGGTCATGAACGCAATGTATTTATATTCACACACACACACACAGACACACACACACACACACACACACACACACACACACACACACACACAGAAATACATTGGCAGACATTTACACACAGACATGCTTTCTAACATTAAAATAAATACATTCTCATGCACTAAAATACACATGAAATGTGTGTGTGCATGTACACACACACCACCTCCCCTACATTGGCCTGTTCATTCAGTCCTATCGGGGGGGTCTTTCACGGCTCAGACGTGTGGACCTCATTTGTCCAATTTAGATGAATGACTGTGATCATATATCATTCCCCTTATGTCAGACTATTTTTATCTCGGAGGAAGTCGATGCAAGCGAACGGCAGGAGCCAGAAAAATGCCCTATCTGTGGATCTGGGTTGAGCTTTTTGCTGGTGTGAGGGGCTGTACTTCTCATGGCTGACAGCAGAAGCAGATGGGGGGGCTCATTGTCATGCTGATAGAAACACAATCAAACTGCTGATGAACAATATTGGCTGTTCAGCAGCTGCTTTAAATCCATGCAATCCCTAAATTCTGGAAGTTCATGCAAGTGCTATATTTACCAAAGCCAACAAATCTTTTGATGTTATGAATAGCATAGTTGTAGCAGTACGTTAGCCTGTCTGATTGATTACTAGACTTCACCAAATTTAAACAAACAGTAACATATTTTCAGATTTAGTCTATAAATCTCTTTCTAAGAGTGAAATGAGAAGGTTCATATAAAACTCATTTAAGTTTAGACTGACTGGAGGCTTCTTGCAGGAATATTTCTCTGGTATAAAGAGGTTCCTCACATAAAACTAGTCTGTCTATGCCATAGATCCAAATTCTTTTGATATTGGTGTTATGACTAAAGAAACGAGAGAAATAGGACAATGGAATTTGCTTTTGCTGAAGAAAACCTACAGCCACCAGAATGCACTGTGTCATACCAGACCAATAAACACGTCCTTTGGCGGGTGATGTAATGCAAACTTGTACATGTGAAACAATGGCAGCTTGCTGGTAACAAATGATCACATATTCCAGTTAAACAGTAAGCTAAAACATGTTTCTGAAAACATTTGAGACAAGGAATATGCAACACAGTAACATAATCTTGGTTTATATTTGATCTGTGCTGCTTAGTTTCACTATTTGATCTCCATTTTTTCTGCCTCTATTTTCACTGCGCAGGACGCAGTATGGCGCCCACTTCCTGTTCACAATGTCTCACCATTACAACTAAATGGGGCTTTAAATATGTTGCTGAAAACATTTTAGGAAATAGGCAGTGCAATAACAGAAACTTGTTTGAAATTTCGATCAGCACTGCCTGGTTTTTACATTTGATTAGAGTTTGATCTAAATTTGAGAGAGAGAGAGAGAGACAGAGAAGGAGAGGGCAGGTCTGTCTCATGACCTGCATCTATACTCTTTGTGTCCACATTGGCAGCATGAGTTGTGGGCAATATCTAGGCACTGGTTAGATGGAGGCTTGGGGAAGTTCACCACTTTTCAGTGACACATAATACCCACACTGTGTGAAAGTCTGGGGTTTGTTCAACTCATCCACCTCCCTGCCCACCCTATTAGCACCCTTGTGCTCTTTATAGTACATCCTTACTGGCAGGGTTTCAACCTGACACTGTCCTACCATGTCCAATGTGCATCTCATAGGTTCCATCCAGCCATGTTTTCAAGTGATGTTGCCTGTGCGCGTATCATGCAGACACGGCAATGGCCGTCTGGCCCTCTGACAGCCTAAAATATCACAGCAACCAGTTCTGTCCGGATATGCTCTCAGCTGTCATTCAAAAGTATTTTGCATTTTGGAGTTGCTCACTTACACCAAAAGCACTGACAAAGTGGCACTATTTTAGGAGTTATGAGTGAGAATGGGCTAAATGTTGTCTTCAAAGCTAAACTCCACTGAGAGAAACAATGATTTGACACTGACACTGAACACAGGAGTTGCTGGTGTACAGCTGCTCTAATTAGTTAGTTTGTTTGCAGTTTTGTGTGACCTTTGAAAGGGTTAGTTTGGATTCACCAAAGTCACACTAATAAACTATCAGATTGAGGCAACAGTATATCAGCAGCTCTAGTGTTTTTGTCAATGGAGTCTGGGGGCTTTGAGGAGAGCATCAATAGGGAACTGAAGCTGGTAACAGCTCTCACATTGGGACAGGCTGTCTGTGCAGAGGTAAGCAGTGAAAATCCTTCAAAAGATCTAAACTATAGCCTCTTAACACACATACATGAAATGTATTATCTCAGACAGACAGCAAATAATCACATTCCCAAAAATTTCTTGTAAGGTAGCACTGGTTCTGAATTGTATACTAAGAACACAAGGAACACTAAGAAACTTGCATCACTTATATTTAGCTTTTGACTCTCTGTGGTGCTAAACTTCAATCTTCAGATGAAAACATGAAAAAAAAATATTACATGTATTTTAGAGGTTGTCTAAAAGCCCAACACATGAAAGAGTTTCATGGCAGAAAGTTTTCTCAGTCTACTGACCAGCTTGCATCTGGAACATTGAAATCTGTACTAATACACAGCAAATGCAGTAACCACGCTGTTACGAACATAAACCTTTTCTAAACACATCTGTTTTCTAAACTAGTCGCTTGTTTTGTCTAGAATTCTCTGCCACGTGAGTTTTCCAACCCTGACTGTTGTGTAGCAGCGGACCAGCCCTTAAACCCACAGCCCCCTTATTGCCTATTAAAGTTAACTCACAACATCCCAGCCTTGATCCCTGATTGAGGCCTCTGAACTGGGGGAGCAGGTGGGGTTCAGACTGCCACGTCAGGTGGTTTAGACTCAGCAGCCCCTGAGCTAAGATAGCTTAAGAGTCAGTTAAATGTAGCAAGGAAAATAATACACAAGATGCATACATTACAAACTTCAGTCCACGCAGAGGAACCAGTGTCATCAGACTTAGAGGTGACATCATCAGAAAACGTGTTACAGAGTCCATTTTTTTACACCTGTCAATATCACTGTTCAAGCAACTAAGTTCCATGATAAATAATTTTTAATAAATTACAACTGTCAACCTAAAGACAGATAGATAGATAGATAGATAGATAGAAGATAGAAGATACTATATTGATCCCTGCAGGAAAATTAATGTATCCAGCAGCTCAAAAAACACATAACAGTATAAATAAATAAAATCAGAGATTATAAAAAAGAAACAAAAAAAACCAACAACACAAGAACAAGTTAAGAGCAGCACACATCATAAAAAGCAGCACAATTATTGCACTCGACCCAGTCAGCTGGAAATGTCTTCCTTGTTATGTTTGTGCAGTAATGTTGACATTGTGGCCAAGAGTTCTTACACAGTGAGCATGTGAATGAAGGTGTAACCCAGCAGCTTCAAAGTTCACAGTGAATTTCATAACCTCACACCATTTCATCAACTGGGGACCAGTTAGTACACTGACACTTACTGGTGTTTTAAAATTGGCAAGCAGGAAACCACATTCAGAAATGTGCTTTATTATATGACAAATCAGTATTATAGTGTATGGGCTGAAAATAGAAGCGTCATGTAGGAAATCAGCAGACATTGCTGAGCAGCAGTGCCAACATCCTGTCGATGGGCTTCTGACTGCAGAGGTGCTACTATCTCTGCAGCTACATCAATATTCTGGTAGACAAATAAAAGTCTGTATCTGTCCTCAACTGCCATTGGGATCATAAGATCATCTGAAAAAAGAAACACTCGTGCAGCCTGATTTTTCTGTTTGCTTCAGTTGCACCAGCTGCAAATCCATTATTTCTTCTGTTGGGAAGAACAAAAAGAAGTCAGAGATCTCCAGAAGATCTCAATGGTTTTTCAGAAAAACTCTCGGACAATAGAACCATGATCCATTGTAAAGGTGAATTCAACAACACAAAGCAGAATTTGACCTTGCTTTATATACATGCCAGTTTGGGTAACAATTTTCAATATGTTGTAATTTAATTATATGAATTGCTAACCAATAAAAGACCAAAACACAGCTGGTACTTCAATACAGACAGAGTGAAAGAAAACATAAAGCGGGTTTGCATGACAGATTTACGCAAGACGGGAAGTAATATTTTCGATATGTTGATAAAAAGCAATTGTGAGATGAACGCACTTCCACTGACTGACGTTATGTGATTTCTCCTCTCGTGATAACATTCCATTGGTGATGGATGTTCAAAACATTATCAGGTTTATTTCTATTGCAGCCACCGCACAAGCTGTAATTATTTCCAATCCAAGGCCACGCAAGCGTGTTATAGAGCGATAATGTAAAAGGCGAGCTCCTTATACATGGGAGTAGCCACATATGAGGGATTTCTGGGAGCTGATGGTCCACAATTTCACAGAGGAATTGTGGATTAAAAACTTTGCCAGACTATCACAGGGCTGAAACATATAGACAGACAACCTTTCACACTCTCATTCACACCTATGGGCAATTAACATAATAACAACCTGCATGTCTTTGCACTGTGGAAGGAAGTCAGAGAACCCAGAGAAAACCCACACAGACACGGGAAGAACATGCAAACTCAGCAGAGAAAGGCCCTCCCTCACCCAAGGTCTGAACCTTGCCCTAAACCCGGGTTCGAACAGAGACCCTCTTACTGTGAGGCAACAGTGCTAAACACTACATCACCGTGCCGCCCGTGTTTCCATTAGGCGTATTTTATATTCGGAATTTCCTTTTTTGCGATTTAAGGGTAAATGTAAACCTGCCTACTGGGGATGAGGAAGTAATTGTGAATTACATAGAAGGGGAAAATGTGTTATTATAAGTACTGGGTACCTACAGAACAGGGTTTGAAGTTTTGGAAAGATGTGTTTCGGTAAAACCTCTAAAGTAATTTTGGTGTAATTTACAGACAATTATTTCACAATTACAGTATGTAACCAAAGCTGACAGAGTTAAGATAAGGTAAAGAAAGACCTTTACAAAATCTCTGACCATTTACATATGTTACGTTCCTAAAATGTTAAGAGGAGCACTCACCAGTTCAGGGGTACAGGAATCTTGCAATAAATGGTAAATGGACTGTAGTTGTATAGTACCTCTCTAGTCTTTTGACCACTCAAAGTACTTTTACATTATATGTCACATTCACCCGTTCACACACTCATTTACACAATGGTGATCAAGGCTACCATACAAGGTGCCACCTGCTACTTAGTAACCATTCTTACCCACTAACACCAATAGAACAGCCACTGGTTGCAATTCGGGGTTCAGTATCTTGTCCAAGGATACTTCAACATGTTGACTTGGGGGAGCTGGGGATCGAACCACCAATCTTCAAATTAGTGGAAGATGTGCTGTACCTCCTTTATAACCTAAAATTAGCTTCAACAATCTTTAACGTGGTGTTGTTTTTCTTGTGCAGATTATTGTGAAGAAATGGTTTAACTATTATAGACGTATCATAACTCTGTTTGCCACAGAGCTTATTTCCTGCAATATCCAAAATCCAATGGAAAAATCCTAGAGGCTTTTTGATGAGGAAACCAGGGTGATGCTGCTTCAGCGGAAGAAAAATTTCATCCTTGGAGCACTTTATTTAAAGAACAGGAGTTTTTGTCACTTCCACGTTGGTTTCATTTTTCAGCTAGAGTTTGTTGCTTGGTCCACGCGTCACTAGCTTTGGCTATTAGTTGACCGATAACATCCAATTATTTTCATACAGGTTTAGAGGGCAGCCAGTGAATGAATTATAATGTATAGACATGAGCTGACGACAGCTAATGTGTGAATAAAAAGATGACTTTAATTTGTGTCAGCGTTTTCTTCAAAGCTGTTGGCTTGTCGGTGCCAGGCTGTTAGCCTAGCACCTGCTATTGCGTACTCTCTTTTTCTGTGATAACCTTAACTCCAGATTTTTGGGTGTTTTTTTTACCTGGAGTGGAATCATCTACAGAGGTCTCCTTTTCTGCAAAACAAACAGACCCAGTGATTTGAATCGGCAAAAGCACTGGATAAAGACATTTTACATTTAAAAATTGGTGTTAATGTAAAACTGCCTAACCGAGATAAGCTACTACCAACTGTGGCAAATGAAAAATGATAAAATGCGAATGTCCCTATCCAGAGCCAGCGTTACGGCAATACAACATGGTGATCTCACCTGCTTCCTATGTAGATAAAAACTGCTCATTTTAAAGTAACAGTTCTTATTTTCAGGTGATTGCACACTAAAGAAAACATACTTATTATATGACGTTCATTCAATATATACCCCCCTAAATCTAGACCTCTAAAGGGTCTGAGTCTGCTGTTTAAGCAGCCGCCTGCAAACATCTTCACTATACTTACTACAGAAGATCACAATATGTATTGTTGTGTTTTCAGCTTGTGGAGTGGCTCTGAAGCAGTTAATTCAGGTTTTTTCAACACTCAGCTGATGTAAGAACGAGTGGAATTATTGTGTACCAAAACTAGACTTTTAAAATACATGTAAACATGTTAGTGCGACACAAATTGGACTAAATCGAGTTTCATGAGATCGGCCAAACATACCCAGATGATTCAATTTGAAGTTGAGCTATTCCGTCATGTAAAAACCTCAGTCAGACAGAGTTCAAAACAGCTTCAAATCCCTGATGGTAAATGCTGTCCTACAGCAGACAAAGTGGCAAAAAATATTCTAAATATAGCATAGGCTACATTTAAACATATTGATTTTTTAAGGTGGCTTAAAAACGAAAAAATGAAGGCAGATTTTGCTCTGCGCCATTTGTTTATGTGGATGTAATGCAGTGGTTAATTATTGTAAATAAACAGTTATGATTGTGATTCAGTCCTTATCATAGAAATAATATAGGTTTATTGCAACTAGCTGAGAGGGGGCATATCACCACCTGAATTAAAGGAATCAGACATACTTCTGTCAATAAATGGATTTTCTAGGACAGTAGTCAAATTAAATGGCCTAATCAAGCTTTGACTAAACTTTGCATGTCCATTTACTTCCACTTTATTGGATTTGAGACCAAAATCTTAGATATAAATGTTTCAAAACCTGAACAACGAAAACCAAAACTATCTGCATGACCAGACATCACGAGAGCTGAGAGTTTTCTTTTTTGTAATTTAGATGATATGACCTTTTAACTGACTATCGGTAACAAGTACAGTTACTGCAATATTTTTTTAACTGTGTTGGCTAAGTGTTTGATTCCGCCTACACTCTTTCACCCTGCTTCACAAACCAGCCCCCACCCACAATTTACAGCCAAGCCAAGCCAAATGTCATCCCCTGAGTGCTCACTGAGTCTTTCACACTGATCAACACCGTCAACCCTGCTCCATCAGGTTGCATTGTGGAATAGCCTACTCCTCCTGTCTTCACCTTCTGTGTGAAGCGTCACTACGCTGTTTCATTTGATGTCAGAGTGACTGTTGAAGACATGTTGTCAAATGAAGGCCTGAGCCCAGGGTTTAGGCTTAGGAATAAGCTGCACCTCAAGTGTTTTATGTGTCAGTGTGGAGAGGTGCAGTTTGGGTTTCAAGTTATGAGTTCAGCTTAGGTGGTCTCGGGTGTTAGTGGGTCTGTGGGCAGATCAGGCAGCTGGGGGAGCTTAGCTGGGTGGGAGCGGCCATCCTGCAGCCTAACCCGACAGCAAATCAAACCAGATGGGCTCATTTATGGCCAATTAGCAGTGTGTTGTGAACGGAGCACCACTGACTCACCTAGCGTTGTTATTATTACGGCTTTTATCTGAGCTCAAGAAGAAAAACCTGGCAGCTACTAAGTTGAGGGTTTTGATGCATGTTTGACCCCAGATGCGTAAGGAAATTGAACTGGTTCTGAGAGTTGGAAGAGAGGCAGACCATAATGAGCAGCTCTGTGAATGTTGGCAAGTATCTGTTCTGTATCACTGAGTTGTGCTCACATTTAGAGAGGGCTTGAAAACACACTTGTAACAAATGTGAAACTCAGCGTTTCTAGCTCTTCCACTGAACAGGAAAACACAAAAAGAAGAGGTGGCAGGGCTGCTTCTAACTCCCTCTGGGCTTTTCTTATGCAGGATTCGTACAGTCATGAAACACTTGAAAAATGATGGAAATTGCTAGTATGTTGAAAAAAATACGGTCTGGAAAAGTTAAGACCTAATGTACCCCGAAAGTTTTGGAAAAGTCACGGAATTTTGTTTCACAAACCAGTTTATGAACACATGATGTGTTCAAGGACCACTGGAAATCTGAAAATCCAACGACTCTGTTTTTACAGTTTCTGGCAAAAAAATGGTCTCATTGTTGGTGATTTTTAAAGAGAGCGTGTTTTCTTTAAAACAACATGGATATTTTTATAGAAAAAAAAACTAATATGTTGTTTTTTAAATTTACAAAGATTTTTGAAGATAAAAAAAAATCACCAAAATGTTTTCTTTATAAATCACCTTTTCAGAGAAAACAACATTGCCAAAGTGTTTTCATTAAAAATGACCCCAAAATTTTACAGAAAATTAAAAAAATGGTTAAATGTTTTCTTTAAAAAGCACCCTTTTAAAAAGAAAAGAAAATCCAAAATGATTACCACATTTTTAGAAACGTGGTGGTTTTGGTTTTTGGGGTTTTTGGGTGGCTTTTATTTTGGGGGGAATTCCTGGGATTGTGTGTTTTGTGCGCTGTGGCGGTTCTCCCTTTGTTTGGCTGTGTTGCAGGGGCTGGGCGTGGCTTCCGGGTGCCGGAGCTCACAGCGCACTTCCTCACCTGCATCTCATCAGTAATCAACCACGGCTTAAAGTCTGCAACTTTACTCGACTCTGGTGCCAGATTGTTACCTCTTAGCACCTGGTTAGATCGGCCGCTTCACTTCTTGTGATTTGCATTGCAACTGGTGTTAGTACTATGACTTTGAAGAATCTCGTACTCATTGTTTCTTGTGTGTTTTTCCAGTGCCTCTTCCTGCGAGCTCCAGCACCTCTTGACCCAGCCTCTCGTGTCTGTGTGCCGCCACTCGCTTTTCCCCTTCCACTCTGGACTCCACCATCTTCCAGCCTCACTAGCCCTGCCAGCTCTATCCACCTGCTCGGCTTCTGGGATTCCCCTTCCCAACATTTCCCATAACTCCTCCATTAACTAACATTAAACCCTTTATTCACTCATCCGCATTGTTTGTGTGTTTGCTCCTGGGTCCTTCCACCTCCCCTGGTTGTCAGACCATAACAAGAAACATATTTTCTTTAAAAAATGGCAGTAAAATAAATACACCCCTAAACTGCCCACCCCTGAAGCCAAAATAAAAAAGCAAAAACAAAACATAAGTCCTTCCGCAGTGCCTAAAAAATTATTTGCCATGCCTCCCCTTTTTTGCACCATCCCCTCCTTTCTCATAAATAGTGAACAGTCCCTGATCTATATTTGAACAATTAGTTTGAATCCCTACATTTAAAAAAGCTATGATATAGTAATGAAAAAGTAACAATTAGAAGTATGATGGTAGTTTGAGAGAATATATGGTCTCAAAAATTTGCCTCAAAGTCACAGAAAAGTCCTGGAAAAGTCCTGGAAATGTATTGGCAAAAATGAGTATGAATGCTGTCATGTGATGCCCTCACTGCAGAGACAAGAGTGTCCTGTTACCAAGAGGGGGTTTAAGTCCTGTGCTGGAATGTTGCTCTTGCCTCCCCCCACTTTCATCCCCCCTCTCACTCTCCTCTAATCGTTCCCTCCATCACTTCTTTGGCCTTTGCTTGACTCTCTGTGTGATGGTCCACTTCACTTAGCTCATAAACAATGCCCCCAGCCCCTTCCACACCTTCATATTTCTGCCTGCCTACAGGCTCCAGCCGCTCACTGCCTGCCTACCTCCGAGTCATATCAGACCTTTTAACAGTAATTAGTTGAGGGACTGCAGCACAGCGAGAAATTTCCCTAATTCATTGCCATCTCTGGGAGAAGGAGAAAGGTAAGGTAAAGCTGTGCTGGTAGGAGCCTGCTGAGATAATGACAGGCTCATCATACACATCCAAACAAAGGCACGGCTTGGTGGTACAAAAAAAAAAAGCTTTTAGTTGTCTTTATTGTGTGCAACTATCGACACAAGAAAAGGAACAAAAAGGAATAAAGCCAGCTGCTGCACATATCTATTGTCGGCATATATACTAAGGTGAACGCTGCTCAGATCAATGCAATTATAATCATGAAAAGACTGTGTTTCTGTAAGACGGTTGTTGCTGCAAACACTGGACTTTACCTCCAAGCAGGGGTGTTCTCTGGCTGAGGAGGGAGTCATGTTCAGCGCAATGGTATGTCCCGGGGGGTATTAGCCACCAATGACAGCTCAGCGTCATTTGAAAGCCTCTCAATGAAAACTCCTACCTCTAATTGTCCCTGCAATGCTTATCAACGCTGCCAATCCCAACTAGAGCGGAAAGACAGAGCAATTTTCCCATTACAGCGGGAGCAGAAAATGGAGGAGAGACGAGGAGACGAGGGAGCCCAGAGAGCCCAGTGTCTCCAGAGAGCGGTGCAGATGGTTTCATCTCCAAGTTCAAAAACACAGACAGGAGGGATGGGGGCGAGGGACGTGGCACACGCGCTCTCACAGGCACTTGTAATGTCCTTGTGCATGGATACATACGCGCAGGCAGAGACACGATTCATGCACACCAACAACATGAAATCGGTTAGCTTTTAACCTATTTTCCGCAGCTGGTTTCTTTCAAGGCCACAGAGTGCGGCCACGGAGGATTCATTTCAATGAGCACTGAGATCGTGGCTGTTTTAAGCTGGCTGACCCCCTGCCACAGAGGCTGGATAAACCCCCTTTAACATGGCCTGTCCCAAGCTTTGATCTCACACAGCAACATCACGTGTTCAGATTTCCTCTCCCAATATGGAGAGTTACATCCAACTCCAAGGAAGAACTAGGGTGAAGTCAGGTAATATGGGATGCTTTTTTTGGTAGAATACCAAGAAAAACACAAAACTCTGCAGACTGTCTTAGGTATTACTTTTATAATGATTCTCTGCTATATCTCTATGAAGAAATATGCCGTTCGGAAAAATAATTTGGACCTTCAAACATGTCGAGAACCCCAACCCCACTCTGATGACATGCTCAGATAAAACAGGAGAAGCATGTTTGTCTGTTTTTAAATGGTTAAATCCATTTATCAGTTTAGTCGTAATTAATTAAATCATAATATAACCTGTAGAAATCCATTTTAAAAGATTGTCCAATTTTTCTGCAATGTTTCCTTGTTTTGTTGCCCGTTTTTTTTTGTGCCATATTAGTTGGGTTTCCATTAATCCTTAAAAAGTGAAATTGCACATATAAAATATGCCTAATGGAAAAATGTCAACTTCAAGAAAAAAACAAAACAAAAAACTAATTTATGACAAAAAAAGTTTTTACGCTCGCATGTGGTGGTATTTCAGGCGAATTCCAAAAAGCCATATGTTTGTATAACGGCAATGGCATTTTTTTAGTTTTTTCTTGGTCACATGATGCTATGGCTATGTGCTTGTCAGTGGGAACTGGCTCCCTCCGGCATGATGCAGCAGGCACTACAAGAGGTGTTATTGCATTGCATAACTCTTCCAGATGTTTTGAATCCACAATTCCTCTGTGAAATTCTGGACTATCGCCTCCTAGAAATCCCTTATATGTGGCTGTCCCACGTTAAAATGGTAAATGGACTGAACTTGTATTGTAGTTTTCTAGTCTTACTGACCACTCAAAGCGCTTTCACACTACAACGTCATATTCACACATTTACAAACTGGTGGCCGAGGCTACCGTACAAGATGCCATCTGCTGCTCAGTAATCATTCACACACTCACACTCCGACAACGCATCATCAGTAGCAATTCAGGGTTCAGTATCTTTCCCAAGGATACTTCGACATGTTGACCAGAGGAACCAGGAATCGAAAACCCCTGACCTTCCGATCAGAGGACGACCCACTCTACCTCTACGCCACAGTCGCCCCAAAGGGGCTTATCCTTCCATTATCGCTCCATAACACGCCTACATGGCTTTCGATTGGAAATAATGATGGCAAGTACAGTGGCTGCAATACAAAGAAACCTGCTAATGTTTGAACATCCATCACCATGCTTCTTGGAATCTTATGTTGAGGAGAAGTCACAGAACATCACTCAATGAAAACTCAGTCATCCTGGCATTGTGTTTTATCAACATTTCAAAATAATCGCTTAAGTTTTGTGCAAATCTGTAATGGAAACCCACCTGTTGTCTGCAGTATACATGCATGTGTGTGTAACAATTATGGTTCACTCTGGACTATTGTGGCTTACACCTTTCCCTTAAAAACATGAGTGTATTGTTAAAAAAATTAATTATAAGTCGAACAGTTAATAAAAGCAACACCCCAAGACCATGTCTGTTGTTTTACTATTATTATTTTACAGCAATACTCTTATTACCAACATGAGCTGTCCTCGCAAGTCATTTTATGACTCTCTGCCCATAGTAGATATTTCAAACCAACAGATTCATGTAAAGCACATTTGTAGTAATAACTCAAGAACATGTTTGATCATTAGCTGCTGATATTTAATGAGCCCAAGATGTAAAACCTTATTTGTCCCATTTTACTCAGTGTCCCACTTTACCTGACTTCACCCTACATTTCAGTCTGTCGTCATCGGAGCGCAAGAATGCAGCGCCACAGTGCTTGGATGGTTATGACAACAAATGGCATCCTGATACCATCACACAGATTCAACGTGAGCTTCACCCGGCAGCCCAGTGCTGATGAGATCAATCTGTTTACCTGCTCTCCTCAAAGAATGTTTATTCAGACACATGCAACCGTGTATACACTTCACCGCTGGAGCCCTGGTTAAAAATGATACAGTGAGGGTTTTGTGTGTGCATGTGTGTGTTTGTGTGTGTGTTTGGAGGAGATGTTGCCTTTGCTAAACTCTTGTTCATTATCAACGCAGACATCTTTAAGTGTCTGCCGTCTGGCTCCACTAGGCTTATCAGTTCCTCATTGGCTTACGCAATTATAGGAAACACACACAAAAGTGTGTAGCCATGCATACACTCTGAGCCATGCTTGTGTGCACACATACACACATATGCAAAGAGGCATTTAACAGCCCACCTAAATCCAAAATAGATTAACTTAACCTCCTTGAGGCAGCAGAGTGGCTGCACAGATCAGTACAGCACAAGTCGTACAGGTCCAACACACAGCAACAACTCACTGTAAAATCTGATAAGCTGACTACTTAAATAAATCTAGGAAACTGACTGTATTTAAAAATTTAAGTAAACATAACATTTTGGCAGAAAATAAGCCATAAAATTGGTTAAAAAAAAAGAGGACAGGATAATGCGAAATTATCAAAACAAGTCTAGAAAATTATATTCACAATTATAACAGTTTTATATTTAAAATTATACTGCAAAAATATAATGAACTATATCAAATAAATACACATACATTTCAGCACTTATAAGGACATTTTCTTGTTTGTTTTTTTCTTGCATATTTTCAGGTAATTTTCTTTAAACTATTTTACAATTTTTTGCTGGACATGTCTTGTTAAGTTGCTTGTTGCCTACTCTGCATATTTTTGACAAACATCAGGTTTTAAAGGGTTAATTAAATCAATCTTTCTAAGTGTTCAGTAAACCAAGTTTTTTATGCTATATAGCTGTACCACCGATTAAAAGCGGTCAAGGGTGGGGCGCCCATTACCTCACCTAGAAGAGTCCCACGTACAGAGGCCGTGTTGCCGCAGCAGCCGCGGTTTAACTCCAGTCTGCAGCCCTTTTCTCGCCCACTTTTACGCTTCATCTACCCTATCTAATAAAGGCAAAAACTTAACAATTAGATATAAAGTAAACAAAACTTAAGATTAATAGTTCTATTTACTTTCTTTTTGTAAGGCAATCGGTTTCAGAGATTATTATCAATAACATCAACTTGTCAGATTTAACAGTGTGCTGTGTAGTTGTTGTTTTATTACAGAAATCCATCATAGAGTTCAGCTACCAGCCCAGAAATCATACTTTGTCTCACTCCCTAGGATTTCTGAGGTCACGACCAGCAGAATAAGCAAACAGAGCGAAAGATGGGGCCAGAGATTGGATGAAGGCTGTTGGCCTGATCTCTTATCTAGCAGCGCCTTCGCTAACCTCCACTGCTAATAGAAAGTTCAGTTCAACAGCTGATACAGACGCACAGACACACCAACAAGACAAACCTCAAACTGCCAGAGACCTTTTTTGTGTCTGTGTAGAAGAGATGTACTCGCTCAGTAAAGTATGAGGCCTCCTGGTACATCAGGCTTTCTTCTGTCTGTCCATCTGCCTTCCCAACAACTACCACACAGACACACGGCCAGGTACAAAAAGGTTCTCTGAACCAGCTACTAAAGACGAACTAAAATTTGATAAAGTGTGCTTGACTTGACTATTTTGAGACACCATTAAGATGCACCTAAATGTACTTTAGTAAATCTTTCATTTCTAATGCTGTACTTTTAAAAAATATACTTTAATCCAATTTTTAATTTAACTTAAAATATTTTAATTATTATTTAAGTACACTTGAAATAGATCACAAATTCAAATAATTTGTACTACTCACAAATTCAAATAATTGTACAGACTTTGAATGAATTTTACTTTAATAACTATATTTATTGTATATCACTAGTGTATTAACGGTTATTTAGAAATGGACTGAAGTATACATAGTGTACTTCATGAGCACATGATTAATTAATGTATTAAAAGTGTGCTATTTTGATGTACTAACAATGCACTTAATAGACTAATGATATGTCATTAGTGCTACTAAATATATTTTAAAACACAATTTAGTGTGCTTGACTTTACTGTTTTGAGATACCATAAAAATGCACCTAAATACACTTAATTTCATCTTTTATTACTAATGCTGTACTTCTAAAAACTATACTTTTCTCTACTTTAGGTATAGTTCAATTACATTTTCGTTAACTTTTATTCACTTATTTAAGGAATCTATTTATGATTAGAGCAAAATGTGTTTAGAATGCATTTCAACTGTGATTTCAAGTGTGATTTATTTGGATTTGTTAAGCATTTAAAGTGTATAATAACAAAAAGAAGTTAGGTATATTTTTAAAAAGTACAGATTTAGTAAGGAAAAAAAATGTACTTAAGTATATTAAGCACTACAACATGTATTTTGTATATTAAATACATTATTAGTTTATCAAAAAGTACGCTTTTAGTTTATTAATAATGTTCAAAGGTATGTATATTTAAGTGTATTAAATACTAAAGTACACTTTGGTACACTTTTTTTTACTTGGGCAGCCATGGCCTCCTATTGTAGTAGCTGTGCAGGTGTACAGGTGCTGATAAGAAGTATAGGTGCCCTATGGTTCATCGAGGGGAGGCAGTGTTGGGTGAACTCTGCCCTCAGTCCTGCGCTGGTATTTCCAGCCGGGGAAGGATGTATTGAGGAGGGCAGAGGCGGCACCGCTTATCAAGCCGGTGACTGAACACCAGAAGCCCAGCAGAGCCACGGGGACTTGAACCCCTCACCTGCATCCCAGCATCTTGCCCAGTGTTGTCTGGCAGCAGGGCCCTGCACGGGGATGTCTCACCACGCTCAGGGTGAGACCCGCCCCCCATTCTGAATCAGGCCTGCACACCTCTCACCCTGCTCTTCAATGATATCTCTGTCTGAAATGTCAAACTTCACACACACACACACACACACACACACACACACACACACACACACACACAGTGACATTTCAGCTGCAGCTCTTGTGATCAGTATACTCCCCTGCTTGCACTCAGCTCTTCAGAGTTGTATGGATGGTTGAGTGGCTGTAGGTTGCAGGCTGCAGGTGGAGTGTTAAGTTGCCCTTGCATCAAATGTGTAATCTGAAGAATGGGGTTGTACTTGACAACAAAAGGACATTTTAAAGTTATTTTTAAAGGACATAATGGATGTGGCACTCCAGCCTTCATCAGTGTTTGTGCATAAGTGGACCACTTCTGTTACATAAGCTATGTGCTGATTGTATTTAGAGTGAAATGAAATATATCTAATTATATTCATAGAGAAGTATTGTAAAGTTGTGGTCAGACTGAACACAAATTTTAAAGGTGGTGCAAATGCACACAAAGTCATATGTGATACTGATTTATTCAGTGTTTAAATTTAAATGACTGGCTCTGTGGATAAATCAGCTCCCAGTTAAAAAAAAAAAACCTCCTGAACACTGAACACTGGAATACAGGAACACAGGAATTATAATTGGGAGCTGGTTAAAATTTGTAATCCTCACACCGTGTGATGTCACTAAATTTTGCTTAATTTTACACAGTGCTCCTTTAAAACACCATACAAATAAACTAGAGGCAGTGGTAGAAGCACAGCATCACTGGGGTCTGACTTTGAAGAGAGCATACATAAGTTTCACTTCGAGCTCAGTTTTAGATACTAGGCTTTTGTAAAAAGTCATCTGTATGTGATGTACTGATCATACAACTGAATAAATGAGACTTTGATTGATAGTATTGACCTGCTACAGACTTCTCTGTGACACTGAATCATGAATGCCACAATAAAACAGACAAAAACAGTAAAATCTGGTACATTACAGGCAGAATGCTGCAATTACTGCATTTTTCCATCAATAAATTCTCTCTTTACCATCTGACATAAAGTTACGTTCCCAAAGTCACAAACTCCATTAACCTTTGCTTAGTTTAAACTCAAATAATGGCAAATTTGACTGGTTCCACTCTGTGGGGTCCAGACCTATTGGCACCACTTCCCCACCTTTAGCTTCAGATCAGTCCCCGCACATCCTGCCGGCTCTGTTTGCACAGCTTGCTGCCCAATGCTCATACTAATACAATACATTACCTCAAAGCAGAACAAATGATCACAAGCTGTCATAATGTGGCTGCAGCTGGATCATCAAATAGGTGAACCTGCTGGCTCTGCGATGCTCCCAACCAGATTTACGGCGACTTTAAAGTCTGGATTAACTAACTGATGTTATTACAGTTAACTGACTGGGTGGCCAGTGCTGGATGCTTACTGTGCAGTTGTGTTTCTGATATCATAACATTATCAGCACGACAATGATGTATTTGGTTTCTGCTGATGTCAGTCAACTGACCATACGGACTAAAATGGGCCCTGCAGTAAAAATCATCTGTTTGGCCCTTAGACTGCATAAATTAATAGACCTGTACCCACATTACAGTGGGATATTCATAATGCTCAGGACTTTATGTCATGTATATGGAAGTGGTCAGTTGATGTCTGGTAAAAACATAAATCATGAACAACAATCAAAAAACCCACAGTAGTTGGGTAGTAGTCTCATATGAAGAACAACATAACCTGTGTGTGCAGCTACAGTATATTCACACAGGTACACTCCCATCAGACAGAGAAACAGGCTGGAGAGTCTTTGTTTTTTACTTTATATGACCTAAAAAGTCCATGATTTGAGGGCCTTTTGTAAAACACTCTTCATTTCTGATGAGTTCTAGTTGGATGCTTTTGCTTGAGTCATGTTTTAGGAGGAGAAGACAAAGTTCTTTGTTTGTAGCATTAAATGTAAAAATTAGTGTTCAAATGGCAACCTCTGAGACTGAAACATAAAGCCAGTGCAAAAATAAACATGTTTACAGCTACAGATACAAAACAACAGTTTTGGTCTCTATAGTTAATTTCAACATTCATGACAAGGATGCAGTGGGACATTTTTGATGTAACTCACCTGTTTTTATTTTTATTAAGCCTTAAAGTTAGGCATATTTAGTGGCAGGGTCTCTTGAGTGACAGGCTGTGAGGTGTCAATACAGTAGTCGCATCCACTTCTCATTCCTCTACGGCTCAAACCTCTCATTTAAATATGGTCACTTCTGGCTCCAAAAAACAACCTGGCAACGGCCATTATTTATACAGCCTATGGTTGTGTTTTTGTCTGTTCTACCAACACATTCTCATGCCAAGTCGTCACATATTGCTGCTCTGTCAGTGGACTTCCTCGTCTACATATTACGCTTCACGTATCCTCATGTGTCTGCTGTTGATGCCCCTGGATGCCACAATCAACACCAAGATGTCAACAAAAGCACATGGTTAGGTTTAGGAAAAAACATTATGGTTTGGCTCAACCTACAGGAGGTGAACAGCAGGCTCCCAGGTGACAGTCCAGGGTTAGTTGGCCACCCTATAACGATTTTCCAGCTCCTTGTATTACATCATTACTAGCAGCAGTTCAACCTGATGCTGTCTAGTATCATGTTTCATATGGCCACAACAGGTATTGTCTGGCTGACTGATGACATTTAGATTTAACATTCTTCCTTTTTTCCCCCCATTACAGGGGCTCTTTTTCTGGAGTTTTTCCTAAGGTGATGTAAGGGTCTAAGGGCAGAGGGATGTAATATGCTGGATAGCCCTCTGAGGCAAACCATGTTTTGTGATAATGGGCTTTATATATAAAACTGACTTGACTTGACTTGACTATAACATTTAGATTTAAAATTCAGATGTAACATCCATCAATCCATCCATTTCCCTACTCTTATCTAATGCCTGGTCGCGGGGGCAACAGGCTAAGCAGAGCACTCCAAGCATCCCTCTCCCCAGCAACCCTGTCCAGTTCCTCCTGGGGGACCCCAAGGCCTTCCCAGGCCAGACGAGATATTTAATCCCTCCAGTGGGTTCTGGGTCTTCCCTGGGGCCTGCTACCAGTAGGACGTGCCTGGAACGCCTCATGTGGAGTTGCCCAGGGGCTATCCTGATCAGATGCCCGAACCACCTCAACTGGCCCCTTTTGGCGCGAAGGAGCAGCGGCTCTACTCCAAGCTCCTCCTGGATGTCTGAGTTCCTCACCCTATCTCTAAGGCTGAGCCCAGCCACCCTCCGGAGGAAGCTAATTGCAGCCGCTTATATCCGCGATCTCATTCTTTCGGTCACTACCCAGAGCTAATGACCATAGGTGAGGGTTGGAACATAGATGGACTAGTAAATCAAGAGCTTCGCCTTCCGGCTCAGTTCCTTCTTCACCGCGACAGTCCGATGCACCAAACCGCCTGTCCATCGCCCATACTCTGTTCTAACCTTACTCATGAACAAGACCCTGAGATACTTGAACTCCTTCACTTGGGGCAGCAACTCACTCCCCACCCAGAGGGAACAGTGCACCGTTTTCCAGCAGATAACCATGGCCTCAGATTTGAAGGTGCTGACTCTCATCCTGCCTGCCTCACACATGGCTGCAAACCGCCCCAGTGCATGCTGGAGGTCACAGCGTGATGGAGCCAACAGAATCTGCAAAAAGTAAAAAAGTAGAGATGCAATTCTGAGGTCCCCAAACCGAACCCCTTTCTCCCTTCACCTGTGCCTTGAGATCCTGTCCATGAAAATCACAAACAGAATCGGAGATGAGGGACAGCCCTGGCGAAGGCCAACTGGGAACGTGTCCAGCTTTACGCTGAGTATGCGGACACAGATCTCACTTCAGTTATACAGGGACCGGATGGCTCACACAAGCGACCCTGGCACCCTATACTCCCACAGTACCCCCCACAGGACTCCCTGAGGGACACGGTCGTAGGCCTTCTTCAAGTCCACAAAGCACATGTAGACTGGATGAGCAAACTCCCATGACCCCTCCAGCAGCCTTGCTAGGGTGAAGAGCTGATCCACTGGTCCACGGCCCGGACAGAACCTGCATTGTTCCTAAAGAATCAGAGGTTCGACAATCAGTCGGAGCCTCCTTTCCAGCACCCTGGAGTAGACTTTCCATGGGAGGCTGAATAGTGTGATACCCCGATAATTAGTGCACACTCTCCGACCCACTTTTTTGAAAATGGAAACCACCACCCCGGTCTGCCACTCCACAGGCACCGTACCTGACCTCCACGTGACACTGACCAGGCATGTCAGACAAGACAGCCCTACAATGTCCAGAGCCTGATGTAACATTTAACATTCTCACCTCTTTTTAATCATGTTTTAGAGCTAAATGTGGAGAAATGTTGCTGTTTCTTTTAGAGTGCATAACTTTACAATTGGTGCCCCATATATTACATGCATCAAACAAGTAAATATTACTGTAGTGTGTTTTTCCACTCCACCTCCACCCTTTCTATGTCTAAAAACATACTGGTTAGCGTTGCAGAATTGCAGTGTTACAATGCTTCTAATTTATGTAATCTCAACCATGAGTGACAAACCGTTACCCTCCGAGTCCCTGAGGTCGAGACTCATACTGATATAATGTAAAAACAAATGAGGCCAGGTGAGAGAGATAAGCCTCTGCTAACAACTGTGTGAGTGCGACAGGCTTTCAAAAGGGCAAAATGGGGAAAGCAATTTAATTCCCATTCATTTTAGTAATAGCAGTAGTGTTGCAGAATGTTTCCACTAATGCATCACTTGCAGGTACCTGACTGACAAAAATAGATTTTTAATCTCATTATCTCCAAAAAGAGCGACACAGGAAGAGAGAGAGAGAGAAAGAGTGTGTGAGAAAAAGAGCTGGAGAGAGAGTGTGTGTGTGTGTGTGTGTGTGTGTGTGTTCATAAATGAGTGTGTTTGAGAGGGAGAGAAGAGAGACATGGGGGGGAGGGAACAGAAGGGGTATGGGTGTACAAATATGCACCCTCGCTTCCTCCCACCCCTAGGAGCTCTAATTGAGAGGAAGCTTTTGTTATATAAACAAGAGGTACACCTCAAGTTGAAAATTAAATATTTGGAGAGCAGGCGTCATGCTTTTGAAAGTGATATATATTCCAGTGGGTGAGCGCTGGTGTCAAAGGGGTGCTGATGAAGAGGTGGTTATTGGCATGGAAAGCCTGCTCCCTGCACCGCAGAGTCAATTCTCACCTCGCCTCTCCTTCACAACAATGAACACAACAGCCTCTAAAGCTCTATTTCTGTACGCTCCAATTGGATCACGCTGCTGCTGATTGTTCTACATCTCAATAGGCCGGTAAAGTGGTTATCTGCAAGTTCCTTGTTATTTTTCTTTTTGACTTTGTCTCCATGTTTGGTGCTAAGCGCTCATTACTGCAGTTTTGCTCTGCACGTCCCAGAGATCAATCAGTGTGTCTGCTTCTGCAACGTCTTCTTCCTTGGATTTTTGAAGTTTGAGTTTCTGTAAGTGGCACAATTCCGTGTATTCAGCTGCATGGCTATTGCTGCTCAGGCTCATTTATGTTTCAGACATGGCAGGAAGTCTGACTTCCTGTGAGGCAAAGTGCAGAGGTGCAGCAAGTTAGAATTTCAAGTAGTAAGGATGGGCAAAATTTCTTCAGTACAGTGTAACTGCACACAGCAAACTGTATGCTGCATGAACTGCAAAGATCAGATGATTGTAAAAGTTCACTCTGTCAGCATTATAAGATTAACTTTAGCACAACACTAAATACACTTTGAGCATGGAGATTTATTCTAGAACTTTTGTTTGTGACTCAGAGCTCTACATACAGTTTTTTTCTAAGCTCTAAACATATCAAGCCACATGACATCATCTGAGCCAGTTAAACTTGGTGATGAATTCCAGGAGATATGACTGAGAGCTCTGAAAAAGCTGGTGAGTAGATCTTGATGAGATTATTTTGTGACATAAAATGATATGTTTAACACAGCTGACTGGACTATGAGAATAGCACCTTCACATCCCAAGTTGTCACATTATCTACGTCTACATATTACGCTCTTAGTATCCTTCTGCATCTGCTGTTGGCATTCAGGGATGCTGCTACCGTGGTGTCATCACAAGCACATGGTGGGACTAATCTGCATGTGGCTCTGTTTAGGCAACAAAAGAATATGGCGACTAATGCTAGGAAGTCAATAGACACATATGCTGGAGTGGATGCCTAGGTTTAGGCAACAAGGGTTGGGCAACTGATGGTTAGGATTAGACAAAACAGGCACATGGGTGTGGAAGAAAAACAACACATTTAGAAGGGAAGCAAACACCAGACTACTGCAGCAAAGTTGAGGGTTTGTTCGACCCATTCACTGCCTCTCCTGTCCACCTTATTGGTGCCCTCTTGCTTTTCAACCTGACACGATCTAGCAGTGTATCATGCTGCTGCAGTAGGTTCCATCGGAGCATTCGCCGGCATATAATAACACAGTGCAGTTCTGTCTGGCTGTGATGTCTAGCAGCATATTATGCAAACACAAAATGTGGCTTTTGGCATCAGGATCTTAGGCAGAAAGCTTTGCAAAAGCTGTGATATTTGAAGACTTCGGAATGGGAATGGGCTGATGAGCAGCTGAAGGCCACTGCTTGTGTTGCAATTAAATATTGAGGATAAAGTTATTAGGATTCCCAGAGGAAAATTTTGCTGCTCACAATCATCTTTTCTTTGTCTCATTAGATATAAATGAGCCTTATATATGGGGATTACTAAATTCGGTATCACTTTCTATGAAGACTGTATCTATATTGTATTATGAGGGCATTTATAGTGAATTATAATGCATTCATAATGCATCATGACTACACATAAACACACATAATGCTTACTGATCCACATATCAACAGTCACACATTATAGATTTGACTTATGATTTAACTTATAAAAGTCAAGTGTCATATGGATGCTCTTAGTTATAAACTAGAGGTTGACTGATAGGGCTCATAATGCATCATAAATACCTATAGTCATGTATTCAGACATCAACAATAAACTGTAGTAAGGACTTATAGTGTGCTATAACAGTCAGTTATCATTGTATGTGTTAAAGTGAGGCAAATATTGATGCATTTATGATAATATATGCTTCATCATAATGTTTCATTGTTCGTGTTTGGTTTATACAGGTAGGTGTTAAATGTGTTTTCAGGGTATTCTAGTGTATGGTAGGGATTAATCACTTATGATGCAGCATAGGTTCTTATAAATGCATGAAAATGATTTCTACTTAACTTACCAAGGCCAAACAAAGAAAACAGAATATCATCAGAATTATCAGAAAATTACTTTGGTAGAAGTTAGTCATCTATTAGAACATTACTTGAGTAAAAGTCCTTAAGTATCTGATATTTACTGTACTTAAGTA
The DNA here is from genome assembly GCF_008729295.1 of Plectropomus leopardus. Classification (NCBI taxonomy): domain Eukaryota; kingdom Metazoa; phylum Chordata; class Actinopteri; order Perciformes; family Serranidae; genus Plectropomus; species Plectropomus leopardus. Next base: position 1,421,855 of record NC_056468.1, read on the forward strand.
TCAAAAGTAATTTTTCATTAATAAATGTACTTAGGTAATGAAAGTAAAAGTAAAAATAAATGCTGGTTATGAAGAAGGAAGCGTTTCGAGAAATATGATGTTTTTTTTCTTAGTAACACACGGGGGGGTTGTTGTGATGCCATCACAATATAAAATCTATAAGTCCAGCAGGAGAAACACTACTGCACATATTTAATTCAATTTTGATTCTTTGGATCACGATTCAATTCGATTTCGATTCGATTCGATATTGATCCAGTAGCTTTGATATCGATTCAGTTATGTGTGTTGATGTCAGAAATATCCAGATAATACCTTCTGATGTGTTAAATAAATCATGTATTATCAGTATTGATTTAGAACAAACTGACACCAAAACTTATTTTACCATTACATTATTATTTATTAAACAAAAATTAAAACTAAAATAAATCTTAAGTATAGAAAAGTGCACATTTTTGCCTGAGCCGAACTTAACAGGATTTGTTAACCTGCATTTGTGTGATCCACAGCTTTAGCATTAGCAACAGGTTGCAAAACATCTGCGTGTTGTTGGCACAAATGGTTACGTAGGTTCGTCGTCTTGTTGCAGTGTTTTAACACTGACTCACGTGGCTCACACATTACATAACTACTATCGACTTTGTGTATCCAAACGTCAGCTTTTAATGTTGTTGGCGCTGATTTTAGCACACTGCTACCTCACATCACTGTCGCCATTATAATGAAGACGTTGTTTGGGGGTTGAGCGGGGTCTCTGAACAACGTCAATCATGCTCTGGCGGCATCCTGGTTTTTGTTAAAACTCTTGCTGCCGCATTCTGAACTAATTGTAGCCTGTCAATACTTTTTTTAGGTAGACCAGTAAAAAGCGCTCTGCAATAGTCCAGACGTGAAAAGACAAATGCATGTGTCAATTTTTTGGCATCCTACAAGGACAGGTAAGGTCTAACTTTAGCAATGTTTCGTAGGTGAAGTAAAGCAACCTTTGTAACACAGTTAATATGTGATTTGAAGTCTAGCTCAGAATCAATAATGACACCCAAGTTTGTTACTGCAGTTCGACTGTGTGTGACCAGACTTCCCAGTCTCCTAGAAATACTTTCCCTTTGTGCAGAGCTACCAATTATATGCATTTCGGTCTTATCATCAATTAATTTTAGAAACTTTTCGTCCATCCACTTTTTGATGGAGGACAGACAATTTGTCAGAGAAGTAAGAGCACTGGGGTCATCTGGTGCTTCAGACAGATATAACTGAGTATCATCAGCATAAAAATGAAAATTAATAATAATAATAAAGACCGCCAGTTTTCAAGGCGGTCTAGAAGAATGATGTGATCGAATGATGTGATCGACTGGCAGCTATTGAGACTAAGGATTCTGCTGAAACGCCCCACAACGCGGGAGTGTTGGGAGTAAACACAGCAGACCAGGGAGTTTTTCCAGAATAACCAGGACTGTGGCTCCCAGAAAACAGTGCGTGGCTGCATTTAACAGGCAAACATTGCTTATTATGGTATCACCCACCAGTAATGTGCTTGGAGAAAAGATGGGGACTGTGACTTTCCACGAGGGGTGTATGGGCGGGCCAGACCATGGTTCAGAGCACGAAGATGCTGCAGTAGGGCAGCGGTAGTGGAGCTGGGAAGAATCACCACCCGGTCATGGCGAGGGGGACCACCGGAGTATCAGAGCACAGCCTCCTCAAGAGGATGAGGCCGATGACCGCTGCAGCGAGTAGGCGGCATCCACCTTAGTTACCGCCGTCTCCGTGGGAGGCTGCAGCGAGGAGGTGGTTTCCTTCTTCGGTGAGGGATTCCCCGCTGTCACCACGGGGATGACACCACCTGAGATTCTCCTGTTTACGGTGTCCTTCAATAACCTGCGTAGGGAGGCAGATGAGGATGTAGCCGCTGGATGGTGCCGTTTATTCCGATTTACTGTGCCAGCTCGGCGGAATTTCCGCTCAGTGTTCGGATGTGAGGGAGAGGGAAGAGCGGTGGCAGAAGGTGAGGCGTCACGGACAGGCGAGAGCGGAGCCATCAGAGCGTCCGAGGGGTGAGCTGGAGCCTTGACAGGTAGAGAAGCATAATGGTTTGAAAGTTCCAGGTGAGACTTAGATGAAACTGTAACTGAGCAGCTCCTGCCGCCACTCACCACCGCCGACCAGGATGGACCAGCCCGAGTGTTGGTCCGGACTGGGGTTGAGGTTAGAGCTGGGGCCTTAGGTCTGGCTCCTGTTCAAGTCTACTCAGCAGCTGGCCAGGTCGCCACGGAAGTCGGCGGAGGGTCAAATGACATGCTCGGCCCAGGCTCTCCGGCTTCAGCCTCATTCCCATCGTATGTTTGTCTATTCCCCAGCGCCACGGGACTTTCCTCCTGGGCACAGGCTTTGGTAGCAGCTCTGGAACTGAATGAAGTCAGCCAGGGAAGAGTGGTGGCAGTGTCCGAGACCACCGGTTGTAGAAGCCCGCGAGGAGTGCGACGGTGAAAGTGAGGCCTGCATATAGTATATGTGCTTGGACTGGGCTAAGGCGATCGATATAAGATCATCGATCAACTTTTTCCTTATCCCGGATGTCTTCCGTTAGTCGGCTGATATTGCTCTCCGGGGGTCAGTAAGACACACTACATTTCTCACACACAGCCATGTTAATGAAACACTGTTTGCTGATGTTGTAAAGTTAGCATTCAGGATTTTCCCATGCTGCCAAACGCAAACAGTTGAGGGCCGCGTTGTCACCGCTTGGTTTAACCTTTAGAAACAACTTAAAATACACATCCAAGAAGGCTAGTTTCCACATTCGGTTAAAACATATTGTTTAATTCAATCAAGGTCAGAAGTGTACCATAAAAGTGAGTAAAAACGGTGTAAAAAGTTACTTTCTGGAAAAGCTCCTGCCAGATACACACAGACGCCGACGCATGCGCAGTCCAAGCATTTAAGCCTTTATGAAATGTAAAAGGGTAAGTTATTTAAAAAAAATTCACCCCCCGTACAGTTGTCATGAATGTTAAAATTATCTAAAGAGACCAAAGAGACTGGTAACTTCGTACCAGACTGAAAATATGTTTATTCCTGCTGTAAAGTTGAGCATTATAACATGGAGGTCTGTAGGTGACTGACTGGCCACTGAAGCCTCAAGAGGACATTAGAGGAAAGTTAGTTTATGGCTTCAAGATCTGGAGGCTGCTGCTTGAATAATTAATGTTTTTTTCTAGTTTGCATTGCAAACGACCAAAATTGAGAAAGTCAAAAGTCCTTTTTACACAGAGATGGCGCTATAGAGCTGCTGTGAAGTTCCTTCTATATGCCTCCTTTGCATTTTAACATTATGACGCTCCAGTGAGTGATTTTAAATATGTTCCAGCATCACTGCACGGCGGTTAGCACCGTCACATCACAGCAAGGTCCCATGTTCAGGGGGCCCCTCCTTCCAGGTTGGGGTGAGGTTCGGACATTGGGGGCACTTCTGTATGGAGTTTGCATGTTCTCCTTGTGTCAGTTTGCCTTCTCTCTGGGTTCTCCGGCTTCTTCCCACAGTCTAAATACATGCAGGTTAATTGGTGACTCTAAAACATTTACAGCCTTTCCTCTTCGTTAAATTAGCCACTGATTTCTAACAACTGCTTTTTTTAATCTCTCAGGGTCAGTCGCACACATAACACTTTGTCAAAACATCACACCTGTGCCCCCCATGGTCACACAGACCTCGTTACGGCACTGTTATTACCTCTGGTCCCAGCTCAAAGGCGAGAGCACTCTGTTCCCCCTTTTCTGTGATCTGACATTTTTTACAAAATGGCGAGGCCGCATCATGGTGCGATGTTCCTACCTTGAACACGCAGTGTAAAAGCGGCTGCAATTAAAAGTTTGAGACACTTGTGTAAGTTTGAAGATCCTGAGAACAAAACAAGTGTTATATTTGTTTATTTCTTATTACAGTATAACAGACGCTGTAATTACTGAGAGACATTTGAAAGTAGAGCAGCTTCAATGTGACATGCAGAGAGACCACAGCATTTCCTCCCGTCTACATGAGGAGAAAATGTGTGCTCATGCATCTGTAGAACAGAATAATACCTCTTCACAACAGCTGCCTCTGCAGTTACTGCCGGTCTCTAAAAAGCTTGTACGCCATAGCAAAGGGTAAATGGGAGCTGGAGAGGCTGATGTGAATCAATAAAAGCCATCAAACACCTGAGGGGTCCCCCAATTTTCCCACAAACCACTCCACCCCCTGGGCAGGGGGAAACAATGGCGGGGCATCAATACCTGCAATTGGGAGAAGGTGGGGCAGGAGACAGCGAGCAAACCATACAAGTGGGTCACCTCTCCTCCAGACAGAAAATGGGTGCGCAATCGTTTGCATCAATTCAGTCCAGTGGGAGATGGAGGACAGGATGGGGAAGGGGTGCCATTAGGAGTGAATTGGTATAGGAGGTGGGCGCCGGAGAGGAAGAAGGGTTGTGGAGGTTTTTAAAGCAGGTAGAGATGGAGACACAGGGGGATATAGGTGTTTTCAATTACCCGCAAATTCAGAGCAATTTCCTCCTTTTTCTGACCACACCTCCCACTGCGAGGCTGATGGGAGCCCTGAACAAGAGGCGTGGAGATCGCGATTGTTTGACTGCGGGTTGGTGGGGAGGAGCAGTAGGAGGTCGCTTTTCATCCGTCTGCCTTGTTCAACCTTTCTCTGTCACCTTGCAGCTTTTATTGGAGCCTTCTTTTTTTGCAGTGGGGTAGGAACTTCAAAGTGCATTTCAACTTGTGCAGAGATGTTGATAAGGCACTTCCTGAGAGCGAGATACTCTTATGCTGCTTAAAGATAACAGAAACACACACACACACAAACACACACACACACACACACACGTTGCATTGTTCCATTCAGCAGAACAAGACCATACTGTTTCTGTTTTGCAAAGTAGTTAAATTTGCTCTGTAGCAATACACGCCTCATCTCACTGATCACTGTCGCCCTCAGTTAAAAACTCCTCTGCAACTCTGCCATTTGCATTGTTTTTCTCTATTAGCAGAGGGAGGGTGGGGGCTTTAATGCTTTGGATTAAATTATTGCAGATACTTTGTCTGTGTGGTGTCCTGGAGCAGAAATATTTCGACAGAAACACCTCAGCAGGGATGACAATAACAGAAATGGAAGCATTGTGCTCATTAGGATGGGGATATGAACCTTGATAATAGCATCTACCCATAAAGGCCTGTCTGGCCCCTATTAACTCATAATTTGTTATGAGAAACTTTCATCCACTGACACAGTGTTTAATTATTGTTGATAATACACTCAAATAGACTGACCTTTTCCTTTGGTTAATTCAAAGTAACCATAAGGGGAAAAATGTCAATTTCAACAAAAAGTGAGAATTAAAAGCTGGAAATAATTTCATATTATATTATTTAAAAAAAAAAGTTTCATAGTGAAGTGTGTCGAAAAAACAGCAATGCTGAAAGAACAAAACACAGAGTTTCAAGGCACCTACTAATATTGTAAAAACGTAACATTTAGTTGGCTTACGGGAACAATTCAGACATTATTCTTGCGACTGGGCTACAGCCACTGATTACTGCTATTGATTAACAAATACTTAGAGAAGTTGTTGCATGCTATTTTAGAACCTAGCTGGCTAATTGAGTAATACTGCTTGGTGCAATCCCCCAACCTGGACTCTAGTCTCTGGAAAGCATGAGTCAGACTAATGGTCATTATGAACAAAATCAAAGGTGATATTTCTGCAATATCCAATGAATGTGGGGTATTTTTTTTCATTTTTTTCCCCACATAAAAGTCCAGAATTTTCTATTACATATACATTGTCAATTTTATATTTTTTTCATGCCTAAATGGCTATTGTTAAGCCTTAGGACCCTCTTTCATACTAAACACACTCTTGTCGATCTGTGCACAAAATGTGCTTTTCAAAATCAAGCTTTAAAAAATATTCATTCATTCATTCATTGTCTGTAACTGCTTGTCCTCACAAGGGTCACGGGGAGGCTGGAGCCAATCCCAGCTATCATCGGGGAGAAGGCGGGGTACACCCTGGACAGGTCGCCAGACTATCGCAGGGCCGACACATATAGACAGACAACCTTTCAAGCTCACGGTCACACCTAAGGGCAATTTAGAGTCAGCAATCAACCTGACCTACATGTCTTTGGACTGTGGGAGGAAGCCGGAGACCCCCGAGAGAACATGCAAACTCTGCACAGAAGGGCCCCCACCCACAACCAACAACCAACCAACATCAATCCTAATCATGGATTTCAAATATTCATTAATTCTCAGAATTTCAACCCTTTAAATGCTAGGTTTTTATCATGATGCCACTTTGCTTTTAGATGGAAAACAAAAAACAAACAAAAAAAACCCCAACAAAAATAAATTATTTTCAGTATCCAAAATGCTAAGTAGTTTTTTTGTATTATCACAGCTTGGGATATGTCAGTGATTAGCAGCAACATTGATTTTTATACATTATTATTTTTTGTGCAGTGTCACACTTGTACCGCTCTGCACAAAAAAAAAATTGTTTTTCAAAATCAGGCTATATAAAAATATTAAATATCAATGTGATTTATACATGGATTGAGTTTGTTTTTTTAACCAACAATTTTGTTTACGCTGTGTATTTTAGAGTTATTGTAGGAGTTGGAAATTCCAGGATTAAACAACAATACACAATCTTGCCAAAACGTATGCCAAAATGATCGAAAAATTAAGAATGAAAAGTGTGTAAAATGCGCGTTCCTAAGTGTTAAACTAACTAAATTTCTCCCTAGGGTAACTTTGCTGTAATTTAGTTAAGTAACTGTTAACTTGCAAAGCAGTGCAATCAACACTGCACACACCGATCTAGCCGCATCATCAGGCCAAAATTTCGATCTGTCTAAGAATTTTGTGTGACCAAAGACTTCTCCTCAGCTGTACTTTGTGGTTAGTGCTCATTTGCACATGTTAGCAAGTTCACATGCAAAACTAAGATGGTAAACATGGTAAACACTGTACCTGTTATCATCATGTTAGCATTGCCATTGTAAGCATATTAACACGCTGGTACTACAGTTAGCTCCAGCCTCAGAGCTGTAGTGTGGCCTGAAACTCTCAAGTCTTGTTGTAGGTAAAAAAGGCTTGTGGAGTCAAGTGGCAACCTTGAGTTACATCATGTATCATCTGCTAATCTTGCACCTTCCTCTCCATTGCAGCCACGCACACATCTACAGCCTCACTACAGGAGACAGGAAGTTGCCCCTGCTTGGAAATGTTGCCACATGAACATGTGAGAGGCCTGATAGGAGCCTCTATCAACTATGTCACTTCCCCTCATCCCTGGCTCAGCAGTGAGGAACAACTAGGTAGCCATTACACACACACACATACACACACACTGATACTACATCGGAAGTGTGTGTGTGTTTGTGTGTGTGTGTGCAGGGGGGTGGGTTAGGGTTCTTCATGGATGGTTAGCCTTATCTTCCCTCCTATGCACATTTACAATGTATGCTGCGCCAGATGGCCAGAAAACACTGAGCTGCTAATGGTACCACTTGATCATGTCTTCACTCCAATATAAATCAGTATATTAACAACGTACATAAATGCCATACAGCGAGCATTTGATTGATCCCCATGTGACACATGAAGCCATTTTATAAAAGGAGAGTAAACACCTAAAGGACAATGTAGATTTAACCATATGTGCCTGTTAGTCTGTGGGAGAGATGTCACAGGCAATATGCACTATTTAAATACATTTACTGGAATGTAATTACAATGGCTCCTCATGTTTGCATTTACATATATTTGTAGTTTATAGAGAGCCAAGATTACTGATGAACATGTGGTGAGAGTTAATTGGCCTATATGTATGATTCAATGCTAAAGCAGCTTTTATTTTGAAGTTCATTGTAAACAAGTGGTTATGGGTTCAAATCCAAGGGAGAGCTATCAAATTCCACATAAGCCTGGACACACACACACACACTAACAGACACACACACACGCACACACACACACACACACACACACACACACACACACACACACACACACACACACACACACACACACACACACACTGGTAAATGAGAGGTAGTGTGTCTCTGGTAATACATTACTGCTCCCATGTGGTGAAATACAAATCTAGCTGCACTTTTAAAGAGCCAGTTCGCCCTACACAAAAAGGACATACTTTCTTTCCTCTGTGTAGTCATAGCTCTTCATGCAGGTAGTCTTGGTTTTATTTCTGCAGGTTTTTTGATTTATTATGATCTGAATTTCTGCCTCCACCCTAATACAGTGGAGGTCAATGGGCTTTTGTTTGTGGCAAATCCCTTAACCACATCACTCCATGGAGCAGAAAAGCCTGAGTGTACTTACAATAAAGACAGATGGTGGGATGTATGATTAATTACATTTACTCAAGAGCTGTACAGATTTGAGGTTCTTGTACTTTACTTAAATATTTTCTTTTCATGTCACTTTATACTTTTTCTCCACTAAATTTCAGATGGGTACTGTACTTTTTTACTTTAACACATTTATCTGAAATTTTGAGTTATTTTTTCAGATTTAAATTGTTTTGCATAAAAATATATGGTGAATTTATAAAATATTCATTTTTTTGTTATGAATTAAATTTCAAGTTTAAACAAGTACAGATGATTGATTAGTTTATTACTTTATCAGTCAATAGACAGAAAAATAATTGCCAAGTATTTTGATAAACATCTAAGTCTTTTTCTGTTTTAATAATATTTTTAATTTTGTGGGTTTTTTGTTGTTGTTTTAATAACTTTGAGAATTCTGAGTTCTTAGGATGTTTTTTCCTCTTATTTATTTATTCATTCATTCATTCATTTTTTTTTTTTTACAGTTTTGAGTTTTAGGGGTGTTCTTTTCCAGATGTTTTATTATATTTTTTATTTTTGTATTTGGTACTTTTACTTTTATACTTCACATACTTTTTCATTTTTATACTTATTTACTTTTACTTAAGTTAAATTTTTAATGCAGGACTTTAACTTGTAACAAAGTATTTTTACAGTGTGGTATTAAGTTAAGTAAAAGATCTGAATACTTCTTCCAGCACAGACAGTGTGCCAGTGAGTCAGCGTGCAACACCAGGATCCTGAAACTGAAGCAGCTAAATGGGACTGAGTCCTTTTCTTACTCTCACATGCCAGCATGTCTAAAAGGCCTTAAGTCTTCTTAGCAGTTATAGCAACATCCCATTTCTACCTATAGCTTACAACAAAGAATGACCCAAAGCATGTATTATGTGGTTGATATCACATAATTGAAGGAAAATTAATTTTGCAATGCAAATTATGCCTTGATTAAACCTTTAGAACCTGAGATAGTTGGCTTGATTTCTTTCAAAATCATGGGAGCAAGGCAATGAGCAACGAAAGAAGAAATGACCCCAAAATTAGCAAGAACTCTACTAATTTCTAGCAATTTGTGCAGCATTTTTCATCAATTTGTTCTTTGCCTTTTCCTATGTTTTGGGGTTCAAAAGTTCGAATACTCCTGAAAAAAAAAGCACACAGCAAAGTGATGTCACTCCAGATTTCAAAGGGTACCTTATTAGGGGTTATTGTTGCCCTCTCTCTGGTTGGGATGACCAAAAAAAATTCATTACCATACACAAAGCTATAATTTCTTTGATGTTGATGTTGTATGATGTCTGATATTTTTCACTTAAAAAAGGATAAGTGATGTTTGAGAAGTGAGTTGCACATTATGTTTACAGTGACCACAGCCCTTTATTTTTTTTTAAATCAAATATTAATAGACTGAGAAAGAAGTTCCATCAAAACCTGAAACAGAGATCTCAAAGCTGTACAAATAAAACCAAAACTATATACATGACAAGAGGTAAGTAAGAGTGTGTTTTTTTTTAAATAAATCTGGTTAACATTTAAAACCAAATTTGTATTCCAAGTTGTTAGACAGACTCTCGGTGCTGAGAGATGAAGCTCATCAGGTATTAAATTATGATTTTGTTTAACGCTTTCAAACCCAAGCAAATTGGCCAGATTCCTTTCAAGAACTTTTAAGGGGGCAGTGATTAACTTTACAAGAACTAACCTAAACTTTAACAACTTATCAAGAATTTCTGAAAATCTGCAAAACAAAAAAAAATTGAGCTCTCTCTTCTCTTTATCAGGTTATTTTTTGGTCACGTTTTACTAATTTCTTGTAATTTGTGGGACATTTCTTGCCAAGTTGCTCATTGCCTTTATCTGTATAAAAAAAAGCAAACCAGTTTGCTCTGGTTTTCAGAGCTTTAAATGCCTGTGAGAGGCTTCCGAGCGCAACACGAGAAAACTGACTCCAATGCATGTTTCAAAGGGTTAAAGATTACAAATGCAAGATATGATTAAAAATATAGTATCATCAACATGTTCAAAATGCAAACACTTCTGTTTGAATTAAACAGAACATGAGAAGATTTTAGTGTCACCAGGTCATGACTCAGTGCGTTCATCATGTGCATGATGTTAACCCCTCACTGACGGCTGTAAGTGAGCGACATCAGCGATTGCCTGTAACTGTTTGCTCTGTGTAAAGCTGCCACGTTTCTCCTCCGTGCTGTTTATGGAGCTCTACCTCTGCTGTTGGAATGGGGCTTGTATGTCAGGACGGCCATGACTGTGCATATGAGGCTAGAGATCAGTGTCAGTTTCCAACAAGGGCTCTATATTTAGCTGGTGAGGGGACTGGGTGACCCAGTCTGACTGCAGCACGCACAGAGACACTTCTCTGGACCCCAACACTCTTTGACCTAGGTGCTGTTCCTTTTAATCACTGTGTGGTGAGGGGGGAAAGGAGGTGAGTTATCTATACTTGATTTACTCACTGAAAATCATTCTGCAGTATGCATGTTTATTTCCCTCTTGGATGTACTGTGATTTTTCAAAGTTTTGCCTTTACAGCATCCCCACACCCCCATGTCCGGCTGTTGTGCAGAGTGGATGCTGCTTGGCCATGGAGCTGTTCTCTGTGTCCCGCTGAGTGGCCATCTTGGTGATCAGTGAAGCCAGCATGTGTCAGTCGGAGATGCCAGGGGCCGGACTGGGCCTCAACAGTCCGGACCCGCTTGTGAGAGAGGCTTACCTGATGGCCCATGACTACATAGACTATGTGATCACAGGAGGGCCGATGGCACCATGGGCCCTGCCCCAACAGCCTGCACCACAGCCCTGCGTCACGCCGGGGACGAGCTCCTCACCCGCTTCCCCATTTTCTTCAGGCGTTGGCCTCGCGTCTTCCAGGATGTGACGGAGCACACGGCCTGCCCCACACTCATGAGCATCCTGGATGAGCACTTCTTCTCCCCTGTCCCTGGGGCCCGCCGCAGGGACCTGGCCTGGAGCGCGGTGCTGTCGGTGTATGTGCTGGCTGGCCAGATGGCTCTGCACTGCCGGGACAGAGGCATGGTGGAGGCCCTGCCCCAGCTGAAGGAGTGTGTGGGGGCCTACGTGGAGAGGGTCATCTGCCCTGAGATACGAGACAAGGGAGGATGGGTAAGATACAACACGCTTATTCTCTTCATCCACCTACTTTAACCCTTTGGAACCTGGAGCGACGCCTTATACAATATTATAACCTTATCATTAACCCTTTAATACCCGGATTGTCATAAGTTTCCTTTTGCTGCGTTCAGATGCCTTAACAAGCACCTGAAACCTTATATTTGTTTGGCTTATTTTGAAAACTTTGAAAAAGGCAATCAGCAATTTGGAAAGAGATGTCCCGCATTTGAGAAAAAAGAAAAAAGAAAAAAGAAAATGGTATGAGGTTATTAGAAAATCAGCTGAAACTTAGCTTTGGGGCGATTTTATATGATATGATCAAAAAAACTAAGGAAAATGTCTATGAATATAATCATTATATATTTAGAGTTATTATACAAAATAAAACACTTTATAAATATATTTCTTTTTTTATTTTTAGCATGTTTATTTATTTATTCACTTTTTTTTTGTTTCTTATTTTTCAGGTAATTTTCTTGTAACTTTTGGTAAATGCCTTGCTAATTTTTTGGCCATTTTGTTTTTGTAAGGTGCTCATTGTCTTCTTTCTGTCATGCCTTTGAAAGAAATTAAGCCAATTTGTTCAGGTTTTCAAGGGGTTAAACACATTGTTGTGATTTTCTTTCAAAAGCATATATTTTTTTTAAAAAAGCAATTAGCAATTTGGTAAGACATGTTCAACAACTTGCAAAACATAATAAGATTTAGAAAATGTATTTGCTTGCAAAAATGTCTAGGACTTTATAATTATCACATTATCATTTACATATTCAAATTTATTTTTACTTAATTGTTGTTATTATTATAACATATACTAATACTATGAAGCACTTTTTCAAAGTCTTGTTTACCTTGTTGTTTTTTACTTCCTCTTTTTCTTTCTTTTTTCTTTTTTTTTAAGTTTCAGGTAATTTTCTTGCATTTTATACTAATTTCTTACAATATTCAAATCTTTGAACCATAATCACATTGGTGTGATTCTTTAGACAATTTCATAAGTCAAATATTGCCAAAAAAAAGGAAAAAAAAGATTATTTAAAAATTAAGTTAGAGAACTATTAGTATTTTGAAGCACTTTTTCAGTCTTGTTTGATTGTTTGATTACTTTCTTTTCTTTTTTGTATTAATTTTCAGGTCATTTTCTTGAATTTATTGTATATTTTTTAAAGAAAACAAATACATTTTCTTAACAACACAGGTTCTCAGGCAACTAAGTCTAAGCCCAACAGCCATGCTCCATCATGGCAAACAAAAAGAAGAGCTCAGCTTCCTTTATCACTCCCTTCTTTAAGATCTTTCAACCTGGATTCTAGTTTTTGTGTTAAATTGGGCTGCGGGAAGTAAAAATGCAACACTGCCTCATAAGGCTGGTCATTTCATTTAATATTTTTGTACAAATGACCACAATCTAATTGCCACACTCTGGGGCTTTGTGTAAACCAACCTTTAATATTTTGTTTTTTGTTATTTATTTTGTTATTTATATATATATATATTATATATATATATATTTATATATATATATATATATGTGTGTGTGTGTGTGTGTGTGTGTGTGTGTGTGTGTGTATATGTGTATATATGTATATGTATGTGTGTGTGTGTGTGTATATGTATGTATGTATGTATGACAAAAAAATAGATCGTCATTTTTGGGTTACTGACTTTTGTATTGATTGTCTTTCTTTAGTGATAAATACAAACATAGTTTGACTGACATATCCTTTGAACATAGAGACATATTATCACAGTATGTTGTACTGAAATGTATAATTTCCTTGAAACTTAAATCTCCTGCTGTCTCTGACAGAGTGGTTTCGTGTCCCGCTTTGGAGAGAAGCTGGGTTTGGAGAGCCAGGTGAAGAGGGTGTGCTGTTGGACGCTGCTGGCTTTGGCCATGAGCATTCTCATCTACTGCCTCTGGAAGAGAGTGACTTAGCCAACACTGCCACCCAGTGAACACAGCCACTAGCTGTCCAGCAGCCAGGGATGGAGGGAAATGTCGGCAGGATTTTATAAAGCAGAACTCTGCCCAACCAGTCAATAGCGGATACACATCAATATAATTCACTTCACTGACAGTATTCTCTGTTCAGCTGCTGCAGATTTGTTGTAGTCTGTGACATAAGAGCATTTAAGCCATTCCAACAGTCACATGCTGGTGAAAACTGGTAGCTTTACAAGGTTGTTTGTGCTCTACATGAACTTTGATCTGGTATGAGTCAGCTGTGTAAGTGTACTGTAGTTTGGATTACACAGCAGACCATCATGCTCTGTATTTCTGCTTCACTCATGCTTTTATTAAAGACACTTTCTGTTCAACCATATTTGTGTTGCAATCTGGCCACTTGTTTTCAGCTAATCCCAAAATAGTAAAACACTGTTGTATACTGAACTCAGGCATTAATACTTTGTAACCTGAGCAAATAAGTTTAATTTATAACCTGACATTTTGCAAAAGGGAAAGGTAAAATTTAACTTTATTTAAATACACATTGGATACCTTAAAAACTAATTTAGGTCATTTTCTTGTCATGTTTCTAATTTCTTTGATTTGCAAACCTCTTACCAAATTGCATTGTTTTTTATACATATTTTCAAACAATCAAATGTACTCCAGTATATCTTTCAATGAATGCAAAGGCATCTGAATGTGGCACAACACTTAAAAAAAATCTGCTGATAGCTGTTAACTTTGATTTTTAAAAATAACTTTCTTGCAAATTGATAACTATACAGCTAGTCTTTGGTATGCATTTGCACCAATATAAAAAAAACTTTACCCATTATCCTCAATACATTTTCAGCTCAACTGTTTTAATCAATCCAGGACAGCAGACTTCTTATATGCAGAAGAACTTTTATTAACATGAACAGCAGACAGAACACTGAAAACTGGAAGAACTTAGAACATTACATTTCATTGCAGACAGAACACTGCAAACTGGAAAGGACTTAGAACATTACATTAGACTGCAATGCTTTGACAGCAGAGCTTTGGAAAAGTGATACATTTAGGCCAGCTCCTCCTCTCCCTCCTCTTCAAACTCGCCCTCCTCCTCGGCAGTGGCATCCTGGTACTGCTGGTACTCGGACACCAGGTCGTTCATGTTGCTCTCTGCCTCAGTGAACTCCATCTCATCCATGCCTTCGCCAGTGTACCAGTGGAGGAAAGCTTTGCGCCTGAACATGGCTGTGAACTGCTCAGAGATGCGCTTGAACAGCTCCTGGATGGCTGTGCTGTTGCCGATGAATGTGGCGGCCATCTTGAGGCCACGGGGAGGAATGTCACAGACGGCGGTCTTGACGTTGTTGGGGATCCACTCAACGAAGTAGCTGCTGTTCTTGTTCTGCACGTTCAGCATTTGCTCGTCCACCTCCTTCATGGACATGCGACCACGGAAGATGGCGGCCACTGTCAGGTAGCGACCATGACGTGGGTCACAGGCGGCCATCATGTTCTTGGCGTCGAACATCTGCTGGGTCAGCTCTGGCACGGTTAGCGATCTGTACTGCTGGCTGCCTCGGCTTGTGAGGGGAGCGAAGCCAGGCATGAAGAAGTGCAGACGGGGGAATGGCACCATGTTTACAGCGAGCTTACGCAGGTCAGCGTTGAGCTGTCCAGGAAACCTGAGGCAGGTGGTGACGCCGCTCATGGTTGCAGAGACCAAGTGGTTGAGGTCACCGTATGAGGGGGTTGTGAGTTTGAGGGTACGGAAACAGATATCGTACAGGGCTTCATTATCGATGCAGTAGGTCTCGTCTGTGTTTTCTACAAGCTGGTGGACTGATAACGTGGCGTTGTAAGGCTCAACGACTGTGTCTGATACTTTGGGGGAAGGCACCACACTGAAGGTGTTCATGATGCGGTCAGGGTACTCTTCACGGATCTTGCTGATGAGCAGGGTGCCCATACCGGAGCCTGTGCCACCACCCAGGGAGTGTGTAAGCTGGAAGCCCTGGAGGCAGTCGCAGCTCTCAGCCTCTTTCCTCACCACATCCAGGACAGAGTCCACCAGCTCTGCGCCTTCTGTGTAGTGACCCTTAGCCCAGTTGTTGCCAGCCCCGCTCTGACCTGTAAGACAAGAATCAACATTAATTTCATACACTTTGAGGCTTGATGAGTAGCAGCTTAAGTTAAGGAAGATTTGAGACTTTTGTAAATGCCATTTGGAATTAAGTTTAAGTTCAATTTTATAATAAGAAAAACAGGCAATTTTAGTTTGCTCTTTGTGGAGTGGAACACGTGAGAACAATGGACACTTTATATTATCATAAAAGTATTTATTTGGTTTACCAACAAGAAATGGGAAATATCTGGCATGTCTGGCCTGTTTTTGGGCCATGTTGTGTTTCTTAATTCACCTGTGAGACTCAGCTGCTTGCATTTCCAGCAGATTAAAGAAAAGGAATTTACTTGATCAGCAGGAACCTTGTAAAATTTTCTGGACATAAGTTTTACAATAATTGTAATAAAAAAATTACCGAACACAAAGTTGTCTGGTCTGAAGACCTGGCCAAAAGGTCCAGACCTCACAGAGTCCATGGTGCCTGGCTCCAGATCAACCAGCACAGCACGGGGCACATATTTACCACCTACAAAAAAAAGTATTAGGATTAATGAGGGGCAGATGTACACAAACACACATATGTATACATATACATACACATACACACATATATATATATATATATATATATATATATATATATATTATATATACATACATACATACATATACATACATACACATACATACACACACACACATACATACCGCACATGCACGCGCACACACACCTCTTCACTTACCTGAGGCTTCATTGTAGTAGACATTGATCCTGTCCAGCTGCAGGTCACTGTCACCGTGGTATGTACCAGTTGGGTCAATACCGTGCTCATCACTGATCACCTCCCAAAACTGTAAATCAAAACAAGGTAAACCATTTACATCTAAAACATCAACTCAGAATGCAAAATTAAGGCAGAAATGATGCCTGAATATATATACTTAATGTTAAAAAGTGGAGGCGAAACATTATTTCCCGCCGAGCTGACTTCGCGCGCGCGGCCCGACCCCCCATTGGCTGCGACTCAGGGGTTATGAATTTGAAAATTCCTGCTACGTCACTAACCGCCAAGCCCGCCCACCACAGGCAGAAGCCGGGCGCAGTCCGAAAGGCAATGCCAAGTAGGCCGACGCGAGCCGGAAACCGTTATACTAATCATTTGGTAAATACCGCTATTTTAAAAAAACAGGTAAACCACATTTATATCTTCATACCGATAAAATAAAGTTACAGGGTAACATAACGTGGCTTGTATCCGTTATTTGATCGACATTGGTCACTTCCTTTTTCGCATTGCAGTAACGTTTGCCAAATGAACAATGGCGACTTTAAGCTTGTCTTTCGACGTAAATCCCGTTAAATAATGTTTAAACTGTTAGTTAACGGCTTTACTATTAGCTGCAACTTACGGCCTAGGATTCAATTCTCCACACAGAAGACTAAACTACATCACAAAATTTTTAATTTTAATTTAATTTTTTACCCCCATCTACACTCCGTTAGATTACGGCTCAAAAGACGTCCAAAAAATGCCACTGCTTTAAATTAAACATTAATCAGCAGCATTCAGGAGTAGGGCGCATTCATTTTCCCAGGGTGTGGTTTCTGGGACGCGTAGAGGCACAAAGCACCGGCTCCTCGAGCAGGGAACACGGTGTTTCCAAATGAAATAACTCATTTTATAATTAAAAAAAAACACATTAAGGTTTACTAACCTTGGCACCAATCTGGTTTCCGCACTGGCCGGCTTGAAGATGAACAATTTCCCTCATTTTTAATTTCTGGAGGTAGCGTAGACTATGCTATAACTGATTTCGTCGTTCTGTAGTGCGTGCTCAACGGCTCAACCCTCGGTTATATACTACATATAGCCCCGCCTACCACACCACAACTCGAATGTGTATTGGCTGATTTGCGTAAGCATTCGTTACTGACACAAATTCAAACCAATCAAATGTTCACATGCTTATCCGCCATTGGCCTAATCCGCTGTCAATCACATTCATCTCCAACGTGTGACTAACGTCTAATCTGTAGACGTTGGCCTACTTCTCATGATGGCGGAATGGGAATGCGACACTTCTAATGCATTTTGTTCTGCATTTCATAATCGGATATTGGCGTCTGTAGGAGACAGTGAAACATTTTATTCTAACGATTGAAGAGAAATATTTTCATTTGTCCAGTTATAAGACAGCAATATTAGTTGGCTGCTACGAAGCTACAGTCCACGTGGCTGATGAACAGAACACAATGGTTCAGTTTAGCATAAATTTCGCCAGCGGAAACTGTCGCAACGGAGCTGGACATGACTGGCGTGGCTACAAGCACAGCTTTCAGTCATGTGCCTCTTAGGCAAAGGAGTCTACAGCTTTTCATTCCAGTTCAGCAAAACAACAGCTAGGCCTTTCACATGTTAGTTCCCCTTTCTGTGGTTCAGGTTATGGTAGTGAGTTGATGTGGTCTGGAATGAAAAACTGCATTCTTGATTTTGATGGTGCATGATTAACCCCTTGAAATCTGAGCAAATTGCTTTATCTCAAATAAAAACATTTGAGGCAATCAACAACTTAAGAATTTTACAACATTTTTTACAACATTTTTATTATTGCTTTTCTAATGATTATTTTGATCATTTTTTCACCAATTTTTGAGTTCATTTTCTTGTCAGCTTGACCTAATTTCAGACAATTTTCGAGACATCTCTTGCCAAGTTGCATGTTGTCTTTAGCCATGTTTTCATATAAAATCAAACCAATTTGCTCACTTTTTAAAGGTCTAAATGCTTGTGAAAGGCATCCAAGCGTAACACAAGACACTGATGCTGAGCCTGTCTTCAAAGGGTTAAAACCACTGGGTAGCAGCATCATATTTACAAAGAGTGAATACGTTTTGAATAGCCTACATTATGAATACAATACATTTTTTTGAGTTACGTCATATTAAAGAAAACAATAGTTACATCACAGGAACAGTTATATTTAAAATATTGAAAATGTCCTGAAATCCTAGAAACATCCAAAGATCCTAGAAAAATCCCAGAAACGTCTAACAGTCCTATAAACACCCCAAATGTCCTTAAATCCTATAGAAATGTCGTAAAATTCTAAAAATGTTCAAAAATCATAGAAACATGTATGGGGCTGCTGTGACTGGTCCCTGGACTCTCTGTCTGGAGTCTGTCTGCAAAAGTGACCCCCAAGCAATGCAAGTTGCATTTCCCTGCCTTGGTCTATCTTGTGCTTTCCTCCATCTGAATGTAAATTTTAAACCTGTTGGACTCAGCTTTTACACGTCAGACGTTACATCTATCAGATTGATGGTTGATCCTTGAGACAGCTAATGTAAGATTAAAGATATTAGAAGTCGGATACAATGTACGGGGTAAACAACACAAAGAAGAAAAGCTGGCTCAGACGCAGATCAGATGCAGCATGCCTGCAGAAAAGAAACGACTCTGTGTTTGTGCTGTATTGTCTGCTGTTATGCAGAGCTGTGGAATGGGGCAGATGGGCTTAGTAATAGTGAATCTGAATGCCAGGCGTGGATGTAGATGTGGCTGTGATACCAGCTAGCACTCCTGCATGGTGCAGTTGCCACGGCCATGTCTCTAACAACAGAAAGGGGAAAAAAACCCCTCCCAGGTGGTTATCGCCATGACGATTAGGGTGTTGTGGACTTCTGTGCCTCAGTACAGGGCTTTCTATAAGCTCTCCATCCATTTCCCCAGGCTTTCGCACATTTTCTATGGCATACCTTACATTTTTATGTAGATTTGTGGTTGTGCAGTGTGGTAAAGACTTTCTGGGTTGTGTGAATAGTAATCAGCAAGTGAGTGATGATGAAATTTATTATGAATTTGTATTCCCACAGCCGGGGACTGGAGGTTTTCACAGGAACGCTGCTGCTATCCTATCATATTCTATGGTATGTAGGTCACGCTCATTCTCCTGTGTGTGCATTGTAATCTGACACACAAAGGCCTCCTCTGTTTGCTCCATGACACTTGTCATGCACTATGTCATGCACAGCAGCCACATTTGTCATACTGTACATCATAACTTGAGGGAGGAAATTATCAGGTTGAGATAAACTGCGTAGCCATGTTTGCGGGCCTAAACGCAATGGCCTGACTTGCCAGTGCGGCCCCCGTAGCAGCTTCAGTTGATTGTGATGGGTGCACTCTGCTGCAACAGACATGTCGCACCGCATCTGCATCCCATGTATTTCGGCCATTAGCATTTAGCTCAAATGTATGTTTTGCCATGTACAGCCTCACAGAGCTCTTAGCAGAAACTTAGTCTTGTTCAGAATAAATTAAACTGTTTGAAGCAAAAAACGTAATATAAAAAAGTACGAAAGGCTCTTGGGAGTTTTAGCAGAGGTAGGCCTGTATGCCTGGCATTAGATAATAAAGATACAAAGTACACGTTTAAATGTCTGAATAAAACAGAAACTTTTGTGGGGGGTTTTTTATTTCACAAAATCTGTTTGATGGTTAGTTAGAACATTTCTGGGTTTGGGGGGTTCTACTGGGGGAATTTGGACCCTAACTCAGAACTTACAACCCTGCAAACACTGACTGATAACTTATACTGTGTAACATGTCAGCATACCATTAAACTTCAGTTAACAGCCTGGGCCATTATTTCACTTAAACCGTTGAACTCAACAGGCGTAAATTTGGGACAGGCGTCTATATGGGGCGGGCTTTCAATTTCTTCCACACAAAACTGTTGCTCATAAAAAATGGAAATACAATTACACTATTTATTTAATCCCCTGAAAGCTAGGCAAAATTATGAGAGGAAGGTAATGAGTTACAAAAGAAGAAATGACCCAGAAGTTAGCAAGAAATCTATGAAAAGTAAAAAAAAAAAAAAAACCCTGAAAATTTGCCACAAATTATATATATATATGTGTATGTGAGTGTGTGTGTGTGTGTGTGTGTGTGTGTGTGTGTGTGTGTGTGCATAGAGAGAGATAGACAAAGTGAAACAAAAAAAATACAAAGCAAGAAATAAACCAAAAAAAGGCTTCAAAATTATAATAATTCTGTAAAATAATATATTATTATTATTTATGAACATAGTTTACTGGACATGTTTCCTTTGCTTTATAATCTTAGGATTTTGTGGATACTCCTTTTGATCGCAGTCAGTTTGGGCTATAACTCATCAATTATTCATTGATCTCTGTCTTTGGGACATGGAGTGCGTTGAGTGGTTTGTGGTGACAGCTTGAGGAGGTCAGCTGGAGCTTAATGCATGAGACCTTTCAGTGCACTGGAAGGAGTTTTGCTGTTTGATGTTTTTTATAAGTACATTACCTCATGATGAAGCACTTCTCCCAGTGAGCTTACTGTACAGGATCATGCTGTGTGTCTCTGCGAGGGCCTGTAGATCCAGTGCTGCGTGCAATGACTCAGCATCTCTCAGAGCACTGCAGCATTCAGCACTTTGCCTCCAGCAGCTAGATCAATATTACAAGAAGGAAACAGATGGCGCTGGGATAGACACACCCAGAGGTTATAGTGCTTTAACTAGATTGCCTGTGAAGTCACTGATGTCATTCGATCATAAAATATGTTCAAATAAATCATAACTGAAACACACAAACTGTCTGTGGGGACATATGTTGAACTATTTTGAATATTTTCCAGATAACTTGGATTGAATATAAAAAAATGTGCACTTCAACTGCAATCCCAAAATATTTAACATTTCATCATTGCATAGGGACTATATGCTATGCAAGACTGTCAATTATTGTCTAGAAACACGCTCACCAGCAAAAGTGTTAATAATTTCACCTTATTTTTAAAATATATTTGTTAAAATCTGCACTGTGTCTCCTGGATGCACGAGTTTGCAGTCTGGCACCCGGTCAATACCTTTTTATAAGTTGCAACCTCACCTGCTTTCTATGCCCAGGAACACCCCAAACACAGCAAGATAAGAAGAAAGTAAGAATATCCAGGCAGAGGGCAGAGTCATCACTCACAGTCAACCATCCGAGGTTGTTACATATTACTGCTTTGCAGTGGACTTGCGTGTCTACATATTATGCCCTAGTTATATTTCTATGTCTGCTATATATGTCCCAGGATGCTACCATGACGTCAACACAAGCACGTGGTGAGATAACGCTGCACATGGTTATGCTTAGAAAACGAGCACACATAGCAACCAACGCTGGGATGTCAACAAATGCACATGCTGTCACAGATGGTTAGGATTCGGCAACAAGGGCACAGATGATTAGGATTAGGGGAAGGAATCACATGGTAAGGCAAAGAACAAAAACATCACATTCATGAACACCAGACTCCTGCTTCAAAGTCCAGTATTAGTTGAATACATCCACCACCCCTACTGCCCACCCTATAGGCACTTTTGTCCTCCTTATATTACATTGTTACTGGCAGCAATTCAACCTGACACTGCTCTGTGGCGTACCATGCAGACACAACAGGTTCCATGAGACACCTCCCATCTGCATATTAAGCTGCTGTGGTAGGTGCTGACCAGCCGTCCGGCGGTGTATAATAACACTAAGACTGGTTCTGTCCGGCCACGTTCTCAGCTGATGTCGTCCAGCAGCTCCTCATGCGGACGTGAATGGTGGCTCTTGACGTTAGGATTGAATTCCAAAGCAGCTGTCAAAATAGCTGCATTTGATGACTTTAGAGTAAAAATGGGCTTCAGAATCCTGCAGGCTATATATTTAAATAAAGAACACTGTTGCTAATGTGTTCTAGAGCTAAATAAACTTTCTTTATACTTTTTCATTTTTAATTTATTTTTTTGGGTGGTGGTGGGTTCCAAAACTTAAAAAAACCCCACTCATATCTGCTTATTAAAAGAAAAGAAATAAACAGAATCAAAAGGAAAACATGCATACCTAACCCTACAGTGACATAGGCAAGTGTTAGTGGTGCTTTTGACTGTGGTGGCATGTGGCAATGAGTCACTCATCTGGATGAGAAAATCAGCTCACAAGCTTTAAACTCTCCTTCAGCTAGCTAGCTGGCTAGCCAGGTCAGGGTTTTAGATGTAAACATCCATAAACACTGAGAAGAATGGACACCAGCTGAACTACCATAGAAAGCAGAAATACAGTAGACAACCTCAGTACCGCATCAGTTTCCAACAGGATATCAGGAACTGTAATGTCCTTTAATTCATCAAACTTTGGCTAAATCCTGGAAATCACCATTCAACCAGGAGACTCCTTTTCAAGTCTATTTGCAGATCTGACGGAGCAAAGAACAGGAGGAGTGTGTTTCATGGTAGATAAGGACTGGTGTGATGGTGAGAATGTGAGGTGCTGTCCTGTTTCTGATGTTGAGCTTTGGAACTTGGACTTGGACTTAAGTCACACATCTGCAATCAAATAATTTATCTATTATACTTCAAATGTGCAATAGGATTTTTAAGGTGCAATAACTCTTTAAATCACTGTCTTAACTGCAATATTTGTTGCAATATTTAATCCACAACAATCCTCTGTGCAGTTATTCAAATGTGCAATATTTGTCAAACTCTTGAATTTAGACTATATTTAACATGTTACTCATACTATATATGTTTTTATTGTTATTCTTATTCATGCATATACCTACATTATAGCATCACACATATATTTATATTTTTAACTAACATACTTGTTTTATACATTGCATTTTAGCATAAGGCACAGTTATATATGTTACACACTTTACACACTCAGCACATTATACATATTTACAATTTAACATTTTAGTAATAAATATTCACATACTCATGCTAATTGTTTGTTACTTTATTCATTTACATTTAATATTTTTACACACTTAACATACTCAGCACATTATGTATACTTAAATATATTTTTGAAAGTACAAGTTTTAATTGTTTTACTATTACTGTATTTCTTTTTTGTATTTAATATTTTTTACATGCTTTGTGGTACTTATTTCTACTTGCTATAGTTTTCTATGCTTGGCATCAGAGCAAGATAAAAAAAACAACAACAAAAAAATAACAAAAAAACAGTAACTTTGAGACAGGGGAACCGAAGATGCTAATATGGTAACTCATCTCTGGGTTTAGGATTCATTACTGGGGCTCTCTGTAGGCTACACTAGTATTTAACAATAACAATGTGTACTGCAGAGTAATTGCTGCTTTGATGCGTACATTATTAACCACTGGTTTCTAAATGTTTTCTGTCATGCCCCTCTTTGAAAGCAGATAAAATGCATCCACATAAGAACATAACCTGCATGATAATAAAAAATAAAAATTTAAAAAATCACACATAAACACTTTATGCTCTTTAAAGGGCAGTAATGCAGCAGCGGGGGAATGATCTTCAAGTGTGCAGCTGGTCTGCATAGATATTATGGGGAATAGGTTATCAGGGTGGACAGGTGTTAGACAGGAACAGCTGGGCTCATGTAGCATATACAGCATGTCTGCTGAGGGAACCACTGATTCACTCTGCGATCAGGTTTCTGTGTCCTCGCTGCAGCAGCATTCAGGCAGTCTTCCATTCTGCTGCAAACCACAACACTTACAGGCCAAAGACACATAAGACACGATCAAAGTGCGTCAGGACAAGCTGTTTGTTTGACTGCAGGTTACACCCCAGGCTGGCTTTGTAAGAGATGCTGAAGAACACAATGACTCTGCTGGGAAAGAAGCTGAATGAAAAGACTTTTTACAGTGATGTACCTTCATTTGGATGTAGGCCACAGATAGTAGATTTTTTCAAAGAGTATTTGGACAAAGGCCAGGCCTGCATGAAATACTTCAACACTCGATTATGACCCATTCTTGACACAACTATGCTGCCTACAAAGCAAAACACATGAACATATGTAGTCAAAATGGTGTTTTGAATGAAATCTCACTTTTTGCCATGTGTTTACAAAAAACATTTGTATGAAACAGAGAGGTATTCAATCCAATCCAATCCAACACTACAAAGCTTTTTACAAAGCAAATTTAAAAACAACAAAGCTGACCACAGTACTGTAGGGCCAATAAATAGCAAAGTCACACATGAACACACACACACACAAACAGACACACACACACACACACACACACACACACACACACACACACACACAAAGAAACAATAATGACAACTCTCATAATGGGTTAAAGGCCAAGGAGTAAATGAGTTTTAATAATTGATAAAGGAACAGGCAATACAGGGGCCATCCTAATGTTGGGGGCAGCTAATTCCACAGTTTGGAGGCTACAGCTGAAAAGGCTTGGTCACCAGTAATTTGCAGACTTGTCGAAGGGACGACAAGATGCAACTGCTCAGCGGACCTCAATCACCTCAAGGGGGCACTAGTCTGCAGAAGGTCAGGGATGTACAATGGAGCTAACCTTTTTGAGGCTTTAAAAGCAAACAATAAAATATTTAAATGAATCCCAAAGTATACTGCGAGCCGTTGGTGGGAGGCCAGAATGATTGAAATGTGCTCACACTTACATGTGCCTGTTAGACAAGCAGCAGCATTTTTGGACCAACTGTAAGCGTGAGCCTGGCTGACGCCAACGTAAACTGTCTTACGGAATCCAAAAGTGATAAAAGCATGATTGAGGCCCTTAAAATCAAGTTAACTGAGCAAGAAAGAACACATTTTATTTGTAGAAATGGTATTTGCTTTGTTAAACAACTTAAAATAATTACTTTAATCACTAACACATACCGAAATGAATTAAGGTTTCACAACTTAATTTCGAAGCAGTTGTGTTAATCGAATTTGATAACTTGATCTGAAAAACTTTATTCATTTATGTGTATCAGTTTGAAGTAATTATTATAAATTGGTTTACAAGATGGTATTTCTTTTTTTCATTCTCTATAGATAGTCCAAAGACAGAGTGGAGTATTCATGTCATGTGGGTTTTGGGGGTGAAATGATCAGCCTGAAATAATAAGATTTAGGCATAACAACCATTCTGTCTGTTACACACAAAACATTTAACATTTTTTCTCAACCTTACTGCTTCTGCAGTTTAAAGGGAAGAAATAAGAGCCTCCCACTGACAACAGGAAATGGTGAATATGACAAACCAGTATAAGACAGACTGCATTGCAGGGGTAGAGCAAAGTGGTAAGACAGCCTACCAAATTCCTGTAAGTAAGGAGAATACTGTGTGAGAGTGTGAGAAAAGACTATATGTGCCCTGCTTTTGAGTAATACTGATGGAGAAATACATCCATGCATTGATTTTTCCTATCATCTACGTCGTTGTGTGTCTTTAAGAGAGCTGTGTGTTTGGCTGCTCTCCAGAGAGTCCAGCCAGGAAGTCCATTTGATGCAAACGAAGCCAGACAGTCACCAGCAGGCTATGCACGGCCACAGCCCCACAGTGTGCTGAGCAGGATGTTCTGTGGGCTCCAGGGGAAGTCCGACATGCATCTGCCCACCCTGCAAACACACCATATCATGTTATAAAAATACAACAGAGTCATGAAGTGGGGGCTGCAGCCCCAGCTGGCTGCAGCGGGGGAGGGGCTTATTCTACTGTACTGTCTTCTGTTCTGTCCACATCTCTGGGACCTGAATGTGTGTGATTACACAATTCTGTCGACTTCAGTGCACTCACTGAATGCATAAACACAGTCTGTTATGGTGGACTCAACTGTGCTGTATGTATCCTGAAAGCATTTATAGATCATGTCACAATTATCAGCAAAATGTTATCAGCTAATAGGCTGGTCGCCCCTAATGGCCTGCAGACTGTAATGCAGGGTTCCCGGCAGCATGTCTGACAACAAGGGGGAGGGATCAGGAAGTAACAGGGTTTATGGGAAATGTGGTTTGAATCACAGACAAAACATTTAGAGAGTAAATGGACTCTCAGTTATACTCACTAGCTGTGTTCGAAACCGTCCCCTCCTTCACTCATTCACTATTCATTATGTAGTGTGTATTAAATAGTGCACTATATAGGACATAACCAAACGAGACACTACGTTGGAATTTTTTCCCCCCGAAAATACATGACAATACAATACATTGTGGTAGACGGGAGTTGAATGTAGTGTACATCGTATGAACACTCAAATTTGCTATGCACTGAGGGCACTTTATAGTGAACTATATAGTGGATGAAATTAACAGCAGAGAATTTGGATACCACTACAAAATGGCGAGCACACTATATGGTGTACTATATCTGTAATAGGGGACAGTTTCGGACACAGCTACTGTCTCTGCTCTCACTGACAGTAGCTGTGTTCGAAACCGTTCACTCACTCACTCACTCACTTACTATTCTCTATGTAGTGTGTATTAAACAGTTAACTATATAGGGAATTTTCTTCCACTGGAAATACACTTTGCATTGCGGTTTATGGAGTAAAATGTAGGGTACATTGTGTGTGCGTTTGAATTTGCTTTGCATTGTGGGTATATTTTAGTGCACTATATAGCCTAGTGGATGAAATTTACTGCTGAGAACTCAAACACTACTGCAAAATGGCAAACACACTATATAGTGCACTATTTCCGTGATGAAGTGAAATCGAGTGAAATCTTTGCCAGAAATTGAAATATATACAAGAAAAAGATGTTTTTATAAAGAGTGATCAAATTTATTGCAGCAGAGGACAAGATGTGCTGATATTTAGGCTATGTGCAGATCGCAGGCAAATCTGATATTTCTAAAATCCTAACCCTGTCCATTCCAATGGATTAATAATCTAAACACAGAAATTTCCTCATAGTAAAAATAATAAATGGTCAGCTGATAAGGTAAACAATTATTTATGTTAAGGTACGAAAAAAGGTATTAAACAAAAAAATGCTTTCTGTTAGTGAAGAGCTAGCTAGCTAGCTTACAATAACCTTAGAAAAGATTAGGCAGCAAGCTCTTAGCTATGCTGCTAAGGCTCGATGTCTGATGCTTCACTTTAGCTGATAAAGTAATATAGTGTAATAATATGCAATTGAAAAGTTAGTTAATAAGTGCCCTAAGTTGTTTTTACCTAGTTTTGGTTCGCCTGGACTTTTTGTGTAAAAATGCACTTAAAACCTCAGTCCCTAAATGCACAATAAATCTATATACATCTGTAACGACTTGCCTGTCATTAAAGTCGTTTGAGAGGATGAGGTCCTGTATGTTTGTGTGACGCGCTGCTGCTGGTTCATAAGCATGCTGAGTCCAGGAAAGTTTTAATAATTTAATACCTCAAAACATCACAGCTACTTCAGCGGCTTTCAGGTTACACACGCCTAAAGGATGGTAAACGTGCACTGGCGGCGAATATGTAACAAAGCAATAAACTGAACAAAGGCGGTCAACAAAAATTGCGGCTACCTTCACTCCTCTCTCTCCCTCGACGTGCAGGTAAACCAGCTCCCTATATCACCTACGGCAATCATCCCCAGTGCCCACGTGACCCAAGCCCTGTGCATCACCGTGGCAACCAGACCAAGCAAATCAAGAGACGAATAATCCACCAGTGACACAATACGGCTCCTACAACATCTTTTTTTCAGGACAACCTGGGCTACCAGAATATTTAGGCTGCAGTGATGTCACTTGAATGTACAAATAGTTATGCGACCATAAAGACAAAAGAAAAAACAAGACGGAAATTGAATTGTACAGATCTTTAGCGATAAACCACACAAAAGTATTATACACAAGCTTTTTTTGTTGAAGAAAACCTTTCTCCCAAGTGTTGGGAATCAGAAAGTGAAAAAAATAAACATTATAACTATTATAGTTCAAAAAATGGACACACTTTTTCCCAAAAAAGCCTCATGTTTTTGGGGTTTTTTTTGCAGTTGTCTGTGTATCCCATTATTTGTGCCATTCTGCAAAGCAGCTCCTCTCTGTGATGATGCAAAGGGCCACATCACACTTCTGACACTTCAGAAGGCCCTGATTCTCCTGCCTGCTGTAAACACAAAGTTTACATCCATATGAAGCCCTGCTGCTTGTTACACTGTCTCTTGATTTACCCTTGTCTCGTGTTTATTTATTACTATAGGGGCTACCAGTGTTTACTCTAATGCAGGAGGCGCTACCAATAACACAGAGCCATAGATACAGTAAGATCAGGCCAATCACAGTGCAGGTTGCATGCTAAGCGGATACAGAGCGTTGTATCGTCCTCCAATTAGACGACAAGACCAAAACAAACCTCTGACCTCGCTCCAAAGGAACTATGGGAAACCAATATGGCATTGAGCATTGATGCTAATGTACTTTTATCATCGAAATATGGATAAAATATGGACGGAAGACACCTAATATCGGACCCATCATTACGGATTTATTGAACAAGGTCCCGTGAAAACACTCGAATTCCCAGGCTGGATACTGATGCTTCTAAAAGAACTACGATGCATCAGAGACATCCATCTGAACAGCACAGCCGGCAGCTGTGTAAAAATAGGACGATCCGACAAACGGGCTCAGAATTAGGACAATTTAGTGGAACACATTTCAGTCGCCGGCTCTAATTCTTTGGACCATACCTTTATGACCAGTCATGGTGAGCATAAACTACGCAGACCAGTTGATACTAGTTGAGTGTGGCTTTCAAAGTGTAGCCTAGATGGTGTGACTGCAGTGCACACCTCTTAAAAATCTAGCCAATTATGTAATATTTTACTAGCACGTGTTATAATAACACGAGTTATTAATCCCTCTGTGTCCCAGACTGATTTATAATAGATCCATGGTCCCAGATGGGTTCTCATCTGGTTTCTCCACGTTAATACCAGCATGCTCTAAATGGAGGACGTAAACAGAGCGCCAGTGGTGAAGTAAGTCTATGGGTTTTTTTTAACAGGTTTTTGGTAAAATGCCCAAAATAAGATCTGTGGTTAACACAGGCTTGACTTAGACGTTTTGTTCTGCAACATAAAATATGTCCGCTTAAACACCATTTTTGACCTTTTAAGGTTTTACTCATCTTAAAAAAGTTGTTAACAAGTGGCTGAATTGGACTACAGTTTTTGTTGGGACGTTAGACGTCATCACAGCAGACACAGAAACTCCTTAAACCCACTTGTCCCGACTTAATTATAATACATCCATGACTTGTCTGAATTCGGTCCAAGATGGCGACTCGGTAAGACATTTGCTCTCAAGCTCCACTAAAATTGTTCGTAAAGCCAAATTTCGAAGACTTTACTAAAAAGATAATCAAATTGGACGTTATCAGACCGTCATGCCTAAACCGGAAAACAAGGAAAAGAACGTGAGTCGGTCAACGCAAGCCACAACTTGCACAACTACGCCAGCACCTCGGCTAACAAAAATTGCTCTCATGGAGGCTAGCGACTTTGCACTCTCCCCACTTCCTGACACTCCGCTACAATGCCTGGCTACAAAGGAAGGAAAGCCCGTTGCATATGACGAGGACAGCCTAGTTGCCCGGTTGTTGTCCATCATCAACTCCAGAGCAGACTCACTGGAGAAAAAGGTAACCATTGAAATGGAAGGGCCAGGGGCGTCATAGTGGGGGGAAAAGTGGACCTGACTATCCAGGGCCCGAGCAGGGAGAGGGGCCCATGACAACCCTGATATTTTTTTTTTTTTTTGTGATGTTTATTTCAAATGAATTGGGCCCTCCAATTAATTGGTGTTATTACATATATTGATAACATCAACGGAGAGAATGAACTTTATGTCACAGTCCTCCCAACATATTGGACATTCTGGGGCCCCCTCTTGGAGGCGTAAAATGGTTTAGTCCGCCCGACAGCGACCGGTGACAAGTGTAACGTCAGTGAGCCCAGATTGAATGATCTGGGGGCGAGACATGATGCTGCACAAAATGCACAAATCAGGGTGTCAAAAAAAGAAGGAGAGGAAGGAAAAAGAAAGACGGCAGAATGAGGGGAGGCAGCTGCTGACTTCTTTCTTTCCCAAAGGTGAACCCAGTTTGCTTGTTAGTTTGCTTTAAGTCCAATTAAAGTTAAGGTAGTCCACTCCAGACAGCTGCTGCTGATGTTTGTATGCTCACGTGAAGTCTTTAGCTTAGCTAGTTCCCAACCAGGCTGCTTGCGGCAGTACGTATAAAGACAATTATGGGCCAGCTAACGTTAGTTGTCAACATTAACCAGTTTCAGACACAAGCAGTAGCGCTGGAGCAGCAGCAGCAGCAGCAGCAGCAGCGACCAGTCCAGGTGGCTCCTCTGAAGATGAGCAAAGACAAGGTGAGATTGTTGTTCCAGTAGGCTATTCAGGGGCGAGCTCCCCCCACCGACCCCCCTTACTGAGAGAGAGAGAGAGAGAGAGCTGCTGCCTAAATGCGAGTTGTTTCAGTTTAATGTAAGTTAGCCTTTTGGTTCAGTGTGTGTGCTACAGCCTATTGTCTACTAACACAGCATAGCTGAAAGTGAAACTCTGTGCTGAGACTTAATAAATGATCCACCAAGCAATATTTCTACTGCATATCAACATGTAAATCGCCTGCCAATATCACTGTAGGCTCAAGTGCACACTAGTAATATATTAATTGAACAATAAATCAATGTATTATTTTTGTCTGGTAAAAAGCCTCAACATTGCAGTGCAGTACTGTGCTTAAAAGCTATTGTCAATGCTCAATAAATTCATGATGTTACCAAAGCCAATGAATAATCATGTTAAATAACTGTGATCTCAATATCAATCAAAAATAATTGTGATTATGAGAGAGAGAGAGAAAGAGAGAGAGAGAGAGAGAGAGAGAGAGAGACATGTCAGTGGTGAGAACATGGAAAAACAATTAACTCTTCCTCTCAATCTGGCTGAAAAATGGCTTAAAACATTTTTGCCTCTGCAACTTGCTGACCATGATGAATGCTGTGTGTTATAGCAAATAATTAGGCTAGTCTAAGCATCTATTGTAGGAAAGCATATCTGATGTTTACTTCACGTTTGATTTTTAATGAACATATTTGCAACCTTTCACATTATCTTTGGACTTGTTCTAAATGGTAGATGTCAAGCACTGTCAAGCGCTCTCTTGTGGCTACTTACCAGTTATGACTGTTTGATTGACAGCCTTAGAGCTCAGCCCATAGCAACACAAAAATGAGCCCTGTTTAAAAGACAATCTGTCAACATAATAAGCAATGCTTGGCCATATGTTTCATTATTTTTAGCAATTTATCTTGCACTGAAATGGCTCAAGAAATACAAAGTGAGCTTGCTTTAAAAAGTAGGTTGGGGTATTTATATGCTAAGAGGCTAATGCAGATTCTTTATTCTTGTAGATGTAGAGAGTTCTGCATCAGATGCTGAAGGCGAGGAAGGGTGTGAGTCTGAGGATGTGAGACAAGGTGAGCTCATAGAGACAACTTTAAGTTATTAACAGTAATCATGTGTACTAGCAGTTTCAACTGAAACGAGCAGCAGCCGGTACTATCATCAAGTAGGATGTATCATTACATGTGAGACTATAATTAGGTTGAGGCTAACGTAAATCATGTGTGTTTCATGCTTGTAGATGTGTTTGAGAGTAGTGAGGAGGCTGTGGAGAGCGAAAAAGAAGGGCCAAGTGAGGGAAAGGCAGAGGAGTTGTTGTCAGAGGACCCAGGACTGTGGCCAGACAAGCTAAGTGCTCAGCAGAGAGAGACTCTAGTTTGTAGACTGGCTAGTGAAAGTGTAGACCTGACCAAAGTGGCACCCAAAGACAAGGAAGGCAAAGCATTCCCCAACTATCTTCAATATGTTAAGTCGGCCAATGGGCGTGAGAAGATTAGGAGGGACTGGTTGATTCACAGTGACAGTGCAAAGGCTCTGTTCTGCATCCCATGCCTTCTGTTCTCACATGAGCAGACAAGGCCATCTAAAAGTGCACTGAACAGCAAGGATGGACTTAAGTTATCAGACATTAAGTGGCAAAAAATGTATAGAAAGTTCCCAGAGCATGAGACACACACTCCCCATAAGCAGTGCTATGTAAAGTGGAAAAGCCTTCAGCACTCATTATTGGTAGCCACAGGAGTTGATGGGCACCTTCAGAAACAGTTCCAGACAGAAGCAGAGAAGCATACAAAGATCTTAGAGAGACTTTTGGATGTAACTCTTCATTTGGCTTCAAGAAATCTTGCATTCAGAGGCAAAACCACAGATTTGGATGATGTCCATAATGGCAATTTTCTTGGAACTCTTGAGTTGTTGGCCCATTATGATCCCCTCTTACACGAGCACTTGGAAAAAGTAAGACAAAAGAAGAAAGGGTCACGTTTAACTCACTACCTAAGTCCAGTCACGCAGAACAAGTTCATTGAGCTCTGTGGCAAGAGAGTGCTCAACACTATCCTGAAAGAAAGAGAAGATGTAATATATTACTCTGTCATATGTGACTCAACACCAGACATATCTCATATAGAACAGAACGTGCTATAGGTAAGATATGTGCATCACGACAAAGAAGACAGTGGTGTTTGGAAGATAGTTGAGAGGTTTGTCGAATTCAAAGATTTTCACAAAAAGTCAGGCCAGGAAATTTCCGAAATGATTCTAGAAGCGTTGCAGTCCAATGGCATACCTTTTCAAGACTGTAGAGGACAAGGATATGATAATGGAGCTAACATGTCTGGGAAGGTGAAAGGAGTACAAGCTCAGATTTTAAAAGTCAATCCACTTGCTACATTCTCCCCGTGCTTCCCACACCCTCAATCTGGTTGGTGTCCATGCGGCTGAGTCATGTCCAGAGGTCGCAACATTTTTTGGCTCTGTAAACCGTCTTTATAATCTCTTCAGTGCTAGCCCAGAGCGATGGGCAATCTTGAAAGAAAAGACGGGATGCTCTCTTCATCGTCTCTCTGACACTTGATGGAGTGCCCGCATTGCTGCAGTACGAGTTGTGGCAGCTCACTTGCCCTCCATTCTTGAGGCACTAGAATGTGTCTTAACCACCTGCAGTCTGACAAGTGAAGCCAAGTCCGAAGCAAATGGTTTGATCAGTTATTTCAAGACCTTTGATGCCATCGTCCTTCTTACTGTGTGGGTA
The DNA here is from genome assembly GCF_008729295.1 of Plectropomus leopardus. Classification (NCBI taxonomy): domain Eukaryota; kingdom Metazoa; phylum Chordata; class Actinopteri; order Perciformes; family Serranidae; genus Plectropomus; species Plectropomus leopardus. The sequence continues at coordinate 1,455,467 of NC_056468.1, forward strand.
AAGATTTTGCAGTGCATTGAAAACCGAAATGTGATTCGTCAGGCAGGAGATATTTCTCTGGATGTTGAGGCTGCAAACATCAAGGCACTACAAGAGGAAATGCAGGCTCTTCGTAATAGATGGGACTCACTGCTTGCAGAGGCCTCCCTGGTAGCACAAGCAATGGACGTCCCTGATCATTTCCGCAGTGAAGAGAGACGAAAGCGGAAAAGGAAACGCATGCCTGATGAGATGACACAAGAAGATGCAACTACTGAAGACAGTGCTGAAAATGCATTCAGGAACAACATATTTTTTGTTGCAATGGATAGCATCATCAGTGCCTTGAGTGCAAGGTTCCATACCACAGCAAACATATGTGAAACATTTGCACTGACTGATATGACTGAGGCGCAGATAAAAACAACATGCCGGGCACTGGCAAAAATATATCACATGGATCTCTCACAAGAATTTGAAAATGAAGTGCTACACTTCCGCACCATATATGATGCTATATTTCCAAAAAATCTGTCCTCTCTTGAGCTCCTTAATGCCATCTGGAAGATGCAGCTACAGAGCATTTTTGGAGAACTTTGTATTGCTTTGAGAATTTTCTGCACACTTCCTGTCACAGTTGCAGGGGGTGAACGGGCTTTCAGCAAGATGAAGCTGGTTAAAAACTACCTGAGATCAACAATGGTCCAGGACAGACTGAACAGCCTCGCCATTCTGTCGATTGAAAGCCAATTAGCCAAACAATTGGACTTTACAGATGTTAGTGACTAGTGACTTTGCAAACAAAAAGACCCGTCAGTGGGCATTTACTGGGATGTAAATTCATCTTTCTGTAAAATCATTCATCTTTACATCTCGTGTCAGGAAGGCTTTATTTCTTTTTCTGCAAGCCGAATAACAATTTGACAGTTGGCATTTTGTACTATCGCAGGCTCTATTGATAAGATGACATAGGCCTTTGATGTAAAAAGCAGAAACCAGTCACAACTTCTTTTTTTCACATTGAAACTTAATATTTTTCTGTTCATTTCTACTGTACCTTCTCATTACAAAAGTAATGTAGCTTATTTGATTTGATTCTGAGTGTACAGTTGTCTCCTGTTCTCCTGTTCAAGAATAAATGTTTTTTCAAAATTTGCACGAGTGTCAGGGATCAAAACGTTAGTACACAAACCAGATGTAGGCTAATGTTTTAGGTATTTGAGCACAAGTAGGTCAAATGCATTAATTCAGGTGGTGAATGAAAGAACCATTCATCAATATAATCTGATTGTAGCTTAAAACCCTATTTATGCTTTTTTATTTGAAATAAATACCCCTTTTTTTTCTTTTGTGGACCGTGCACTGGCATGGATAGGGGCCTACTGACATTGAGAGTGTACAGGGCCCAGAATTTGGTGCTATGCCCCTGGGAAGGGCTGAAGAAAACCATTAACTTTATCTCAGAAGAGTTAAAGGACATTAAGATAAAAATAAAAGCTGTTGATGCTAAGGTTAAAAAGGATGAGCAATGGGTTTCAAGCTGTGAAAGCCGCATCACTGAGCTCGAACGTTACTCCAGAAGATGGAACTTGAGATTAGTTGGGGTCCCTGCAAACAACTTGGAGGATGTTAAAGTCAAGGTTGTGGACATTTGTCAGAAAACCATCATGAATGAGAACGTCAAAGTGGCAGAGGGGATTGATGTTGTGCACAGGCTCGGGAAAAAAGATCACAACAAGAGAATGCCACGGAACATCATCATAAGGTTTTTGTCTCGCACCCTAAGAGATATGCTCTGGAAATCTGCCAAGCAGTCAACGTTCCTGAGAGAGAACAAAATGTGTTTTGCGGAGGATCTCTCTGCTGCAGACCGGGAGAGACGACAGCTTCTCTGGCCGCAGGTGCAAGAATCCAAGTTAAAATGACCTACTTCATCGCTGGAGGCATCTTTGCCAATGGTGTGGAGATTTTCCTGCCACCAGCAAACTGAATGCCACTCTTCAAACAATAGGATAACAGCACTGCTACTGCCCTGATCCATGAGAAGGATTCAACCTCACAGAGTCTACAAGTTGTCAGCGTTTCATTAACTGGTTTAGTCATCTTGTTCACAGTACTTGTTCTTGGCTAGACATTTAATGTCAATTTAAAGTTAGTGGAGCCAGAGCTTAAAATGCTCTTTTGCAAATAATAAGATTTAATCTAATCGATTTATAGTGTTCTTTATTGTTCTCTTTTGAGAAATTGTTCTATTTATGTCTCTTTCATTTCTCTCTTTTAATGCCAGGGGTTTAAGAAATAATTTAAAACGCAAAGCTGTCTTTTTGTATATCAAACAATTCCAATGTGATTTTTCAAATTCTGCATTATAGACATCTTCAGAGAAAAATTCCTTACAGCAAAATTATTTACTTGAAATAACAAAGCTCTAACAAGAATGTCTCATATTGACTTCTGGCTGGTATTAAATAAGGTTGATCATGCAAACGTAAAAGTAAATACCCGAGCAGCTCCCTTCTCAGATCATAAAATTAATATGTTAAATATTTCACTCTCTCCAAGTGACATTATACCTAGGGGTATCTGTTGGAAGCTTAATAACAGTCTTCTGTCTCTCGGCACTGTTACAGAAACAATTACAAACCTGATAAAATCACGCTGGGAAGAGGCCTGTAAAAATGATCATTTTGGTCCATATTGGGAACTATTAAAATTTGACATTGGAAATTTCATGAGATCCTACAGCAGTAATTTAGCTAAATTTAGAAAACAAGAAGAAGAAAATCTTTGCTCTCAGATTGGATCTTTGTCTAACTTAAACCGTGATAATCTTACAGATGATGAACTAAGCAACCTCAATGAATGCAAAATCAAACTGGAATAAATATATAAAAAAAAGGCTAAAGGTGCTTTTGTTAGATCGAGAGCGAGATGGTTGGAGGAAGGAGTACAATGTTCTTCTTACTTTTTTGGTCTTGAAAAATCTAAACTTTATAACTCTATAGACGCTCTAAAAATTAACAACATCCTTACAACTAATCACAAAGCAATAGCTTCATTTTGCTCAGATTTTTATGCCAATTTTACACCTCTAACTTTTCAGAAGAAAAAACAACTCAATTATTAGAATGTATTAAACATTGTAAGCTTATTTCTGATGCTGATCAAATAATTTGTGATGCCCGATTATCTCTAGAACAGGTAGAAGATGCAATTCAGAGTCTCAAAAATAACAAATTGCCCAGTAGTGAAGGCTTATCAAGTGAATTCTTCAAAAAATTTGCAAAAGAACTTAGTCCCTTTATTCTTAATACTCTTTCTGAAAGTATTGATAATGGTAAACTACCCCCTACACTTACACAAGGTATGATTACTCTTATTCCGAAACCAAAATAGGACAAATTACTTATTGATAATTGGAGACCAATTTGTTTACTAAATAATGATTATAAAATACTGGCCATTAAGAATTAAGAAAACCTTATCTTCTATCATTGATGAATTACAACCAGGCTTTATGTCACAAAGACACATTACAAATAACATTAGACTTATTTTTGACCTTTTAGACTATTCAGAGCTAATACAAGACGATAGCTTTATTATGTTCCTTTACTTTTACATAGCCTTCGACTCCCTAGAGCATGGTTTTATTCATCGTGCCTTAGAGAAATTCGGTTTTGTCCAATTTTTTATAAAATCTATCCAAACTTTATATTATAATGGTAACTGCACAATTAAACTTAAACATGGGACTTTCCCTAGATTTTATTTGTCTAGAAAAGTGCGACAGGGCTGTCCCGTGTCTCCATACCTGTTCTTGGTCGCAGCCCAACTGCTGACCGCTTACACTGTAGAAAACGATGTTCATGGTATTACACTTGATGATAGGCAGATCATAATTAGCTGATGACACCACTCTTTTCTTAAGAGACTCCAATCAAATTCCCACTGCTATTAAACTCATCCAGAATTTTTCTGAAGCATCAGGTCTAAAGCTTAATCTAAACAAGTGCGAACTTCTTCCCATTTCAACATGCAATGACTCTCTGTCATATATTATTCCTGTCAAATCTCAAGTAACCTACCTAGGAGTTGTTATAACTAAAAACATAATGGAAAGGTGCAATCTGAATATCGATTCCATCATTGATAAAACTAAAAAAACTTATAAACCATTGATAACCATTATATGAATTTGTTTGGAAAAACAAAACCCATTATATAAAAAATAGTGTACTTGTTAACTCAATACATTCTGGAGGGCTAAGTTTCTTAGAATTACATCTATTAATTATTCCTTTCAAAATTAACTGGATTAGACAAATTTTTAATTAATCCTAACTCGATTGGAACTTTATGGAACTTTCTTCCAAATTATATATTGTCTAAAATTGTTGGCCTCTCATTAAAACTTAAATCAAATTTTAATATTGATAAATTGCCCATAAAACTAGCTAATTATCACAAACAGATGCTCCTGGTGTGGTCTCTAATTTATAAACATTCATTTTCTCCTCATACATTTCAAATTTGGAATAATGGTAACATTCTTTATAAGAACAAATGTATTTTCTTCTCCAACTGGTATGAAAATAACATTATATATATCAAACAGCTGCTCAATCCTGAGGGATATATCATACTCACAATTTTTATCCTCCTATCAGATTCCAATTCCACCTAGAGAGTATGCCATTGTTATGGATACTATTCCTCAAGGAGTTTTAATGTTATTTAAGAGTAGTCTTCAGAGGAGAGGGTTGTTGATTCCTCCCTTCCTTTATTGGAGACTGTGAGAAAATTCTGTTTTACTTCTAGACCCTCTTCAAGAAACAAAAAAAATAGTTCTCTGCTCCAGAAAGACATTGTCACTGTGCCTTACCTTATTTACGCTTGAAAACACTCAAAAGTGGTGTTCAACTGTGAAGATTATCATGCTGAACAAAACGTGTAAGTCTCATAAACGTGTTCATCAGAGAGCTTAGTTTTGGCGATAACCGAAAATCCCATTCAAAAATCCTATAAGGTTTTTGATGAGGGAACCAGTGCAATGCTAACTTCCTGGTTGGCCTACAAAAATATGCCATACCCTCGGCACTCTATTGCCCACTGATTGGACAGTTTAACTTCTAGTGATTGGAATGTCACTTGGTTTCCTGCTGATTGGATCATCGTTTCAGCCTTAAAATCAGGGTCAAAAGTCTTTCTTGTAGCTTGTAGTGTATCTCTTCGGGTTTGCATACAGAGGTGGGAAATTTGTGTGTCCATGTCTAAGTTTTTGTGCAGGAATATTTCCAGCAATGACTAAAATGTTAAGGTCTCAGCTGTAAATAAACATTTTTTAATGTACACAGATGTGTGTGCCAACCAGCCCCATCATGGGGTCAAAGTGTTCAAACGCTACAATAAAAAACAAACAAACAAACAAACAAACAAACAAAACAAACAAAGAGAGAAATAGAAAGAATTTAAATATTTAATCAACTGAGAACCAAGAAACATAAACGTTAAATTTAATATCTTTAATGTTCTCTGATATTCATTATTATCGAGAACATTTTTAAGCAATCCACATCAGTCGAAACGCCTAAATCTTGTTTCCACTGATTCAGATTCAAAATAATAAAAATCAACCAAAATTAAACATTATTTTCAATCTTTCAAAATAGTTTTAATCTCTCAAAGTACATTAAACGTATGTGTTATTTTTTTTACATTTGGTTGGCATATATGTCAACCAACCCCTAAAACAGTGTGCCAACCAGTGGCGCTCACATTTCACCCAGCTTTGAGATGAAATTATGTTTGACTTCCAAATTTTCTGTCAAAATGTAGCCAGTTCTCTTGTCTATCAATCAGAAGTAACACCTTTCTAATATTTTTATCCAACACGGTTTGATAACACAAGTGCCTTTAGTCCATAGAGCACTCAATCTTCCCTCAACAAAAAGTTATTGACTTTCAGAGATTTGAACAGGAACAGGTAGATGAGTGCAGATGAAGAAAGCAAACGGTTTCATTTTACATGTTTGTTTCTATGACCTTCAGAAAATAGCAAGAAAATAACTCCTGAGGCCAACCAACCCTGGTCTCCCCTGCTCGTGTAACCCTTTGAAACCTGGAATGACACCACTTTTCTTGTGCTGCTTCAGACAGATTTCACAACATTTCAGCCTTTGAGCCCTTAGCACATTAGTGCAATTTCCTTTCAAAAACAATAAGGCAATAAGCAACTAGGTAGGAAATGTTCAACAAATTGCAAGAAATTAGTAGATTAAAAAAAATAGTTTTTTAAAAAAGATTGAAAAAAAATGGGAGCAAAAGAAAAATTCTGCTCATAATTCTCATAATTCCCACAGGGCGGCACAGTGGCGTCGTGGTTAGCACTGTTGCCTCACAGCAAGAGGGTCCCTGGTCCGACACCCGGTTGGAATGGGGTTCGGTCCATTGGCAGGGGCCCTTCTGTGCGGAGTTTGCATGTTCTCCCCATGTCTGCGTGGGTTCTCTCCGGGGTCTCCGGCTTCCTCCCACAGTCCAAAGACATGCAGCTCAGGTTGATTGGTGACTCTAAATTGCCCTTAGGTGTGACTGTGAGTGTGTATGATTGTCTGTCTATATGTGTCGGCCCTGCAATAGTCTGGCGACCTGTCCAGGGTGTACCCCGCCTTCCGCCCGATGACAGCTGGGATTGGCTCCAGTCTCCCTGCAACCCTTACGAGGACAAGCGGTTACAGAAAATGACTGACTGACTGATTCTTATAATTACTTTAAATGATGTTACAGTATTATTGGTTTTAAGCACTTTTTCTTGTCTTTTTGAATGTTTCCCTTGTCTTTTTAACTTTCTTTTTCTTTAGTTTTTTCTCCTTTTTTCCCTTCTAATTTTCAGGTATTTCTTGTTAATTTTTGGATAATTTCTTTATTGGCATCACCCCATGTTTTTGAAGGAAAACAGGGTTTAAAGGGTTAAATATATTTTTTCAGCGTCATTGAAATGAATTCTTTGCTGAGTGCATCCTAATTTCACTCTTTATCTATGCTGTTTCATTGATCACATTCATCTTTCCATATGTACCCAAAATCCTGAGCTTTTGCTGTCAACAAAATCTAAACCACAACACAGAGGACCTACCTGTATACTGTGTATACAGGGCTCAGTGTGTCTTAGTGCTCTATCCAGCAACAAACAATAGCAGTGTGCTTAGCTAAGCCTCAAAGACAGAAAGTATGAATAGTTTTCCAGTTTTCCAGTTTTCCATTTCCTTTCAGAGAATTTGACTCCTCGACTCATGCCATTCCAAATGGATTAATTCAGCTTGTGAAAAGTCACCAGAGACCAGATATAAAGTGCAACAATGAATATTCTCTTTGCAGGGATAAAACTGTACCTAGTGGCAAGTTTTCATGGAGATCAAAATTGACAGCATAAACTGGAAATTATAATTAATTATAATTACTGAACCTTATAATTACTGTATCTCAAATAAATATATATACCCCCTGCTCCATTTGCAAACATAATACAGAAACACTACACATCTATTTTTTGAATGTGAAATGTTAAAAAGATTTTGGTCAGATCTGAAATCTCTTCTCCTTTAATCTCAAGGATAGCATCTGTTATTGTGATAATCCAGACAGCAGTTCTCTTGAATATTCAATGAATTTAGCTATTTTGAATACATTTGTTAATTTTTTTAAGTTATCATTCACAAACATAAATTCTCTAAGGTAACTCTTAAGTTTGTATTGTTCCTCCTGGAACTGAAAGCTCCTCTTAAGTCAATCAGCATAATAAATAACAATTAAGATTTTAGAAAATTATGCCACATTGTTCCCCGAATCCTCTGACTGAATGTACCGTCTATTTGTACTGTTCATTTTTCTCGTTCTATTTTTTTGTTTGGTTTGGTTTCTTGCTTTTTATGTGTTTACCTGTTTACCTATATATTTTCTTGTCAGTTTATTTATCTGTTTCATTTTTAACATTTGTATACTGCATTTTTACTTGATTTTTTTTAAACCTGTGCTGTACCTCTTTCCTTATGTTTTGGATATGTTTGTTTTGTCAATTAAAAAAAAGCGAGATCTCTGAGGTGCTACAGCCACAAGGGGGCACTTCCTGTCGGCCAAAGCTGAGGCTTAAATCAAAAGGAAGCCATGCCTTTGCCATCAGGGCCCCTCTGCTTTGGAACAATCTGCCTGAGGAGATAAGGCTGGCAGAATCAGTGACATCTTTTAAATCACTTCTTAAAACTCACTTTTACAGACTTTAATTGCTCTTCGTCTGTTCATTCATTTTGTTGCTTATACCCGACTTATCCATTACTTATCCTTCTGATGTTCTGTTCTTAACAGTTTTTCGTGTTTTAAATGTATTTACTTGTTCATGTACTTGTTATAGTGTTTTATCGGGTTAAAAAATCTTATAATATATGTCTTGAATGTCTTATAGTGTATATTGCTGGTGCACCTCAGGAGCAGCTCTTTAAATTTCATCGTACCTGTATAATGGCAATAAGGACTTTCTATTCTATTTCTATTTCTATTTTATTACTTTTAGTGCTGTAATCTTGTGCTTTTGTATAGATATTTTGCTCTTGCCTCTTAGTTTGACTGTTTTAGCCTTTTCTCTGTCATGTTTGCTGATGTTTATCTTATTGTTCCCTGAGTTCCTGCCTTTGCTTTGTCTGTCAAAGCACTTTGCAAACAACTGTTTTTAAAGGTGCTATATAAACGAAGTAATTTTTATTAATATTAATATTATTATAAAACAGGCAGTCACAGAATACACCCATCCTTATCTGTATAACTTCCTCCTGACACTCTGCAACTTTGCATTCTGCTCATCATTTCCCTGTGTGGTTACCAGCATATGATGCAGCCCTGCTTTCCAAACATCTCATTTTATAAATAGATTGAAAATGGGCTGCCGTTCAACAGCATGAACTATGGACATTTTTAATGAGTCAGTGCATACACACTAGATCACAGTGTCAGACTCAAAATTACTGCAGCAGTCTGAATATGAGCACAGTATTTAAATAACATAAACATAAAACATACAGAGTTCACTCCTATTCTAATGTGAAAACAAACACTGAACCTGGAAAGCTTGATTGTGTGGCTGCTTACCTTTCTCTGGCTTTGAAATGCTATATGGATGTGAATGATGAATGAATGATTCATCATCATATCACTCACTAGTGAGCCTTTGTGTAACTTGCAGATTTTTCCTCTCAAAACATTAAATTTCCGTTTTTGGTCAGATCCTGATTTTTAAACCTACAACATGCAGAGAAAAGAGGCATGTTCTGTTGTGTTAGGCTGACATGTAGTGGTACTTTATGGAATTGCTTTCACATGGACAGTAGATGCCACAGTAGCTCAAGCTTTGTTCATAGAGCCTTAAAAAATTACCTGTTTGTTTTAGCAACTGTTAATTTTGAAATGAACAACACATCATTCTTGATGTTTATTAAAAAAACATAATAATTAATAGGAATGACACTTTTCCACAATCTATAGGACGCATGTTATATGATGAGCAGTGTGGTGGCTCAGTGCCCCTCAACTGGCGTCAGCTGGGATCAGTTCCAGCTCCCTGTGAGAAATTCAAGTTTGTAGAGGGTAAGCAGTCACAGATAATGGATAAATGATGAGCTATTTTATACCCTTCTCATTAGTTTTAATGAGTGACAAATAAAAAAGGCTGTACATATTAAAGTGTGTTAGTTATTAACACCTCTGAGGCATAAAAAAGGGCGTAGAAATTAAAATCAGCTTGCAATAAAGCAGCAGCAGCAGCAAAAAACTTCTCTATTCTGAATTATATTTTTTGTTTCAGATTAAGTATTGTCCATCATGAATAATATTTTGTACAGTCATCCCAAAATGCGTAGCTTTGTTTCTTTTATACTGCAGCCATGTATGAGGCCAAAAATTGCTCTTCACCACGTTTAAAAACCTGTGAGCTCTAATAAATTCTTACTATTATAAAGTCCAAAGAAATTTGATGAAAAGCTCAAAAGTCTGTGAGAAGGAGTGAAAGTGAAGCATTTTTACTTTATCTGTTTATCTTTATCTGTCACTATTCTGTGCAGGTCTAAAATCTCACTTTAGTCATTTAAAACTTTTAACCTGAACAAATTGGCTGGATTTCTTTTAATACCACATGAAGATGTTACAAGTGAAAAGAGAATTAAATGTAATTTAGCAGAAAAAAAAAAAAGAAAATTATTACTATTATTTTTATTATATATATTTTTTCTGGACATTTTTCCTTTTCTTATAATTTACTTGAACTATTATTAATAATAATCAGACACTTTATCTCTCTTTCTCTTAAAAAAAAGAAAACATTTAGACCATTTTCTTGTCATCTCTTCCTGATTTCTTGCAGTTTGTGGGACACCTCTTGCAAAGTTGCCCATTACTCATTTAGCCATGTAAAAATAAAAAAAATAATTGAAAGTTTAAATGCGAGTGAAAGGCACTGAAAGCAGCACAAGAAAACTGATGTCATTCCACTTTTCAAATAATTATTTTAAGGCTCTTAGTTGGTATATTTAACACCTTTAAAATTGTCCAAGGTCTAACGCAAGGTCATAATCCTTATAATGTATATATTAATGTAGTTATTTGGTAATAAGTAGGATTTAGACATTTTTGTATTAAAAAACTCAGACTAAACTTTAACAAAGTTGCAGTACTGACTGCAGCATTACAAAGTAAAGAATGCAAAATCTAAAATAACTTTCCTTTAAATAAGCCAATAGTAGGCTTCCAAGTGTTATCTGGGCTGCCAGAGCTGCATCCAATCAGTCATCACAGCTGCTTGCATACCTTGTATGATAAGGACGACCTATTATTCACTGTATCCAACATTACATTCTTCGAAGTACTGAAACATCATTTCATTTCAGAGAGAAATACTGTACTTTATACTGCACTACAGTTACTTTAAGGATAAGGGTTCATCGTGCAAACATAGATAGATAGAAAGATATTTCCATAGTTTTTGTCAGGACCCCAGCAGCAGCAGCATGGATGCATTTATCTATTGATTGGTAAACTAATGGAACCACTTAGTGATTGGTCATCACCAACTGGCATGGCTTCGGAGGATTTCCTGGTTGCCTCACCAGATGTTCCCGCCCTTACCCTCACCTCATAATTGATTTCTGTTGTCAAGAGAGAGAGAAAGGGAGAGAGAGGGAGAGAGAGTGAGAGAGAGAGGAGAGGGAGAGAGAGAGAGAGAGGAGAGGGAGAGAGAGAGAGAGAGAGAGGGGGAGAGAGAGGAGAGGGAGAGAGAGAGAGGAGAGGGAGAGAAGGAGGGAGGGAGATTGGATGGCGATGGGAGGATGAGGAGAGGGGGAGGAGGGGGAGGGAGAGGAGAGAGTTGAGGGAGAGGTGGGGGAGAGAGGAGGAGTGTAGAGGGAGAGAGAGGAGAGGGAGAGAGGGAGGAGGAGAGGGGGAGAGAGGGGGGGGGATAGGGAGAGGGAGGGGGGGGGGGGGAGGGGGTTGAGAGGTGAGAGGGGAGAGGGGGAGGGAGAGGGAGGAGAGGGGAGGTGGGAGGAGGGGGGATCAGAGATGTAGGAGAGGAGAGGGAGAGGAGAGGAGAGGTGGAGGAGGAGAGGGTGAGGAGAGGGAGGAGAGAGGGAGGAGAGGGGAGATGAGAGGGAGGAATGAGAGAGAGGGAGAGGTGGAGGAGGAGGAGGAGTGGAGGAGGGTGGATGTGGGAGAGAGAGAGAGGGAGGGAGGAGGTGGGGAGGAAATTAGAGGGGGAGGAGAGGGAGGAGGGGAGAGGGGGGGGGGGGGGGGGGGAGAGGAGAGAGGAGGGGACTGAGAGGAGGAGAGGAGGGAGTGGATGGGAGGGGGGGAGAGGGGGAGAGATGGGGGATGAGGGGAGGAGAGAAGGGGGAGAGGAGGTTGGGAGGGGGAAGGTGAGAGGGGGAGGGAGAAGGGTGAGGGGGGGGGGGGGGAGGGGAAGGAGAAAGAGAGGAGGGGGTGAAGGGGGAGGGGGGAGAGGGGGAAGAGGGGGACAGGAGGAGGGAGGAGATTGGGAGGAGAGAGGGAGAGAGGGATGAGGAGAGGGAGGGGGAGGAAGAGGGTGGTGGAAGAGGGGAGGGGGGGGAGGGGGGGATATGGAGAGAGGGGAGGGAATATGGAGAGAGAGGAGAGTGGGGGATGAGTGGGGGAAGGGGGGATCAGATGGGGGGGGGAGGGTGGGTTAGATGAGGAGAGATGTGAGGAGAGGGGGGAGGAGATGAGAGAGGGGAGAGAGGGATGGTGAGGGAGAGGGGGGTAATCTGAGGGAGAGGAGAGGAGGAGAGGAGTTTGGTAGAGGAGTGAGGGAGGGAGAGGGAGAGAGAGAGGGATGGGGGAGAGAGAGAAGAGAGGGGAGAGAGAGAGAGGTAGAGCGTGAGAGGAGAGAAGGGAGGAGAGGAGAGAGAGGGGATAGATAGTGAGAGAGAGAGGAGAGAGGAGAGAGGAAGAGAGAGTGAGAGGGGGGAGAGATAGAGGAGTGGAGAGTGAGATGAGGGAGGGGAGAGAGAGACGGAGAGGGAGAGAAGAGAGAGAGAGGAGGAGGGAGCGAGGGGAGAGGTGAGAGAGGAGTGGAGAGAGAGAGTGAGAGATGAGATGAATGAGAGGGAGGAGAGAGGAGAGGAGAGGGAGACGAGAGGGAGAGGAGTGAAGGGAGATGAGGGAAGAGAATGAGAGGATTAGAGATGAGAGTGAGAAAGAGAGGGAAGAAGGGAGGGGCAGAGGGGGGAAATGTACTAAAACAAACAAAAGAAATGATTTTATTTTTTTATTTATTTCGCTGGAGGAGGAGGAGAAGCAGCTGATTTCTCTCGCTACAGCACTGAGCTGGCTCTACATTTCCATACCTAGTATGCTAGGTGGCTACATGTTAGCATTACTAAGGTCACTTATTATAAACGAAGTGGTGAGGTTTTAATGTCCCTCTAAGTTCAACATATCTGGCGTTTGATTTTCGAACGAGTAAAAACCAACATTAAGTGAAATCTGCTTTATTTTGCTCTGACACCAGGTGGTGCTGTGGGTGGGCACCACATTGGTTGAAACAGCCTGTGACTGGCCGCCTCCAGAGCATGAAGTGGATGTGAGGGGGTGGTCATTATTTTTTATTTTTTTATTTATTATTTTTACCACCTGCTGAATTGTGTCCTGTTCAATCAATGATGGAGCTCGCCTTTCTGATTAGTTTTTCCTGTCTGCTGTGCTGGCGCCATCCCCTCCGCCCCCTGCACACCACACAGAAGAACAGTGCACTGCTACCACAGTCTGGTAGAAGGAGCACAATAGAGACCTAAAGATGTTAAAAGATGTCAGCCATCTTAAAAAGTACATTTGGCTTGATACAGCTAAAAACTGCTGAGCCATCTGAGAATTTCTGCAGAAAGCATCTATTTGATCTCTAGTCAGATGTGCACAGGGTAAACAGGAATGGAGACGGGACAGCTCATTGTGGGGCGCCTGTGATGCTCAGGATTTTACCAGAGACACAGTTCTGTGAGTGCACCTACTGAGGTGAACTAGTTAGAAAATCCATATCAGCTCTGATCATATTTGTGCTATGGATAGGATTTATATATACATTTATACATATTTGGTCACACATTCTGAAACTGAAAACACCAGTTCTGCAATGATTTCCATACTCTTTATTAAACCTCACTACAATCCAAAGCATTTTGAATCAGTCGTATATCTTTTATTTTATGGTTGTTGTTTTTTTTTACTGATTGACAAAAGGTAGCATTTAGGAACAGCGTGTTGGGGGATGCAGGGATGGTCACGGTCATCTCCACAGCATGAAAGCTTTCCTTGGGCTCTCTCCACCTTGCCCACTGCGGGGTTTTTACCCCACCTAGCTGTGAAATGCACGGCCTTTATGCTGGAGAAAGACAAAGATACCTGTGAGGGAGGCCTGCAAGTGAGGCAGCTAAAGCATGAGAAGCTGCTGATACAGGGACAACATGAGTGTCCTAAAACCTGTCAAATCCAGATAGCTGACTCAAAGGCAGCAGCATGAGAGGAAATATGTGATGACTAAGACTGCAGCATGTGCCTTACATAGAGTGGGTGAAAGATATATGGCTTACTGTTGTGGCATCAGCTTTATTTAAAACAAAAAGCCACACAGGTTTCCCATCAGCGGTCACTGCATGCGAGAGTTTGGTACCAGCAGGAACTGGCCAAAACATTTTGCTAACAGTACAAAAACAAGTGAACCACAGCAACAAGTTCACAACATGTTCACTGATAACTCTGCTGTGTATGCATTGTAAAAGCAAAGCGGTTAGAGAGGGTGACGTTCAGAGCTCTGAATGTGTCTGTAGCATCCATCTGTCTTTTATGTATTCAGATGCTTTATTCAAGTAAATGTAGCAATACAGCAGTTTCAGATATACTCAGTTACGATTAAATTTCAAATTTCATCCATGGTTCATGAGAATGAGCAGCAAATTTTTTTAACTCTTGAAACCTGGGAGGGGTCGAATCTTATGTATTTTTAAAGGCCCATCAAGGGCCGGTCATTGCAAATCAGCTTAGGCTATAAATGCTGTGGTATGTGGCATCAGTTCTATGCTATATACTTGTCCCTCTACAATTAAACACAAACACACACACACACACACACACACACATATATATATGTGTATATATATATTGTATATATATTAAAGACATTCACCAGAGACTGCTGCTACTTTAAGAAGCAGAGTTCAGAATTGACAGAAGGGGATTCTGAAGTCGTTATCATGTTGATTTACAAGATGTTTAGACAATGACTCTTTTAAAAAGTTAAACAGTGACCTCTGGATCAGCTGCCCTCTATGCCTTGCAATGCGATGTGCTTCATCTCCTACCCAGATAATAAAATATGGAAAATGGTGGTAATACATTACCTAATGGCAGGACATTTTCCGCAAAGTTTTCACTCCCCCTTGTGTTGCCAGCTGGTCGGTATTGCCCAACCACATAGACATTGTGGCCATCAGTGGCCATCCCCACGCCCAATTCCGTGCTGCCTTTCCACAAAACCTGAGTGAAGTGACCTGCAGGAGGACACACAGTCGTGTAGTAAGGTCAAAGTTTGCTGCTTTGTCTCTGACTTTAAAAAGAAGACACCATTTTCTGATGTTGTATCATATGTATAACACTGTATACTTATCCTACTTGTAAAACTATATCCTAGAGTTACATTGAAACTACAACACATGGTTGGTTATAATCTCAGTTTTTTCCCCAACGTAATAAATAATTACACAGCAACATAACAAAGCAGTAACTTCTTATTCTATGACTTAGTCTTTAAATGATACATATTTTACTGATGCAGATACATACATATATGCACATGAACTTATTTTAACTCTATTTATGGCTTCCTGAAAGACATCAGGTGGTGTTAGTTTGACCTGTGTTGCCACTGTATCCAGGGCTGCTCCAGTTGTAATCCTTGATCTCATTGTACCAATCATCCACAGCTTCTTTTCCTGAATCACAAAGAGAAAAAAAAATAACAAAATGAACATAATGTGGCAGTATAGAGCTCTGTGTGTTTCTGTGCTCTGTGGCCAGGCTTAATTGGCACCACCGCAGCCAACCACTAGGGGCACACAGACTATAAAAGGGGTGACCCCCACCCCGCCAGCTCTTTCTCTCTCTGCCCCCTGGGCCACTAGTGATGTCATTTAGGGGCCGGAGGTGCGCTACAGACACAGCAGCCGATTTTCGGTGCATCCAAGCTCTGGTGTGCGTTGCTACCTGCTCGTGGTGTTATGGTAGATATCGGTAGCTGTGCGCTTCTCTCTCTCCCTCCCTCTAGTGTGATGCATGTGGGATTCTGCTAACGGATTTCCACTTCCGATGGTGTGCGGGTGACGTCAGCACCAGCTGATTGAGTGTGGCAGGCCGGTGGTAAAATCTTACGTCGCCACCAGCTATAGGGACCACTGCTGCTTTTGGTAGCCGCTGCTTTTGCTCTTTGATCGGAGCTGCTCTTCACTGCTGCCTTCCAGCCGCTGCTCTACAGACACTGCTGCTCTACAGACACTGCTGCTCTATAGACACTGCTGCGTCACAGAGGCTGCGTCCAGACGCTGCTTCAGCATATGCTTATTGTTTGCATACTGTGCTTTAGCTTTTTAATTCTCCTTTAACCTAATTTTAACATGTTTGGAGTGTGGGATGAAACTCCCTCATATTTGATCATTTTGTTTTTGTTTCATTTGATTAATCAATTTAGTTTACTCTGTCCATTTACCTGATTTCATTAATATAGTTCCTCGAGTTTAGTAAATTATTTGGGCAGAGGAGGTGTTATTTTTTTTTGTGTCTTCTTGTCCTTTGTCTTCATTGATTTACTTTGGTGTTCGACAATTTTATTATAGTTTTAGTTTATGGATTTATATTATTTGCCAACTGCTGATTTCTTTAGTTTCGTTATTTTGTTTGGTTGTATTTTTTTGGGTTATCCCACTAATTTCCTTTTTTTCCCTTTTAATTGCTGAGGACCGTTGGTGGTGGTGCTGGTGATCTGGTGGCGGGATCCCCCTCTTTTTCTGGTGTGCTGTGCTTCCTCGGGACCTGGGTACCCTCACAGAAGTGTGCGAGTGTGGCTGTCACGAGTGTCTGGGTAGTTTATATTTTTGTTTGGGATACTCTGCACCTGTCATTGGCCCCTGCGCACCGGTAAGCCTCCGCCATAATTAGTTTTCCCCAATTCTTTGCCCTGTGTGGATGGTGTGTTTTATTTGTGTTTTTTTTAAACAAACTATATTTTGTAATAAAGCATATGCATTTCTTTTAAAAAGTGGAACCACGTCTCTTGCCTCTTGAGTAAGTGTACCTGTGTGCCTTAGAGAAGGGGATTTTGGTTTAAATAATTCTTTGGGTGAAATTCCCAAGGTGGCGTTGTCGGCCAACTGGTTGAGTCAAAAGTGTTATTCAGACATATTCATTGATCCCCCTGCCCTACGCTGGCCACAATAATATGAACTTTGAATTAGTAGTTGGAGTCAAAGTTTCATAGCCTAAACAGCTGCACTGGAAGCAGAAAGAATCTCATTCACTGAAACAAGAAATAATTTCTTTTAACTTAAAGTTCGTGTCCAGGCTGTCTTAAATGTTTAAGTTGACTGAACTTGAGAGGACAAGTTGAATCATTACAACACTACCTTAAAATGATCAGTTTGCCTTTGCACACAACCTGCAAACAAACATCACTGCTCCTTGTCTCCACAGTGCTAGGTCAGCTTCCGTTAACATTCATTCAACACAAAATTCGATGGCAGCGTGGACACTAGCTTTTAAGTTGAATCAAATAGTTTTTTTGTACAGTTTTGCTTGATAATTTTAACATGCAAAGTCAGAGAATGACAATTAACTGCAGAAAATTCTTGTTATAAAAATGACAGAAATGACTCAGTTGTTTCTTTAGAACAAGCCTAGGAAACTTAAAGGTGGAATGAATTCAGAGGACTGGAGTCTTAAAGTAGGCCTAACTAACATTAACCGTCATGAGCAGTGCTGTCATTTGGGTTGGGTGTCCAAGGCTTTAGCCCTGAATTGTTTTTATAAATAGTCAAAGATATAAATAATTAAGCTGTATATATTTTTCAAAAATAATAGCTCCTATAATATTAAAAGAGCCCCAGATCTAATGCACTGTAAAAAGAAACTAATTGGGTTAACTAGGATGCCTTAAAATTTCAACTTGTTTTCTCAAATTCAGTCAACTTAAAAAATGAAGGCAGCCTGTACATTGTTTTTTTTTTTTTTTTAAAGTTAAAACAAATAGTTTCTTTTTACATTGAAATTTGTCATTCCATTCCATACTTGTCCTTAAATAAATATTCTTGGTTAGATTCCACCTCTGTTAACATAAATACATACATTAAAGTAATTTTAAATCTCTTGTAAAAAAAAAAAAATGTTTAATGATGGCAAGAAATTTAGGGGAGGATCCCCTTTTGCCCTACTGGGGTCTGGGCTAAGCCCCCAATGTCCTCAAACCCTAGAAACACCCCTGACCATGAGCTACTGCTCATACCAGAACGGCACCCTAACGGAAAGTACGGCTGTGGCAATAAAACCCCAGTGTTTAAAATGAGTCAAGTTTGTTTTTTTGATTAATAATTCAGCTTTTTATTTGAAAGTGGGAGTTGGTATTTTTTATTCTGTAGAAATCTCTATGCTGTTTGCTATTTAATGTTTTACTGTTGTGTTCTTTGTCTGTTCTTTTACGTGTAATTTGTCATGCTACTCAGACTATTCCTGGATAAATAAACATCACATAAAAAAAAACCAAAAATAATGAAAGAATACATAAATAAAAGCTACAGTCTTCCCTGGTGGAAAGATAAGGATATAAGGGTGATGTGTTGTGTGTGTCATCCACCTGTCAGTTTCATGGGGCCTGAGCTGCACGCATAGTAGCAGCTCTCTCCAGTGCCGCTGTGTGTTAATTCACGGATCTCCAGCAGGTGATCAGCCCATTTCTGAGCTGAAGTGGTCAGCTCGCTGCTGAGGCTCATCGGCAGTGTGTTGTGCTTGGCCCTGTAGGCGTTGTGGGCTTTCAGGAACTCTTGCTGAAAACTGGCATCTGAAGATTTAAAGACATAATTGATTGGTGAGCTTTTAGTGCTGAGGGTAAACTTTTTGTGCTGTCACTGAGGCTGGTATTTCAAACACTGTGGATGCATACATGGTGGGAATACAAATCACTCAGTTATAATGCCTTTGTGTGTTCCACTGAGCAAACATGTACTTACCTGCCATGGTATCTGTGGTTATGAAGGCTGAAATGAAATAATAACAGGGTTAACAATATACTACACACTGGAAAAAATCCAATTAATGATTGCAAATTCTATTGAAAATACTATGAAAAAGCAGCCAGATGCTCAAGTGGTGGTGGGGATGAAAAGAGATGAGGTCTTATCCAGCAGCAGTAACAACTCCCCTCCTGTAACTGCAGTGATCTCTGGCACTTACCTGGTTAGAGGTCTGATGGGATGTCCTGCAAAGGCGTAGTTCCTTTTGCTGTCTTAAAGTCAGTATTTATAGACCTGAGCTGGACTTCGCCCTTCTCGTCTACAGTGGGAGGAGAAGGAGGAGGAGGAAGAGAGAGACACAGCCATTGCCTGTAATTACTTTCCGGTGCCACCTATCCTTTTTGAAATGACTCAGAGTGCGTTGTTGTGTACAAGATATTCCACTGAACTGCACACGCAGATTTGAATTCAGTCAGTTTGTCATTTTTGTCTCCCTAATCAATAACTCCGCAGATACTATTTCAAGCTGCAGCTAAAAGTGTTTTTCTTTTGGTGTTAGGTAATCGAGCATGTGCTAATAACTGGGTGTTTTTCTGGTTCCTTGGTATTTCCTTGTTTAGGGTTTGCTCATATGAGCATGTTAATCCACACATAATCACTAGGTGCTCTACACAGGTAAGCAATTAACAAAGCAACTCATGAGCAGCATGCATAAAACAATCAGCCAAGGAAAGCTTGTAGACAGAAACAGACGAGTGAAGGCATGTTCAGTATGAGGAACAGTGAAGAACAGCTTCCTTTCTGCCATCTGACACCAATCATCTACAGTTGTTGGTAGTTTTAATGAATTGAGGCCTGAATCAAACACAGACAGACAGTCGACTTCACATGGATCTCATTAGCTCATTATTAAACACTGTACTGTATGTTTACCACACATCCAGCTCATGTTGTCCCAATCATAATGAGTTGCTCAGCCCAAGGCTTCACTGTAGACTCTGAATATCACAACATCAGGGTTTCTTCATCTGCAGCTGAAAACAAGCAAAGCTGTTGTGTATTTGTGGCTTTGTGTTGCAGGTGAATGTTGACAGCTAGGTATGCTGCAGCTGATGCCTGCAGGGTGTCAGTGACAACAGTTTTATTTTTTCATCTCCATAATCCAGTGTAGAGAGTATAGTGGGTAGAACGGTTTGTCTGGATGGATGTATGATTCAAACCCTCAGTCCTTGATTGTATTTCATCATCTCACTGGTGCCACCATCACAGCCCCTTTTTTTCATTCTAAACACTTGCTAAGGATGATGACGTCCAGCGTTGTGTATGAACACACTAAAAGAATATGTTCACTGAATGTTCTCATATTTTTGGTGAAGAGTGATTTGAAAGCATCAGTTTGAACCTCTGAACTTTTGAGCATCAAACATTTTCCTGCATCTTGGCATATATGCACCAATCTATGGTGAAAATGTCTTTTTATGTAACGACAAAAACAAATTTAGGCACTGTAACAATTAAAAATATAAAATATAATGGGATATAATGCAGTCAGTCATTCTGTATTCCTTTCAAACATTTATTCTCCTGTAGATTAATCTTTCTAATGCAATTTGATATCTGCAGAGTCAACACATGCTGATAGGAATCACTTTTCATGATCTTTGTGTTTTTTGTTTTAGGAAGTGGACTCTTCAAATGCGCATTTGGCACATCCATGATACATTAGTTCATTATAATTAATTTATAATCCACTGGACTTTAATAGCTTGTGTATGTTCACGCAAGATTTCTACTCATGTTAAAACTTTCTACACATTGAAAATATATCACACGTGTGTTCTGTAAAGCTGAGGATAAAGTTGTAATATTTGAGAAAAAAAGTCCCATCTTATAGTCTGCTGTGCATCATGTTATTGCTCTGTGCTCTAGTTCCCCTTCAGGCTGTCTGACGGACACAGAGTCACATTAGGGAGTTGCACTGGGTGGGGCAAAGCTTAGGGAAACATTTGCGGCAACACGTTGTCATCCCAAATCGTCACATATTTCCGCTCTGTGACTTGTTGTGCCTGCTCTTCATAGGAGGCAGCAAACTGAAACTAAATCTAACAAAGAGCAAGACGAGCTGACAGTGGGCCCATGCAGTCAGCTTTCTAGTTTTCTAACATGTAGAGTTGACAGATAGGCGCCTGAAGCAACAGCGAGCGCCGTTTATTAAAGAAATGCTGCCTGTGAGCCTCATCTTTAGAAGGGAAAGACTAAAAAAAAACAGCTTTAGATGATGGTGGTAAAAGCGAGATGTGCATGAACTAAGCTGCTATTGAAACGCAGACACAGATAGACACCCCCCAAGAACACTTGAATGCCTCCCTTTGACAAGTGTTGCTTCCACATGTGCCCAAGAAATAGACAAGAGAAAACACATCTCTCCAGACAAAAAGTCATTAAAATTTGTGAGATAAAATAAAATTAGATTTACTAGAGAGTCTGTACATTGGATTTATGCTTGACACAAGGGGATGTGGATAACATGAATACATAAGTTTTGATTTGACTTGTTGACATCACCACTGTAGGCTGTATGGTGCTTTAATTAGGCCTTCATACATACAGAAACTGTGTTTACATTCTCTCATTTACTTTTACAGGCTTCACATCATAGAACTGGAGTTACATCCAGGTAACATTTGTTTTTTCTCTGTCACATAAGTGCCTCACAATCAACTATTTAAGGGTTTTTCTTTCTCTGTGAGAACAGCCATGGCTGTGAGCAGGTTTCTACTGGAAATTATTTTGCCAAATGTGACTGAAAGGTAGCACATTATCAAGTCTTTGTTCAGCATCCTTAATGTTGTATCAAAAATCCCCACTGGCATAAAAAAATTGAATGAGAAACCACAAGCAGCCAAAACTCACCACTCATAGTTCCTGTGGTCTCAATGGCTAACCTCTGTCGCTGCTGCAGCCCAAATGTGTAGTTACATACAATAGTGTAATGTCATAGTCATGTCATTTTCCGGTAAGATTTTAACACAAGAGTGGCCTAGAGGTACTTCATGAGGTGATGAGGTCTGAGCTACATACGCCATAACCCACACAACTACACCATGAAAACACCAAACTGACAGCCAATCAGCATGTACATGGCTTGGCTGCCTATTCAGCAACAACACAAACCATCAGGAAGCATTTCTGCCAAAGAGCTCAATGGCTCCAGAAAAACTATCCAACCTTTGAAAAATAGTTTCTTTCAATCTTGCTCCCTCTTGACTGGAGTCTTTCGTTTCCATTTCTCACTTCTGTTTCTCTTCTCATGCGTTGAGCTAAGCTGCCAATCAGAATGACTGAATATACCGACAGGTTCTACAGTCTCCGACGCTGATTCAACATACTGCATCATTCCACCATGTGCATTTGTTGACATCACCGTAACAGCATCCCAGAGCATAAACAGCTTACGCACAAGGATACCTAAAACGTCATAGTTTGATGCAAAAGGTCCTGACAGAGCAGCACCAGTTTTTTTCACCCATTCACACTCACATTCATACACAGGCTACCAAACAAGGAGCCACCTGCTCATTAGATGATCATTCTCAGTCACAACTCAGGGTTCAGTATCTTGCTTGAGGAAACTTCTACATCGAGACTGAAATTTAATTTTCAATTCAATTCAATTTTATTCATAAAGCCCATTTTAAAACACAGTTTGCCTCAGAGGGCTTTACAGCATACAACATCCCTCTGCCCTAAGACCATCACAACGCAGGCAAGCGCAAAGGGGCGGAGGGGGGGGGGGGGGGGGGGGGGTATATTATATGATAAAAATAATCGTTAAATAATCATTAAGGTCACACAAGGTTCGTTGAATAACCACTGGGCAGAGACAGTGACTGTATAAAGAAGAAAATTTATTTAACAAAAATTGAATCTTAAACAAAAAAAATGTCAAGCACCAGGACGATAAAACAAAAGTCTAAAAGCAGCACTCTGGATGAGGGACTGGGCAGTGCCAGGCTTACCACGGCAGTAGAAACAAAAAAAAGGAAGAAAGGGGTCCTTTAACGTCAACACCTGTGACACAGCACATCAACACAAAAAAAAAAAGACCATGAAGAAACACCGGGACCGCTGCCACAAGTCTTTAGGACCTGCCCAGAGAGAAAGAAAAATTAATAAAACAAATCGAAGTGCTGTTATAAATCACTGGTGCCGACAAAAATTACCAAAAAAAAACCAAACAAATGAAACAACAAATCAAACAATTTAATCAACGTGTCATGTGTGCGCATGCTGTGATGCCTGGCACACAGCCAACATCTGTCACGGAGGCCAAATGCTTTGCCACGGTGCACCACGCCAAAACATGCCATGCTACAGGCAATGAGTGAAGCGGAAGGTAAGACTGGAGGGAGATCATCCACCTATTTATAAAGGTGTGCGCAGCACTGCCCCATGATCATGGTGCTGATTGTCCTGGTAGTGCCATACAGAGGCAGGGAGGAATATAGCGCCCAGCTACATTAGCATGTTTGTTGTTAGCAAATATTTTGGGTGATGATAAAAGTCCCATGCGTATATTGATAGTGGAGGCGTGACTCAAAATAATGGCAGTAGAAGGTCGTGTCAAGCTGGATCACGGCATCGGCGTAACCAGGACCCACAAAACCGGTGTTGCTGCAGACAGGATGACAGGAACAGCAAAACCAAGACCACGATCAGGGCGAGCCGAGGGTGCAGCCCTCAGTGCAGCCAAAAGCACGAGCACGACCAAAGGCAGGGTCACAGCACCAGCACAGCTATCACCGCGATCAGGCGCAGCCAAGATTGCAGCCAGGATCTGGGAAAACTAGGAAACAAGGGAGCAGGAATGCTCCCGAGAGACAACAGAATTAGCATAATGCACTAAGTAAACAGGTAGAAGGAACAAGAGAAGGAAAAAGGAGCTCATAGAAAGTCCCCCGTCAGATTAACCTATGTCAGCCTAACTAGGGGCTGGTCCAGGCAACCTGAGCCAGCCCTAATTATAAGCTTTATCAAAGATAAAGGTCTTAAGTCTACCCTTAAAAGTAGAAACAGTGTCCACCTCCCTGACTGAAACGGGAAGATGGTTCCATAAAAGAGGAACACAGTAACTGAAGGCTCTGGCTCCCATCCTAATTTTGGAGACTTTGGGAACCCTGCCCTGCGATTTCAGAGCACAGTGATCTTGAAGGTTGGTCGGGAACTATGAGCTGCGACAGATAAGATGGAGCCTGACCATTTAGAGCTTTGTAAGTAAGGAGGAGGATTTTAAATTAAATTCTGGACTTTACAGGGGGCCAGTGCAATGAAGCTAAAACAGGAGAAATATGATCCCTTTTCTTGGTTTTGTTGGGGCAACTGGATAATAGGGAGTTACAGTAATCCAGCCTAGAAGTAACAAATGTGTGTACTAAGTTTTCGGTTACTGTTTGGGACAGGGTATGTCAAATTTTTGTGATGTTATGCAAGTGAAAGAAAACAGTGTGGCAGTATAGAGACCTGTGGGTGAGCCTGCCTAATTAGCAACACCACAGCCAACCACCAGAGGCGCACCCTCCTATAAAAGGGGCCGATCCCTCCCTGCCACTTCTCTCTCGCTGCTCCTGACGGTGACGTCACTTCCGGGTCGGACCTTTGTGCTTGGACAGAGCGGCTGACTTGGGGCTTCCAGAGACTCCTGTGTGTGTGTGTCACCTAGATGGCCTGCTGCGGTGAACGCCAGTAGCTGCGCGATTCTCTCCCTCTTCCTCTGGTGTGTCATACCCAGCCGACCCTGCTAACCGATCCCAGCCGCCCAAGAGTGTATGAGCGTCAGCTGCCCAACAGTGCGCGAGTGACGTCGGCATCAACTGATCGGTTGCTGAGGTCCGGTGGTGACCTGGTGGCGGGGTTCCCCCCTCCCTTCTCGTGTGCTGTGCTCCCCGGGGTTCTGGGTTTCCTCACCGAGTGTGTGCTGTGTGTGACTGTCACGTGTGTTTGGGTGTTTATATTTTTGGTTGGGGATTCTCCGCATCAGTCAGTAGCCCACGCACCCCGGTAAGCCTCAGCTTTAATTTAGTTCCCCCCGTTGATTTGTCCCTGTGTGAATGGTGTTTTTAGTGTTTTAAATCGATTGTTAAAATAAAGAATGCTTGTTCGAACGGAACCGTGTCTACTCTGCCTTGAGTAAAATGAACTTAAAGGTGAATGCCTTAAAGGTGAAATTGGTTTAAAACTAATTCCTGGGGCGAAATTCCCCAGGTGGTGTTGTTGGCAACAATATAGTTGAAGTGTACAATCTGACCAAAAACTCTTATACTCTCACACCCGTCTCTCGCCACAACAGTCCTAGAAGTTTGTTTTATTTGGGAGGCAAAAGATAGATCTTGATCGAGTAAAACACTGAGGTTTCTAATGCCGTAATGCCATCTAGTGAAATTATATCCTTAGAAAAGGAGTTTCTGAGGTGTTTGGGACCAAGAACAATAACTTCAGTTTTGTCTGAATTTAACACCAAAAAATTATGGCTCATCCAGGCTTTTACATCCTTAAGGCATGTTTGATGTCTAGATAGCTGATCAGTTTCATCTGGTTTCATAGATAGATACAGTTCCGTATTATCAGCATAGCAATGGAAATTTACAGAGTGATTTCTAATTATGTTGCCTCGGGGAAGCATATATAAAGTAAAAAGGGACTGGTCCATGCACGGAACCTTGTGGCACTCTGAAGCAGTCCTTAGTATGCACAGAGGATTGATCATTGATGTGAACAAACTGGGAACGATCTAATACCTAAAATTTAAACCAGCTTGTTTCAATCTGTGCAATAAGATTTGATGGTTACCATTGACCATGGTGTGCTACTGAGATCTTATAACATTAAAACAGAGACCAGACCTTTACCAGAGGCAACCAATAAGTCATTAGTAATTTTTACTAGTGCCGTCTCTGTACTATGATGAACTCTGAAACCTGACTGAAATTCCTTGAATAAACTATTATCTTGGAGAAAGTCACAAAGATGATGAGCAACCACTTTCTCAAGGATTTTAGAAATAAAGGGGAGATTAGATATCAGTCTATAGTTAGCTAAAACCTCTGCATCGAGAGTGGGCTTCTTTAGAAGGGATTTAATGAGAGCTACTTTAAAGGACTGTGGTACATAGTCTGTTAATAAAGACACATTGAGTATATATAATAAAGAAGTGTCAATTAAGGGTAAAACTTCCATAAGTAGCTCAGTTGGGATGGGAGAATAACAGGCATGTTGATGGATTGGATGCAGAAATCAAATGAGAGAGTTGGTGAAAGTCAATGGGGGGAAAATGGTCCAAATAAAGGCCATGTTGCCTTACCCAAGCTACCTGTGTCCGTGGTCAGGTCAGTTAAGGGCAAGAGGTGATGGATTTTTATCTCGAATAGTTATAATTTTATTGTTAAAGAAAGTCATAAAGTCATCACTGCTTGGGGCCAAAGGAATACAAGGCTCTATGGAGCTGTGACTCTGAGTCAGCCTGGCTACAGTGTTGAAAAGAAACCAGGGATTGTTTTTATTTTCCTCAATTAATGGTGAGTAATAGTTTGCTCTGGCATGGCGGAGGGCCTTTCCATACGTTTTAAGACTGTCCTGCCAGACTAAACGTGACTCTTCCAGTTTGGTTGAACGCCAGCTTCTTTCAAATTTTTGCAATGTTTGTTACAATTTGTGGATCTGGGGGTAAAACCATGGAGCTAATTTTCTTTTTTTCATTATTTTCTTCTTGAAAGGTGCAACAGAGTCGAGAGCTGACTGCAGTGAGCCAGCAGCATTATCAATGAGACATTCAGTTTGGGAATGACATAAATTAGTAATAGCGTTCCCAGTCAGGAGGGCTGAGAAAGACTGATAAAAAGGCTTTCAAATGAACTATAATTTAGTCTAGCTTTAGGATGAATTGCTAGGCTTGAATCAAAAATAGCAGCGACTCCCCCTCCTTGGCCAGTGTCTCGAGCAACGTGACTTTTTATATGACTAGGAGGAGTGGATTCATTCAGACTAATGTACTCATCAGGACACAGCCATGTCTTTGGCAAATCAATATGGTTATCCAATATTAAATCAGTGACTAAAAGAACCTTAGAAAGTAGGGATCTAATGTTCAAAAGTCCGCATTTAATTCTCCTGTTATGATGGTCTTTGACAGCAGATGTATTAATTTTTCTGAGATTTTCTTGTAAAACTCCCCTTTTGTTTTTTAGATTTAACAATTTAAGTGGTTGGGGGACAGACACCATTTTTATAACATTTACATTATTGGTGTGTGACTGTGATAGAGGAAGCTCAGAGAAGTGTGTAAGACTGCAACTCTGCACCCTGGTCCCAACTCCCTCAAATAAACCAGATTCCTAGAGAGGAGAGCAGCTCCATCTAAAGTGGGATGGATGCCATCCCTTTTGGATCAGTCCAGGATTTCCCCAAAAAGAGTCAGTTATTTGCGATGCCCACATTGTTTGCTGGATACCACTTCGACAACCAGCGGTTGAATGACATGTGACTAAACATGTCATCACTGGTCAGATTAGGGAGGGGTCCAGAGAAGATTACGTTGTCCAACATTGTCTTTGCTTATTCACACACTGACTCTACGGTAATTTTTATGACCTCCGATTGGCATAACTGGGTGTCATTGCTGCAGACGTGAATAACTATCTTATCAAATTTACGCTTAGCCTTAGCCAGCAGCTTTAAATTTGACTCGATGTCGCCTGCTCTAGCCCCAGGGATACATTTGACTATGGCTGCTGGTGTCATTAACTTCACGTTTCGCAAAACAGAGCTGCCAGTTACCAGGGTTGTGTCCTCAGCTGGTGTGTCACTGAGCGGGGAGTTCTTTGAAACGTGAAGGAGGAGTGGGTGGTGAACCGTGGGTTTGAGCTTACTATGCTTTGCTTGGACAGTCATCCAGCCTCCCAGTTGCATGGGGGTTGCGGGGGGATGGCTAGTAGAGGCCACGCTATGTCGGTCCACACCGGCTTCGGGGGGCTTGCTACAGCTACAGAGGGATTTTCCACAGTGCAGAGCCGTGCTTCCAGATCGCTAAGCCTAAAAGGGTAATGATTCCAGGAATCAAACCACCCATCTTCTGGTAGATGGTAGATGACCACTCTACCTCCTGAGCCACCCCACATCCAGCCACTCATATTTATACAGACTCAGTTTGACTGCCTGGAATATGCTTGATAGAAAATAAGAATGAAAATACAACTTATCTTCATCTTTTATATCAGCTTTACAATCTTCGTTACACTATGCATCCACGTATTTTTTTTTGTGCTTACTAATAACAACATACCAACTCATACCAAGTTGTCACAGGTTGCCACTTTGCAGTTAATCACATGCCACTTTGCAGTGGACTTCTGTGTCTATTTATCATGTTTTAGGTATCCTTCTTTGTCTGCTGTTTACCTTCCAGGATAGCGCTACTGTGATGTCAACAAATGCACATGGTGGCACTTGGTTATGTTTAGACAACACAAGCACATGCCAACCAACTGCAGGATGTCAACAAATGCACATGCTGGCACACATGGTTAGGTTTAGGCAAAAGAGGCACATGGTAAGGTGAAGAACCCACCCCCCCATCACATTAAGTCCAGAAGTGAACACCAGACTCCTGCATGAAGGTCTGGGATTTGTTGGATCCTTATTATATTACGTTGTCACCAGCAACCTTTCAACCTGCTGCTGTCCTGCTGCATATCATGCAGACATGACAAGTGTCATCCGCTGGCACATAATAACACTGCGACCAGTTCTGTCCGGCTGCGTTCTCACCTGACGCTGTCAAATGGCATTTCATGTGCACATGACAGATGCCTTTTGGCATTGCCAACTTACATGAAAAGCACTGTCAAAGCAGGGCTATTTAACAAGTTCGGAATGAGAATGGGCTATTAATAACTGTGTAACATGAGACAGGGATTAGAAACCTGGAATAGTTTAAATTTCACTATCTTGTTTTCAGTTAGAGTTCTATAAATTTATACTATGCAGGAATGGTCAGTTACTGTTTGTAAACAGTATCGCTAGTGAAGGTGAGAGTCAATCCCAGGTTTACTGGTCCTGGAATGAACTTTGTCCACTAGGTGTTTCACCTTGTTATTTTTGTGTTTTTTTCAGCGCTGTCAGTGATTTTTGAAGCTAAAGGGTAAGATCTGTATTTCAACACAAAAGTGGCCTTTAGGTACGTACTATTTCCACCACTGGTTACTTATTTGATGAGGTGATGAGGTCAGAGCTACATATGGCATAACAAACACAACTATCAATTCAGCTTTAGGGCCGACTGTTGCACTGCCTCACATCGCTGTGTCTTGACCACAAAGTTGCACATGGAAACACCAAACTGACAGCCAACCAGCTTCTGTGGCTGCATGAGAAGAAACACCTCAGACAGTGGTCTTCATCATTCAAAAAGAGAAACAGACATCTTGATGCAATCCAGTGTTGAAAGAACAAAGCCTTTTCAGCAGTTTAGCATGTTGTAGCTTCCTCTTGGATGTGTGCTGCTCATGGTCTGGTATCTGGTCTCTAGGGTTGGGGAGTAAAGGAATGCAAGTAACGTAGTAAGTTCCGCATTTAAAATACAAAATATGAGGAACTGCATCCCGTTACAGTTACAGTTTTGCTGGTGAATACAATTACTGTCACTGTTACTTGAAGGGATTTCTATTACTTGACGGGATTACTACTTTGTTTTATTTGCTCTAACACTAAGTATGTTTACGTGATGTTAGAAAACATTAAATTATTGTGTTAGTCAAGCTAAAACTGCACTTTTAAGATGCAATGTAAACATGATAGTCGGCACACTTCTGTCAATAAATCAATTCTCCCCCAGCGTTTGTATACTGGGACAAGGACAGTAGTCCAATTAAATGGCCTTAACAAGCTATAACCGTAGCTCCACTTAACTGTGCATGTAAACATACTAATTGCGTCCTAATTGATCATGGCATAAGTGAGCATCAGTTTGATTAAATTGTTTTCTGCTGGAATATCCTAACTGGCAGTGAGTGATGCAGCTTTGCCTTTTTGAGATAAACTTTTGCCGTTTCTATTTATTTCTGTTGCTTGCTTGAAAAGCACCATGACGGGATTACTACTTTGTTTTATTTGCTCTAACACTAAGAATGTTTACGTGATGTTAGAAAACATTGAATTATTGTGTTAGTCAAGCTTAAACTGCACTTTTAAGATGCATGTAAACATGATAATCTGACCAAAATCTTAGTTGAAGTTAAATTTCTTGAAGATGGACTAACACACCTGGATAGTGCAGCTGGGATTCGATTTACTTTAATGCATACAACCTGAATTGGCTGAGGCATTCTGTGCATGCTCCATAGTCCCTGCACCATGCTTTACACTGGAAGTGGAACAGCATAAATTCATGGAAGAAAGACAGGAAAAACAAAAGAAGAGGAAAAGGGAAGAAAACAAAACAAGGAAAAGGCACAGAGTTAAGCAAAGAGTACTTATGAAATGTACAGCGCTGAAAATGTATCCATATTTTCACTGTTCGACATGCAACCTGTTTGCCACTTGCTTGTTTGGTATGTGACATGATAGGTCAACCAGAGGAAGGCCTAATGGCAACTAGCTGAAAGGGGGCATGTCGCCACCTACCATGGTGGAGTTGGACATATTTCCGTCAATAAATCAATTCTCCCCCAGCGTTTATATACTGGGACAAGGACCGTAGTCCAATTAAATGGCCTTAACAAGCTATAACCGTAGCTCCACTTAACTGTGCATGTAAACATACTGACTGTGTCCTAATTGATCATGACATAAATGAGCATCAGTTTGATTAAATTGTTTTCTGCTGGAATGTCCTAACTGGCAGTGAGCGATGCAGCTTTGCCTTTTTGAGATAAACTTTTGCCCTGTTTCTGTTTATTTCTGTTGCTTGCTTGAAAAGCACCACAATGAACGTCTGATTTGCAACACTGAAATGAGGAACATTTATTTGATACTTCCTCTTTTAACTGAAAAAAAAAACCTAAATGAGTTGGCAGCTGGTTGGAGGGACATTGCCAGGGAGCTGAAACTTTATGGTAAATTTGGTTTGAGTAATTTAATGGAATACTTTACAAAACACATTTTAGGGCATGCCTTCAGTGATCTGTTGTGGAATACATTTTAAAAACAACCCTCACAACACTGCTGGACAGTACATCTTTATCGGGTGCTTATCATCGACTGCAGGTTCCTCTAAAGCCTTATCTCTACTGCACAACAACTGGCTTTTTAGTGCACTGGGAAAGATTACAATCAGCATTCACACTTGCCTCAAATGACTCTGTAGTTGTCATTGGTAGTTATTCCCTCTGGCTCCAATCTGCATTAACTGAAACACAACATCTGGGTAAATGCGTCAATTTCAGCTCCTTAACCAGCAAGATGCAATGACGCACTGCCACTAATTACTGTCAGTCTCCACCTAAGCAGTGCTAAAACATTTATCCAAAGTGGTCTGCACCAAGTTTGAAAGAGAGACTGAATAAGGAAAAGATATAATAAAAGAAGTAACTACCGTAACATTTTCACAGACCTGTGTCCATTCTGCTTTCTACTGTTTGCCTTTTCTCCAGCCTGTCAGTGACACTGAAGGGACACACCAAAACACACACACACACACACACACACACACACACACAGAAAAGCATGGTTATCTGCTGTTATCACTTGGTCTGCTCCACTGGCAATGGGAAAGGAGTCTATAGCCTGTTTTTAGTGGTTTTACCTGTGTTTGACAAACCTGCATGCACACACTAATTTTGATGGAAGAGTATCCATCTGCATTTCAAAGGGTCCTTTAGAAAAAAACTGAACCCCAAATTGCTCCAGATGGCTGTATTGTTGGTGTGTGAGTATGTTTGAATGTTTAAAACAGTGTAGCAGGTGGCACATTGTACATTAGCCTCAGCCACCAATGTATGAAAATGTGTGTGAATGGGTGAATGTGACATGTAGTGTGAAAGAACTTTGAGTGGTCAAACAACCAGAAAAGCCATATACAAGTGTGGGTCAATTTGCCATTTTCCAAATACTTCTAGATGGACATGATAATTTAGAGAGGAATTAACTTTGTTTGTCTACGAGTCAGTATACATTGTTTTTTGAGAAAATCCTACAGAGTGTACCTTAAACCTGGGATGGGGCCTATTCAGTGTTCCTGAAAGCACGGAACTTCATTTTAAAGTATCCTCCGACAAGATACTGAACCCCAAATGTTTTCTTCCAGGCTCTGCCGCTGGTATGTGCATGTATGTATGAATAGATTCCTCTGTTGCATACCAAAGGTGTAACCTTTCATTATGAGGTCTTAAGAGATGTAGTGATTATTTTGTCAAAAGTCTACACTCTAAACTTAAATGCCTGAGGGAGCTGTGAAATGTCATTTTTTTTGTCTGATGTGATAACTGAATTTTGCACTCCCAGTCTGTAATTTAACAGAACATAGAGATTGTATCTGTTACAGCTCTCTCACCTTTAACTTTTTTATTCTTTACCTTTATCTTTAGACTTCAAAGCCACATTCCTAATTCACACATTAACCTAAAGACAACTGCACTGTCAGTGTCCTGTATTACACAAGAAGGGAAGGTCTAAAACATAAATTTTAGGGACAGATATTGGAGCACATGTGCACGCACATACACACACACACACACACACACACACACACACACACACACACACACTGCACATATTCTGTTAATTGGCTGAACTGAGTGTCTCATGTCTCTGGGCAGATTAAAACGTGTCAATTGATGGACACTATATTGCATGTGAGCAGACAGTGGCTAATTTGTGGCTAATTTCATGTAAAATATGAATTGCATTGGCTGGTTTTGTTGAGAGTTTCTCCAGAGAGTACTTCTGTAGATTTTGTACTGCAACGCGCTCAGAGATTCAGTCAAAGGAGGTAAAAACTGGTGAATTTGCACTCAGAACTGAAGAGCTGCATTTTGTACATATAACAAGCATACGTCAGGGAAGAATAGCCTGTTAGTGAAGCTTATAGCAGAGTTTCAGGAGCAGGACCACACCTCTACCGCACCTCAACCGCGCCTCTTCCGGCTTAAATACCCTCCTAACCCGATCTCCCCGGCAGCCGGCCTTGGTTGAGACTCCCGCCTACGCCTCCCAACCCGTGTGGGCCGGGGTTGTTGGCACCGGGCTGCCACCGAATTTTCCCTCTCATCCTGTGCACCATGTCGTTTCGTCCACGGTTCTGGTCTCCTTTCCGATCATTTTTCGTCGCAGCGGCCTTTGCCTACTTTCACCCTGGCCACGGCCGATCCTCCCCTCTGCCCTCCTGGCACTTTCGTCTCTTGTCCATCTCCGGTTCCCTCCGATCTTCGTACCCAGATTCTTGACTGCACCACGTCTCCGGCGGCCATTTCTCCTAGGTCCCGTCGGCCACGGTGGTCAGGTTTGCCCGGGGTTGCCAGCGATGTTGGCGGCGCCCTCCCACTCCCACCAGCTCGCATCACCCTGCAACCTCGGCACCAGGATGCCCGCGCCCTCGACCGCTCTCCCACCTCCATTTGAGTGGCCCACTCATGTTGGCTCATCTGGCACCGAGATGCTCGCCCTGTAGTAGAGGGCACTGGCACCGGGCCGCCAGTGCCCTCTACTGCTTAACATCGATGCCTGCAGCGGATCGCTTTGCTGGGGATTCCGGCATTGGGATGCCATTGCCCCCAGCCATACAAGCTCGGCAGCCACACCACTTCGCTCTCGCTGGGGCATCTGGCACCGGGGTGCCGCTGCCCCCAGTTGTACGTTCACAGAGACTTCGACAGTTCGCTCTCGTTGGAGCTTCTGGCACCAGATGCCATGCCCCCGGCCGTATGACCTCACCTGCTGCGCCGTTTCTCTCTTCTTGAGGCATCTGGTACCGGGCTACCAGTGCCCTCTACTGCTTGACATCGATGCCTGCAGCAGTTCGCTTTTGCTGGGAAGTCTGGCTTTGGGATGCCATGGCCCCCGGCTGTGCACGCTCGGCAACCACACCACTTTGCTCTCGCTGGGGCATCTGGCACCGGGGTGCCGCTGCCCCCAGTCGTACATCCACAGTGACTTCGACAGTTCGCTCTTGTTGGAGCTCCTGGCACCGAGAGGCCGTGCCCCTGGCCGTCCGACCTCGCCTACTGCACCTTTTCTCTCTTCTTGAGGCATCTGACACCGGGCTGCCGGTGCAGCGGTTCGCTTTTGCTGGGGAGTCTGGCATTGGGATACCATTGCCCCCAGCTGTGCACACTCGGCAACCAAACCACTTTGCTCTCGCTGGGGCATCTGGCACCGGGGTGCCGCTGCCCCCAGTTGACGTTCACAGTGACTCCGACAGTTCGCTCTCGTTGGAGCTTCTGGCACCGAGAGGCCGTGCCCCCGGCCGTATGACCTCGCCTTCTGCGCCGTTTGTTTCTTCTTGAGGCATCTGGCACCAGGCTGCCAGTGCCCTCTACTGCTTAACATCGACGCCTGCAGCGGTTCGCTTTTGCTTGGGAGTCTGGCTTTGGGATGCCATTGCCCCCAGCTGTGCACGCCTGGCAACCAATCCACTTCGCTCTCGCTGGGGCATCTGGCACCGGGGTGCCGCTGCCCCAAGTTGTACGTTCACAGTGACTTTGACAGTTCGCTCTTGTTGGAGCTTCTGGCACCGAGATGCCGCGCCCCCGGCCGTACGACCTCGCTCACTGCACCGTTTCCCTCTTCTTGAGGCATCTGGCACCAGACTGCCAGTGCCCTCCATTGCTTAACATTGATGCCTGCAGCGGTTCGCTTTTGCTGGGGAGTCTGGCATTGGGATACTATTGCCCCCGGCTGTGCACGCTCGGCAACCAAACCACTTCACTCTCGCTAGGGCATCTGGCACCAGGGTGCCGCTGCCCCCAGTCGTACGTTCACAGTGATTTCGACAGTTCGCTCTCGTTGGAGCTTCTGGCACCGAGATGCTGTGCCCCCGGCCGTATGACCTCTCCTACTGCGCCATTTCACTCTTCTTGAGGCACCAGGGTGCTGCTGCCCCCAGACGTACGACATCGGCTACTGCAACGGTTCACTCTCCTTGGGGCTTTTGGCACCGGGCTGCCAGTGCCCTCTACTGCTTACCCTTGAAGCCTGCATCCGCATTGTTCCCCGGGGGGCGCTTCCTTTCTCATCCGTTGCCTGTCGCTTCTTCCGTCCCGTCGCTCATGGCCTCCGTCTCTCTCGTTGCGCCCAGCCGCGCCGAGCTCTGGTTCTGGCTCCGTCTGCTCGGCGATTGGAACGATTCTCCTTCTTTATGATGATCACCTGTCTCATCCTCAGGACGTCAACTTTTTTGATGACGCAGCTCCGTCTGCCGGTTTTGGGGGTTTTTTACGATGAAAGTTGGTTCGTAGGCAAATGGCCCCAAGAGTTGGAAGGAGACTGCCAGGTCACTTTATCTGCTCTCTTTGAGATCTACCACGTCATCGTCGCGACCACGTTATGGGGCCGTGAATGGAGTCGCCTAGCTGTCCTCATCTAATCAGACAATCTCGCAATAGTTTGACATCATAAATAAAGAAGTTCAGAAGCTTGGCTCCTCATGTAAACGCACACCGACTCCGGTTCCTCCATATTCGACCTTGTCTTTCAACATCTAAACCCAGCTTTCATGCCCCTGATCTGGAATCTCAGAACACCATCATCAATAGCCTGTCCCCATGCAACTCTCTCTCCATATCGGTCGGCTTGGTATTGTTTCCACAACTTTCACGACATGCATAACATCACTTTTCCTTCATTTGATCTCATCACCTTCACCTGCTTCATCACCCACGGCCATTCTGTCTTGGGAAATTAAAACCCAGACAATCAAAGTCTACCTCAGCAGCATTTCGTTCATCTCTAAACTCCTAACCGGTAGTCATGGCCAGCTCATGGTCATCCCCAGATCACCTCACTACTCAGAGGCCTCTCACGCTAAGAACCAGCCCAAAATCCTCGTAGACTCCCATTAACCACGGATCTGCTGTCACGCTGTATCCACACCATCCGCTCCAGATATAGCATACCTCACGTCAACCAAACTCAAGAGGCAATGTTCATTCTCGCCTTCTTCCGTTTCCTCAGATGCTCAGAATTCACTGCTTCGACCCTTTGATACGATCCACGTCGGCACGCCTGCCTCTCGGACCTTTTTTCTCTAACGACACAATAGTTATTTTTAAAAAGAACCAAAACCAACTAATCTAGCCAACCCACTCCCGTCTTCTACTACATTCAATCAGTTCTAAACGCCTTCCTTATTCTCTCCAATTATTTACATTTCCGGACATCACAAAGCAAATCCCAAGATGACCCTCTGTTTGCATCTGAATCCGGCCAAGTGGTTACCGGCTTCTGGTTCCACCAACACTTCCGTCAGGTCCCGTCATTGTCAGGCATCTCTCCCATGAATTACTCCAGACATTCTTTCAGAATCGGAGCTGCCACCTCGGCTTCCCGCAGCGGTATACCGGAACACTTTATTCAGATCATGGGCAGATGGTCCTCCCAAGCTTATCACCGTTACGTCCGTTCCGACCTAAGAGATCTCAAATCGGCTTTTTCCTCTCTCATATAATGCACGCTTTTGGGGTTCTGTCATGCCCGGGAGCCACGGCGGATTCCCACCGAAGCTTCCCCACACCGCACTCAACCATCCATTCCAATAATCCAACATCAATGTTTATACCAAATCTACATTCACGTCAATAAATTGTTAAAATTAATTCCGATTGATGTGTGGTCCTTGCTAGTGAAGTGAAGCTTATAGCAGAGTTTCAGGAGCAGGACCACACCTCTACCGCACCTCAACCGCGCCTCTTCCGGCTTAAATACCCTCCTAACCCGATCTCCCCCTTTCGTTCTCGTTATTCTGCACCCCTCCCTCCCTCCCTCAATCTCTTTCCTTTTCCTCCTTCTGTCCGTAGGGTCCTAGGGGATCTGTCGTGCCCGGGAGCCACGGCGGATTCCCACCGAAGCTTCCCCACACTGCACTCAACCATCCATTCCAATAATCCAACATCAATGTTTATACCAAATCTACATTCACGTCAATAAATTGTTAAAATTAATTCCGATTGATGTGTGGTCCTTGCTAGTGAATGGTATTAAAAATACATGTGTTTTAGCTGAGAGCCTTTCTTTCTTTAAGGTTACAGCAGGCTTCCCCCCGATCTTGCTCACAACCTCTTCAAAGGCGTAGTACCCATTGAGCCAAATGCTCTCGATTACTAATAGCCAAGAAGTATTTCACTTTTGACAGTCTAAATCAGATGATTCAGGTATTTCCATACAAATGGGGAGACAAGACTAATCGCCCTTATTTATTGCCACGTACCTTCCAAAGTAAAAAAAAAAAAAAAACATTGGCGGAAATGCACATGAAAATTGGTGTTTATTAAGACTGATACCACTAATTGTTGGAAAACTGATACCTGAAGATGAACCAGCTTGGCAGCTCATAGTAGACTTGAAAGATATTGTTGATTTGGTTGGTATCCATACCAATGAGTCAATTACATACCTGGAGAGTAAGATATCAGAGCACCATTATAGGTACGAAGAGCTTTGCCCAGAAAGAAGACTGCTGCCAAAACATCACTTTCATGAACATTATCCATCAATGATTGTCCACTTTGGTCCACTTGTTTTATTGTGGACAATGAGATTTGAGGCCAAACATACTTTTTTCAAACAAGTTGTTAGGCACACAAACTGCTTTAAAAACATAACCAAATCTTTGGCCGATGAACATCAACTCATGATTGGCCATTTTATGCATTCATCAAGTTGTGAAAAACCCTCTCGGAAGGTTGCATGAGTCTCAACAATCCCTGTTGAAGTCCTCAAAGAAGATGTGGCACTTAATCTCACTCAGAAGAACCTTGAAGCTACTGTGGTTGATCTTGACCAGGATGTCTCTGTTGATGGCATAAACTACAGAAATGGCCTGCTAATGGCACATGGATTTCTTGGTAGCCTGCCACAGTTTGCAAAAATAGCTTTGTGTGTTTTGAAAGACAAGTTAGTGAAAAAAATAAGCTCTTGGTACAGGGAACACTGCAGGGCTTTTCAGTTGGATCCATCTCGAAGGGATGTTTCTCTGATTGAGTTGAGTGAACTGGTGGATCTTTACCCCCTGTGTGACTACAAAGTTGGAGCTCTTCGGATGGTTACATTGAAAAGATACCTACATTCCTCAGGTAATTAGGCAACTAATCTTGAAGCCTGACAACTAATGGCAAAATGGACTTTGGTACTGAGCTGGCCATCGGCTGTTGGCTGGTTTGTGATGCCAGGTGATGTCACCACCTGTTGTACTATAAAGGTGATAGTCCCTGGTACCAGAGACCAGCCAATAGCAATGGCCAGTTCAGCACCCTACCTTTCACCATTAGATTTCAAGCTTCACTACAGATTAGATTAAACATTACACGCAGTTTACAGGACACTTCACATGCTAGCATGCTAGTCTAGACATGGGGGAGGGGGGGTTTGATGATGTTGCAGAAGCTTCCATCCATCTGTCCATGCTTAAAGGAGCAAGGTTCGGTTACTGGATTCTATGATTGGAAGATCAGTTTTAAGTATAAGATGGGGAACTAGGCTGAGAAGTATGGGATGCTCCGAATTGAGCATCAGTTCCCTTAAATAAAGAGGTTACAAAAATAAAAGTCTAAACAAGGTTAAGAAACCCAGGAGAGCTGAAGTGAATTCCTGTCCAGACTATCCAGCTGGAGAAAACCTTGAGCAAGAGAGGTTGGCACTACTATCTGAGGTCAAGAAGAGGGACAACCATCAAATGATCAAAATGAAAATGGACAAAACCTTTCCCGACAGGAGGCAAGAGATTCTTAAGGACATGCTCTTTATTGCCAAATTCAAAAGTAGATTGCCTGGTCTTTTTTCTCAATGCAAGGTAAGTGTGACTCATGGAGAAATGGAAGCTTCAGTTTAGGTATTGACAATAAACAAAAAAGGAAGCAAAAATGGTCTCATAGCCCCATCGTCATCTTCATACAGTATACCATGATATTTGAAGATCCAAATTAGCTTTATGCAGCTTAAATGATTTCTGTTTAGTTAGTGTCTGTGTCTCTGTGTCTCCCTCCCCCCACTCTTCCTTCCAGATAAGTGCAGCATTCGCATGTATCACCACAGTACCACTGATGTCCAAGTTTATGTCCCAACTGGACCATTACTCAACCACACTGTCCAGGGTGTGCCTTACAGAAGGGAGGAACAGCAGGGCACAAGATCTGTGAAATTATGACTGTCATTGATAAGGTTTATAATTAATTGTTAATTGTTGTTTTGTGGAATGTTTCTGCATTGCTGATCTTACACTATGGCGACATTTGAAGAGATTTTACAGTTTTAGAAAAACTTTGAAGTCAGAATAAAATCACGTCACTTGCTGGTCACTCCTGTCATCACAATAGTTGAGTGAAAAACTCAACTTAATTCAAATGAATTAAAACTTAATTCAGTGTTCGTTATTATGACAAATTTAAACACGTTCAATATTATCTTTAGTCGTAAGTATTTGCCAGTTATGTAATTTATAACTGTCAGCTGCTAATAGTTGTGCTGCCGTCGACTGACATCAGCACCTGTAGTGACAGGTGACACGGCTCTACAAACACACAGAGCAGTAACCTCAGCAGGGAAGTGCAAGACCGGGTTCTGTTGTAGTGGAGCTTTAAATTTTCCAATGCCCCAGTTTTTTTGTAAAACAATTCTTAGGGGTCTTTAAAACAAGGTTATGAACTCAAAAAAAACTGCAAAAAAAATAAAATAAAATAAAATCTAGGTTCTGGGTGGCCTATCTATAGGCCCGGCTGCTTAATGAGGAAGACTAAACCCTGTTGTCTTGTAGAGCTACACAGAATGGAAAAAATGTCCAGAAAACAATCAACTGCATATGAAAGAAAAAGTGAAATGTGACTTTGTGATATTGCAAAGTCACAGAAAAAGATAAGATAGGCCTCCCAGAGCCTGAATTTGAGGTTGGGTTTTTTTGCAACAGAATTCATAATCTTGTTTTAAAGACCCCTAAGAGTTGAATTACAGCTTAAAAAATCATGATATGGGACCTTGTAAAGGGCAGGTTCTGTTGTTTTTTTGTTTTTTTTTTAAGTGGGAATGTTTGAGGTATTAATCCACAGTCAATCTTACCTACAGTAGCTGGCACGTGGTGCGCCTTCAGTTTGGAGAAGCAGACAGCTGTTACCGGCACTGATGCTTGTTTGCCAGAAATCACCAAAACCGCAGTTACAGTTGCTGTAATGTGAAATCCTATAAAGTAAAATAGACTGGGGTGCAGAGACCCTCTAGACTAGCCTTACAAAGGCTTTTTAGCTGATGCTCTTATTGTTTTATTTTGTTTTGATTTTCCGTATTGTTATTGAAACAAATACCAATAATGGTATTTTTGTTGTTATTGTACTTTATACTGAACTACAAATGTTGAAGGCCTGAACACTGCTTTGTTGCTGAAGCCAATGAGAATGTTTCATTTGGTTTGTTTTATATTTATTTTTTTGCAATATTGTCGAAAATTGTAACTTACATATTCAAACAAAGCTTAACTGTAACTGGAATACTGTCACTGTGCGCCATTACTTTATTATTGTTTAAACTAAAGTTTTTGAATGCTTGGAACGCTTGTCTTTGTCTCTTTTGCCCAGGCTGAATGTGTTCCTTGGACAAAACCCTTGGCCCCAGCCTGGCCCAGCCAGTATAATTGGTCTAGAACCGCCACTGCCATGGATTTTTTTACAGTTGAGAGAAAGTAGTGCTAAAGGAAAAGGGCTGTCTGAAGGCAAGGTACAGTGGTGAAAAAAAAATCTAACGTTACTTGTTTTGCACCGTTCAACATTGGTTTTGAATGCTTAGTTGCCTTCCTCTGTGCTGTATTATTCAAGCCCACTGGTGTTTGCCTCTCATGCGGAGCTGCCACGTTTTGATGAAAATAAGTAATGTTTGACCAATGTCAGAAACGAAATACATTACAGACAATAAAACTGGAACATGTATCACCTTTTTGTCCTTGTGGGGGGAAACTGTATAGAGGTGATTACAAATTTAAAATTTGGTAATGCCGGCTCCCTCCAAGCCTTATGTGATGTTTAATATGATTTTAAATCAGATGGTAAAACCGTATACAGCAGGAAAATTTGTAGAAGATTTAAAGGTATGAGAAATAATCCCACCCTAGTTCAAGTGCAACTTTTTGACCCAGACACAGGCCAACACTATGCAACAGTCTGCCTTCGTCACCGCTAGTTCTTTGGCATCGGCTTGGTGTATCCAGGGCTTAACTTGTACATGCCAGTGAAGTGTTGTCATTCCTTTAATGGTTTACATAATGACACCATTGCCACAAGGAGAGCTTGCAACCTTAAGCGCTTGCTGTGTATCTCAATGAAGACCCAGAGAACGTCTGGTAAGTGGTCCCAATTGTCCTTTCAACAGTGTAGAAGAAGTAAGACAGGTAGCAGTGGTGGTTGCAATGATACAAGTTCTTGTAGCAACACTAAAATAGTAGAAACGCTAGTAATTGTAGTAGCCGTAGTAATAGTATCCCTGGTAATAGCAGTAGTGCAGTTGTGGTGGTAGTAGCACTGATAAAGTCCTAATATAATTTATATATACAGATCATAAATTGGACCTCCTGTGTGATCAATTTTTTGGCAATTACAATATGTCCACTGAAATGATTGAATGACCATAGAAAGATACAGGTAGATGGTTGCAGTGCTGTGCTGGCTGTGCACAAAAAATCAATGTAGCTCTCCCTTAAAGGAGGGCACTGCTTTTAAACATCGACATCTGAAGTCAAGCATGTCATCAATTTAAGACACACCTTCAAGCAGGTAACCCACTTGTAATGGAACCACAAATAGCTGTTGGGCCAGCCTGACATGCCGAGCCAAGTCAAGCTAGGCAAAGCCAAGCAAGGCCCATGTATGAAAAAGGAAACATTGCTGTTGGCATTGACGAAATCTAATCACCCTGTCCCTATAGCCTTGTTCTTGTTCTTACCTGTACAACACATGTATGTACTGATATTCAATGAAATGCTTTTCCTTTTCTTTATGTTTTGTCTATGCTTTAGGATGTGAACATTGTCAAAAACCAGAGCCAAATAGAGAAGACTGTTTTCAGCATCTATGTCATTAAACGTGAGGGTGCAGACGCCTCTGATCCACCCGAAGATGTAGGGATTGTAGTTGAGGATGTCACCATACTCCAGGACCTTGGAAATGTCAGTGCCTTTGCTCTGGTGTTTAGGGTCATCTACACTTTGAACCTGAGCTACCCATCTAACCTCAAGTACACTTCTGAATTTCTTCAAAATGTCATAATGGAACTTGATGCCAAGAGGCTTCCAAACAAGGTCCAGATACTGAAAGATAAACTCCTTGAATGAGTTAGGCTCTCTCTGAGCCATGTGAACTATCTCTGAGCCATGTGAACATTTTGACCAGTGGGGTTGCTGAGAAATGAAGGTTTATATGGTGTAGCTATGGTTGTAGCTTTGTGTGTGCTTGTGGTTTTGTTTTTTATGTATGCTTGGTGGTTTCTCTGTATGTGTTCTCCTGTGTTGCAGGGGCTGGGCGTGGCTTCCGGGTGCTGGAGCTTGGTGCACTCTTCCTCACCTGCGCCTCATTGCCTCATTGTCAATCACCTCCCCTGCAGCTTAAAAGCTCCCACTTCACTCTTCATCAGCACCAGATTGTTATACACCTTACCAGGGGTAGATCGGCCGTCTCTATGGAGATCTTTTTCTAGTATTTCATGCTTTATAGGATTGTGATTTTTTTTTTGTGCTCATTCGGACTCTTTTTGTGCTCTCCTCAGTGCCTACCTGCGTCAAGCTCCAGTGCCTCGCTGTCAAGCCCTTCGCCTCAAGCTCAGCCATTCGACATCCAAACCACCACAGATCAACTCCACTCTCTGCTGACGCTTCTCCTCGCCACACCTCCGCCATCAGCCACACCAGCCTCACCTGCCTGCATGCTGCCTGCCTCCCGTTCCCCAACTCCACTCCCAACCTCCCTCCATTCATATCATCATTAAATCACTGTTCATTTTCAATTCTCGTCCTGTGTGTTTGCTATTGGGTCCAACCC
The DNA here is from genome assembly GCF_008729295.1 of Plectropomus leopardus. NCBI lineage: Eukaryota > Metazoa > Chordata > Actinopteri > Perciformes > Serranidae > Plectropomus > Plectropomus leopardus. The sequence goes on from NC_056468.1 coordinate 1,498,470, forward strand.
CTCCTTTTTTGGTACCAAGTGGCGTAACAGGTTTATACACTTAAGCTGTTCTTTGATTTTACTTGCCTGTTAAAACACTTACAGGACAGGTGCCTAAAGTGAAGGACAATTAAAGGGTACTATGTGAAAAATGGGTTTTAGATGATCTATTTATAGGTTTAAACTGTTGTTCTATTGCAAATGTGTTAACTGATAACTCTCTTGTAACTCCTGACTATTGTTGTTTTTACATGCCTGCACTTACATGACAGTGTCTGAGAAATGCAAAAAAAAGGAGGAAAATAGTGCGATGTGATTTCCTGAGAAATGTGTTTTAGATTATCTATATAAAGATGTTCTTTTGCTAGCTTATTTTTGGACCGTTTTTGAGAGATGTTTAGTGTTTAAGTCATGAAACAGTCAAAATACTCTCTAGTGTAGAAATACACAGATAACTTGTAAATTCTTGGCTGTTGTTTTACATGGCTGTACTTAGGTGTGTTTCATATGATCCATGTACATAAGTTGCTGTTCTCTTGCAAGCTTGAAATATTTTAGTACTGTTTTTGAGAGATGTTTAGTCTAATGTAGAAATACACAGATGGCCTACTCACGTAACTCCTGGCTGTTGTTTTACATGCCTGCACTTAGACATACAAGGTTTTGGCTACTAAAACTAAAAGGCTGAACGATAACTTGTGTAACTAGTGTCTGTTTTACCTGTTGTTTTGACTGTTAAAACTGAAGTCTGAAGTTGAGGAAAAGAGGCTGTGATTTCCTATCAAATGTTTGTTCATTAAGCTGCTAAATAAATGCAGTGTTTTTGTCTGAAGAAAGTATTTTGCCACTGCTTTTGTTCATTACATCTTCTGTTTAACAAAGCCAGGCATTGTCATAAGAGAAATTAAGCTAAGTTGCTTAAAAGTAACTGAAAAAAAGTTATGTCAAGTGGTTCCATGCAACTGTATTAAATAACTTCTAAGACACTTTATTTCTTAATATTGACTCAATTCCCTCATGTATAACTCATTTGATTTCACTGAGTACATGTAACTTAACTAGATTATGTATTTTTAATCATTTTGTGTTCTAATTAAGTAATATAGTTAAGTTACATTTACTCAATTCATTCATGTGCAGTATAACTCATTTGATTTCATTGAGTCTATATTAATAAACAAAATATCTTAGAAGTTACTTAACACAGTTTCGTGGAACCACTTGACATAACTTTTTTAAGTAAATCTGAAGTTTTATTTTTTTGAGTGCAGGCAGAGAGTCCTCACTGCTGAGCAGGACACCGCCCTGCTGGTGATTACAGTAACAGTAATGTCAACCACTTGAGGGAAATTAGAACCTCGACATAGCGCAAGCACAGGTAGTGAACTGACAGTATCAGCATTTCCATCAATGATGCCTTTGTTGATGGACTCTATAAGTCCATCAACAAACATAAAAGGACATTTTTCCCATGCAGCCTGGAGAGAGCAAACAGGATGTGTGATGTGCATGACACATTATGGCCTGACCGAGACCCGAGACCAGATGATGAGAATGTTGATGCTGAGTATGCTGTATGTTTGCTGCATTTGGAAGCAAAGCTTCTGCAGGAGCATACAGTAGTATTTTCTTCTTCACAGTAAGAGCTATGCAGTACTACAGTACTTTGTCTAAGCAAGCTGGTCCCGAAAGGCTTATCTGGATAGTCTGTGCTGTGATTTTACGTTTCAAAATTAATTTTGAAATTTTTTAAAATTTATTTATTTATTTTTTTTAGAATTTGCAACTATATATCAGTAAGTATACCAAACCAGACAAAAACACAATGCCAATCACACAGGGACACATCATGTCAGGCGTAACCGCTCCAAAAACGCCTTGGAAGCGCATCTGGAAAAACAGCTGGGAGCACCTGTGTAGCGGGGTTGCGTGTGCATACTGCATGCGCATAGCCAAAAGTAAACATGCAAGAAAATGTGTTCCCCTAGCAGCAAGCGAGCAAGTGCCCAACAGGCACCCTTTACCATAAACAGTGATTTTGCTGGCAATGTTTTTCTAGCAATGTGTCTAAGTGTGATCCAACCTAAATGGTGTCTAGCCATGTGTTTCAGCAGCTTAGGGTAACTTTTTGTTTAAGGTTTTAATGAGAGTGAAGTGTTTTGCTTGCTGCTTTTGCGCTGCTAAGCCATTCTTGCTTTCTGCGTTTTTGCAGGTGCCTGAACACCTTCAATTAAAACACTTCAACTCAGAGTGAAAAAGTGCCTGATGTCATTGCTATTTTTCCCCCATTGTCCAATTGGATGAATTGGTAGATGTACCTCTTATAGTGGTGATGACAACAAACTTTAGGTTACTTGCCTCGCCCTGGTTCTCACAGTAGCCTGAGCGAGATGTCTCACTATGGTATGCACCTCACACAAAGGTTTGGAACACACGTCACCATGAGAAAGTCCTGGGGGAAAGGTCTGGTGTTATGTGTATCCGTGATCCCTGATTACTGCTCAGGACCGATTCCTTGTTTACTCCTTTCAGCGCATTGGTCACGTAATCGCATCTGTGGGATATGCAGGAATTTGGAGTTCCTGAGTGAATATAGTGACAGTTTCAGCAAATATAAAAGATTGTTTCCTATAAAAGTTACCAACTGTAGCTTTAATGAGATAAGCTGAAACATAATTTAAAGTATACTAAAAAAACAAAAAACAAAAAACAAATAGGTTTGTTTGTACTTTTATTGTTTGATGTTGCCTTTCCGTGTCACAGTCACATAAGTTGATGCATATAAAAATGCATTTCCTGATGTACACTGGCTCTTGAATAACAAGGCAGCATCATTCCTGCTAAACTGGGACTGTGACAAAAGAGAGGCTCCAGTCATTCACCAAGAAACCACAACAGGAATAAAGACAGAACAGCCATGAGGATGGCATTTGTGTTTTTGAGTGAAAGGACTCAACAACTGTTGGCGAGATTGCCATGAAATTTTCTACATAGCACCATCAGGTCAAAATTGACTCAGCTGGCTCAGCTTTAATGACTGTGACAGGTTGTGTTACCCTACCTACATCCTGGAACAATGACATTTAAAGTTCTTTGCGAGGAGGGATGAACAATTCATCCTCCTCCTCCTGACTAGGTGACAAGACTGAACTGGAATTGAACCCAAATGCACGACACCAGGTATCAAAAAGTCAACACTTTATTTTTAAAGGCAGAAGCAAAACTCAAAATCACTCCGAAGAAGAAACAAAGTATCAACAAAAAATCACTCAAATGAGGTACATGAAAAAACTAGAGTTCAACAAAGTATCAAATGAAAATAGGTTTCAAACCTGAACAATGCAATTGGGCGAGGAACAACAAAAACTTGACTTGGGCATAAGTATGGCACTGGTTCACTGGCAGACGAGACAAGACGAACTGGCACAGGACAAAGGGAGACATGGACTATATATACACAAGGTAAGGGGAAACAGGTGGAGACAATCAGGGCGGGGCTGACAATCACACTGGCGGGAAAACACACAAAGGGAGGAAGTAGGTGACCTGAAACGAGAGGAGAGTTAGGATTTCAAAATGAAACAGGAAATCACAAGACAACATAGACACAAGACAAAAACCAACTTAACATAACTTCCTTGACATGACACTAGGTCCAGCTGAGAGCCCCAGCTAGAGCCTATGCATAGCTGAGAGGCTGCATTAGTCTCACACTTGTCCCCATTATTGGTCGACAGATTACCAGTAGACATGTAAGGGTCCTTTCCCTCTTCTCATTTTCGGTTGCTCCTTAAGGTGAAACAGGCACAGTGCCTGCATGCTGCTAACATGATGTCAACACAAGCACATGGTGGGATTACACTGCACATCATTATATTTAGGCAACCAAAGCACAGAACAAACACACATGCCAGCACAGATGGTTACAATTAGGGAAAGGAGGCACACACATGAAAGTCCAGAGTTTGTTAGACCAATTCACCACCCCTCCCACCCACTCTATAGGCGCTCTTGCATTCCTTATCTTATGTCGTTAGCAGCAGCATTTCAGCCTATTGCCATCCTGCCTATCCTGCATATCATGTGGATGCAGCAGGTTCCGTCTGGCCATCTGAAAGTGTTTAATAACACCACAACTGATTCTGTCTGGCCACATTCTTACCTGATGCCATCCAGCAACATATTATGCAGATGTGAAAGGTGGCTTTTGGCTTTGGGGTCTTACACCAAGCATTGCCAAAAATGTTCACTAGTTTATGGCCAAAGTGCTGTCATTGCCTGAACCAGTAACGCCCTAATCACCCCTTTGTGCAATACCAAAATAGAGCAGATCCTGTCTTTGGAAAAAAAAGGCCCTACATATTCCTAGCAACAAATATGTTCACTTTCGATAAGTGGCGAAACCAACATGTGTTGTATAAACAGAATAAGACAGGCATAATGTTATTGCATTTTCTGCAAGCTGTGACAGTAGAGAAATCACATTTATTACCACAGTAATTGAGCAGGTCTTTTCTGCCTTTATCCCTGTTGTGGTTGTGTGGGAGTGATTGGAGCCTCTTGGATGTCACAGTCATAGTGCAGCTTGAATACTGTTGTTGTGCAGCTCTAGAGCTAGTGTACATCAGGAAATGCATTCTTATTTACATCAACTTATGTGATTGTGACAGAAACATACAACATCAATCACAGTAAAATGAACCTATCCAATTTTTTAGTGCACTTTAAATGATTTGTCAGCTTCTCTACTCTTCCAAATCACCACATTGTTAACAGCGATACAAAGTAAAGTATAATTCAGCAGACTACCCACTGCCACCTTGTGATTCTGTAGAAAATGTCCTGTCCAACATGTGCAGCTTTTTGTTCAAAGTTTCACTACAATCACATCCAATTTCAGTAGATTTTTATCTGTTTAGACACAGCCCTCAGACAAAGAAACATTTCCAAGAAACTATAGCAGACCATGGTGATATTGGACATATATAATCAAGACTATACTGTATAATTATGATTAGTATTATATAATAATAAGAGCTGATACAGGTACCAATCTCCGCACACACAAAAAACATATTCAAAATATTTTGTTTACAGTAGATCTAATCTCAGTGTTTTTGTACAATATCTTTCAGGTAGAGACTCCCTGTGTCATGTTCATACAATTTAATGGTGCTGAGCAAACAGAGTGTGTGCGTTTGTGTGCATTGCTAAATTGTGTCATAAGTTGAAGATTCCCATCTTTGAAGAGCAAACATGCTCAGATACAGCTCTGGACTCAGTAACACGTTAAATGCACACTACTACACTACTTGCTAGTGTGCATTACAGTATAACAGAAATATCCTTGTCACTTATCAATGGTGAATTGAGGAGGGTGAGGATGAGTTGAGGAAAGACACTGCTCCGTTGTCTGGCTGTACAAAAAGTGTCGGGGGGGGGAGGGTCATATTACAATAACGATAGGTGTGAAATGATCAAATGCACTCGATGATGATATTGTGGGTGTTGATAAGAGTCTCATGCATATATTGATAGGCAGGTGTCCAAAAAAGATATCTGTCCATTTACAGCCCCATAAAAAACATGCTGTCAGATTTTAGAGGGGTCAGATACTGCAGTGTCAGTTACTTCTTTGTATGCATTCCAAAAGCGTATCATAAAAATTGTAGATCTGGACCAATAACTCATTGCCAGGGACAAAGATTTATTATTACACAGATTCAAAGTGTCTACATTTTTTGCTAATGATGATACACAACAGAATGAATTTAAAAGTTAACCTATCACTGTTCTTGATTTTTTACCTTTAGTTTTTTAGTGTGTCATAGAAACAAATGCAAAATGCAGATGAAGCTGAATGTCATTAATTTGCAGCTAATGGTCATAAGCCAAAGGTAGGCATTAGACAAATAGGAATTTTGACCTGATGGTGCTATGTAAAAAATTTCATGGCAATCCCTCCAACAATTGTTAAGGCCTTTCACTGAAAACTACAAATGGCTGTTCTGCTTTTATCCCTGTTGTGGTTTCATGGTGAATGACTGGAGCCTCTCTTATGTCACAGCCACAGTACAGCAGGAATGTTGCTGTTGTGCTACTCAAGAGCCAGTGTACATCAGGGAATGCATTTTTATTTACATCAACTTGTGTGACTGTGACACAAAAAGGCAACATCGAACAATAAAAGTACAAACAAACCTATTTGTTTTTCTAGTATACTTAAAATTAAGTTTCAGCTTCTGTAATAAAAGCTACAGTTGGTTACTTTTATAGGAAATAATCTTTTTTATATTTGCTGAAACTATCACTGTATTCATTCACACTGTTCTCACAAACAGTTTGTACGTTTTCCTATAGTAAGGGAATGCACCCAAATTTTTGCATATCCCACAGATGCAATCACGTGACAAGTGCACTGACAGGAGTAAATAAGAAATTGGTCCTGAGCAGTAATGAGGGATGCTGCTGTGGTGCACCACTCACATAATACCAGACTTTCCCCCAGGACTTTCTCATGGAGATGCGTGTTTGGAACTGTGTGAACTTTTACCTCTTTTCCACCAAAATACCTCTGGTTCTAGAACTGGTTCTGTGTAGTATGTTTGGAACCTTATTGCTATCTAGAGAATCATAAATTAAATACCTGATCTAATGAAAACAAAATAGTAATTTGCTGAAAATGATCAAGACAGCGCGCATAAATTGCCCAAAAGAAGAAGAAACAAAAAAAGTAGGCAAAGAGGCAACAGGCCAGGCAACAAAAGTTTGGTGGGTTTGTGGCACAACAAAGTCAAGCAAAGCAAAAGTGGCTCAAAACAAAGCAGCAGTGGATCTCATCTGCAACGCTGTCGCCACACTCCAGCCATGGGACTCTGTCACATAAAAGCTAAATTTAGCAGACTAGAAGTGCGAGGTAGGGCAAGCTGCATGAATCGCTGTAAGGCATACATACTGATCAGGCCGTCTCAACGATCACCTGAGGGGGAGGAGGGGTGAGTTCCATGCTTGACACGTTGGTGGCCCGGAGAGCGGCCCACGAGTGATACATGGCGACACGATTCGCAGTCTGTCACACGTCTTAGTAAACCAACGACTTGGATAAATAATTTTTTTTTTTTTTCTCAGTCGAACAATGCAGCTACTGCTACATTACCTGCAGGAATGAGAAAGCAAGGCAACTGGGAATCACAGCACAAGGAAGTGGGCCTCAGAGCCTCAGAGCCTCAGAGCAAGAGAGCGTCGGGAATACACCACCCCTTTATATAAACTGCTTTCAGGTGGTGATAGGCTAAAAAGCCAGGAGACACACAAGGCAGCACACTCACATGAAAGCAGAGCATGAGGAATCTCATTCTGCTACACAAGCATTTGAGGGATTGTACAAAGCACAACCGAAGTAAAGAGTTGTGGCAAAATTGCAAATTACTGTACATCCTTTACCTGCAAACTTCTGCTCTGTTATTACAGAGATTTCCTTTTACCCAAATAAGAAGCATGGATCAACTATTTTTGAAACAACTGCATGTCCTTTTTGTTTTTGATAATTCCTCCCTTGACTTTTTCCCGATTAAGACAACCCTGCTTTGTTTTGGTTCCTGCTGGGAAGCAACATTTTTGGTTTTGAACCAGTTTATCTTTGGTCTAAAAGCTCTCAACAGTTCAAAATTAGGTGAGGGAGCCTGAACAGAGCCGGCTCCATCTACGTGGGAAAGGGGTATTAGTGTAAAGTACATCCTTTCTTTTCCTAACCCTTGCCAAAGTAAAAATTATTCCCTAAACCTGACCTCTTTAACTGTATGCTAATAATGTAACTGAAAGTTAAGGAGCGATGATCAAATATGAATTAATACTGTGTTACTGAACTGCCTGTTTCACACCTCAGGTGTTTTCAGAAACATATTTTACTGTACTGTTTAGCTCTAAAATGAGAAAGTTTGTGACCCTGACGCCATGTTGGATATAAATAAATGAGAACAAGAGTACCAAGCACTGCCCACCAGCCCAACCAATTTCATTTCACAGCGAAACTGTCACTAAAATATGTTTCTGAAAACATAACAGGAGAGAAACAGGCAATTCAGTCACGGAATCCTGTCTATATTTGATCAGTGCTTCTAGTTTGACAGTTTGACCGCAGTTCACCCAACAAATTTACCAACTGAAGGTTTAAACTCTGAAATCACCACATTGTTCACAACGATACAAAGTAATGTGTAATTCCATCCAGCAAACCACCCATTGCCACCTTGTGATTCTGTAGAAGATGTCCTTTCCAACATGTGCAGTTTTTTGTTCAAAGTTTCTGCACAGAGAACCTGGGAGTGTCACTACACTCACATCCCATTTCAGTCGATTTTTATCTGTTTACTCATAGCCCTCGGGCACAGAAACATTTGTCTTTATGAGTCACTGAGGTAGATGAGCAGTTTTTCCCAGCTGAGTAAAAAAATCATAGTGTGACTACAGCAGACCACAAATATTGTGAAATTGGACACATATGGAGCCTATAATCAAGACTATTCAGATTATTATCATTTTATTTATTTTTATTTGATTTATTTATGTTTGGCTTCTGCCTTTATTAAATAGGACAGCCCAAGCATAAAAGGGGGAGAGAGGGGATGACATGCACCCCCACACTCCCATGCCCGTCCAACTGAACCACCAGACAACCCATTATTTTTAGAGCTGATACTAATGTTTTTTAAAAGTGATTGTAGCTGATGTTTTGGAACACTATTTATCAGCAAAGGCTTAAAATGTGACAGTTTACTCAAGAATTTAGGAATTCAAGGATTGTGCTACTGTTTTCATACAGTACAGGATTGCACAGTGAAATGTAGCTGTGGCCCCCTCCACACTGCACACAGAAAAACTATAAACTCCTATTCAAATTAATGTAGTTACAATTGAATGTAAACAATAGAATAGGCCACAAAACACGATAAACAATGTAAAAGTAAAACTACACTCCAGCTTTTTGTAACCTTTGTAATGAACCTTTTGTAACATGAGCAAGCTAGCTTGATTTATTTCAAAACATGGAAAGAAGGCAATGAGCAACTTAAGGAGAAACGACCAAAAAATTAAAGGGGAAATTAGTAAAAATCTATCTAAAAATGTGCACAAAAAAGACTAGAAAAACAAAAGTTACAAAAAAGAACAAACAAAAACTGACTTTCTTAAAGAGTGCATAAATAAATAATAATACATGATACATAAGAATTAAATAAATATACATATACAGTGCGCCTGAATCTCAGGATTTTATTCATTTCTGAAGAAAACTAAATGAGATTATTATTTTTATCATTTATATTATTATTCAAGCCATTAACTTCAAGAGCACAATTAACAACAAATTAACACAACCAAACATCTTAAAGAACAGTGGCTAGGGAGAGGAAAACACCAAATTTGTCAAAAAAGAGGCCTATCATTAGGAATGAATAATTGTCAAAGAGAGAGAAAAAGAGACAGAATACAGTCAGAAAGTTGTATAAAAAGTTTGTAAAAAATATCAGAAAAACTCATCTGGAATGCAATATATAAAAATAATCTGCTCCAACTTCATCCCAATCCCAACAAACTTCCTGCACTTGTTGTGTTTGCTATTTGGAGTCATCTCATCAGACTGTCAGTTGGTCCGTACTGCTACTGTTATGCGCAGTCTGAGATATGTCCACAAAACATATTACTCAGGATGAGGTCCCATTGGGAGAAAGGTAGGGAATCACTGAACTAAATTATTGCATTTTCTTTGATTCTTTCTTTCTTTCTTTCTTTCTTTCTTTCTTTGTCTCTCTTGCTCTTGCTTCTGGCTTGCTGACAGATGCATGTGGAAGGTCTGCTGTGGGCTTCTTCCTTTAGTTAGCTTTCTTTCAATCTATCTTTTCTTTTTTAACACTGAGGTGAGTTTTCTTCTATTTTAGTGGTTTAAGTGGTACAAGTGTTGGGTGGTGGAGCAGGGAGGGGGGGTTAGTGTGCTTTGGGGAAGGAGGGGAGTTGGTGTGTTGCAGGCAGTGCTATAGTGGAGGATGTTTTGAAGGCTGTTAGCAAACAGTTAGGATGAGATAATCTTTCGTATGCATTGAGGATGAATAAGTCAAGTCTAGTCAAGTCAATTTTATTTATAGAGCCCATTATCACAAAACATGGTTTGCCTCAGAGGGCTTTACAGTGTACGACATCCCTCTGCCCTTAGACCCTCACATCACCAAAGGAAAAACTCCTGAAGAAGAACCCCTGTAACAGGGGAAAAAAAGGAAGAAACCTCAGGAAGAGTGGCAATAGCAATAATGTAAACAGATGCATGTCATATTACAATAACGATAGGTGCGAAATTATCAAATGCACTCTATGATGATACTGTGGGTCATTGTGGGTCTATGATGATAATGATAAGAGTATCATGCATATATTGAAATTCATGATCACAGCATTGGCACAGCCAGGACTGAGAGCACGATCAGGGCGAGCGGGGGGTACAGTATCAGTGCAGCCACAGCACGAGCACAACCAAAGGCAGTGTCACAACGCCAGCACAGATATCACCACGATCAGGCACAGCCAGGGTTGCGGCCAGGATCTGGGAAAGCTATGAAACAAGGGAGCAGGAATGCAACGGAGAGGCAACGGGATTAGCGTAATGCTGTTCAACAGACCCAAGGTGGTGAGCAGTAGAAAGGATAAGCACTCAATGAGGATCCTAGAGTCACTGATCAGCAATTACGACTTAAATACGGTGTCTGCCTCCCTAACCAAAACTGGAAGATGGTTCCATAAGAGAGGAGCGTGGTAGCTGAAGGCTCTGGTTCCTATCCTACATTTGGAAACTTTGGGAACCACAAGTAATCCTGCATTTTCAGAGCGCAGTGATCTTGAGAGTTAGTAAGGAACTATGAGCTGCGACAGACAGGATGGAGCCTGACCATTTAGAGCTTTGTAAGTAAGGAGGAGGATTTTAAATTCAATCCTGGATTTTACCGGGAGCCAGTGCAGAGAAGCTAAAACAGGAGAAATAAAGCTATGGTGGTGTTTCTGAAGAAGGAAAGTTTGGTGAGCAGGCTGATCGCGAGTGGTATCTGGGTGAACAGGGTTATGATAGTCATGTCGCTGCTGTCAGCTCCGGTTACAAGGGTTGTTGTTTCCAACGTACCACCGTTTATTAAAGACGACACTCTGGCAAATGAATTTATCTCATTCAATGACAATTTGTTTTGATGAAGGACATGATGGACCTGTCTGGACTCTGTGATATGGATTTTGGGGTAATCTCCCTTGACCAAGAGAAGGCCTTTGATCAAGTAAATCATGGATATTTGTTTAATGTGCTTGCTGGGTTTGGGTTTGGGGAGTTTCACCTCTCGCCGGCCGGGCAGAGTGGGGAGGGGGATCTGCCAGGGTTGCCCATTGTCAGGACAGCTATAGATATTAGCCACTGAGTCATTTTTGTGTTTATTGAGGAAGAAGTTGATGGGGGTGGGTGATCCTGAGATGGGGATTGACAGGCTGATTGGTGTGTCTGCCTATACAGATGATTTGACCATTTTTGTCAGGGACGGGCAGGACATCAGGGCAATGGAGGTCAGCCTCAGGGTTTATCAGAGGGCAGCTTCAGCCAGGGTGAACTGGGACAAGAGTGAAGCACTGCAGTGTGGGACTTGGAAGGGTCAAGCTTTTCCACAGTTACCAGGCGGACTGCAATGAGGAGAGGATGGCCTTAAGCTGCTGGTGGTGTATTTGGGCGCAGGGGGGTTGGTCAGTAAGAACTGGGAGGGTGTAGCACAGGGAATGGTGGCCAGGCTGTCTAGGTGAACGTAGCTGTTACCTCACTTATCTTACAGGGGGAGGGTGCTGATCATTAATAACCTGGTGGCTTCCTCCTTGTGGCATCGACTGGCTGTTCTCACACACGCCAGTGGCTTACTGGCAGACATCCAGAAAAAACTGGTGGACATTTTCTGGTCTGGACATCACTGGTTGAGGGTGGCAGTGCTCTACCTGCCTTTACCAGAGGTGGGGCATGGCCTCATTGACCTTGAGAGTGGAATGGTGGCTTTTCGGCTACAGGCAGCACAGAAACTGCTGCACAATTCTGAGGTTTGCTGGAGGGGGCCAGCAAATGAGCTGCTGTGGAGGGCTGGGGGTTTTGGGCTGGACTTCCAGTTGTTCCTCATGGAGCTGGACGGACTGAACACCACGGGTGTCTCAGATTTCTACTTGTTGGTGCTGAAGGCCTGGTGTCTGCTGAAGAAGAAGACGAGAGGGGGGTGTAGCACCAGGGCTATGGGTATGGGAGGAGACTCTTTTCCATAACCCTCTGTTCCCTCTGCAATTGGTGCATTCCCCCACCTTAAGACTGCGGCTCATGAGAGGGATGGGGTAGAACCCCCCCCCCAGGAGCTGGCTCTGCTGAGCTCCCTGAGGGGAGGTGCTGGGGGTTCTGCCGGACTCTGTGAGAAACAGTGCAGTGATGCCACGGGGGGGAGAAGGTTTCTGCTCTGCAGGTGTCAGCAGAAATTGGAGGCTGGAGAGGCAGTTCTTCTGTTGGTGTTTTATTCAAGAACGTTAAAAATCAAAGTCTTTCTTTCTGTCTTTTTTGGAACAGGGCTATTTTTTAAACACTCAGTGATGATATCAATAAAGATATGGAAATGGTTTGATCAGGTTCCAGTCATGTCTTTCAGGTGACAACATGTTGTTTGCACAAGATAACTGACAGTTTACAGCCCCATAAAAAGCATGCTGTAAGACACTCAGAGGGTTAGATGCTGCCGCGTCAATCAGTTCTTTGTGTGCGTTCCAAAGAAGTGTGCACAAACATGCTGCCTCTCGAGATGAAAGCAGATAGGACACATAGCTGCACAACGCTGACCAGTAGCCAAAATGAGAGCATAGGTGCACAGGGGAAGAAAAACAGTAGTAAGTGATATTGTGTTTGTTACCTGTTATTTTCCTCTGAAGGAGCTGATGGTTCCTCGCAGGCAGAAATGGTGTCATGCTGACAAAGCAGCACCATGTGACGAGTTAGATGAGAATGTGCTATGATTACTGTACTGGACTTGCTTACAAATTTGATTAACTTGTACTTTTCTTGAGTCTCCACTTAAAATATGGTACTTTTTACTTTCCTACGTCTACCTGACAGACGTTTGCATGAACCTGGCACATAAAATATTTGAAGAACTTAAAAAAGTTAAAGGTTTCATTTTAAATTAAACTCCCCAACAATTTATTCAAGTAAAGCCGCAACAATTTGTCGATTAATCAATCAGTTAAAGATCAACAATTAACTAGCGACTATTTAGACAATTGTTTAAGTCATTCTTTAAGTCAAGTCAAGTCAATTTTATTTATAAAGCCCATGATCACAAATCACAATTTGCCTCAGAGGCCTTCACAGAAACCTTCTGAAACCCGAGCATATTGGCTTGATTCTTTTCAAAAACATGGGAAGAAGGCAATGAGTGATGAAAGAAAAAATGATCCAAAATTTCACATGAAATTTGTAAAAAGTACCAAAAAATGATCTGAAAATGGTTAAAAACAAGCACAAACATCATACAAAAAAATAAAAAAGAAAGTTAAAAAAACAACATTACAGAAAAAGATGTGACTAATTTCATAATAAAAACATAAAAATGATAATTGAATGAATATGGTGGGTTGCTTATTGCCTTTTTTCCCCATGTTTTTTTTTAAAGACAGCACCACCAATTTGTGTTCAAATGTTGAAATACTTACTTGATGTTTGTCCAAAAGCCATTAAACAAGATCACTTGCTCCCAACCTAGGGGTCCCGACCCCACTAGGGGTCACCAAAACTTTACCGGCGGTTATGAGGTGTGCTTGTTTTTAAGGTGTGTAAGAATCAAATAAATATACATATACAGTCGACCTGTATCTCAGGATTTTATTCACTTCTGAAGAAAACTAAAGGTGAGATGGAAGGTGTTGAAAGCAGCACAACAAAAGTACTGTTGCTGCGGATTTCAAAGGGTTAAAGCATTTACATTTCATGGCTCCGGCTTCACAAATGTGAAAATTTGTCGCTTTTTCTTTAAATTTATTTTTCAGTAATTTTAAAGGTTGGGAGTTGAAAAGTGATGTCTGCTGCTCTGATTTCCTTAGAAAAAGTTATTGCAAACTATCAATCCCAATTGCAAAGGACTGGAACCTGTGTGACCTGTATCTGTTCACAGCTAAAGTTACTCACACATTTTTTATAAATAAGTCAGTCAATAATCACCTTTTTCATCGTGTACTGAGCAACCCCAGTCTGATTCCTGCTGCACATGGAGCCAGTCGTCCACACAGCAGACAGACACAGTGAAAGGAGTAGGTTGCTTTGAGGTGCTGGATGTGTATTTTAAAATTAATCTGAAGAGTGAGCAAAACTCTGGCCCCTTACATCTGTGTGTAGGCCTCTTTTGTAAGAGTTGGAGTTAATGAATTGGTCACAAACCTTTACTGTACAGATTCGAGAGGCATACAGGCTTGTGCAGAGCTCTGAAATGAGTACTCCAGTGTAGCCTGAGGTGACAGCAGCCACATCAAACACTTGTGGCGTGGCATCCAGACTGTGTGTGCATGCCATTGTGCGGGGCCACTTTTCATGTTAAAAACCCACAAGACTTTGGTAAGACCTCGGGTTAAATTGTGACATTTATTCTGCATGAGAAGGATGTCAGCTCCACTCTTATTTGTTTTCATGAATTATATTGTCATATGTTATGTTATTGTTACTATTATTGTTGATGTTGCTGTGCATCTCTCCCTTTCGCTCCCTCTCTCTCTGTCTGTCTTTTTCTCTCTCTCTCTTTCCTGTGTATAATTTTGTCATCTACCACAATTTTAATGTTCTTTACGACATCTATTGCATGTCTGTCCATCCTGGAAGAGGGATCCTACCATTTTTTCCCCCCATCACAGGGTTTTTTTGCGGGGAGTTTTTCCTTAGTTGATGTGAGGGTCTAAGGACAGAGCGATGTCGTATGCTGTAAAGCCCTCTGAGGCAAATTATGATTTGTGATAATGGACTTTATAAGTAAAATTGAACTTAACTGAACTGAATCTTTCTTCATTCAATGAAGTACACATGGTAAATATACAGCATAAAACATTAGTATGAAATAATTTCCCTTACAGTTGATGAGTAGAGTAGTACAGTAGTTTTTATAGCAAAAGTGCATCAGCAGTTCTTATCATAATGTTTCCTTTTTACCAGCCAGGGCCTCAAATTAATGGTATACCAACTACAGGAAGCAGGAATAACAGTTCCTTCTCATTAGAGCTGGAGTCTGCAGTTATTTGGCATCACTGAGCAAAATTCTCACAGTAACATTTAAAGTTTTTACAGGAAAAGCAGCAAACTTTTACATCTGTGAAGCTGAAAACATTAAATGTTTTTGCATGTAAAATGATTTCTAGTTCATATTCATATCTAGCTCAAGTTTCTAGTTCTCTTAGTTCATTAATTGACTAGTAGTCAATCAATTTATTCTTCACATGAAGTCATGTAAAGTCATATTTGGGTCAATAATTAATAGATTATTCAACTATCATAATTGTCTTTAGTTCCAGCTGTAAATAATAAAGCATTATTGTAAACCACACATTTTGCTTACATTTATGTCTAATTAGTTATTGTACAAACCATTTGTGATACACTTGGAGAGTAAGGAGTCACAGAGACAGGGACTCAGTTCTGTCTTTGTACTTAGTATTTTTTTGTATATTTTTATAAGCTTATTAGAGTAAACTTCTTGCTGAGGCAATGTGACTATCATGCCGTATCGTATCGTATCGTATCGTATCGTATCGTATCGTATCGTATCGTATCGTATCGTAACATAGACTGATGGACTTATGGTCTCCTACCCGCTTCCAGATATCAAAGCTACATTAGCTTTCTTTAAAAAATACCAAAACCAAACTACATTTTTAAAAAAAGTGGAAATGCCATCACATGGTTAAATACCTCCGTGCACCAGTCATGTAGCATCCATGTCTGTGAAAACATGGATGCGTCACACATGTCTTCCCCCTCAGCAGCACAGAAGATCTCTACAATCAGCTGTTTACAGATTAAAGTCAGCAATTCAGTATCTGACCAGATGTCTCTCCTTCTGTTCTGAGGTATAATGTTGAGTAGTAAAAAGAAAAGTGTTTTTGAAGAACATTATGACATCACAGTGAAGTTGACCTTTGACCTTTTGGAAATAATATGTCAGGACTTCATCATTATAGTCTATTAGACATTTGTGTGAAATTTTGTGAAATTTTAGTGTATGAATTCTTAAGTAATGGTCAAAAGCATGTTTTGTGAGGCTAATGTGAATTCTGGTACTTTAAGAAATAAATATCATACATGGGTCATAACCAGTAGAACAAAATTTATTATATCCCGTCTGGCAGCGCTGGTGCTCATTGATGATACCCACTGGGAATCAGAAATACACTGACAGTTTCCAGACTCATTCAAATTAGTCTGGTGATGGCTGGTTCATGGAATATAACTCACCTGTGAAATCATACATCAAGTCTAGCTATAATTAAAACAATATTTTCATTAGAAAGATTTAAAAAAAGGAAGCAGAGCCTGTCTGGATATGTTGAATGGAACATGCTCTACATGTGAGGAAAATAAACGAGCAGTCTGAGGCTCGCGGCAGTAAAAGCACCTCAGCTGAAACACTTAAAAGCATTCTTAGACTCCAGTTAAAACACCCTGCTATTTACAACATATAATTTAGTTCATGTTTGTCCTGTTTAGGTTGTGCTTTAGATTTTCTATAGGATCAACATACACACATATATAGTGTAGTTGGTATGTACTGTACATAAAGTCGGCCAATCATCCCTCAGCTCTCTGGGGTCTGTCAGGAGGAGGCAGTGTCTGGGACTGCACTTGTTTGTTCATGTCCTGCTTTCAGTCTGTCATGTGTGATGGAGACTGATATCTTACATGTTGATACTGGTATTTAGCACCAGCAATACTATAGGAACTGACCGCGACTGAATAAACTGGAGAATTAAGAAAAGACTAGTTTTAAAGGTCCAGAGTGGAGGATTGAGAAAGGCTTAGGAAGGCTAAATTCCAGAGCAAGATCCTGGTTAACTTCTACAGTGGAGCAATAGAAAGCATACTGACTGGAAACATCACCAACTTGCATGGTTCGTGCATGCCCCAGGATAGGAAGGCTCTAGAGCAGGTGATTAAAACTGCCCAAAACATCACTGGTTCCCATCTACAGAGCATCTGTGACCTCAGTGAAGTGAGGTGTGTGGACAGAGCCCAAAGGGTAGAAAGACAGCAGCCACCCCAGCCACAGTCTGTTCACCCTGCTGCCATCTGGAAAAAGATAGAAGTATCCACTGCAGAACCACTAGACTACAGAGCAGCTTCTTTCCCCAGGCTGTGTGACTCCTTAACTCCTCCTTCAATGCCAAAAAGATGTAGAAGGATCAAGGATAAATTTTAATTTATTTTTTAAACATAGTTTAAAAATGACAAATCTACCTTGTACCTTAAGGGGGAGATATTGGTAGAAATTGAATATAGTATAATTTGTATGTTTTCTTCATGCTGTAATCACCTGAAAATAAAAAAGGCTGTGTTCTCGTTTTTATGAAAGTGAGCCATTTAGCTCTCTACAGAGTGATTGACACTGAGTAATCCAGTGGGGCTCCACTGGTGCTGTGAGACACTTTGATAGGTTGAGTGCTTGAGTGTTGAGACAAACTGGATAAGATACCACCAGAGAAATTTCAATTAAAAAAAAGAATGTTAGGGAAAAACAATCTAACTTAAGGAATATTATGTCATTTTACTGAATTTGAATGAAAAATACTTAATACTGAAATTTGGATCGAGGGTACTCAATCAAGGGAGATTTCTGATTCTAATACCTAATTATCACAAATGTTTCCTGTATCAAATGTGCATGTCCCACTTCTGTTAACTGACATATATATGAGAAACACATGATAAAAAGTTTATGAATTTCTCTGTACCTGATTTTAAATCTTATACAGTTTCACTGGGCACTGGTGCTCTTCCTGTGCTGCTGCTCTCTGTACCTCACTGAAGCGTGTTGCACCATGTTGGCTCACTGCAGGCAAACCCTGATCAGCTGGCAGAGCCTGAACACAACACAAACTAGACACACTCACCATCGCCATCTGGTGAGCAGCTCTGTAAGTCACAGCTCTTTGAGACTGCTGTCCTGCTGTCCTGCATTATTAGCGCCCTCCAGTGGATCAGCCAGGGAGGTGAGCTGGAGTCAGCCTGTGAGCCGGATCCCTCAGTCCTCTGGCTCCCTGACAGGCTGAGAGGCGGCCCCCAGCTCTGAACTGGTGGCCGGCAACCTGTACCTGTTGGAGGGAGTGCTGAAACATCTGAAACATTCACTCAACTCACAGAGGATCACAAATCATCATCACTGTTCAAGTCAGTGTCTAAGAATGAGCATATAGATACAATCGCCTTTAATGGCTCTGTTAACAGTTAGGGTGAATTAAGGGTAACTGGGAAATACGGTCAACATGGACAGTATAACTAATGTGGTGGAAATTACAGTTTTTTCCATTCAGAGAAGTGAACAAATAAATGATAAAAAAAAAAAGCAGATGTCTTTTGTATATTTTAATGAAGTAAAGTAAATCAGGAAGGTTACCTCCGCTGAGATAAGGTGTACTGGAACAAGGAACGTTTGTCTCCTCTTTCCAGTCACAGTAAGTTTCCTCACATAGACATGAAACTTCTAAGGACAGTTGGTCAGATGATTAGCACAAGTTCATATGAGTTGACTTCAAGTCAAAGCAAAAGTTTATATAAGATGATTAAGGTTAATGTATAAGGTAAATATAAGGTGATTAATGAAATATATAAGGTAAAGGACAATTTTTGTCAGTACAAGTCCCCCTGTGGCCATACTATGGCCATAACTTATCTACAGAACTTGTCACAGTATCAGTAAGAGCACACATTTGCATGTTTAAGCAAACACTTCATGAGATGACAACTAGAAATTAGCATTAGCTGTTTTTGTAGAACATAGACATTCTGATGTGGATGAGCAAGCATGGGGAAATCATTATTTAAACTCAACCATCAAGGTCTTCATCAGTTTTTTTCATGATAGTGATAAGTGATAATAACAGTACACATTCCCCCTTTTGCACCAGATTTTGACCAGAGAGCACTTTACTGTGGAGTAGAGAGTGATTGGAGAACAGAGAGAGTTAAGAGTTTCAGTGTAAGAGTTAATTTCAATGGGTGTGTTTAGCAAGGCAACATGGAGGGAATCTTGAACCATAGACAGTAGCTGCATAAGCTGCAGCATTTCCTGTAAAAAAAAAAATTTGACTACCGAGATGGAGGCTGGAAGCTAAATGCAGCTAACAGGCCCAATGTGAGACACAACTTCAGCCTTTACTGCTGCAGCTACAGCTCAAAGACACAGAGCGAGTCCAGCTGCAACAGGACCAAAGTTAATAAAAAAATAAGCAGAGGGTCAGTCTGTGAAGAGCCTTTAAGTCAGTCGAGGCTCTGTCAGTTCGGTCAGTCCAGGTCAGTCTGTCGTGTGCACTGAGATTTAACCAGGAATTATGGAGGAGAGAGCTGCCTCTCTGTCTGACTAATTTGGAATCCATTGTTTACAGTACGATGTCATACCTTTTTTATACTTAGTAATAGGTTTTGAAATCATTTGGATGGTAGTTATGCATTTGGAAGAGATACATTTAACCTCTGCTGTGATCACATTGCCCCAAAAAGGTCACTTGTTGAATCCATTGCAATTTGCTTAAACCAGTTTTGTGACTATTGTTTGCCAAGTGTTGCAACAGTTCTAATGTATTTGTCTTACAGGCCTCTTTTTAATGGTGAACAGATCATTAAATCATAAGCATATCATTGAAGTGCACCTCCACCTGGCAAAGTTAGGCTTTTCAGGTTTCCTTTTTATCCTGTGTTTTAAATTACTGAACTTTTACAGAAAACCATAGCTAAACGGGTGAAGTATAATTTTGTTGTTGATGTTGTTTTTGAAAGAAACCATGAACCAGTACGGGGAATCTTTGTGCATGGAAATACTGAGAAACACGTTTGCCAAATCAGTGATGGAAAACTGTGTGGCTTTGGGTGGAATCACTAACAAATTGTGTATCGATTTGAAAGTATTGACACACGTGGATGGGCAGAGGCATTAACTGCCTGTAAATGCTGGACAAAACATCACTGTTTTGGCTGTCCGGTATCATGAATTTTCTTTACCAGAAAAGTGGGTGATCGCACAGGGGAGTCATGACAGGGAAGAAACGGTCAAATCAAAAATTAACATAAGATGATTAAGGTGAATATATAAGGTAAATATAAGGTGATTGATTTGAATATATAAGGTAAAGGACAATTTTTGTTTCTACAACTATATGAGGTTTATATAGGTTTATGAGGTTTTCTTAACTTTCTGAGTACTCTGTGTGTTTTACAAACCTTATCTCTAATTTATGTTATGTTGAATGTTAAATACAGCATTCATTGATGACAGGTATACATATAACAACAGTTGTTCTGTACCTGCCATAGAACAAAGAGCCATATAATACAGTAAAACTGTTGCAGCCAAACAACAAGAACGCATCTGTCTGGTCTGCCCTTTCTCCCCTGCTGTGAATTCCTGGTAGGAATGTCAGAGCTAAGCTGACAGACAGACAGACACCATCTTAAAAAGCAAAAGGAATGCAATATTTGACTCTTATATGTGCCTTCCCAATATTACTGCAGGATGTTTGCTTTGATCCCTCCAAGCTCTGTTCAAATCCCTTTCATTACTTGAGCATTTGAGCGGGCATACTTCAGACCAGGTTTGGGTGATGAAGGGTTAACGCAGGATGTTTTGGAAGGTTGTGGGGCCAACTGGGGGGCCACTGCTGGGAGCTGCTGTCCCTCTGGCTTATTAGCCCCTCATCAAGATTACTGCAGACAGGAGACTGGAGGGCAGGACAACAGATTGAGGCCTGACAATCTCTTTATACCATACAGAGAAAATATCATTAGAGCCGGGGTCAGCTGTTTGTCTGAGCGCGCACAGGCTTCACGGGGAACTCCGGGATTTAGCCTTACATCCGCAGAGTTTATTGGAAACAAAGTACAGTATGTTGCAGACAGCCGAGCATGGAAGACATCTTCATCAGAGCCAGAACAGAGCAAAGACCCTCGCACACACACAGGTAGTGAGGAAGGTCCCAGTTGGCGTGTAAATCACTTTATTGTGCTAATCAGGTATTAGAGACAGCCGGAGCAATTAGTGGAGTCACAGCAGAGATTTGTTTTGGCGAGGCCACTGTCAGGCAAGAACATTTCTCCCTCAATGAGAAACCGGAGGGATTTGGTTATGTATCTGGTGCTGCTGCTCTTTAAGATGCTTGAAGGGGTCAGAATCCTCTTACTGGGACTCCCACTACCCACACTAATTCCCAGTGGAGGAGGTGAACTGCTGTGTCGGAGTAATTGCAGCCTCTTTTCATGGCTTCAGCTGTCACTCTGCTACAGTGACACTCCATTTTATTTAACTTATGCTGTGTCGAGGCCTTTGACTAATAACATTCCCCTTGTAAGAAACATTTTCATAGTAACCTGTGGTCACAGATGTGGACTACCAAGGATATTAACCCTTAGGGACTGTTTTTGTGCATTTTACGTGCTTTTCATTCATCATTTTTTGATCATTTTGGCTGTTTTCATGCATACGGCATACATTTTGTATTGTTTGTATTATTATACTTGTATTATTTCTTTTGTATTTTTTCTCTTATTCCTTGGAATTTTTATATTTTCCACTTGATGACTATTTTTTTTTTTTTACCATATTTGGCCTTATCGTGACATTGCAGTGGAATTTTCATCTCCCTATGACACTCTAGGTAGCTTTCTTCAGCATCTTAACTTGACGCTGTCATATGGGTGTGACAGGTTCCATCCGGCCACGCTCTCAAGTGATGCTGCCCATCCGCATATCATGTGGACGCAGTAGGTGCCGACCGTTCATCTGACTGCGTATAATAACACTGCAACCAGTTTTGTCCAGCCATGTTCTCAACTGATGCAATCCAGAGGCATATCATGCAAACTAAAGAGGGGCCTTTTGGCGTGGGATCGTAAGCCAAATGTTTTTTAAACTTTTTTTTGTCTGGCAATTTTATAATTTATTTAATTAATTATAATTTATTGCTGATTTTTGGGCCATTTCTTTTAAAGTTGCTTGTCACCCTCTGATGTTTTTAAAATAAATCAAACAAATGTGCTCAGGTTTGAAAGGGTCAACCTGGTGTCACTGAGAACAACAAAACTAAATCATCAGTATTTTGTTAAAGTTTTAATGACTATTGGTGTTGTAAGCATTGCAAGCTGCAGTGGCTGATATCAGGTCTGCAGAGCTCTAGATTTTCTTGCAATGTGATATTTTTGTTTTTTAAGTTTGAGTAGCCTCAGTGGGTATTAGCATAAATGCTAAGTTGGCTATTTGTCATTTTTTAAAAGCATAATTGCATTTTTAAAAAAAAGGGTAAACCACACCAATATCTATGCACCACAGATTTTTGGGGGCTTGGAAAGACTCTATGAAGTGTTTAAAGGAGGTAACTGGGGTTTGTCATGTTTATATTTACTACAACATATCTGTGGAGCATAACAATGTTTCTGCCTCAATATATTCTGGATTCTGGTGTTCAACCGGGAAACTTTTTCAAAGTCATCAAGAGAAAAACTTGCATTTAGTTGGATCCAGAGCTGGGCTGCTGTCTATGTGTACCTAAATGTGTGTAATGGTGGATTGGTTCTTAAATGGAGTTTGAATGCCTCTCCATCTGAGCCGGAGCAGCATTCTTTGTTGGAAGAGTTTAGAAGAGGGGGAATGAGGGGTGAAGTTAAGGGTCACAAGGCAATTGGAGCTCTTTTGAGATGCCATTGTTGTGTAGGGTCAGACAGGAATGGATGTTAAGATTTGCAGGGGAGGGAAACGTGTGTGTGTGTGTGTGTGTGTGTGTGTGTGTGTGTGTGTGTGCAGGGGAGAGGGAGAGAAGGAATGAGATGGAGTACCCACAGCAAATCTCCTATCTGAAACTTTATAAGGAACCCTATAAATTATAAACAGGCCCATCCCTCTTCTCTTGAGGAAGGTGGGAAAACATTTGCTGGAATTTTCCTTGATGAAAACACAGAATAAGGCATGACACTGTTACACACTCCCTCCACAAATCAGTGTCAATCTTGATTATGTCTGACATTGCTTAAGAAGTAAAATTCACTTTCCACAGTGTCACTGGGGTTGTAGAATTACGTTGTGGTCAGAGTGTTAATGGATGCGCCGCAATGGGCAATGACTGACTGTTATAAACCTCTATTACCATTCAATAGCAGAATTAGCATTGGCTGCCCATTAGCAGCCAGCGGCTGCTGTTCCCACAACTTGTAAAATACCACCCACAGTGTTTCCTCTGTGTCTGCTCTGTACCAGAGGAAACTTGACCAGATGAAGGTACAGACACAACAGTGAGTGCATCTTTCATCTCAGAGATCATACACAGGTTAACTGAATGTGAAAATTTTACTGTAATTCAAAACACACACGGTTCATTTTCTTATTTTTCCCCTCACTGAAACAGACATCATTAAATAACAGAGCCCTGTTAGTGAAGCCTAACTGTACTTTACCTTTGGAAGAGCTTACTGGACCGTATAAAACCCCAGACGATTTGCTGGCTGTATATGACTCCAGCAAAACATTATTATAATTATATCCAACATGTTCTAATCACAAGTTGTCACATATTGCTGCTCTGTCAGCAGACTTCTGAATCTACATATTATGGCCTTGGTATACTTCTGTGTCTGCTATTTATGTTCCGGGATTGCACTACTGTGAAATCAGCACAAGCACATGGTCGAATGATGCTGCACATGGTTATGTTTCGGTGATAACAGCACATGGCAACCAACCCTGGAACGTCAACAAACAATCATGCTGACACAGATAGTTAAGTTTGGGTAATAGAGGCACATAGTATGGTGTAGACCAGAACTCCCACGTGAAAGTCCAGGGTTTGTTGGATCCATCCACCACCCTTCCTGTCTGTCCTATAAGCACCCTTGCGCTCCTTGTATTACGTTGCGACAGGTTCCATCTGGCCGTGTTCTCAGGTGACGCCACCCCTGCATGTGTCATGTGGACACAGCAGGTGCCGTCTGTCCAGCCGCCTGCGTATATCAATACCAGGGTCAGTTTTGTCTGTCCAGCATTCTTTCATGGCTCTGTCCAGTGGAGTTTCATGCTGAAGCGAAAGGTGGCTTTAGCATTATGATCTCACGCCACAAGCACTGCCAAGGCGGTGGTATTTTACGAGTTAGGAATGAGAATGGGCTGGATTGGCAGGAAAAAAGCCAAATAGCACCGGCAAGGGCCAAAGTTGCAGGACACAGCGCAGTGACCAGGGCCATGGACATTCACCAATGATTTAACATTAGGTTTGTTCGAGCCGAAAGTCCTGCACAGAATCGATCACCCACGATCGACATGCAATGCATGCCGGTTAGATTTGTGTCTGAGCTCATCCTGACTTGCTCTGACGTCATGCAAAAATGGATGGTGATAATCTTGTGACATTGAGGCAGGCGCAAATTTTGCTCTCCACCGACTGTAAAACCGAGGGCATGATGGGAAACACTGGCTCTCAGCTGATCGAACAACTGATTGGTTTAGATGTTGACTCAACACTATGTCGTTTCATATAAACATTTTATTTTTGTTAAGTTTCAGAGATTTGGATTTTATTTGTCTTATTTGAAGGTTTTTTCCTGTTAACAGAGTACATGTTGTTGCTGATGGTGACATTTTGCAGTCAGAGAGATTAAATACATTCATCATGAACCATACAGAGAATATTGTATATTAACACTGGACTGTTTAAATTATTTTAAGTGGGATCTGAGGATTCCTATCAGTAGAGATGTGAAGCCCTGACTACAGGCTGTCTGACAGACCTGCACTGAAAGCTGTTGTGCATTTGACTATTCGGCTGATATTTTCCTTTATTGATGTAGTTTGAGGGTTACAGGTTTGCTCTGTGGATTTATATCCAGCAGCAAACTGATATGATGCTGATTTACAAGAGAATATATGTAAAATCAAGACTGAATCATGAACAGAAATGACAGATTGCCTGTTTAATGAATAAATTTGAGCTAGTCCAGAACACAGCTCCCCACCTCTTCACCTGCACCAAATCTTGGCACCTCATCACCCCAGTTTATAAAAAACCTTCACTGGCTCCCAGTCTCCCACAGGATTACCTTCAAGATCCTGGTCCTCACCTTCAAAGCCCTTCACCTTCTGGCCCCCCCTTACCTCACTGCCCTCCTCTACCCTTACCAACCCTCACGGTCCCTCTGATCCGCCTCCGCAAATCTCCTCTCCACCCATAAATCTATCCTCTACAACTTTTGGGGACAGATCCTTCTCCAGGGCTGCTCATAGGCTCTGGAACTCCCTCCCCGAAGAGATCCGTGACTCTGAGTCCCTCATCGTCTTTCAGTCCCACCTCAAAACCCATCTCTTCTCCTCTGCCTATTCCTGGCCTCCACCCCCCTCTTTTTTTTCGTCTTTTTGTTTTTGTTTTTTGTTTGTAAAGTGGCCTTGAGTTTAAGAAAGGCACTATATAAATGTATTATTATAGTACAGTGTCACTTCAGTACACTACAGTTATATATTACAATGTCATCATTATAATAACTGGAGACTGTCAACAAACTGATATTAGGATCTGATAAGATTTTAATGAATTGGAATCCAATCCAACAGGATGTGGGTGCTTCTGTGACTTCCTGTACAGACTGAAGGTTGCTGTCCAGGTGAGGTGCAGTTCAGCTCGAATGAGCCTATTGGCCGATGGCCGACTGTTGGCTTGGTGTGTCAGGGCCTTTACCCCTTATGTCCGGTTTAATCTGGCACTGCTGTCATATGATATTTATTCTTGATCAGTGTTTTGAAATGTTTCCAGCAGTCACAAAATTCTTATGAGTGTTGTGGGTTCTGACCTATTTCCACTGTGGCTTATTTCCATTTCTTCATGACAGTCAAGAAACATCAGTTCATACTTCTATTCTTCAGCAGAGTGTGAGTTGTTTGTGATGTTGTGTGAATGAAAGCCTCCTGTGGCTCACTCTCTAAGTCTCTGTATTATCATACAGTGCAGGTGGAAACAAAGAGGGAGTGCTGGCATCCTGTTAGCAGCTGTAATTTTCCAGGCGTGAAGTTTATAATTGCTTGTGACTGCATTGTGTTTTGCAAACATGTGTATTAACCCACAGATCTCTTGGCTTCCAGCAGACTGCTCCGGATGGCAGCGAGGGACAGATTGGCTTGTTGTCTGTTAATCCGGAATGTAGTTGTTGAGAGATGATGACCCTCTGTCAAGGTTTGTCTGCACACTGGAAGAATCTGGATTTATCTGCTCAGCTGCTCTAAAAGGAATACATCACAGGCTGAACCATCATCCAAGTGGTCAATTATGAGAACATGCAAACCTACTTAATCCTCATGTCGCCTAAAGATCATTAGATTGTCCTTGATTAATTTGGCCGGGAGGTTGTGGGATGGGATGGGTAAAAAAAAAACATGGGAGGAAGGCAATGAGCAATGAAAGAAAGCTGATTGTGGTCTGTTCCTGGTTGTGCCGATGTTGTGATCTTGCCTTTGGACACCTGCCTATCAACATATGCATGAGACTCTTATCATCACCCTCAACATCATCATAGAGTGCAATTAATAATTTCACACCTATCGTTATTGTAATATGACATGCATCTGTTTCTATTATTGCTGTGCCTCTCTCCCCCTCTTTCCCCCCTCTCTCTTTCTCTTTCCTTTTTGCCATGATTGTATTTCATTTGTTATTTACGACATCTATTGCTTGTCTGTCCGTCCTGGAAGAGGGATCCCTCATCAACCTCTACCGCTCTTCCTGAGGTTTCTTCCTTTTTTTTCCCCTCAGGGGTTCTTTTTCGGGAGTTTTTCCTTGGGTGATGTGAGGGTCTAAGGGCAGAGGGATGTTGTACACTGTAAAGAACTCTGAGGCAAACCATGTTTTGTGATAATGGGCTCTATAAATAAAATTTACTTGACTTGACTTGACTTGACTTGACTTGACTTGAAAGAAGAAATGACCCAAAAATTTGTGAGAAATGAGTAAAAAGTACAAGAAAATTACCTGAAAATTAGTAATTTAAATGAAACAAAACAAAAAACATTTTAAAAAGAAAGGGAAAAAAAAGAAAATATATTGTTTAAGAAGGAAATGGCCTGGAAAAAGTGCTCAAACATTTATGATAATTCTGTAACATAATTATGATAATTATAAATATAATTTTTTCCTAATTTTTTCGTTTTCGTTTTCCAAGACATTTTCCCTAGCTTTCAAAAATACTTTTTTAAAATCCACTAATTTCTTGCAATTTGTGGAATATTTCTTACCAAGTTAGTCATTGCCCTTTTCCCCCAAAGCTTACGAAAAAAAAAACCCACACAAATTCAGATGCTCAGTGTTTGATAATTCATTGCACCACACTTGCAGAGCACAAAGCGTACTCTTGGCACAGATGGAGCAGCAGAACATCAGGCACAGTGAAAAAGAAAATTTAAAAAATTTTCATTTACTTGCCTCTGCAGCAGCTGCTCCCGTCCATTATTCTGATCTGATCAGCTGTGATCAGATCAGAACAAACTCAAACTCAACAAACTGCGGTCAAGGAAAAAAAAAAGAAAAAAAGAGGTGTTACACCTGTGCTGCATTCACAGACCCATACAAGTACAGATGTTGACACATTTTACTCGAAGCCTGTCTACCAAAAACTTTCTTAATATGTAATTTAGGATCTTGTATGCATAATTAAAAGAGTAAAAATGATCAGACATTAGCCTCAAACTAAATTTGAAATATTGTCATTTTAGTTTTTTCAGCTTTTCCTTGACAGGTGGAGGAAGAGATGAACTGAGATCCTGTCAGCATCCTCAGGCCTCAGACTCCATGTCAGCCTATTTCTCTATTGTGTGTCTGCTTTAATGAAAGCAGCAGCCAGTCACTGAGGAATGTAAGGCTTATGGGGCTGCACTGACTCACTACTTTACACATTTGCATGTCGCTTGTTGAAGGCTGCTGCCCCCCCTCCCCCACTCCCTCGCTGAGTGTTTAATTAAACTTTTGTGTTGTTGTGAGCGCAGCAGGTTGGAGTTAAGCCTTACACTGGGATCAGGGTTGTGAATGGGGGTGGGAGAGTGTGTAGGAGTGGGAGTGGGGGTGAGCAAGGCATTCGTCAGCCTAACATAGAGGCCTCTGGCTTACAGATAGGCGCTGGGTACGCTCCCTCTGCCCCTGCTCCCTGTGGTGGGGGTGCAAGTTGAGTGAACTCAGGAGAGCAACAACTTATTGATCTCCAACCTTCACTTAAAGGTACAATGTTACAGTACTTCATTAAAAAGGATAACACTCAGTATGTTAACATGATGTTCGAAAAAAGGCCAATTTTTGAGTTAGTCTGACTGAAACTGGACTTGTAAAATACATGTAGTCATTTTAGTTGAGTTTTTGAAATCTGACTAATACACCCAGATCATTTGATTGGAATTTGAGCTATTCCATCATGTAAACACCTCAGTTGGACTTTAACTGGACTCAATGGTCTGTGCGTGCTCCTCGTCACTGAGCTGGCCTCCTTCGGTGGTTAGGGATAGGGACTGTTCGTCACTTATGAGGGGGGGAAGGGATGCTGCAAAATGGTCAGACTTTAAAAAAATGTAAGCACTGAGGAGGGACTTGTGTTTTTAATTTTTGCTTAGCTAAGGGACATACAGCTTGATGAAAAGGATTTTTTTATTTTATATTTGTTTTGAATAAGAAAGTCACACCCCAGCCACCTCCTCCTCTGATAAATAACGTATAGTTCCACAACATCAGCACAGAAGCTAAGTGATGTCCTGCAGCAAAACATGTGTTAGCTACCTAGAAAGAAATCAGCATCAGTTTAAGTGTACACTATATTTGACTATTGTCCCCTCTTTACTTTCCACAACAGCTGATGGAGGCAGCCGTCGAGCAGCTGCTCCGCTGTTCAGTGGAGTAAAATGAATGTTTTTCTCAGTGGAATCTGGTGTTTTTGATAGAACGGTTTTAAATCCCTGTCGGTAAGGGCTGTCTTATAGCAAGGTAGAGTACTGAAAATATTCTAAATATAGCGTACACTTAAACTGATATTGATTTTGCTCTTTTATTGTAAATCTATATGGTACAAAGTAGAAGGTAGATTAAATCTAGCTTCTACCTTCAACTCAACTCAACTAAAAACTAAACAAAACAAAGCTCAGCAGCTGCTCTGCTGTTCAGCTGTTAAATTAAACTTGACTGAACTTAACCAAACAAAACTGAACTAAACTCGACTCAATTAAAAACTTTTAATTAAATTTAAATTTAACTTTTAATTAAACTTTTTCTGAAATTAAAATCCAGTCAGGGCCAATCAGGGACGGTGCTGTAGCTGATGACAGGAAATGCAGGCCACAGCTTGCAGCAAAAAAAAATGATGGCTCTCAAAGCCACAAGTGCAGCATTAGTAGAGTAAACTCAGTAATAAGTCATGTTAATTCACTGATAAAGTCATTAACAACAATTAAACAACATCAAAAGGATGCACTTACAGAGTTTCTCAATGGAAAAGACTTTTTCGCTGTTCTGGTTTCGGCAACAGCTTTGGCTTGTGTATTGAGTATATTCTGACATTTTTTACACCAAGAAAATAATCTATCTCTATGGAAAATAATCAGCTGATTAAATGACCCAGAGAAGTCTTTGCTGTAGGTAGTTGCAGGCCTAAAATCGTTCATGTGTGGGATTTTCACTCAGTCAGTGAACCTGTGTCAGGATGAGTCCAATCCAGACTCCAGCTCATGTTTTCCTCCCCTCACTTGCTGCTGGGGTGATTACTCTGCTTTACTTCAGCCTAGCTTGGTCTCCCAAGTGACTCACACACACTCCAAAACACACATCCAAACACACACACACATCACACACACACACACACTGAGAGGCAGAGTCCCAGTGGTCAGGCATGTAGGTGCTGGAGCTCAGTGTGAGCAGGCTGATGAAGCGCTGTAGCGTGCTGGATGGAGAACATGTGGACTGACAGCATTGTTTTACACTGAATGGAAACCTCAGCAGCCACTTCATCATGGAGTTTGGAAGAGTTTGGTCCAGATATCAGAGGACGGTGCTGATCACCATGATGATGTTCAAACTGGGTAAGGCTCAGAGTGCAACATGTGCTCTTTAGAAACACAGCACCTATATATCTGTGGAAAACATAGGAACTGTGGGAGAAAACAAACAATTCACACATGTATCCACAGATAAAGGTGGAGTCCTTGTTTGTGTGTGAAGTGTAAAATGTGCTTTTTCAGTATATATTCATATGCATGTCCATGTATTGATGTGTGCTTACTGATGGACCTTCTCACAGAAGTAAAGATGGTAAAGATAGTTTGATAACCCATTATTTTATTTATTTTACATGTCTATACAAATAATAAAAGTCATAATTTTAAAAACAGGGTGCATGTAAATAGTGTTCAAATATTTATTCATATTCTTCAAATTAACCCTTTAGAACCTGGACTGACACAAGTTATGTTGTGCTGCATTTAGGTGCCTTTCTCAAGCATTTAAACCACTATAACCTGAGCGCACTTGTTTGATTTTTTTTTGAAAACTTGGGAAAAAGGCTATGAGCTACTTGGCAAATTTCAAATTTCAAATTGCAAAAAAACCAACAACAACAAAAAAAAACAAACAACAAAACAACAAAAATCCAAAGTGTAAAAGGTGACAAGAAAATATCTGGAAATTTAGCTGTGGGAAGATTATTAGAATTATGTTTGATATAGATTATCAAAAAAAAAAAAAAAAAACAACTGAAAAATCTATATTTATATTTCCTATTATATATTTCTAATTATGTTACAGAAAAAATCACACCATGAGCTAATTTTCTTTCTTTTTTTTTGTTCTTTTGTTTATTTATTTGTTTGTTTTTTTGCTTATTGTCAGGTAATCCTCTTGTAACTGTTTTATTATTTAACTAATTTCTTGCTAATTTTGGGGGGCATTTCTTGTTAAGCTGCTCATTGTCTTCTCACCATGTTTCTGAAAGAAATCAAGCCAGTTTGCTGTTGCACATATGAAAATGAAAGTACATGGGTAAAAACTTAGAAATAAGCTAAAATTAAATGATGGAACGTAGATTTTACCTGTAATTAGAACTAAATAAAAAAGTTATTTTCAGGAAACTCTCTAGAAAAGTTAATAGAAATGATGGACCCATCAAATAATGCTCAATCTGTCATTTTACAGTTATTTGCAAGCAAGAAATGCATCTTTTAATACCAGTTTCAATTTTTATGTGTGGGTCAGTTGTGGAGACCACACTGGTTTCCCTGTGAGTCCCTCATGTGCGATGAATCTGCAGCTGGTCCCAGGGTGTGTGTGTGTGTGTGTGTGTGTGTGTTTTTCTGTGTGTGTGTCTGTGTTGGGGGGTTCTTGTTCGACCCCACCACTTTATAAAACCCTGTTGACCCATTTTTCCCGCGACCGTCATTTGTGTGAGGCGTCTGAAGCTCGTTTAAACAGTGGCGCACCAGCAGCAGGGATTGGCTGAGGGTGGCATTGTTGGAGATCACCATGGTAACGAGCTGAGCGTCCGGCTGCACTGCTACACAGCTTTTTTGTCTTAGCTTTGAATTGAAGGAGTGATGGGTAATAGGGAGCATGGCAAGAGACCTGGCACTCTGAGCTCTTGAGGATTTAAAGAAAAAGAGTGCAGAAGCACAGTACACAGATCTCTGTGAAGACAAGGATGCCTTTCTTTTATAATTAAAAAAAAAGTACATCATTTACCAACTAAGTAACTACGAGGAAACAGTTTCAAAAGTTGAGCAGAGTCTGGATTTGAGTGGGAAAGGTTTTCATACTGCAGGACTGTTAGTTTGAATGAAATCAAGCCGAAACAAAAACTGTTTGAGGAAAAACAAAAGACACCAGAGGAGCCATCCTTCATGAGCCTCTTAACAGATATCATATCAAGATGACACACAAAAATATGGGGGTACATGAGTCTATAGCAAATATATGCAAAAGCTGAACCCTAGTACAAATAAGTATTCCACTTTTTAAGGCAAAACATTTTAAAATCAGTGGAGAGATTCAGCTTATTGCTCATAGGAACTCCTCTGTTTTAAGAGATAGTTTGGATTTTTTCAAAGTGGCATTATGTGGGGTATTTATCCATAGTCAGTTTATTACATTGTGTAGATGTAAGTCGGCCCACCCTGAGTTTGGAGAAGCAGGCTGGAATCTGACACGGAAGCCAAGCAATGCATTGGTCTAGATGGGGATCATAACATATATAACATAACCTATTTTAGACACAAAAAAGTCCATGTAAAAAAAAAACATGTCAATTTAAGTGTATGCTATATTGAGAATATTTCCACCACATTATCTTAATGTTAGACAGCCCATTTCAATGGGGGAGCATGGCTTCAGTCCCCCATCTTTGCTTTCATAAAAGCCACCAGACATATTGAACAGTAATTACATCTTGCTGAACACAGCAGCTGCTGGTCTACTGCTGTCTCCATCAGTTAGTTTGTGTTATTATCAACTGAAAGCGTTTGTAATAACACAAATAACACAAACTAACAAACAGTTAGTTTGTGATATTGTGTGACTTTGGTGAATGTGAACTAATGCTAAAGTCACACAACAACAATATGAAGTAACTGATGGAGCAACAGGTGACCAGCAGCTCCTGTGTTCAGAGATGTAAAATCACTGTCTCAGTGGAGTTTAGTTTTGAAGAGTGACATACAGCTTAATTACTGACTTATTTTCCTGTTTACAATCACTGACATTAAAGTACAGCAGTGAAAATATTTTCAATATAGCGTACACTTAGGCCATGTTTAGACAAGAACGGCCCCACTAAAAATAGAAAAGTCTTTCCTTTGTGTTTCTAAAAAAATCTGCACTCATATGATAAAATTGTGAAAATGATCCTCATGTTCACAGATCTGTAAAAAGACATGAAAACCCTGTAGTATGCATGCCAGGCCAGTAGCTGACGGTGAAACTTTGTAATGACACACCATAGAAGAAGACCACACACTTGCACATAAAGACAGAGCAGTGAGTATAAAAAGACAAGAAGATGATGGCGAACGCACACACGTGAACCTCATTAGAGTCAGCAGCACAAACACAGCTTGGTGATCTGCCACTGCTGTTTATGTTGCCCTTCTCCTTATGCATGGCTGTATGTCTTAAATGTAATTCGCATGCATGAAGTGCAGCCATAACATCTCCATTCTCAAAGGATCTGCTTCATACTTCATTCAAGAACAGTAAACGTAAACGGCCCTTTGAATGGATTTTTACATTTTTTGGTAGAACTTTTTAGGTGGCTAAAAAAAATTCTGGGAGCTAACCCCTCCACAGCAGTACATTGCCTGCTTCTCCAACCTGGGGGACATGCTGACTGACAACTACTGTATTTAACATACTGACTATCAATAAGTATCCAATACAATTTCACATGAAAAAAATCTGTCCCTATAAGGGACTGTCCCTTTAAAGGATGCCATCTCCAGATGACACACACAGAGGAGACAAGTGCATCCTGGGCCTTTGCTTTAAAACTGAGATTAAATCGAGGAGGACTCTGAGAAATATGAGGGTACATTAATCTATGGCAAATATATGCAAAAGCTGAACCAGTTTTTAAAAGGTATTGTACTTTTTTAACATAAAAAGCTTTCAAATCACTGGAAAGAGCTAGCTGATAGCTCCTTAACTCCTCGTTACTCTTAATACCAGACAAAACACATTTGGAGTTTCCAAACTCGATAAAGCCGTTGTGTGAGAGATGAAGCAGTCTATGCAGCAGCTCACAGGAGACAAAAGGATGTGCCGCTCGGCCTGGCTCTGTGTGTAACTGTGACTGATTCGGAGAGGATTGCTGTTTTTTTTCGTATAAAGCACAGCAGCCACCTGCTGAGGAGCCTTTGGAGCACAAAGATGAATTTAGGCGGAGCTGCTCGTCTCTTGTAGTGGTTCAATAAAATTCCTCTGAGTGTGTGAGTCAGGGACTTCCCTTTCTCTGTGATTCATAGCTCTGTTGCTTCCTCTACCCTGCAGCGAGACTCTCTGTTCACTTTGTGTCACTGTTTTCATGACTTGGAGTAAACACTCTCGCTCTCCCCTCTGCCTGTAGCACCTGCCAAAAGTGAAAAAAGAACCATCTCATTTAAGAAAATCTGATTAGACATGTTCTTTTAAGACTGTTCTCAACTTTAAGAATTTGGTTCTCCCAAATTACTATTTGTTTAGGTTTTGACATATTTCAAAACAAGTCCAGAGTTATATTTTTCTTATCGTCAACAAATCCCATGGAAAGATCATAACCAAAAATGTGTTGTAGTCGTAATACTTTCTGACTTCGCTATTCTGTCTAGTGGCTCTCAGTCCCAAGCCTGTTGGTTTCTAGTGAAGACATACATCTCAAAACTTTCTCTCTCTCTCAAAACAAAATTTTTTTTCTTCTTCTTTTTGGGCTGTGGAACTGGTTCATTGACAGAAGTATTTACATAATTACTCAGCTAGTTGCTATTGGACCTTCTTTCAGTTGACCTATTACGTCACATATCAAACAAGTTAGTGAACAGCAAATGGTTTGCAAGTCAAATAGTGAAACCATGGACAACTTTTCTGTGCTGTACATTTCGTACATACTCCTCCCTTTACTTGGTACCTTCATCTTGTTTTATTTTCTTCTTCTTCTTTTGTTTCACCTGGGTTTCTTCTATGAATTTATGCTGTTCAATTTCCGGGTCAAAGCCTGGCGCAGGTACTTTGGAGCATGCATAGAACACCAAGGCTAGTTGAGGTCTGATTGAGGCATACACATAATTGACCCCCAAGGGCATTATCTGGGTGTGTTAGTCAGACTTCAAGAAATTCGACTTAGTACAATTTTAGTGGGACAAAAATGTTTACATGTATTTTAAAAGTGCAGTTTTAGTCGAACTAACACAATAATATACCTTTTTTTTTTACATCATGTAAACCTGTTGAGTGTATGTGTAATTGTGTGTTCATGGTAATGAAGGAAAATGTCAGACGGTGCTACAGTGGGCACAGTGATGTTATTTTTAATAGTTTGTGGACAGCAATGGAGCTCCAGAATATCTTCAGGTTTATTCTTCAAATGGCTGTAACGCAGCATTTGAGGTGGTTAACTTCATTTCTTACCTATCTTGCAAAAAAGGAAAATAAGGCGGTTATTTTGCCAAAGTTTAGTTTGAGGTTTTGCTCTGTTTGATCCTGCCTAACAGTTAAACAATGTTACTTCCTAAACATTGCTGCTGCAAACAGATAAAATAACCTCAGTAGGAGGCATGGGCCATTCAGATTGATGAGCAGTGAAAACTTTATCTCACAACATGAAATTTTGCCTGATGAAGGTCTAGTTACTGAAACATTGCAATAAATGCATATCTTTTGCAAGATAGAAAGTGTGCATGAGTTGGTCTGCATATAGTGTCCATAATAGGATGGTTTGACAACAATGAACTTCAGAACTGAAGCATAGAAACATCTCATTTATCACAGGGGCAACTGAATGTACACACTAATCTGTAAAACTAAACAAGTATATTTGAGTAAAAGCTGTTATTGCTTAAGTCCACATACTAAAGTTAAACATTTATGTTGTCCCTACTTTTACTAAAACTAACCCCAGAATGTTCTTTGTTACTACGAAAATCTTTTAGCATACTACTTATTGTTTGGTTATTTTCAACATAGTTTCTCGATCTGGATTGTCCTGCGCATGTTCCAGAAGTGATAAATAAGATAGTATGCCTATGTTAAACTCAGACAAAGACGTGTCATTGGTAAAATGCAGCTACTTGTAACTGCAATTTATGTATTCAGTTTTTTAAAATAAGTACTGGAAAATCCAATTTGTGTTAAAATTAAGCAATGGTTTCAATTACAGAGGAGTTTGTACAGCTTTACTGAGCTTAAAATAGTTAAGTAATTTTAAAGTGAACAATGCTTTTACGTAAAATTTAATATTTTGATTCAAAGGCGATACAATGTTTTAAATTTATACTTTTTTGTAATGGGAAAACAAATACCTAATGAATAGTGCTTCGGTGATGTTACTTTGGCTTAGAAAATTAAGTACGAGTCACTTAAAAATTTCTAGTAAAAGTTGCTTAAATAAAATTGTGTCTGTAACTTAAAAAAATTGAGTTGGTTTTACTTAAAATTTTCATTGGAATCAGTTTCAACAATTCTTAGTAGTTATTTAGTTACTTAGTTATATTAACTTATGAGGTTTTACAGTGTACAAATAAGGATTAGTGTAAATAATTCCAATGAAAATTTTAAGTAAAACCAACTCAATTTTTTTAAGTTACAGACACAATTTTATTTAAGCAACTTTTACTAGAAATTTTTATGTGACTCGTACTTATAGATTTAATATAACAAGTAAACTGCATCAAACAGGGATGAAGCAATAGGGACTAGTGGTGTGTGCATGTTAAAGCAAAGCCCTGTGAAGAGTCTGTGAGGTCTCTGGAGGGCAGTTTGATCCTGACATCATTCTACCCACCAACAGTCAGAGGTTCTGCTCAGTGTTACGGCTCAACTGAGCTGCTGGTACCAGTCAGTGTCAGGGATCTCCGCTGTCTGGCCATAACTATGATCTATGAAGTGCTCAGAGATGGGGGGAGGGGCAGGGGGGAGCTGTTATCAGCGCCCTGGAATGTGTGAAGTGTTGATTGGGTTTGGATGGAGTGAGCGGTGAAGAGTGAAGAGATCCTCACTCTTGGTCAGGATTCATGAGATTACAAGTAGCGCAGGTCAAAGTGCATGATTCTGACTGAGTTCAGCTCCTCATGCCAATCCAGGAAAAGGATTTTGGTTCTCTTAGACAGGGAGGTGAAGGAAAACAACAATGAGAAAAAGTAAAAGATGATCTCAGTACATGTAAGAGCAAACAGGGGGAGGTAAAAGAAGGAGGTGATGCAAGACTGAGGAAATGACATGTTTGAAGATGAGATAAAGAGGAAGAAAATTGCATAAACAAACCACCTTTACCATGAATCTTAGGTCAATTAACACATGTGAAAGCATCTTGCTCACTTTTTAAAAATGGTTGATCCAGGTTGCATAGAAAAAAGTCATGCTATTATTGTATAAACTCTGTTAAACACAGTTTGCAGTGTTATTATCAACATGTTCACACCTCCACACAAACTTGTGAAATTTCTCTGACGGTTCTCTGTGGAGCAGTGCCATAGGGTTTATAGTTAAATGTATAGAAACTGTGAGATGAATAATTAACAGTTAGCAAATTTTTATTTTATTTTTTTTAATCATTGACCTGTTGACAACTGAATCACATGTATCCCTCCCACCTCAATGAGTAGAGTGTCAAGTGTGCCACTGGGATATTCATAGACTGAGCCTTTTAGGCTATGTTTAGATGAGAACGACCCTACTAACAAAAATAGAAATTTATAAAAGAATGCATTCATAAAAGAAGAATGCATTCATTCGTTGATAACCTAGTGAGAACGTGCCTCGTGTACATGAATCCCCAAAACTTATTTCGCCACTGAGGGGTGGCATTTCAAGAAAATTACACTCTGAAACCTGATTTCAAAAGTTTGCAATTTCAGTCCAGGTCTTAAACAACAATTCCAATAAGAGCTCAGACATTTTTCAAAAGCCAAAAATAAACAGGAAACATTTCTTTTTCAGTCATCATAAACTTACTGGTCTGATCACTTCACCTCTTTCTAACAGTGTCAACATCAGCTTGTAAACGCTGAGTTTGGACTCATTTCCAGCATTCAAATTAAAACAGAGGAAGCACAAGCAACACAACACTTCTCTGGATTCACAGGGATGAAAAGCATCAAGCAGGTGGGAGGAGTGAGAGACTGATGAGAGGAGGTAGAGTTGGTGTTAGAGCAAAGGAAGGAAGTGATAGCAGATGCTTGTGAGAGGAACTGGGGGTGTTAAAGTGGATAGAGTGGGAAATGTAGGTGTTGCAGAGAAGATATAAACACATTGTTGCTGGGATGTTTTTGTTGATGACTTGCTGGCACAGGAACACATTGTTTGTCGATGATTTTATCTGAAGCACCCCGCAGTACCATCATCCCATTCATCTCTCCAAGGTTCGCCTCCTGTGAAGTGTGGAAGCATTCAGGAAGTGTATTGTGTGAAGTCAGAACTTTAGTCTGATGGAGATGCTAATGAAAAAGGCCATGCCAGTCGGATTTATTCTCTATGGACAGAGAATTAACCCAACAGGTTTCAATTCAACCATCAGATACCTTTAGTACACAGCTGACATTTGGATGTTGGGGCCACTCAAAAGGAAAGTTCATAGAGTTTCTAATGGTGCATTTCCACTACATGGTACCGGCTCTACTCTACTGTACTCACTTTTGGTATCAGTTACTTTTCTGGGGGTCGTTTTCCATTAGAAGATAGTACCTCCTCAGTGTAGCTGGGTTGTTATAGCAAGGGCGTGGGACACTTCAGTGACGTCAGTTTCAACATGACACACACATACGTGCAGGGTTCGAATTACACAGTGGCTGTCTCTCTCAACCTCAGACCAAAATCCAAGCAAATGGTAAAACTAGGCAGTGCTGATTGAATATTAATCAAGGTTATTTACTGCACTGCCTATTTCTCACCTCGGATGTTTTCAGAAACATATTTTATTGCCCTGTTTAGCAGTAATAGCTAGAGTTTGTAAGCCGGTAGTGGGCAGCACGTGGCTTCCTGCACAGTGAAAACTGAGGTATAAAAAACAGATATCAAACAGTAAAACTAAGCACAGATCAAATATAAACCAAGATTCTGTCACTGAGTTGCTTATTTCTCTCCTCAAATGATTTCAGACATATGTTTTAGCCTACTGTTTAATAGTTTCTTACCGGCCCGCTGCCATTGTTTTACGCATACACGTTTGCATAATGTCACCCACCCAGCAGCTTTCATTGGTCTGGTGTGGTGCAGTGCATTCTGGTACTTGTAGGTTTTCTACCTCTTTAGCAAAAGTCTCTCTTTTCTCTGGTCATGTAGGACCTTTGTCAAAGGTATTCACATCTTTTTACTGCAGAGACATCCCAGTTTCATTAAAAGCCCATCTGTCTAACAGTGAATTACTTCTTTAAACTATCTACCTCTGAACCAGTGTGTTGGACAGATGGACAGACGTCAGACTGAAATAAAGAAGCAACTATGTGGTTCATGTTTTATAGTAATGTTTTTCTAAGATAATCACTGCCTTTTCAGTAATATCACTGTTGTTCTGCACATCACAGCGAGAAGTTCTCAACTGTGTACAAGCAGCAGTGGTAGGAACTTTCATTGACAACCCTGACAGCTGCTACCTTAGTCAAGTAATAAGTTTACTTTTAACACCATCTGTTGTGACCATAAGTCCAGAGGAAAGAGGGGCTTGTCACCTTTTGCACCGCTTAAGGTCAGAGTTATAGGTAGACCACCGTATAAGCCGGGGGGTAATGCAGCTAAAGCTTACGAGGAAAGGGCAGTGTATTGTTGGAGCCAGTTGGCATGCCGTTCTTTCACTCACTTCTTACTGAAGTTCTCATTCACAGGGTGTACTTTCATGTTACATGAAATATTTGAAGATGTCCGATGACCTATATTCTTGGGGACATATTAGTTCAACTACTGGTACAACTACTTTAGTGTTTTTCAGTGATGAGAAGGTTACTTTTGACATGTAATAGGTTACAGATTACTAGTTAGCCTGTCAAAATGTAATAATATATAATGTGTTAAAATGTAATAAATAATACAGCTAGCAATCATTAATTAATCAAAGTAATGTAACTATTACTAGTAGTGTGAAAGCGCTTTGAGTGGTCAAAAGACCTGAAAAGCGCTATACAAGTACAGCCCATTTACATTTGATTACTCTTCTAACAAATGTTTTCAACTGGGCAATAAAGCTGAAAAATGTCTGGAAATAGTCTATGCCAAAAGAAGGCATTCCTGTATGATGAAAAGATGCAAAGCTACAGAGTGAATGTTTTATTCTCTCTCTCTCTCTCTCTCTCTCGTTTTATATATATATATATATATATATATATATATATATATATATACAACATATTCAGATGTAACCCCCTTTTAATCACCGGCATTAAGATTAGTAACTATAATCTGGCTACATACTTTTTCTCAGTAATTGATTACAATTCCATTTTTTTTTGTAATTTAATTATATGTACTAATCCCCAACATTGGCCACTCCTCATGCGTTAATGAAGTTCAATTTTATTTTGATGGCACTCTTGTCTTAAGCCATCGTTGGGAATGTAAACTTCTCAGACTTTTGATCATTCAAACTGAAGACCATCTTGCAACGGGACCATAGCACCATGTTAAAAGAAGGTAGTTAACACTGTACATTAGGAAAAAGGTACAGCCTGCACACTTCATGCCACACAAGTCTATTTTAGACAACATTTGATCCTGCTTGGATCTCGTCAGGTCAAAGGTTTCATCTTTGCAAACATTTTACCTGACGAAGATCCAAGCAGGACTGAAACACTGTCTGAAATAAACTTGTGAGGCATGGAGTTAGTTTGCAGGCTTTACCTTTTTTTCACCAAACCACCACCACATTAATGATTTATGATGGCTGCTTCTCTACTGTCAACAACCCTCCTACTTGTGGTGCCCTTTCTTGGAACATACCCATCTTCATACTATTTCACCTGTGTGTTTTATGACTACATCTTGCACACTTTTGATGCTACCACGTTGAAAAAATCTGTCTACAGAAAGACAGACAGACAGACAGACATAAACGTAGAAAAACACTGCAACAACTGCTGTGGTAGACTCCACTACGATTGGTTTCATCATGACGACATGATCACACACACACACACACACACACACACACACACACACAGAGAGAGAGAGAAAGAGAGAGAGACTCACAAGGTGAACACAATACCAGCCCTGGTGTTTTATTGTTAACCAGGCACAGAGATAACAGCTTGTCACACAAAATTTTCATGTACTATTCGGAAGAAAAAAAAGGTCTTTATTTCAGCCTGCATTAACTGAGTTTATTTACCATGTGGGTGCAGCACAACAAACTGTAAACATAACACTGGCATATTATCACATAAAAAAAATAATTTCACTAACATGTTATGCAACAGTTGCCTATCTACACCTCCAACAGACACAGAGTTGGGTTTCTGGCCTCTTGGCAAATGTTACTGCAATATATGGGGCGGCTGTGGCTCAGATGGCCACCCTCTAATTGGAAGGTTGGCCAACATGTTGAAGTATCCGTGGGAAAGAAACTGAATCCTAAATTGCTCCTGATGGCTGTCCATCAGTATGTGAATGTATGGAAGGTTAAAAACTGAGCAGCAGGTGGCATGTATGGTAGCCTCAGCCACCAGTGTATGAATGTGTGTGTGAATGACTGCATGTGACTCGAGTGCGAACGCACTCTGAGTGGTCTCACAACTAAAAAAGGGCTAAACAAGCGCAGATCCATTTACCATCAGCATCCATATACTCTCCTTTTAGCTCCGTTTTGGTCTCCACCAACTTGGATAAATATATCTGTTTCCATAGCTGCTATAAGACTATAGACTAAAGACAACTGCCTGAAAGTGAAGCAAACAGTAAAAAATGCACAAAAGCTCAATGAACTCAACCTTCAACATATTCTACTAAAGAAAAATGTTGCTTATTGCACCATTAATTGCATTAATGGTGCAATTATTGTCTTCTTTCCCAGGCCTCCTGTGCACAGCAGCGGCAGACAAGTGTTTGTCATCTCCCTGCAGTAATGGTGCCACATGTCTGGACCACCTGGGTGACTATGTGTGTCTATGCCCTAAAGGACCGGTGTGGTACATGGGCAAAAACTGTGATGAGCTGTATGACGCCTGTATCATGGCACCTTGCACCAACTGCACCAGCACACCAGGGACTGATGAGTACACCTGCCACTGCCCGGACGGCTTCACAGGGCTCAACTGCACAGAAGATCTAGATGAATGTCAGAGAAACCCCTGCACAGGCATCCAGTCATACTGTGTCAACAGAGTCAATAACTATTCTTGCCACTGCCCCCTGGGGTTGGGAGGGGAGGACTGCAAGGATAATGTGACCACTTGCTCAGAGGAAACATGCCATAATGGTGGCACCTGTGAGGACATCCCTGACACTGGGCACAGGTGCCAGTGTGCGGCTGGGTACCAGGGGAAGAGCTGTGAGGAAAACATTGATGAATGCCAGTCTGAACCCTGTCAAAATGGAGCCATCTGTAAAGACGGGGTTAATGCCTACCAGTGTTTCTGTGTGCCTGGATTTCAAGGCTACCACTGTGACTTGGACATCAACGAGTGTGCCTCCCGACCGTGTCAGAACAATGGCACATGTCAGGATGAAGTGGATCATTACAGCTGTGACTGCTCTCTGGGCTTCAAAGGTAAGCCACTGTGTGTAGTAAGTTAGAGTTACAACTAGGACAACGAATGATCCACACCGGGAATTTTTTTTTGTACTTTTAGTATACATAAGATGCCAGAATGCATAAAACAGCATCAAAGTTGGGCTTGTTTATAAACAAAGTGCCAGTGGAGGATCCCCACATCCACCGACAGAGGTCCTAGCTGAGGCCCTAATGTCCTAAAATCACCTAAAACCCTACAAGTTTCCTAAAATTCTGTTAATGTCCTAAATTCCAGGGAATATCCAAAAACCATAGAGATGTCTTGAAATTCAAGAAACATCATGAAATTCTAGAAACCTCCTAAAACACGAGAAACATCCTAAAATCCTAGTACCTATGTCCTATAATC
Organism: Plectropomus leopardus; assembly: GCF_008729295.1. Taxonomy (NCBI): domain Eukaryota; kingdom Metazoa; phylum Chordata; class Actinopteri; order Perciformes; family Serranidae; genus Plectropomus; species Plectropomus leopardus. Next base: position 1,541,516 of record NC_056468.1, read on the forward strand.
CTGAAATTTCCTAAAATCCTTAAAATGTACTGAAATCTTAAAAATGTGCTAAAATCCCACTAATGTTCTATAATCCTGAAATATCCTAAAATCTTAGAAATGTCCTAAAATCTGAGAAACATCCTACAATCCAAGAAATGTCCTAAAATTACAGGAATGTCTCAATATCCTAGAAATGTCCTAAAATCCAAAAATGTCCCCAAATCTTAGAAATCTGAGAAACTCACAAATATCTGACAGATATCCTAATATTTGAAATACTTTCCAAAATCCTAGACTTGTTGTAAAATCTGAGAAAGTTCCTAAAATCCCATCCCAGAAATGTTGTGAAATTCTAGAAACTTAAAGTCATCATCAGGGTCTGGTGTTTCAATTGGTTCTGTCTGAGGAGGGACTGTATGAAAAGAGGTTGCCTGTCTGTTTTTAAGCAGCATTAGTGTGTGTTGCAGTCCTTCATCTGCAGCTGACTTCTTGGCAGCTGCACTGTTATTCTGTTGTATCTGTATGTGTGCTAAGATAATTAGGTGTGTTGCCAATCTCACTCCCTGGCCCACTGCCATCCCCGCTCCCCTGCAGGGATTAATTGTGAGGTGGAGATCGATGAGTGCGAGGTGCATCCCTGCCAGAACGGCGCCACCTGCCGAGACCACGTCGCCATGTACACGTGTGAGTGCATGGCCGGTTTCCAAGGCCAAGACTGCGAGGTCAACATAGACGAATGTGCCAGCACCCCCTGTTTGAACGAGGGCAAGTGCATAGATGGGGTCAATAGGTAGGATTACATACACATGCACCTTCACACTGTCTGCCAACACATGCAACTTTAGTTCAGTGAGAGGGATTGAGGTTTTTCTTGAATGAACAGTTACACTGGAACATACATATGGACTGGAGACTTTCCTCCTCCAAAATATGACTTCACAGGCAATTTACAAGCAGAAATTACAACTTGTATTTGCATTTTTTTTTAGCCGGTAACCTCTCATAGCAGTTTGTACAGGAGCCACAGGCAACGTGGTGTAAAGAGGCCCTAACTTTGCTTATAGTAGGTCAGGAGGTTTATGGGCCATGTAAACACAGGACTTTCACCCAGGAGAGTTGTGTTCATGCCTTGTTGTGAAACCAAAAGTCAAGGTCAGCAATGTAATTTATTTTATTTATTTTAACAATGTAAATAATGTGACATACTTTGTTACAATAAATGTCACATTTAGAAATGTTAAGCCAAATCATGATCATTTTCTTAACCTAGACAAGGAATTTTGTTGCAAATGCTTCAGCTAAATAACATTAAGCACATGAAACTGCAACGATTAATGGTCATATGCAAACTATTCTGTCCTCCACCAGAGGGGGCGCTAATTTCACTTCTTTGGGTTGTATTACAGGGTAGAAATGTATAAATTCTGTGGTTGACTGGGTTTGTGAATTTGTTGTAATATTTGTGAAATGAAGGGGCTGTTAACCTTTGAACAAGTGAAAAAGGTGAACATTTTCAGAAAAAGGGAATATGTGGTATCAGCAACATAGCGGCAATATGTATTTCATAAACTGTCCGCTGTGACCAGTCTGACTTGTTTCTTTTGTTATTTGTTACTGTGCATGTGTGATACCAAAGTAGTTTTCTCTCTGTGAATGAAATGAGTTTTCTAACGTAAAAAAGAATACAAATTACCTTGAGCTCAAACTGCTGTGAGACTGAAAAAAAAGAATGAATGATATATATATATATATATATATATATATATATATATATATATATATATATATATATATATATATATATATATGATCTCAAGATCAGATCATATCACCCTACAAAAACACAGAAACAGTGGTCATAAGCAGAAACCAAACAAATAGGAATGGCCTCTGTCATAATGTTTCTAAAGATGATTATGTTAAAAATTATGGTCCTTTATTTATTTATTTTTTTTTTTTTCAAAATGAAACATCTATTAGGCAACACTTTGTCTTTATATTAAAGTACTGTTTCTGACACAGAATGATGTCTTCAGTGAGATTTCTGACTAGGAATGATGTGAAATGTGATCAAATGCCGAATTCTAACAAGGTTACTCTCATACACTGAGTTAGACTCATGGTTGTAAGAGATTATCATCTTATCATATAGAACTAAATTACATACTTAGTGCAAATACATACATGGCTACATGACTTTCTGTCTTTGTCTGTGTTTACCCCCCCCACCCCCATGTTGAGCCTGATGAGGCTGATGCGTCATCCAGCAGCGTGTTGTGTCAACGTGACGCTGCAGCAGACATTAAAGTTGACCAGGGATAACAATTAATCCACTTACTGTCAGACATTGTGATGAGTTATTAGATGACTGGAGGTGCTGAGAATACCTGGGCAGTAACACAGGAAGAGCAGGGAGTGGGTATGATGGGCAGAATATATATTTACACTTTGGGACAAGAAGGTGACATAAAATGGTCCAGAAAACAGTGCAGGTTTGTGCAGAAGTATGAAGCTACTGGATGCCACTCTGATCAACCGATCATCAGCTGATCACCCTGAGTACCAACTACACACACATTTTATATCTATAATATAAATATTTAACATCAGCAGCTCATCTAGGTTTTTATGTCCTTCAGGCATGGTTGTAGTTTAGTTAACTGGTTGCTTACTTCAGGCTTGATTGATAGATAAAATTGTGTATCATCTGCAAAAAATGGAAGTTTATGCAGTTATTTTTCATATTGTTACCTCAGAGAAAGTGAATAGAACTGGTCCGAGCACAGGGCTCTGTGGAACCCCATAACAAACTTTATCATGCATATAGGATTCATCATTGATAATAATAAAAAAATAATAATAAATAAGGTCAACTACCATGATGAGCAAATTAAGAGTGAAGTTTTTCCTTTAATTGGATGAATCAGATGAAATATTGCTGTTTTATTTTTTTCACACTCAACTTTTGTAGAGGTTTTGTGATTTCTGGTTAATTACAGTGTTTGAAATTAGTGCGACAACATTCTATCTGTCGATTTAAAATCTCTTATTTCCAAATATTCTTTTATCTATATAAATCACTTATCAAGTGGCATCATTGATGACTTGGGAATGAGAATAGGCTTCTGAGATACAAATTTGTTGCATGATCCTTGTGGTGCCATTCCACCTGCTCTATTCAGGTCACCGCATCCTGTGGTTTCCACTTCTGTTGACAGTGACAGCTGCTCAGCAAAATTAAGTAGCATTGCAATCCATTTCTATTGGCTATAGGCCCACAGTCCTTTTTCTTTATTTTTCCTTGCTCCACTAGAATATTGATCCATTGATGTAAAAAATTACATTTAAAATGTGATTAATTTTAATAACCTTTTTCACAAAGTAATTTTTTATCAAAGATGAACCAAACACATGCGAAAAAAATACACATAATCATCTTTCTCTTCCTGTTGACATTCACAGTAAAAGACAGGCTTATTTGTCTCTTTGTGCTTTCTCAGCTATAAGTGTGACTGTGAGGGGACGGGCTTTGTAGGCGACCACTGTGAGGAGGATATTCCTGAATGTGCGTCTGATCCCTGCCAGCATGGAGCTGCCTGTTTGGAGGGGATCAACGAGTACAAGTGCCTCTGCTGGCCAGGTACGCCCTTACTCTGGGACACAAATCTACACTTTAAAACAAACTCCCAAACATTGCAGCAGTCACACATTAATCCACTGTTACTTTATATATAGGCATCACACTCAACATAATGTCAGAAATGGGTGGAGCGTAGCCAAAAAGTGATGTAAAAGTGCTGTAACTTATCAAAAACAAGAACACATACAGGAGTAAAGGTACTTATCAAAATAACTACTAGTTAAAGTATAGAAAATAGTTACTGAACAACATTACTTGAGTAACGAGTAACTTAAGAAAGAAAAAAAGGACAGAAAAACAGCACATTACCCCCCCACCTCTAGTCTTTTATTAGAACTGGATACACACACGGTCTTGTTCTGGTAATAGTGAAGAGGTGAACATACACCTGTGAATCACCTGGAAGGATTTTTTTCTAAAAATCTACACTGTATGAACGGTGCCAGAGCTTGGTCCGCATTGCCGGCAGTAAGTCAAACTCATTTCCGGTGAGGGTTGGACTCCGCTAGGGCTGCCCTTTCACCGATTCTGTTCATAACTTTTATGGACAGAATTTCCAGGTGCAGGGGTCCGGTTTGGTGACCTCAGGATTGGGTCCCTGCTTTTTGCAGGTGCTGTGGTCCTGTTGGCTTCATCAGGCCGTGACCTCCAGCTCTCACTGGATCGGTTCACAGCCGAGTGTGAAGCGGCCGGGATAAGAATCAGCACCTCCAAATCCGAGGCCATGGTTCTCAGCTGGAAAAGGGTGGAGTGCCCTCTCCAGATCGGGGATGAGATCCTGCCCCAAGTGGAGGAGTTTAAGTACCTCGGGGTTTTGTTCAGGAGTGAGGGAAGGATGGAGCGGGAGATCGACAGACAGATCGGTGCAGCGTCTGCAGTAATGTGGACTCTGCACCGATCTGTCGTGGTGAAGAGGGAGCTGAGCCGAAAGGCAAAGCTCTCAATTTACCGGTCGATCTTCGTTCCTACCCTCACCTATGGTCACGAGCTTTGGGTAGTGACCGAAAGAACAAGATCGCGGGTACAAGCGGGCGAAATGAGCTTCCTCTGTAGGGTGGCTGGGCTCTCCCTTAGAGATAGGGTGAGAAGCTCTGTCATCTGGGAGGAGCTCGGAGTAGAGCCGCTGCTCCGCCGCGTTGAGAAGAGCCAGATGAGGTGGCTTGGGCATCTAATTAGGATTCTTCCCGGACGCCTCCCTGGTGAGGTGTTGAGGGCACGTCCCACCGGTAGGAGACCTTGGGGGAGACCCAGGACACGCTGGAGAGACTATGTCTCTCGGCTGGCCTGGGAACGCCTCAGGATCCCCCAGGAAGAGCTGGACGAAGTGGCTGGGGAGAGGGAAGTCTGGGCTTCCCTTGTTAGGCTGCTGCCCCCGTGACCCAACTCCAGATAAGCGGAAGAAAATGGATGGATGGAGTATGCTGCAATAAACCTACCAAGTACTCCTTACTCAAAATGTCATTTAAAAACATGTAACAAAGTAAATGTAACTAATTACAACCCACCTCTGGATAACATAATCCCACTGTGAACAATTCATCTGTACATTGCAACAGTCACCAAGCTGCTGCTTAAACAATAAACTAAAATCATAAAGGAAAATAAATGCTGAAATTTTAAGGGGAAAAAAAGCTAAACTGTGCAGACATAAAAAGCATTGTCGGGCTGAAAGTTTCCCACACATAAATCAAACCAAACAAAAGAGTTGGATGATCTGAGCCTTGAGCTTACAGGAGCAGAGGGGACGACTGAGCAGGGCTGTGCTCTGCAACATGCAGCATTCATGGTAGAGAGCTAAAATCCACAAATCTGAATCTTTCAGGGCTGTGATGAATTATGAAAAGTGATGCATGAGCACACTGTGACAGAGAGATGCAGATGTCAGCAGTCTGTGTCAGATATTGCTGTCATAGTTTGTGGTTGTGTTTGTGTGTGTGTGTGTGTGTGTGTGTGTATGTGTGTGCACGGGTGTGTGTGCGTGTGTGTGTGTGTATGTGTGCACATCCTAAAAGTATAGTTATACATATTACATTATACATATTTCGCAGGTGGATTTTGGTTTAAAGAAGAGTGTCAGATTTTTCTTCAAATAATATCCTCACATTAAATTACTATTTGTTATTCTGTCCTCACTGGCTGTGAGCTCTGTATGGTCTGGGGACAAAATCCTCAGTCCTTTTTAGTATCACAAACTATTTTCAGGGAAAGGTGGAACTAAAGGGGGCTTGAAAATTGGCAGTATGACTTCACATCAAGTCTCCAGGAAGTGTGCCAGGCTGTGATGTACATTTTATGTACTGGCCAAAGTGGAATTACAATGACAGAATGGCACTATTTAATGAGTTTGGAGTGAGAACAGGCTGCTCTTTGAAGTTACTTGTGCATGTGAGGTTTGTGTAAAGGCAGAATTTTCATTCAGACATGTATTTGTGTGTATGTGCGTGTATCCAGGTTACGAGGGAGAGAACTGTGAGCTGGATATCGATGAATGCAAGCAGAATCCCTGTGAGAATGACGGCGAGTGTTTCCAGCGCTCAGATATTCTGAACTATGGGATGCTCCCTGAACTCAGCAAAGACATTTTCAGCTATGAAGAGGCAGCTGGTTTCATCTGCCACTGTCCACCAGGATTCACTGGTAAGCCTCTTCACAACTACACCCCTTCAGTTTCTTGACATATTGCTCCATTAACTCACAATAAAGTAATGAGGGCATGGATCTGAACCTCATGAATATGTTTCATTTGCAGGAGACAACTGCTCAGTCAATGTGGACGAGTGTGAGTCTGCTCCATGTCAGCACAGGGGAACCTGTCAGGATCTGGTCAACTCTTATCAGTGTGTGTGTCCAGATGGTTTTACAGGTAGGAGACACCTCTTATCTGCTCTGCTGCTCTTATCTGCTGACAAACTAAACCGAGCTGCTCTTCCTCCAGCGACACCCCATAGGGTAATGCCCTGTCCTTGTGACTGTTCATCCTCACTGTCTGCATGAGTCAGTACAAGGACCTGCACACCCTGACACTGTCATTATGGTAACATGATGTTAGAAAACACATCAGTCCAACTGAAATCATGCAAAGTCAAATTTCTTGGGTTCAGACTAACACACCTAGATAATGCGGGTGAGGGTTTCTTTACTCTTTCATGTATACGCCTCAATCTGACCTGGCCTAGGTGTTCTGCATATGCTTTGTAGTCAAACGGTATACATTTGTAAAAGAAAGGCAGGAAAAACTAAAAAAAAAAGAAGAAGACAGGAAGACAACAAAACAAGTAAAAGGTACCAAGTTAAGAAAAGAGTACGCATGAAATGTACATCAACAGGAGCACCAACTCACTTCATCCCCGAACCAAAAGGGTGAAGTTCACATGTAAGTCTATTTACCATTGACCATTTTGTCTAACTGAGATTGTCCTCTTTAATGGGATAGTTCCGAATTTTTGAAGTGGGGCTGTGTGAGGCACTTATCCATCCACAGTTTATTACATACAACAGATGTAGGTACGCATGCTGGAGTCCAACATGGATGCTAATCATGGACTATTTGGTTTGTGTAATTGTGTGACTTTGGCACAACAACAATCAACAATCCTTCAATTTTTAGGGAATTGCATTGTTTTATTGGCAGACTTTTTGTAGACTAAACCAGTGGTTCCCAACTGGTGGGCCGGATCTAAAAGTGGGCCATGGATCTATTCTGAATGAACCGCAAGTGATTCATGAACATTAAAGTTTGTAAAATAAACACTTTTTTTAAAGTACAAGGAATTTCTGGCACAAGACTTTTAGTTTGAGGTGCAAAATTTTCAGTTTCAGTTTATTTGTGCAATATTTGTTTCATTTGTTTTTTTGTCGGCCAAGATTTTTCTGTGTTTGATTAAACGTTCATATTTCCTTTTTTTGCTAATTATATGCTTTACCTCCTCATGCATTTCCTTGAGGGCTGCTGCTCACTTTCTGAAAACTACGCTTCATGCATTCATCCGAAATACCTATATCTGGCTTGACATAATTGTACCCCCTCATCCTGGCTTGGAAAACGTGCAACGGAATAACTCAAGAGGCACTGATGAGACTAGATCAAGCCTCACTTTTTTCAGTATTCTGGATTTCTGAATTCTGCTTTTGTGCAGTAGCCCCCAGGTCTCAGAATCTCCTTTGTCAAACAATAAAGGTTTAATCTTCCTCCTGCTGACCATTCCTCATGGCCAGCCAAGTTTATTAATTCCTCATTAAAGGAGATTTGTCACCGCATCACTCAAAAACAGGAGGAGCAGCACCAAAAGCTGACCTTCAAACGCACAATCTGGATTTACAAGTGAGGAATTCGGCCAGACGTTCTCATCAACAACACGCAAGGCTCATTGAATTTGCTAACAGAATTACGGCTGCCTGTTGTGGAGGGCACAACAGAGCGGAGGATAGGATGGGATGAGAGGGCATATGGTACGGAGGAGCAATGCAGAAAACAACAAAGCCAATAAAAGGTGCCATATGTCGGGCGTCCACCCTGGGTATTTAACGGGGGTCTCCTATGAAATTTGCCGGGGGGAGGGGAGATTACAGCAAAGCTGCTTAGGAACCTAATTAAAGCCTGATGAAAAAAAACACCATACAAAACTTTGTAAGCACAACAAGAGCCTTTTTCCAAATGATCTGCACTTCATTTCTCTGGTATGCTATACTGTAAACATGTCACTGTTGTGCAACACCCAGTAAAGAGAGAGGAAAGCTCCATGTGGCTCCAAAATATCTTATTAACTTTGTATGGCACATGCGCAAGAGGTCGACTTTCCACGAGCATGAGGTGGTCATTACAATAATTGGCTGTTTAGCCAGTGAAGATGACCCCCCCATCCCTCCCGTGCCGTCCTTGTTGTGTTTGGGCTGTGCTTAGAGAGTTGAATCTAGAAGTTTTAGACAGTGGAAGCAGAAAACGTTAGGGTAAAGCACTTCTGGGTTATTATGTAGTTATCATGTCAGCGGGAACATGTGTATGAACTTAAAGCTTGATTTTGCAATTATTATGGAGCCCCTATGTAGACATGGGGGAGATAAAAATAGATGAATGAAAAATAAGAATAATTTGCGTCTTGACGAAAATAATATTCTCTTGCAAAACATCCTCCAAAGATATACTGTGGTATGGCAGCTGCCATCTGAAGTAGTGTTATTATACCTCAAGGGCGTGAGTGAAATGTTTTGCACATTTTATATTTAGTTTTTTTTATTATTATTATTATGTTAGTATTAAAAAATTGCAGAAACAACAAGAAAGAAAACAACGTATTTATACATGTTTCAAGACTTTTGCCTTGCTCAAAGGCCATCCATCAGTAAGGACACTGAAAATAGAAATCTTGGTTCATTGGCTGAATAATTCTAACAACAGATCTAAAATTATGATCAAGTACAGTGTATACCATTGTCAGCATTACTCATAAACTGTGTCTCCAGATTTCCAACTCTTAGCTCTTTTTTATGCCCCTCAGCTGCTGATGCATGGGCCTGCAGTAGGCAAAATCCCCTTTAAAATGTCATATCAGCAGATAATGTGAAGGAATGCTGTGAATATTGCCATCATGAAAGAAGACATCTGAGATAAGTCACATGAATAAAGGCAGAACTACAGAATACACATGTGAACAGTTTGACTAGAGCAAACTGTTATTTTAATTTGAGAAAACATATAATTTAAGCAAAACACTTTCAGTGAAATCTGACAGAATGTCATAATTATATATATGGGCTTAAAATACTCGGTTTTGGGGTCAGAACCCATCAGGAAGCACAGCGATGTCGCTGCAAAAACCCAAAGATTTATCTTTGATATATATATATCAAAGTTAAATCTTTATATTGATGTATTCATTTATCATTTATTCAATGATAATAATAATCATTGTAACAAGTTGACTTTTTCTAACATCATGTAAACATACTGATTGTTGACTAATTAAATCAACCAAGGTTGAAGTTTGAAATTAATTTCTGATATTAAAATTGTTTTTCCACTGGCGCTTACCTCTTTCTTAGTCACTAGTAATACTAGAGCACACTGTAACATACTGATGTGTTGGATCTAACTGTCTTGGGATCAGTTGAGGTTGAAGTCTTTCCATAAACCATAAATCTCAAGTGATATTATCTGAGTCATTGGTGGATGAAGCCGACTAGCTGCAGATCCATCTGGGTCTCATGTGGTCACTGTGCTCAGGCCTGAAACCTTTAACCCACAGCACCTCCTGCAGGTTCACTCCAGCACTTCTTGCCGATAGTGGGCGGGGCACCAGCAGGCCGGCACATGGAGCAGGGAGGAGCAGGGAGGAGCAGGGAGGGGATGCAGCACTGCATTCCTCTCGTCAAACACTGACAGGAGCCAGCTGGACACTAGAGGCTTACTGCTCTGCCCGGGCTGGGCTGCAGACAGGAGAGGAGCAGTGGGTGTGAGGGAGGGATTCGGGGAGGGATGGAGGAGGGAGAAAGAGAGGGAGGAAAAGAAAAGGTAGGTAGGGCTGCTTTGTAATCACTTCTGCCTGTTCGCCTGGTACAGAGTGGAGGAGCTCCTGCCTTCTGAGCTGGAGAGAGCTAGACAGAGAGAGAGAGAGAAAGAGAAAACCTGGTTGTGTCACTTCTGTCATCCAGCTCTGTGAGGAGTGTGTTAGCTGTTGCCTCAGTGGATCATGGGGGGAGGCAGATTGATGCTGCTGCTGCTTCTGTACTGCTGCTGCTGCTGTGGGCCCTGGTGGCTGACAGGTACAGTATGGTACAGCACTTTATTGCTACATTAACAAAGAAGAAAGTTGCATGCTTGTGTATGAGGGTGGAGTCTTGGCACAGAGGGGACGAACAGCTTTAGGGTTCCTTGGATGAGTATTTTAAAGGACTATGTTAATGCAAGTTGACTGCTGCTGCTAGGGCTTAATGTTGAATGTGGGTTGATTGGATGGCTTTAACCATTGAAACCAGGCAGACAGACTGTGCAGGGTGTGTGTGTGTGTGTGTGTGTGTGTGTGTGTGTGTGTGTCTGTGGCACAAGTTTTTCTGACACACATGTAGTGCCTCATTTCAATGTCCAGCTAATACAATCAGGATGACAGACATTGGTTTAATTGCATTAAGGAAATCTGTGCAAATCTAATTGTCCCCTAATTATGCTGTTAATATGTATTTCTCCCACTCATTTCCTCATCTGCAAATGATACTGATGAAAAAAATCATGCCTTGCTTCAACCAGTTTTGCTTGGTCATTTGTATGGGTGCGTGCACGCTAAGCTCTGTATCTGATTAAGTAATTTACTCTAGTTTGACTTTCCAGGCTCCCAGTGCATTGCACTTGTTGTTTGATCGATTATCAGATTTATGTGGTTGAATTATTCATAGATATGACTTCCATTGTCATCCATGGTCTCTTTTGGCTCTTTAGGAGGAGTTAAATTAGTGTGGCTGAAGTAAGTTGTAGTATTAAATGTGAATGTCTCTCCATGCAGGTGTACACTGTGAGGTGGACATCAACGAATGTGACAGCAATCCCTGCCAGAATGGCGCCATGTGTGAAGACGCTGCCAACTCCTATAGGTGTCACTGCCCCATGGCAGAGCCTGGCCAGGAGCCCTGGGGTGGGCTAGACTGTGACGTCCGCCTGATCGGCTGCCAACAGCACCAGTGTCAGCATGACGCAGGTTGTGTCCCCGTGCTGACCAATGATGGAGAGCACAGCTACACCTGCCTGTGTTTGCCCGGTTGGTCTGGAGAACGCTGCAACACCTCCACCACCTTCTCCTTCAACTCCCAGGGCTATGTCCACATGCAGCTTCCTGTTTCCCAAAACAGGACGAAACGAGAGACTAATCATGGGCTCCACATGCAACTCAGATTCAAGAGCACTCTGCCAGACATGGTGCTGTACTACCGCGGCAGCAGGGACCGCTTTCTGTCCTTGGAGCTTGTTGGAGGTTCCCTTCAGGCCAGGGTCAAGTTCGGGAAGCTACTGCAGGTCATTTATCCTGGCCCAGTCAACGACGGGGGATGGCACCAGGCCACTGTGACCATGGACGAGAGACTGGTTCTGGTTGTAAAAGGACCTGGCTGTGAGGAAGAGTGCCTGGTGAAAAATGAGGGCTACAACCATCTGATCTTTCTCCAGCCCAGCTCCTTTCAACAGCTATATATTGGAGGGGCACCGAAGGAATATTTAGCCCACACATCCAGTGGAAGCGGCTTCATCGGCTGCATGGAAGACCTTCAAGTTGATCACAAGCTGCTTTTGCCTCAGGACCTCATCAGAGAGGAGAACCAGGGCTTCGAATTAGGATGCAGCAAAAAAGATTGGTGTCAAGATGACCCATGCATGGAGCGTGGGCAGTGTGTGGACATGTGGGTTCGCCCCAGCTGTCAGTGTCATCGGCCATACTATGGAGAGAACTGTGAGAAAGGTAAGTTTACTTACAGTGTACCTTTTAGGTTGGCAGGAATGCAATGTATACTGCAAAAGCACGAGCTATAGGCCACTCGATAGATTGCTAGTAGACTAAGAACAGTTGGAATGCTTCTATGTGGAAATTCTTTTTTCATATGGCCAATACCCAACACAACCTTTGGTTTTTGAATTCCACTCAAAGTCAGGGTCCTGTTTTCAGGGAAGGTATAGAATCTTCAGTGTATGAATGAAATCTAATTCCCTCCCAATGATCACTCTGCAAAGACCTTGTCTAGACAAATCTGGATATATAAAAGCCTGAGCTTCTTTATCACTTCCACTATGTAAGTTGGCTCTTGCAGCTGTTTGGGGCTACTATAATGCCAAATTACAGTTTGATGCAAAAAACAAAACATGTAAATATTAGGCTTATTAGGCAGTATGTAATATTTTATACCTTCATACATTCCAAATGTCAACAGGGTAAACAAATGGTGAGTGTGCTACTTACTTTTGGCTCTTTAGAATAGTAAATACACAATAGAAACCCACAAAACTTTAAGAAAAGTAATACTCCCTTACCTATTTTCCTTATTAAACAAAGTAATACAACTGTACACCTTTTGAATTTTAACTTTCTCTCAGTCATGGGAGACTAGTGAGGCTTAATTTCCTCATTGGCTCATCATAAAAGATTGTTACCCGAGTCAAATTATGCCATGCTCAAATCATGTCTGATCAACTACAAATGATTTACACAGGAAATCTGGATCAAATGTTAAAAAAGCACTCCAGCAGATGAGTATTGCACTGTCATGAAGCTGAAGCACCACATAAACAATTAAGAATGGTAAAGGCTAAGCAAAGTTATTTAAAGTACTTTACATGAGATATAAAAATCAAATCAATGCAGCAGAGGCCAAGATATCCTGACATTTATTTCCTACAGTAAGAACCAAGCTCTAGAAGTACTGTCTCCTGCACTCTCCATTCTGCACTCCTCTTACCTAAACTTAACCAATCCAACCAATGAGGGTAAAAAGAACTAGCCACTCACAGAGTGAGCAGGGCGGGTCATTTCTTTGCTGTCCTTGGATTCACAAATTTGCTTTCTGGCCAATGCAGGAATTTCAAAATTTCTGTTAAAAAGCTGTACTGTTCAAGCCCAAGCAGGGACACACTTCAAGACTGATTTGTCTTGAAAATGCCCCTACATAGCCTCACCAGGCATGTAAGACTAGAAGATACTGACAATTTCGTGTTTTTCTACCCATCCTCAGAGTATCCATCCTGGACCTTTGGTCATGAGAACACCACCAGCTACATCGGTTTCAACATCTCAGAAAGCCATGGAGAAAACTTCACTATCTCCTTTATGATGCGCTCTCTCAAACACAGTGGTCTGCTCCTGCAGCTCCGTCGAGAGGAAACACCCTACCTGACAATCTATCTGAAGGAGGGCACTGTTGCTATTTACAGCCCGCACACTACATTGCTGTCAGAGGCCAAGTTTGTCACTGACGGCAACAACAATTTAGTGACTGTAAAGGTTCAATATGGCCATGTGGTCTTCCCTAAAGCAGGGTATCAGCGCGCCTTAGGGAACGTGAGTGTAGAGGCAGGGGATGTGGTGTATGTGGGTGGGCTCCCTGCAGGCATGAGCTTGAATTCTTGGGGTAGACACATCAAGGGCTGCCTGCAAGACATTCGGCTGGACAACAAGCATTTGATCACTGACGATCATCCAGGCAGGGTGGAGTCTTACCAGGCAAGCACAGTGGAGAATGTGTTGCCAGGATGCCACAGTGATGACACATGCAAGGTAAAAGAGAAATGTATAGTCTGCTGTTTGATTATCACTTTAAGTACAGAATAAACAGCAATTAGACAAAATGTACGATCAGGAAATGTAAAGAAAATCTGAGTTGACATTAGGTTTTGCTATGTTGCTGATCATTTAGTATGGGACTACAATTAAGAATCTTTAAATTTGATATTATTTTTATTATTTACCACCACAGCCAAATTATTTTTATACCATGGGTCCCATGCTAAACCCAAGTAATATTTCGGTCAGGGTTTTTTTTTACCTAAACTCTATACATTTTGGCATTGTACATTTCTGCAAACTGCGCACAGGTAACATTTGTACCTTTCATCATATCAATGTTTCTAAAGCGACGTGGTTCTCATTATGTGCATTAGAGCTGACTTACTCATAGTGAGTAGGAGGAGATGGTGGATAGAGTGAGACCTAGGTGAGATGGCTGCCAAGCTACAGACCTCTCTGCAAGACCAACAAACAACAAATCCAGTTAATTTAATGAGACTTCAGCGACATTTCCAATAGTGATTGTAGCATCACAACGTCTGTAGCGTCATTTTAAGCCAAAGTATGAGCTTTTTCTAACCAAAACCAGGTGTATTTTGTGCCTTGACATAACCACACATTTACCACACTGTTGTTGAAAAGTAAAGTTTAAACAATTTCACTTCATAATAACTTTCAAATGTTACATATCCAAAGTTTGCAGAAATGTACAATTTCAACATTTATTTTGGCAATTACATTTGCTAAACTACTGCTCAACTATCACGACAACTACCTATTACATCTCTACTATTTCAGCTTGTACTGTCTACTACTACTGCTTCTGCTACCACTACCACTACTATAGGCACTGCTACTGTAAAACTAACAAAGAAAAAGTTCGCATACATTCATGTGGAATCTGCATAGTTTGTTGCATTAGAAATAATTACATTTTAGGATGAGACTTTATAGTCTCTTTACTTTATCATGATGAGTTGTTCAGTAATGTCTTGAGTCACACTCAAGCAGGCCATGTTGTTACCATAGATACAGAAACACAGATACTGCTAGTAAACAAATACATAATTCTTGATTTCACTACAAAAGTGACTGTGACTCACTTAATTCTGAACTGAATTTCATTAAATGTGTTTTGTTCTAAACACCAGAAAGAGAACATGATAGGGGTTACTTGTTTGAATTAATTTCAGTTACTGAAGATAATCAGGACATCCAACATATCACAAGGTGGGTTTAGATTAACCCTCAAATCGTGCAAATTGAAATTGTGAATATAAAATAAGCCTAATGGAAACACGTCAATCTAAAAAAAAACCCAAACATTTATCACAAAAAAGCATGAGTTGGTATTTCAGATGATTCGAAAAAAACTGAAATGGAAACACTTTTTGGCTTTTCTAGCTCACATGATGCTATGGCAATGCCCTTGTCAGTAGGAACTGGCAGCCTCGGGCATGATGCAGCAGGTTCTACAAGAGGTGTTATTGCATTACATAAGTCTTCAAAAGAGTGGATCATCCAGAAGTTTTAAATCCACCATTCCTCTGTGAAATCGTGGACTATCACCTCCCAGAAATCCCTCAAACATGGCCACTCCCATGTATAAGGGGCTTTCCTTTCCATTATCGTGCGTATAGAACGCCTGTTGCCCTGGATTGTAAATAATGATGGCTAGTGTGGTGGCTGCAGTAGAGATAAAGCTGCTAATTTTGATCATCCATCACTATGCTTCTTTGAATGTTATTGCCAGAGGAGAAGTCACATAACTCAACTCAATGGAAACGCATTCATCTCACAATTGTGGTTTTTCATCGTTTGAAAAATAGAGCTGAAGTTTTGGTTAGATCTGTAATGGAAACCTGTCTACAGACTGACGAAACTGTCAAATTAATAACTGTAACACCGACCAATGCTAATTGTGTTAGTGCCAAGCAGTGCCATCTGATAGCTGGGCTGAACTGTTTTGCCTCAACTCTATTAACATTGGTCTGGCTATGAGTCTCTCAGATCTGTAAGTTAGCGCTCAATCCTCTCTGCAGCTTTTACCTGTGCCGCCGCATCAGGTGAGAGATTTTACAAGTAATCATCTATCCATCTGTGTTTGTCTGTGTGCAGGATCAGCCCTGTTTCAATGGTGGAGAGTGTCAGATTACCTGGAATGACTTCAGGTGCGACTGTCCCGTTAACTACTCTGGCCGGCTGTGCGAGACACGTCTGTGGTGTGTCGATAATCCTTGTTTTGACAGAGTGCGATGTGTGGACCTACAGGATGGTTATGAGTGTGAGTAATCCTTTGCAGTGATTATCGCTCTCTTTATCAAGGAGGGCCAAGTCAAGTCATGTCAGGTCAAGTTTATTTGTTCAGCTCTTAATTAGACTTGCAGCCTTGAAAAGTGTCTAAAGTGCCATTTAAGGACAACCGGCAAACTTTAGACCCTCACTGACATAAATGGGAAAACTCCTTAGTACAACTACATGACCCTAAAGAGCCTGACTGCAACAGATGCTGAGCAGAAAGATTATTCTATGAACCACCGAATACAGATATGAAGTTTATGGTTGATGCATTTACCAAGTAGCTGAAATCAAATTGGGAATATGAAGCAACACAGACACAGGGGAAATATGATACTGACAACAGATTTGAAAAATGAAAATCATTTTACTTGTTGCTTATTCTAGTGATCATGATCAGTGGGGCTTTAAACTCTGTCCTTAATTGGTGGTAGTAGATTTTGGACTCATTGCGGATGTGTTGTATGCATAATTTTAAAACACTGCTATTCAAACAATTTGTCAGTGATTCATTTTGGCATTCACATAAAGTTGATAAAAACAGATTAAAAGAAGAATAGACAAAGTCAGTAGCTGATGATTGCCTGACATTTACTTCCTATGATAGATCAAATTGCTACAATGCCTGTAATGCAGGTCAATACTTATGTTAGACCTCGCCTGGTCAACGCTCATGTTTTCTCATGTCCCTATTGTGTTAATGCTTTCAATAAAAAATACTAATCCCAAAACCCAAACGGAGAAATTACCCCTCTTCCCACTGCAAAGAGTTGCCAATTCAACTCTGCATATGGACCAAGTATGTGATTGTTGTGTCTAAGGTATGAGGTATGCAAAAGTCACATTTCAACTGCAACACATTTCACATTTTAACAATTCTCGTGGATTGTGAGAATTGACAAATTAAGATATTAAAATTAAAAATGAAACTTCACATCTGGCTTGTGTATGTAATAGGAGAGGTTACAATCAGTTTGCCACACTCAAACATTGTTCCAAATTTGTCTGCACTGAGTAAAAGAGTAAATGAATAAGTAAGAGATATAAAAAGGAAATTTTTACTGGCCTTCATGCTGTTTTCTATTGTTTAATAAGTTGTTTTCCAGCCTGCCCATGCTATTGACTATTATGTCACACCAGAAAAACAATACACACAGAAAGGCGAGCTCATCTGCTGCAGAGTCATGCACACAGCTACGCTCTATTGCCAATGGGAGAGGAGCCTATAGCCTATTTTTAGCAGTTTTACCCATGTTTAAAAAAATTGCGTACATGCACTAATTATGGTGCAAAAGGGGTATCGGACTTCAGTCAAAGCAGTCAAAGAAGTCAAAGCTCCTCCAGAGCCACAAAAGATATTATATACCATTTCCACAGCCTGAGTGGTACTCACCAAGACAAGTAAACTGATTCTGTGTTTAACATTAGTGTAGTGCCCCTGCAGCCTCTGTCTCATTCCTTGTGTTGTCAGTGTCAGAAGGTTGGGGAAATAAACACAGCTTTTATTAATTCCATTTGTTGCTGCTCCATTTGGTAATCCAGATGTGTGTGTTATGAATTTTCTGCTGACAATTTTTATTATTGACTTAAGTATGATCAGCTGTGTCAGCCAACTGGCTAACACATCTTTTGAGTGAACACCTGAGTAGGCCGTCTTAAGTGAGTCTGCCAAATAAACTGCCATAAAAGCAAGACTGATACACAATAAACACTTTACTGTTTTTATACCGATATAGTATGAGAAAAAATAGTGCTAAATAGCTATAGATAATAATGGATTCACTTTGAACAGCTGTTTAAGGTTGATCTGATGCTTGGCCTACTTTTGGAAAGTATAAGAGTTATGTACAACTGTACAACTCATGATTGTACAAAGCAACTCAAATAAGCCCATGCACAATAACTACACCAGTGTTTCTTTATACGGTTCGTATGATATCCCACAAAAATGCACACAACAGTTTGTATTATATCCTTCGAATTAGTGCAGGCAGAGTTATGTAATCAAGGGGATTAGTTTTAGGTCAGTAAAGTTACTGTGAAGAGGTTTAGGAAGGTAACATGGTGAAGACTAACCTTAAAATGACTCAGAGTTTAATCAAAGTTTACAAAGCTCCGAACACCTGTCTCCAAGGAAAAGTCCAATCCAACCTACCTCATCACAGACCTCTTGTGACTGCTTCCTTTTTTTGCTCCTGCTAGTGCAGTGATCATGTAATCACAGCCTTCCAAAATCTGTGGAATATGCCAGCATCATTCCAAAGTCTTCAAATACTGCCATCAGAGTGCCTTTGGCATTGATCCAGATGACAAAAGCTACCTTTTGTGTTCACTTAATATGCTGCTGGATGGCGTCAGGCCTGTAACGTAATATAAAGAGTGCGAGGGCCCTATACAGCAGGCGGGAGGGGAGGTGAATGAATCCAACACACCTAGGACTTTCATGTGGAAGTCCGGTGTTCGCCTCCCATCTGAATGTGATGGGTTTTTTTTCACACACCTTTCCATGTGCCTCCGTACCCTAATCCTAACCATCCATGCTAGTATGTGCTTTTGTTGACATCTTGGCGGTAGTTACCATGTGCTTTTGTTGTCTAAACATAACCATGCACAATGTAATCCCACCATGTGCTTTTGCTGACATCACGGTAGCGGCATCCCAGAATGTTAACAGTGGAGACAGAAGGATACATAGAGCATAACATGTAAACACAAAAGTTCACTGCAAAGAGGCAACATGTGACAACTTGAGATGAGAACGTGTTGGTTTGACTTGCAGAATGATTTGTCGATATTATTGTAGCTGATCAGATCAGAGTGATGGATGAGAGTAACAGCCTTCTACAGAAATGTAATGACTTGGGATGAGAACGTGTTGGATATGTACTGGCTCATGATCACATGGGATATGTACGAACTTGGAATGCAATACCTTTTGTAGGACAAAGTAAGAACAGTTATGAGGCTAGCCTAAATTACACATATCTGAACCTTATACCAAAGAGTACTGTGGTGACTTTTCTTAAGGGACAGCAGATCAGCAGGAGGTTTTCTGTCAATGCATCAGTCGTGTAACATCTACAAATGACTCTTAATGTCAAAGGTTTTAAATGAGCATGTAACTTGAACACAATTCTTGGATTCAGTAACGTTTCAAAAGTGCTCACATAATCTTCTCCTCCCACAGGTTTAACTGAAGCCATTTTTCAGGACAACGCCCTCCAGTATGTTGCCAACAGCTCCATGCTGAGCCCTGTAACCAACATCACCATGGATATACGGACACGGGACAAGAACGGGATCTTGTTTCGTGCTGAAAGCAGAGCTGAAGTCTTCTGCGTGGGTCTTCTCAACTCCTCCCTGCTGGTCAAACTGGACAGCGGGGCGAGTGCAGAGCTGATGGCCTTCACCAGTGACAGGGCTGTTGCAGACGGAGGGTGGCATCACATCCAGCTCACCATGGTCGATCCCACACAGTTAGTGTCCCGCTGGCGCCTAACTGTTGATGGGCAGAGAGTTGGTGGCAGCTACAGTGTTGGTGGCAACCTTAACTTCCTCAATGAAACCAAAATCTGGCTGGCTGAGAAATACACAGGATGTTTAGGGGAGGTGAGAGTAGCTGGAGTCTACCTGCCGCTCATAAATGTGCCAGACGCCCCTCAGATGAGCCGCTTCTCCAGACTGGGTGGGCATGAGCCAATCATTGGATGCCAAGGTGCTCCTATTTGTGATTCCCAGCCCTGCCTTAACCAGGGGGTGTGTCAGGACCAGTTTAATGAGTACAACTGCAGCTGCAGTGCAGGATGGGAGGGGGAGCTGTGTGAGATGGAGATAAATGAGTGTTCTTCAGTACCCTGTGTCTATGGTACATGTAAAGACCTTCTGGCAGACTACCAGTGTGACTGTGAGCCTGGATACACAGGGAAGGACTGTCAGGACGAGGTGGACAACTGTCTGGAGTTCCCCTGTGTGAATGGAGGAACCTGTGTGGACACAGTGGAAGTTCACACATGTTCATGTCCTCCTGGTTACATTGGCAAACGCTGCCAGTGAGTACAGTCATTTCTTGTCTTTCTACAGCACATTTTAGGTCATTTAGCTATTGCTCATATACAAAAATTACAGGACACAAAATCCCCCCAGAGATACAAAACTATTACAAAAAGAAAATAAAATACCAGAAGAGACACAAAACAATCACAAAGAGACTCAAAGGTCTTCAGAGAGACTCAAAGCAATCACAAAGAGACAAAAAACCCCAAAGAGACACAAAAGGCTTTCAAAGAAACACAAAAAACCCCAAAGAGACACAAAATGCCTACAAAGAGACACAAAATGCCTACAGAGACACAAAATGCCTACTAGGAAGCATAAAATAACTTTATAGAGACACAAACCACCCACAAAGAGACACAAAATACCTTTAGGCACAAAACAACCACATTTTATGCCTTTTAGCTTTTGCATATATACATAAGAACGGCCATACATGACCTTTTACCCCCACAGTGATCATGTGATTAAGCGGAAAATGGTTTTACTCAGTGATTTATTTTTTTGTGCAGTCCATTCACCGCAGTGATAGTGATCATTCTCTTTAAGAAATTGTTAATCTGAAAACGTTGACTAGTGCAGCTTTGAGATCACAATTCTTAATCCTAATTAAGGTGTCTTACAAAAAATTGTTATTTCTACAAAAAACTGTAGTATTTTATCTCAACACAAAAGATATAATTAAGTTATACCAGTACGTACTAAGTACTCACACCAACTCAAGTTTTAATGAAGACAGAAACCCAATCATTATCATATGACTGAGAGATTACATGTGCAATGCTTAGTTGCACCTTCACATTGCTTTTATGTCATTGGCCACCCGTGCCCTTTACCTGCATATGTCACTCAAATGAAAACTAAACAACCACAAAGGGACACACAAAGACGATGAAGAGACACAAAATGACCAAAAAGTACACAAAACTGCCACAAAGCGAAACATGACAACCACAAAGAAAAACAAAGTGACTACGCGTAGTCATAAAATTAGCATGGAGAGGAACAAAATGCTTTCATGAGACACAAAACTACAACAAAGAGCCGAAACATGCCCTCTAAGAGACCCACAAATAGACACAAAATGGCTTTAAAGAGACACAAAAATACAACAGAGACAAAAAAATGCCCCCTAAAAGACGTAAGCCAACTACAAAGAGACAAAATGTTTTCAAAGACATACAAAACTACCATAAAGAGACACAAATTTACAACAAAGAGCCCTTAAAGAGTTATAAAACTACCACAAAGAAATACAAAATGCCTTCAAAGAGACACAAAACAAACAAAAAAGACACAAAAGTACCATCAACAAAACAACATGATTACAAGGAGATGTTAAACAAAAAAGAAGCAAAACCACCATAACGTCTGTCTGTCTAGTTCCCCAGTAGAAGACTTAGTGATGCTTTTTGCATGTCTGTGTCTAGAGGACCATTATCCCATAATACTCTGTGTACATACATATTAGAGTGCAATAAGTATGTGTGTGTATGTGTTCAATAGATGGCGTTTCCCTCCAGTGGCTTGCGATGAAAACACGCCATGTCTTAATGGAGGGGTTTGTATTGGAGGTGACATTGGAGGCAACTGCACCTGCAAGCCAGGATACACCGGAGCCAGGTGAGAGCAGCACGCTGCACATTCCTCACCACACACACCTGGGGCTCAGGGGAAAGTGTGTCTGGACCATATCCAAGTGTAAAGGTCAGGAGAGTGTGTGAGCCGCTGCTCTGTCAGTCAGCATTGTGTTTAAACCCTTCTGATGTGTTTCAGGTGTGAGACAGAAATAGACGAGTGTCAGTCTAACCCCTGTCTCAACGGGGCCACCTGTCTGGACAGACTCAACCACTTCCAGTGTGTGTGTGTGCTGGGATTCAGCGGCACCCTGTGTGAGAGAAACGTGAGTGACAGACACATCTTTTCACTGACACTGGCTTTGACTTCATTCATTTTTACAGCACTCGTGCTAAATGAGACCCTGAATCTGAGTGATGGAGTAAAGATTAATGGCTTTAGATTAATGAAGCCTTTCGCTGCCACAGGAGCCATCATCTGCAAACAGAAAACAACAGAGAAACTGTGCATCAAAGTACAGTTTAAAACACATGAGAACCTCCCCATATTGGTAACATTTCAGGTTTTCTAAAATAGCAAAAGGTTGTACAAATTTCAACACATAAGGGAGATTTGTACACTTAAAAATTACTAAAATGAGTTCATAGTGTTGTAAAGTAAGTATTAATGCAAATACTCACAAACTACAGTAAAGAAAATGTAATACAAATTATGGGACATTGTTATGTAAGTCTGTGAGTACATATATATGGCTAATGGCTGGCCTGATGGCTTGTTACAAAATGAGTTCACTTGTTCATCATCTAGATGTTTGTCAAGATTCTCTGCAGGAAGCTGTCATACTGGAGGAGAATAAATCATACAAACTTAATGTGTTGACTATAGCTGATCTGTAAAACATGAGCAAATGATTTATTAACCATTAAAAAACCCATAGGGCAGCATGGTTTCGTTGTGGTTAGCACTGTTGCCTCACAGCAAGAGGGTCCCTGGTTCGAAACCCGGTTGGAGTGGGGTTCAGCCCTTTTGTGCAGAGTTTGCATGTTCTCCCCATGTCTGCGTGGGTTCTCTTCGGGGTCTCCGGCTTCCTCCCACAGTCCTAAGACATGCAGCTCAGGTTGATTGGTGACTCTAAATTGCCCTTAAGTGTGACTGAAAGCTTGTACAGTTGTCTGTCTATATATATGTGTCGGCCCTGCGATAGTCTTGCGACCTGTTCGGGGTGTACCCCGCCTTCCGCCTGATGGTAGCTGGGATAGGCTCCAGCCCCCCCGCGACCCTTATGAGGACAAGCGGTTACATAAATGAATGAATGAATGAATAAAAAACCCATTAGTTAAAACTGTGCCATGTTAAACTGGTAGCAGAGACAGTATGGTCACATATTCATGAAATTATGTCCTGTGTTTGTGCAGAAAGAGGAGCAGAAGGAGCGAGTCCCCTGGCTGGTGGTGACTATCCCCCTGACCACATTGTGTGTGTTACTGGCCATCCTGGTGGTGTTTTGCCTCATCATGACAGCACGGAAGAAGCGTCAGTCAGAGGGCACGTACAGCCCCAGCTCACAGGAGGTAGCTGGGGCCCGGCTAGAGATGGGCAGTGTCCTTAAAGTGCCCCCAGAGGAGAGGCTGATCTGAGGCCTGCAACCCCGCCTCACAGCCTCACAGCCACACATCCGGTGGCAGGGCCTTCCTGCCCTTTGAGGAAGTGATGGAGGATAAATCTGACTGATCCTCCACCTGGGAAAGTTACTGATGCTGGAGTCTCACAGATGGACAGGTTAAAACTGTTTCCTGATCACTCAGTCTGTCCTGCTGAGGAGAGGGGACCTGGATGGGCCCTTGGAAAATTGAGTCTTGTGGACAGTCTCAAGCTTGATTAACATGGGACCAGAGTCATGTGAGGAACACATGTACTAAAGAAAAACCCAAACACCTGTGCATATTAAGGAATGTATTCACACTGGCTGAAAACACTGAAACTCTCTGACACCCTCCACACAGTCATGAGTAATTCAAAATTTATGGTTTAGCAAAGCAAAACATTCAGACTTTTTGCATGGCAGGAGGAAGACACGTGTAAAGGGAGAAGAAGACGTGTGAAACCAATTCTGTCAAATGACAGAGTTTAGTTTGCATGAATATAAACTGCAAAATATTATCAGGGGTGCCCTTTTTTACCAACATACTCCACTCCTTACGCCAACATACAGAGACCTCCTATCATACATATATTATGAAAAGAGGTGTCTGTTTGATGTTTTTTTTTTTTTTTAGGAGACAGGCACTTATTAAAATTCTGGCTTTATCTTGTTAGAGGTCCCTTGCTGATCCTGCATGACTTAAACTCTTCTGCCATAATGCCAAAATTTTACCACCTGATTTCTGCTTTTGTCCTCTCGTACTGCAGTAAATCTCTCTGAAAATTGGAACCAGCAGTTTCAGTAGAGGAAGGAATTCGTTTTTGATTCAAACCTCATGTTCTCCTTTGCTGAATCAGAAATTCTGAATTGATACAATCTTGCTTTGAGCCCCAATGACTTCAGGTGTTCGATGTATTTGGAATCATTCTTCCAGTACCCTTCCATCATTTGTCTGTAGGCTTATTTCAACTTTTTTAAGCTGTTGCAGTTTGTTCATGACAAGATGCAAACAGTCAAATGATGGAACATGATCCCAGAATTGAATGGCCTTCATTTATGAAACTAATATGGGACGAAAAATGGGCGCACGGTCATTTCCATGCAAAGCTTGACATTTTTCAGTTTGGATATAAGTCGAGGTTACGATTAAATCTTGTGTGAAGTCTCAGCTCGCAAGTTTGAGTCAACGCGGAGTTGCAGCACAGCAGAGGAAATCTGACAGAGTTTAAGAATTGTCATTAGACCATATTCTGACTGACATTTATGTATTTGCAGCCACAAATTAATCACTTAAAAATGACCACAGCAGTAATTTCTTTCTATACTGCATTTTTCCAACTTCCTTTAATGACACTTTTCAGGCTGCCAAACAAAACCAGTCAGTTAAATTGGACCTGGGAAGTCAGCATTTCATATCTCCATGCCATAACCTCTTGGGGCAAGGCCTCTAAACTCAGAATATGGGGGTGGGATATGTAAACAACTGTTTGCAGCTGTCACGATTCATCAGAAGGTTTCATGACTCGAACAAACCATATTGTTAGATTTCTGTGCTCAGATCTGCCTGGTTTGTATGATAGATTGATTAATGAGGGTCACTGTGTGGATGGACATTACTGCAGCCTCTGCAGAAGTCAAACACTGTTGTGTCAGTATTTGCTGTATTATATTGTCGATGTGCACTGGCTAACTGCTCTGCTCATTCTTTGTCACTGTGTAAGTATGCTGTGAGTGTTTTATCCTGGTCTTTGTTTAGAATGTGCTGCAAAAGTTGAAGTCACTGTATTTTCCTTTTTGTAATGTTTTTAAAGGCAATGGTATATTTATTGAAGGTATCCTGTCGCTGTGATCTAAGCTGTCATATTAGCATTTGTGGGTATAGACTACATTCTTCAAATGTCAGAAAAAAGAGCATTTTGCAAAGAATGTCTAATTGAATTGTAGCTCATTTAAAGGCCTGGTGTGTAGGATTTAGTGGCATCTAGCAGGGAGGCTGCGGCATGCAGTTTACTGAAACATCTTCTGTGTGCCATGCGTGTTGAAGAATTACAATAGCAAATGCCAAAATGCATATTACCCTATTTAGAGCCACCATTTGATTTGTCTGTGCTGGGCTACCCTGAAAACAATATGGTGGGCTTTGTGGATGGGGAACCACTCATTTTGTTTCAATTAATCAATCAAATTATATTTATATAGCACATTTCAAAAGCAATTAAAAGTGCTTTACAGTTTGATTGAAAAAAACAAAAACAAGAACATACGAAATGCAGAAGTAAAAAAGTGGATCTTAAAAAATAGAATTAGTATAAACCACAAAATTGTGATAGTGAGACATTTGAAAAAGCATCTCTGATATGTAGTCAGGTTCAAGGCAATGCAATGCCTTATAAAATAATAAAACAATCAATTCAATGTGAAAACTAACAGGCAGATATAAACATCTCATCCTAAACTGGCTAAAAAACTGCAACTCATATTTTGAGGTGATTATATACTGATGAAAACTTAGTTATGAATATTATACATTTCTGCCAATATATGCCCCTAAACCCTACACGCTGAGCCTTTAAAGGAATAATTCAACAAATTTAGAATTCTGTTCATTAACTTTCTTTACCAGAGTGAGATGAGAAGGGTAAAAGTACTGAATACATGCTCAGGGGAAAAAGAAGAAAAAAATATGCCTATCAACACATTTAATGTTCACTGTCATATGTAACATGCTGGAACAGCCTCTTGGCTGACAGCAGCTGGGTGCAGTGACTGTGCACAGTGCTCATGGAGGTTACCAGATTTGGTTTCTGTCACATACAGAAATACTGGCCGGGTAGATGAAGTGTTGTTGACCTTTAAATACTTCTAGCACCAAATCCAAAAGTTCTAATTTTTTTCCATTTACAGTGTGTTAATTAGTGAGCAGGTGTTTCATTGTTTCCCCTTGTGTTCAGTCTTTATGCTAAGCTAGGCTAACCCCAGCTTCCATGCATGTAGATGCGTACGATATCTGTCAGAAAGAAAGCAAATAAGTGTATTCTGAACAATTTTGTCATATTAATCAGGATCAAGTCAGTGTTTTTAATCATAAGACTGCCCTAGATGTAAAGGAGATAGTTCTTCATTTGAGTTCAGAATTCTTCAACTTAGTGGTTAAACTTTAACGTCACTGTACTCACATTTGTACTCCAGGAAGTCCAGACACCCACTCGCCTTTCACTCTGTACTCACTAGAGCTTCTAACTTTGTTAAACCTCTCAACCAGGATGACTTTACAGGTAACCAAAGGTGCCGATGTGATATAAACTCAGACTGGCACACTTTACCAGTTTCATGATGATGGAAATAGAACATTTCGTGAAAGAGAAGTGAGAAGTGAGAAGTTACAGCTCATAAGAATAAGAATGATACAGGTCATTAAATATAAAATTAAATGTAACTTTAAAGGCATAATATGTAGGCTTTTCATCATGATCTGGCGTTGTTGGCAGGATTGGTGCCAATGGCCAACAACAATTACTTTATAGATTATAAAGTTTATCTTGACTGTATTTTTTCTGATCTACTTCAACTGACCCAATATTGTGTAAATGTAGCTAGATCTGTTAATGACCAAAAGTATGTGGATACCCCTGTTTTCAGTGTTTGGTCTAGGCACCTCATTTCCAACGCAAAGGATTCTGCTACAGCGTTCTTTTTTGCCCCATTCCTGTTTAAAGATGACAGTGCCCATTTGCACAAAGCCATCTCCACCAAGAAATGGTTTTCCAACTTTGGGGTGGAAGAACTTGACTGGCCTGCAAATAGCCCTTTCCTTAACCCTTATCCAACACCTCTGGGATGAACTGAAACATCCACTGTGAGCCTGACCTGATCACCCAAGATAATCGTTGGAACTCACCCAATGTTCTTGTGGCCAAATGGGAGCAAATCCTTGCAGCCAGGAGGAAACAGGGTGGAAAGCCTGAAAGCAGAGTAGTACAGGCTGTTATAGCAGCACATTAAAGCGTAGGATTTTTGAATGAGATACTCAGCAGTTAGAAATGGGTGTAATGTTCAAATGTCCACATATTTCTGGACATGAACTGTATACATATACATAACGGGCAACCAACAATTAAGTGACAATAGAAAAAATGGATACACACAACATTCAAACGTGACCTCCCAGCATACTGCTGAGGATGCAGGGTTGTTTCCATATCTAACGACTACCTGTAGTGTTTAACAATGCTCAGAAATAACTTAGAGCTCCTTTAAAACAACTGCAGGAACATTTGGGTGTATGCAGGATGAGATGAAAGTATGTGCCTTTATGTTCTTCTGCATTCATGACACACAAGAATACCATGGTCAGTTTTTATGCTACGTATTCAGACAGCTGAAAGCTTTTGTGTCGACTGCACTTTGAAAGGGGGGGTCACTGAAAGAGAGCTCACTGAGAGAAGTGTTCAGGGACGCAGCGCTGCTCAAATATTTAAATGTCAGAAACACTATGGTTTTGTTCAGACATACAGTGTTAAAAAGCGAGATGTACATAGACAGGACGGATAAGTATCCCTGCTGTGTACAGAAGGGTAGTTACTTTACACTGGAGTTGTTTTCACTAAAGCTGTACTGTGTACAGCACACTGCAGAGCAGAACATCAGGGGTTCTTTTCCAATAAACAGGATTCAGTTTGTGGGTGATACTAATGGGTCAACCCAGGACTTGTACTGCAATTCACTCACTACATACCCCTCTTTTTAATATCTCAATTTTTAAATAAAATTCTTTATTTGTACTCAGAACACTTGTCTGTATGAGGAGGATTGTTTATAATCATTTTGAGCAGATAGGGGAAATGACGCTGTAATTGGAATCAAAGTTGGCAAATGTGTCAAACACTGTTCAAGGAAAAATAAAACATTTAGTTTTGTAAAAACTCACTGATTTTCTTATTATAATTTTGCACTTAAAAACTTAAACAAGGTACAAAATTTTATAAATTGTGCTGGTGTTCCCAGTAACCCTCTGAAAACTGAGCAAGTTGGCTTGCTTTCTTTCAAAAACATTGGAAGAAGGCAATGAGCAATTAAAGAGGAAACAACCCATAAAAAAGATTTTTTCTCTAAATAACAAGAAAATTGCCTGAAAATTGCACACACACAAAGGCAAATAAATTACCTTAGAAAAGTGCCTAAGGAGTTAGGGTTAGGGTTTATATATGTCATACTGATAACTAAAATAATAATAGGTTTTTTCCCTAGCTTTTTTAAAAAATAATGCTCTAAATTCACTTATTTCTTGCCATTTGTGGAGCATTTATGTACAAGTTGCTCATGGCCTTTTCCCCCATATTTTGAAAGAAATGGCACAAAATTCCTCAGGGTTCAAAGGTTTAAATACTTACGAAAGGGGTCGGAAAGCAGCACATGAAAAGTGGAGACTCTTCTGGTTTCAGAGGGTTATTATAATAATCAGAGATCAACTGAATGAAACAAATTCTCTTGTATCTGCAGTTTAGAATCCACCTTCCAAAAATATCTGTCATTCCCAATTTCTTGTGGTATGTGATCATGTCTATGTTCATGCATCTTCAAAATAAATAGAGTAAAAAGGCTGCAATGAAACATAATGTCTAAACTGTTGGAGAGTTATACAAAACACTGTATTTTGGCTCAATTTACCAAGGGGGGTTGATATACACAAAATGTCTAATTTGCAAATAATACTGTGTCTGATGGAGATTTCATTTTGTTTTCACTTGGGAAAACAAAACAAGTTTATCATTTATATAAAGGTCATAGATGCAACATTCTATTTAGACAAAAAAATCCTCCATCCATCAAGGGGAAATGAATATTTGTACAGCCATATCTATGGTTTTGCATGTATTTGCTTAAAGTGAAATATATTGTTTCACAAAGAGAAAGCAATATATGATTTACCAATAACAAGTACTCAAAAAAGACTGCTAAAAAAATCAGATTAATTGAATCTTTTTTTTTCACTTTTCACAGCTGCTCTCTCTCTCTCTCTCTCTCTCTCTCTCTCTCTCTCTCTCTCTCTCTCTCTCTTTGAAGCTATAATGGTGCATTCCTTTGTGTCTCTGAGCAGCTCCCTCCCAGGCCCACTGCTGACTTGGTCAGTACTTCTCCTCCCTAATGATGGCAAGTGAAGCAGGACAAGCATCCTCCTCCTCCTCCTCCTCCCTGATCCCTCAGTGTGGGGGCAGAGAAGCCAGGAATGCTTGCATGAAACCCTGAGATCATCCTACTACTCTACAGGAAGTGAGAAAAGGCTAAAGAAACACATACATTTATCAGCCTCAATGGAAACGTTCTGCCATTATTGAAATATCTGAAGCTGGGAAATGATGTAACACGAAGATCACAACCTGGACATTGTTTGTTGGAAGACAGCCAGTTGTTTTAAATGTGAGTACCACTTACTAAATTCCTATCACCTCCATTGTGTTGAGGTGGAGGAGGGATCTTAGAGACAAATATATGACATCAGCAAAAATAAAAATATCCACATGGCTATACCTTTTCCTCAACAATATGTTTTGTAATTACGGTGAACCAACCTTTCGAACCAAATTGCTGACTCACAGTCTTTGTAACTTTGTCTTTGTTGCACTTTTTAAATTCTGCCTTTTTCGACTCAGTGGGTCTACTCTAGTCCAGCTCCATCATCACTAACTGAGACACAGGAGGTGACACACTGAATGGTAATACTGAAAACTAAAAGCAAGGGTGTAAAGTAATGAAGTAATAATATTGTATGACCTACATTTACCAGACTATATTTCCCCTAAGCACTGTAGCTACTTACTACAAAATAGGGAAATGAAGGGGAGATGAAGGGATGATTTAAGGAATGGGAGAGAGGGATGTTTTATTGTTCTTAGGCCTTCCTTTATTTTATTTCTATCTGTCCATATTTTATTGTTTTTGGCATATCTGTTCTTGCTATTTGCTGTCTGTTGTGTTTGTTATTATTTATTATTTGACTGCTTGGATTATTGTGCAGTATTTGCACTTATTCAAATGTGCCTATTTTAATTTATTCTCTTGTTTTACTGTAAAGTACTTTCTGATGATGAACCACCTCCAGATGTGCTCTGGCTGATCCAATTACAATCTGATTTTAGTGTGTTCTACCTGCAGTAACACAGATCCAGATAAGATACTTTTTACTTCATTTGCATCCACTTTTTCTGTAATGAGTTTCATGCAATTAATTTTGTCATTTTTAAGTACAACGGTACTTTATACCAGTAATGCGTTGAAAGATGAGCTTTGTAGTATTCTATTTCTTTCTGTCTGTCAACAAAATCCCAAAAACAGACCAAATACAACAATAAATGCATCTACTAACTAGTATTGTGTGTGTCACAAAGCCTGACAAATATTTTCCTTTGTGCCACAGAGTTCCAGTGTTGGCCAAAAACTATTAAAAACACACCAACTGGGTGACATGTTCCTTCATGAACACACGCTGCAGTTTATTTTGATTCAGTCCCACACACACTGTCCTGCTGCCATGCATACTCACCAGAGCACCAAATGTGGATTTCTCTGCTCCTGAAAATAGTCTCTAACAAACTCACTACTAACCTGTTTGAGCAACATTTGTTAAAAACCTTTTAAGTCTGTGTAATGAGTTTGTCACACCACAGAAAATGTGGCATTAACCCCCCAGCCAAATCTAAATGATTAAAAAAATGTCAATTGTATAATAGTAGCTTTGAGAAATCATAAAAAAGAGCAATATTTTCTGCACTGAGATGCTGGGTGTGTGTCTGCTGTAGGAGCTGAAACAGAGATTAAGCCACTATGAAATGATGGCCATTAATCAGGAGATAAGGAACATACCAACATGTTCTCATCCCAACTCGTCACATGTTGCACCTGTCAGTGGATTTCCGCGTCTACATGTTACATATTAGGTTTCTTTCTGCGTGTGTTGTTAACGCTCTGGGATGCGCATGTGGTGATGTCAACAAATGCGCAACAGCACGTGGTTATGTGTAGGTAACAACAGCACAGATGGTAAGGTTTAGGGGACGGAGGCACATAGCAAGGTTTAGAAAACAACATAACATTCAAACAGGAAGTAAACACTGGACTCCCACATCTAAGAATTATAACCTGGCGCCATCCTAAAGCATTTTAAGCGCATGCGACAGGTTCCACCTGGCTTTGTTCTCAAGGGATGCTGCCTGTGCACATATTGGGTGGATGCGTTGGTGCTGTCGGTCCTCCACTAGCGTATAATAACACAGTGCCCAGTCTTGGCCAGCCATATTCCCATCTGGTGGCGTTCCATGCACTCGCAAAAGGTTTCTTCCTTTGTGTTTAACATAGGGGTCTATGGCTGCTTTAACACAGATATGGCGTTATAGGGCTGCGACAATGTTGCCCCTTTACACTGCCCCTGCACTTTTACAGAAAACCAACCCACGGCGACATCATTCTGCTCCTGTGTGTAATTACACACTGCATCACAGCATCCTGTGATCAAAGGAGGCATGGCGTTTACTACACAAGTGTCCGTCTTTAGCATAACATGTAATATATGCATTGGCAACACTTTCTAAACAATAAAAACATGTTTATCACAATCATTTAGCTTCTTAGCAGCGGATCTGGTCCTCTGCTCAAAGGGTAAAGAGCTCCTGAATCTCACTGTTTTCTCAGTTTGTGGACATTTACGGCTGCTGTTATTCTTTGAATAAGCTGCTACAGTATGTCAAAAACTGTTTTTAAAACCTCCTGCAGTGGGTTCACATACATTAACACACTGTCAAAACGTCACACTTGCTCCGCCAATGGTCACATCATTCCAGCTGTTTCTGCCACAGGTTTCTGCCTCAGAGGCGGGACCACTCCGTCCCCCCTCTCTGTAATCGGACGTTACATAGAGAAGGGTGAAGCAGCATAATGGTTTGATATTCCCACCTTGAGCAGGCAGTGTAGATGTAAAAGCAGCTTATGATTTACTCGCTGCTGGAGCCAGCTTCAAGTGGCCATCAGCCTCTGTTTGTTTGGGAGTGCACGGTGTAACTCGGGTTTAAAATCATTATTAGATCAACTTACAATTTGCTGTCACCACACGAGAATGTCAGGCCTGTCCTACACGTCCTTTGGACACTTTGACATATATTGACATTTTGCTATACAAATAAACTTCATTATAGTGTCTCCCTCCCTGGCCCTCAGAGAAGGGTGCACGGTGCACCCTCCCAGCCTGCCCCTCCACCCCCACCCTCATGCACCTCCTCCACCCATCTTCCCCTCGCTCTCCCTGACTGGATGGCTGGCTGGCAAGTGACAGGACTGACAGACGAGGCCTGTTCCTGGGTTAGTATCATGTCGGCAGGGAGCGAAGCCTCCCGGAGGTGTCAGCCATCATAGTGCCAGCTCCAGGTCTAATGAGGGAGACTGCCGCCTCGGCATTCCCTCCACGGTGTCAGGAATCGGCCGACAAATCAGCGGTGCATCACGGGCCCAGCACAAATGATATGTTGACAAATGCAGATATTTCACTTTTAATTGACACTAAGAGACAGAGATGATCCAGCTGCCAGGGCTTCTGAGGAGACAAGGACAAGACAAGATGGGAGGGAGGTATGGAGAGGGAGAAAGAGAGCAGGGATGGGGGAAAAGGGGGGGTTAAAACAGTGTTAGAGAAGAGAAGATAATGGAATGGGCCTTGGAAGATGTTTAATATTTGCGCAGGGTGTCATTTTTTCTGTGTGTTATGGTTGAGGGGGAGAATAAAGGGGGGTTGAGATTAGAGGTGTGTGTTTCTGAGACTTGTCAGTGCTGACAGCCGCTGTATTATATGGCAGCCTCACAGCCTACTGACTCCTCTAAACCCTAACAACATTGCCTATTCATTTAGCCAGGTGGGCTTTCTCTGTAAAGTCCCCTATCCCAACTCCTCCTAACAAAGGCTTGATCAGGGAACACATGATATTCTGCTGTATTCACTATTATTGTCTGCTGGCTGATTATTTTGGAGGATATGAAGGCCTCTCTTTAATAATTTACACCACTGTTCATAAAAGACAATTCGCAAACACTGAGTTCTTATTTTGAGGACTATGATGAAGTTTTTAATATGGTTTCATGCATTTAAGATAATATAAAGAGATCCATACATTTTCAAACAATACTACAAACACAGATAACTTGTTTACCCAGATTTTAGACTTTTACATGTACAGCTAAATTAATAGATTATTGGTAAAGCATATCTTATGTATTTTAAATCAAAGAAATCACAGTACAGTCTATATCTTGCACTCTTTGAGAAACACTTTGCAACAATTTCATTTAAAAATTGACACTTTTACAAACTGTGGGATTCAAGGGGATATATTGGCAGTACGGAGTATCATATATTAATTACATTTTCTTTAGAAAATAAGAATCATTGTGTTTTTGTTACCTTAGGATGAGTCAATTATATCTACATATAGGGAGCAGGTTCTACTGTATGGCCCAACACATTCTCAGCCCAGGCTGTCACATGTTGCAGCTTTGCAGTGGACTTTTGCGTTTACATAGTATGTTTTGGGTATCCCTCTGTGTCTGCTCTTTAAATTTCGAGATCTTGCTATGTGGTCATGGCTGTGCACATAAACAGCACATAAAAGCCTAAGTGAGGAAAGAGGACAAGGTGAGAGTGATTTTCAGAAAGTTTACAAAAGTCTCACCTGCAGAACAAACATGGCCAATAGTACCAGACATAACACACTGAGACTGTCAGATGGGTAATGGTAAACTTAGAAAGCCTGAAGCAATCAAAAAAAAATTCAATTAACCAAACAAATGAGCTTTACTTTTGATTAAAAGGCATCGACAGAATCAGACATCCAATATCTGCTATTGCAGAGGAAGGGGGGGCAATAGGTAAAGGCTCTGCAACCTGCTTTTTTCTTCATCACATATTGTCACTTTGCAGTGGACTTTCACATCTACATATTACGTTCCAGGTATCCTTCTGTGTTTGCTGTTGATGTTCCAAGATGCCGCTACCATGATGTCAACAAATGCACATGGTGGGATTAATCTGCATGTGGTTATGATTACCCATCAAAAGCACATGACAACCAATGACGGGACGTCAACAAACACACATGATGGCACAGATGGTAAAGGATTAGGCAAAAGAGGAACATGGTAAGGTGTAGAAAAAGAACACCATATTCAGACGGGAAGTGAACACCAGTCTTAAGCTTTAAAGTCCAGGATTCATTGGATCCATACACCACCCCACCTCTGCACCCATAGGGATCTTCATGCTCCTTATATAACTTTGTTACTGGCAGCATTTGAACCTGACGCCATCCTTTGCATTTCAAGTGCACATGACGTGTTCTGTCTGGTCATGTTCTCAACTGACGCTGCCCGTCCGCATATCATGCTGCTGTGGTAGGTGCCATCCAGCCATCTGCCACCGTACAATAAAACTGCAATAGGGTCTGTCACACTACGTTCTCATCAGATGCCGTTCAGCAGTGTATCATGTGAAAGTGAATGTGGCTTTTGGTATTGGTATCTTACACTGAAAGCACTGCAAAAGCTGCAGTATTTGATGACATGAGAACAGGCTGGGTCAGGATGTAGTGCAGGCCTTCCTCTCATTGGAAGGTTAGCGATTTGATTCCCAGCTCATCCAGTCCGCACGTTAAAGTATTTCCTGGGCAAGATACTAAACCTCAGATTGCTCCGAATGGCTGAACCATCAGTGTGTGCGTATGAATGATTAAAAAGCTGAGTAGCAGGTTTCACATACGGTGGCATCGTATACCAGTGTGTGAATGTGTGTGTCAGATGTCAGATGTCTCCCAGTCGGTCATGAAATCTCTGAACGATGTTATGCTTCAGTGATTCCTAGGAGGGAAAATAAATAAATAAATGACACATGGCAAATACGGATCGCACAGTGACTATTTTTTAGCTGGCAGCTAAGATGGCAATTTTAATCACTCTAATTGATGCTAAGTTTACACTCATCTGCAATTTCTGAATATTTCTGCTACTAATATAGGTATATTGGCCAGGTGCTTTGCTATGTTTATTTACTGAAGCTCCAACCTCTATAGCTAGCTAAATCCATTTTCCATCTCAGTATCATCATTATTATGGTATCATTTGTCATTTCAGTACTGCACCTATACACATTATCACATTATCACCTATCACATTATATGATGATATAATCAAAACTGCAAAGTTGTAAATGTGTTATGTCTTATCATGCAAGCTAGTTATCTACAGTATTTACTTATGGTCTGCTAGCAACTTATTATACTGCATATATTTATAAAGGGATTTGCAAATGAGTTACTGGAAGATTATATTGTAAAGCAGTCATTCACAAAGACTGTATAGGGACCCACTGATAGGTCGCAGGAGATGTCATTTGGGTCACCAAATCAATTTGCATTATTTCTTCCATAACTTTCAGGTAAAAAATGACAGCCTGCCATGTTAACTCATCTGTATAATTTTTTTGTGTATATTGTTTTACTGATGCAAGGAAATAAAAACAACAACAGTTATTTTCATCTGAATTACTTTATTTGTTTTCAGGAAGTATTTAATATGTGTATGTTATCAATAACATCCACAAAAAACGAAAGTGTGATTTATCAATCATAGAAAAAATAGTGAAGAATATTCATTTTGGTTATCTCATAGTTTATGGATACAGGTTATTGAAAAAAATTTGGGTAATGCTGATCTAATGTTACTTGGATCATATAATGGATGACGTTAGACAGCTAATGATCTTTGGTTGTCTATTAGCATTGTATAATTTACTTGTTGGCTAATACTTATGCTACGTGCCACATATAACAATGTATATCCATAATGTCATATCTATAACGTACCAAGTTTTCCTAAATCGAACATATGTAATCATGCATGCTAAGACACTTGGACTCTCCGCTTTAAAATAATTAAACACTGCTTTAATATTAATCTCTGCTCTCTCTAGATGTGGTTGGGGCAGAAGACAGCTCCCGGGCCAATAACTGGACAAAAGTCCAGGCTGCTACCTTGGCATGAGGCGACAGACCCTGTCAAACAGTCATTATATTTACGATAATTTCAACTTAATTGCAAGATGTTAACTTAACCTTATTAGCATGCATAATGCTACCATAGCCTGTTGGCAAAGCGTGCTGGCTGACACTATTATAGCCCGTTAGCTCATGATGCTAGAGACACAGAAATTGCGTAACTATATGCACATTTCATACAATTCTATTACTATCTGAGCAAACCTCACAACTTAGGAAAACTAAGTAAACCTGTATAATGTTTCACTTACACTTCACGCATCATCACCACCGTTCACGATGAAAGGCAGCCTGTCTGTCGCTCTGGTAGGCTTTAGTGCACTAGAACAAACAGAGTACTGACAACGGAAGTTCAAAATGCTTGGGTGTCATGTGACTCGTGGAGGCTTCCAATAGTTCCCAGAAGAGTCTGGTGGGCCATTTGAATCAGGCCCCCAGGAAGTGCACCACCCTCTGAAGCAAAATTTACATAGTGGCCGAAAGTGGAACTACAGCATCACGTGATGCGCACTGGCCCAGAATGACTTTTTCCTATTTGTTAACATTGGGAAAGAGACCTCCTTAAATCACTGGATAATTTTTTTTTGAGACATGTTGACTTTTCAGAACGCATTTTTTTATAGCCATTATAAAAAAAAAAAAAATAATAAGTCCTAAAGACGTAAAATGCACTATTTTCTGAATCAAGATTTGGAATTCGGTGTTTCTCCAGACATAAAATGAATGCGCATTGGATCCGTGGGACTCTACCGTGAGAACATGCATGTAACTCTAAGGGTTTCTGACACAGCACAGGCTTTGTACTGAACACCAGTTCCATGGTGGTGGAAAAAGGGTATGAGTGGGTTGGTAAACAATGTAAGTAGCACTAATAATAGAAGTGCCAAAAAGGCTTTACATGAAGGACCATCTGTCACAGCCCTGACATTTTCTAGTTCTTTTTTCTTTGCCTGTGTTTTTTTCCTGTCTTCTGTTCTTTCCCCTCCCGTTGTTCCCTTTACTCTATGTGTGTGTGTGTGTGTGTGTGTGTGGAGGCGTGGCCACCTTTCCCACGTTGGACCCAGAGGAGCACACCTGTTTCGCATCTCACTGCAATCAAGGCTGCTTCATATACCTGGTCTTCCCACCACTCCAGTGCCAGATTGTTCTGCTTACTAGTGGTAATCACTGGCCTCAGCTATCAGCTAACTCTCGTGTTTATGCTTGTAGTGGGTTTTGACTTTAGTGTTTTTTGCTCTTTGTGACTCTTTTCCTTCAGACTCATCATTGCTTCTCTACTTCTCCAGATTGCTCCTTGTGTGCTCCCTGCTGTTCCTCCCTCCATTCATTACCTCCACCTGTTCCTGCTGGCTCATTCCTGGACTCAAGATCCCTGTTTCCCCTCTGTGCCATTTGTGTCCACTCCACCTCATAGCTTTGTTTGTGTGGTAAATAAAGTGTTTAAACTGCTTAGACCCAGGCTTCCGGCTTTTTTGGATCCAGCTAAATCTCAAATCTGAGATGAGTTCAATTTACTATCAAAATTGGTGTCTAAATTGAAATAAACTTACAGGTTAAAGCATGACCTCCACCTAGTTAAGAAGCTCGGGCAACATGGACATTGGTGTACAGTCAGGTGATAAAGCTTAATTTTAAAATAAGAAAACATTTGGTTTCAGCCATATTTCCCATGAATCAATCATATTCAGGCCACTCTACAGATTGAAATATTTTATAGGCAAGGCATTGGTGGCCAGTGATCTGAAATTTATTAAAGCAAATATCAGGGTCTTGTTGGGATTTTTCACAGGTCGTTCTCACTCCGAACACGTCACACAGTGACGCTTGGTCAGTGATCTGCCACGTAGGAGTGTGGCACCAAAAGCCACCTTGAGCATCCACATACAATGCGCATGGATGCATCAGATGATCATGCGGCTGGATGGAACTGGTCATGTGCACCCTTTACAGCTGAAGGAAAGCGTAGCGTAATAATACTGCTGGTTACCATGTAATATATGGAGTACATATACACTTATAGGGCGTATGGGTGGGGAGGTGGATGGATCCCACAAAAAAACAACTTTAGGCAGGATTTGGTGCTTAATCCTAACCGTCCTGACAATCTAAGCATCATCACCACCATGTGCATTTGCTGAAATCACAGCAGCATAAACAGCTGACCCACAAGGATACCAAAAACATCATAAGTTGACGCGGAAAGTCACTGAGCAAGTGTCACCATGTGAAATCTTCAGAGTAAGAACATGTTGCTTTTCATTAGTAGGCTGATCTGTAGCAGCAGATGACGTATTAATTAGAACAAGATTCTTTATATTATTAGTAGTAATTAATGTTGGTGGCTGCAGTGTGGGGACACAGTTGTGGTTACCTCACATATATTGTTTTGTAGGACTTTATCGGGTGCTTTGTGGGACACTTCACTACGACCACTGATAGGGATGATGGTCAGGTTTTTGTGACATCTTCACATATTAAGGGAAAGAGCATTAATTGATAGTTTATTAATTATTCATAGGTAGGCGAGGGCGACAGTCTCAGTGTTATATACCAGTCCAAGTCTGCCAGTGTGTAGGCCTACTGTGAAGGTGTCCGATGTACGATATAAACCAAGCCAGTGGACTCCAAATCCACAGACTGCACACAAAGCAGGCTCTCTAATCACATGCGAGCTGCCAAGATGCAAGCTGTCTCTAAGATGCTTAAAACTAAAACACAGTACACTAAACTGCTTTATTCCTGTAGCTATTGAAAGGTTAAATCTCGACAAGCACACTTGCTCTTTATCTTTCGAAAAGCTGCACTTTGTTTGGCTTTATATTGAGCCAATGACTTAGCCCTCCGTTGTTACCCATGCTGGCCATGTGGGTCAATAACTTGGTCCACCACTTTGGTCCAGACTGAAATGTCCTGACAAATATTTTCTTGGAGATTATCATGAAATTCGGTTTAGGAACTTGTGGATTTTTGGACTTGTGCCCAAATACCAGGTCTGAGTCTTTTACTCAATAGACTAAGCTGGAGGTGAAAGAAGGTAGAACATCTTAGGAGTACTTATTGAAACCCACTGACAAACATCCTCTTCTGGGGCAGAATTCTTAAATTTGTGAGACTTTTTAATTTACAAATGAGGAACACAAGGTTCAGACCGACAATGAAGAAAATAATAAATCGCATATTGCACTTCCAAAGTCGGGGGACTCACTGATTTTTGGCTGCTAGAAAAAAATGGATCCTATATTTCCTATCATGCAAACAACAGCATCTCCTCATGAGACCCTCCATGCCTGATGAAGACCAACATCTTTCTAACTCCACTGAAATTCTGGGGGTATCCAGAATCTACTTAATTCTTGAATTTGTAAATGACTTAATTAACATTTATTGACAGGATTATTAACAACTGTGTGCCATTTGACAGTGATTTTTTTTGTGATAAAAAAGCAAATTAGTATACTTTCAATTTGCATTTAATTTTTGCACGTGTTTACCTCCACATGCTATGTACTACTTGTATATACAGTATATATATATGTATTGTATACATATGATATATATGTATAATATATATATATATATATATATATATATATATATATACACACACATACATACATACATATTATATATATATATATACATACATACATATTATATATATATACATATATATTTATATATATATAAATGTATATATGACATCACACCCCTGCACCTTTTTAACTTGTGTTAATTGGCTTGATTTCTTAAAAAATGCATGAAAATTAGCAAGACAGGAAAAAGACAAAACAAATGGAAAAACACACACACACACACACACACACACACACACACACACACAAACACACACACACAAACAAGGAAATTACCTAAAAAGAAAAAACAAACAAACAAAAAAAAAAAGCAATTATGTGAAGTAATTTAAAATATAGAACTATGGTAATTATAAATACAGATTAGTTTTGTTTGTTTTTTTCATTTCTAAATTACACTTTTTTTTTATTTTCAGGACACTTCATGCCAAGTTGCTCATTGCTGTTCTTCCCATATTTTCAAAATAAATAAAACCAATGTGTTTTGGGTTCAAATGTTGACATTCTTGTGAAAGGCATCTGAATGAAGTACAAGGAAAGTGATATCAATCCAAGCTTTGAAAGGTTAACTTGAGTGTCGGAAGTACCTTCAGAAATGTCTTCCTCTTGTAAAACACCAAGATTAGTGTTAGTGATAACAGGAATGTTTGATGAGGCTTTGGGTGCCTTCTTTTATCTCCTTCCGCTCTCGCACTTGTAGTCCCCTGTCTAGCAGTTCCCCTTATGACCACCAGAGAGCAGACAAAAGCCACAGCTGTGACTGAGCACTGACAGGCAGAGGAAAAACATCCAACTTTCAAAGTGTTTATTTCACATCCTTGGGCTTTGCTCATCAGATCAGTTTAAATAACTAGCCCTCCAAGCTTCCACATCTCTCTCATGAATAAAGCTGTGGCCCTTAGTGGTGCCTGCACTGTCTCTTGGCAACGCTACACTGCTCTCTGAGGCTTAATACACAGTCACTCACGCAGACACACATAAAAAACCCACAAGCGCACACACGGCACGGGTAATAGTTGCGGGTCACAACAGAAACATCATTAGATATCCAACTGTCAGCCACTTTCTTGGATTCTAAATTGGACGAGTGGGTGAGAGTGATACAGCACAGCCGAATAATGACTCAATTGCATATTGTCTGATCTGTTAAAAAAAAACTGGTGTCTTCTCACCTTTAAGTGTCTGCTGGAAGTGAAGGCAGACAGACTTAAAATACCGCAGGCATCAAGTCGACACCGGGCTGAATCGCTTGACTCAAGGGGGGGCGCTGAGGGCCCACTTTCTCACGGAAGTAAGAGTTTAAGAGAGTAAGTTTCACACGAAGGCAAGACAGAGTATTTACTCTGCTGATGAATTTGTGGTTAATTGTGAGTGTTGGTGTGTATGACTATGTGGGGGGAATGTTAATGTGTACCCTTGGGTAGGGCTGATAGAGAGGGAGACATCCCTCATTAAAGTAATTAGACCTGCAGGAGAGGATCCCCCGGCCCAGGAATAGATATGCACACGATATGCACACCACATGCACACACACACACACACACAAACACACACACACACACACACACACACACACACACACACTGTGAGGACCTCTCTCACACTGTACACACCAAGGCATGCATGCATCCACACAAAAACACCAATGCATGCATGTACCTACTAAACTACACACACACACAACCTAATCTAGTTCTAAGTTTAAAAATGTATCTCTACCTCAGACCCTCACGCAAATCATTTGATAAACATAAAAGTAGCTTTTGGAGTAAAGAATATCAAAAATTAAACACATTAAATGCAACCTGATCTCAGTTATCAAACTATTGTAATTTAATTACTATTTACGACAACTATTGCACGTCTGTCTGTCCTGGAAGAGGGATCTCTCCTAAGCCGCTCTTCCTGAGGTATCTTCCATTTTTTCCCTCCGTTGCAGGTTTTTTTTTTTTTTGAGAGTTTTTCTTTAGGTGATGAGAGAGACAGAGGGATGACTTATGCTGTTAAGCCCTCTGAGGCAAACTCTGTTTTGTGATAAAGGACTTCACTTGACAGAAATATGTAAAATGACCACAACCTCTTAACACCACATTGCATAGTGGTGCCATTTACTGTGTTAAATTTAGCACCATGGAAATAATGTCTTTGGGAAGTCTATTATAAACAGGTGCAGTTTTAATTCATCAAAGTGGATTTTTAGTTCCCAATGGAACACAAACAGTGGTCTCCTGGGTGAAAGTCCTGTGTTTGTTTGATCCATCCATCTACCTGTGACGGTGGGGTAGAGGGATGGATCAAACAATGATGACTTTGCCTATGCTGGCTTTATTATAGGCCTTGTCTCAGGAATTTGTGTGTCCACCATGAAACAGGTTCCTAATTGACTATCCATTGTTTTTTTTTTTGTTTGTTTTTGTTTTTTTTGTGGGGCCCACACCTAGTTAGAACACATTATGTATCATTATACAACATATAGGCTTCATTACATGGCAACGAACACAGGGACGTCAACAAACGAACATGCTGGCACTAATGATTAGGATTAGGCGAAGGAGGGAATTTTAATTTCAATTTCAATTTTAACAACTTTATTAATCCCACTCAGGACAATTAGTTCAGAGCAACTTGTAAACAGACAACAGTTAACTGGTGTAGAAAAAAACCCATCATATTCAAATAAGAAGAGAAAGAGAACAAGAGATGAGTCTGGGTTTGTTGAATCCATCCAACAAATTCCTCTCAGTAAACTCCACTCCTCCCAACCAACCTATAGGCACAGTTATATTATGTCATTACCAGCAGCATTTCAACCTGATGCCATCATGCCGTGTTCCATGTGCAAAATGACAGTTGAAGTTTACCTTGAGTCTGCTGGACAGAAGGATCAACAATTTTGGTTGGGGCGCAGAGGGCCAGATTCATCAGCTGTACTCCGGAGGAGATAGAGAGGTGAACATGAAATCCTGGTGTTGTTTGTCTAAACTTGAAACGGAGGAATCTGGGGAGGAAGAGAACAACAGAGCTAATTAGTCAAGAGGAGCTGACAGAGCCCAGCCAAGTGGCTCAGCAGCAGTCAGCAAGGGGTGAGGCAGTGCTGGGGGCATGGGCATCAGGGTTACACTCATTTATTGGTTTGCAGGTGCTGGACTTTCATTAAATATCCTATATTGTGCGACTGATCACCAACCACACTGCAGTTTGCATGGTTAAATATTTGCTTCTTTATTAAAACTATTATTGTTATTATTATTTGGTGGTGTTAACAGATCCCTCACAGAAAATACCTTCTATAAAATGTCATTTTTTAAATTTGTGTTTAACCACAGTTCACAATATTATATATATTGTATTTCATTTGTTATGTACGACATCTTTTGCACGTCTGTCCATCCTGGAAGAGGGATCCCTCATCATCCTCTACCGCTCTTCCTGAGGTTTCTTCCTTTTTTTTCTCCATTACAGGGGTTCTTTTTTGGGAGTTTTTCCTTGGGTGATGTGAGGGTCAAAGGGCAGAGGGATGTCGTACGCTGTAAAGCCCTCTGTGGCCAACGATGTTTTGTGATAATGGGCTCTATAAATAAAATTGACTTGACTTGACTTGACTTGACAATATGTACTGTATAATTTATTTTATAATATTCTACTGTATGAATATATTACTTTCATTGCACTCACATATAAAACCAAAATGTTCTCATCCCAAGTCGTTGCATATCGCCGCTTTGTCAGTGGACTCCCATCCCTTCATATTATACTCTAGGCATCCTTCTGTGTCTGCTGTTGACTTTCCAGTATGCTCCAACCCATGTCAGGGTGTCAAAAAAAGCACATGGTTAGGATTAGGCAAGAAAGGCATGGGTGCTTAGATTTAGACCACAAAAACAGATTGTCAAAATAAAATAAAACAAAATAAAATAAATAACATTATGGTTATTAGCACACCAGTGGAATCAAAACAAGCTTGGACTGATGTTCTAATGAAGTTTATTTTGCTCCTGATGAACTTCATTGACCAACTAAAGAGCTAAACAGAAGTTTAACAAATAGAAGGCAAAACACTATGGTAAACTCTGCCCTGACAGCACCTTAAAGTTGGGAAATATACAAAAAATTTGAGTTGGGAAATAATCTATATTATGAGACAGACACAAAGAAATGCTGTTCTTACCTTGTTTGCACTCTCAATTGGAGCTACACTCAGTTTGTCAGGAGTCAGTTTGTCAGTTATTATTATTACTAATTTTCTCTTTAGAGTAAAAGCACTTCCATGTTTACAGGAAATA
This sequence comes from Plectropomus leopardus, assembly GCF_008729295.1. NCBI lineage: Eukaryota > Metazoa > Chordata > Actinopteri > Perciformes > Serranidae > Plectropomus > Plectropomus leopardus. The sequence continues at coordinate 1,585,923 of NC_056468.1, forward strand.
AATATATAAAAGCAGCATAAAACCATTACAAATGCAAGTTTAACACATATGGTACTGAGTATTGGGGTCATTACAGTTTGGCTCTACAGCCATAAGGGCCAACTTAATAAATCACACTATAAAGTAGTGAAGAAAAAACACTTACAGCTCTTTCCATTTTCACACCTTGCCAAACACTAGGACCCTCATTTACCAAACAAATATAGGACAGAATACTGATCATTAAGTCGTTTCCGCGCAAAGCTCGTCATTTTTTAATGTGGACATAAGCGGAGACCATGATCAAATTTCACAAAACTAACACAAGGCTCAATAGAGACTGCAATATATGACAGATGCAAAACAAGTAAAAAAAAAAAAAACATGTAAAAACAAGACTTTATTCAATATAGTCAAATCAGCTGGTTTAAAACCCCTTTGTGGTGGCTCTCTGTAAAGAAGAAGAAACAAATGCTAACAAACAATCAACAGAACAAATCAAAGGGAATGGAGGTTCCAGCCAAAAGGAACAAGAAGCCGCTGAGCCATCCCACAGAGGGCCGTCAGACTCAACGCCTTTCCCCTAACTTCCTAAAAGAACAGAAACGAAGGCTTTAACTTGAAACAAAGACCGAAAACTGAACTGCCGGAAACTTCCAACCCAAACTAACATAACAAACTAAAACAACACAACCTAGCAATCTTGACATGCCGGGGTGAAAGGAAAGAAATGAAACAAAGGGATAGAACCCCAGAAACCTGGCTGCCATGCTGCCTCCTCCTCATGCGGCACGCGTCTCAGAGAGCGAGCTTCACACTCCACACCTCCTTACCTGCCCTCCTGAATGAGGGAATTGGCAACAGGTGCACAGGTAGGGGGGTGGGAGCGCACAGGGATAGGAGGGGGACAGTAACAGCAACAACACGGCTGCGTAATTTACGCACACAACCGGACTGGACGCGACACCCCCACCCTGAAATTGTGAATACAGGGGAGAGCAAAAGAGACAAAAAACATTTACAAACTAATAGTGAGACAATGCGTCGACCAGAACATTGTGCCGCCCCTTGACATGTCTGACCTCAACATTGAATGCCTGCAAGAAGAGTGCCCAGCGCATTAGTCTCTGATTGGAATTGTGCATCTGGTGAATGAACACCAGCAGATTGTGGTCCATATGAACAACAGTGGGAGAGCTCGCGGAGCTAACATAAACCTCAAAATGCCGCAGGG